>NW_026526991.1:43866271-44491271 GCF_024362965.1 Panthera pardus | reverse complement strand
TTGGATATAAAGGGAAGAACAACATTTAAACCAACACTGAAATAGCTGACTGGCTGAAATCCACACAAACCAAAGTGAAAGGTGCATTGTAAACTTTGTAACCTTCGGAGCTGGATTTTAGTTTTTCTAACTAAACCCATTGAGATGGCCTGGATGCTCATCACTATTGACATCCTAATTCTAGTATTTTGATAATGACAGCGACAGGAGTGAGTGAAGATATTGAACACAAATATATTCCTCTCCTTCCTGCCCCAGCTTCTGGAAATTATAGCTAATAGTTACATATATAGTGGTTCAAACTCAGGACCAAACTGGAAAAGAAAAATCTACAGAGTGGGTGAGTAGGGGTTGTTGTTTAGTATATTTACTACATTTGCTGACCAGAAATTACAAATAATCTTAGAAAATGAAAGCCAGTGCTCTACTATGTTCCCATATAAAAAGCAACAATAATATCAACACAACCAAAAATCAAAACCAAAGCTCTTTGAATTACAACCCTCTCTACCTGGTCCTGAAACCTTTTACAGTATGACTTCTCACAATAGTTGTCTAGAACTGCTATCTTCACTTCATTGTCTCTCATTCTCTCCTTGCTCTACCCAGTTCTTTATCTCTAGTGTTTTTCTAAAACTATTGTTTTATAAAACCATCATCATCAAATGGTCATTTCTCTGTCTTCATTTTACCCAACTTTTCAACGACGTTTGATAGTTGAATATTCCTTCCCACTTGAAATACATTATTTTCTTGACTATTATGACACAACGTTTTATAGTTTTCCTCTTTCTTCATTCACAACTTTTTCCTATTCCCAATTTTTTTGCACCTTCCTTTCTGCAGTGGAGTCTGCTACTTCCTTCCACCACTACAGCTATTATTCTACTCCAAACCACCATCATCTCAGCATTGGCTTCTATGATGGCCTCTTGTGCCAAACAAAAGCTTTAACTCCCCTAATTAAATCACTCAGAAGACAATCCATCAAATGTACAATAAATCCAACCTCCATCAAGAACTTACAAGATCTAACATCCTTCTACTACACCATCTTATTACCATGTGTATTGTCAGGTTGCCCCAGAGAAACAGAACAAACAGGAGATAGATGATAGATAGATAGATAGATAGATAGAGAGATAGAGAGATAGAGAGATAGATAGAAGGAGAGTTATTGTAGGAGTTGGCTACAGAGGCTGAGAAGTCACCCAATCTACCATTTGCAAACTGGAGAACCAGGATTACTGGTGGTATAATTAAGTCCAAGGCCAAGGATCTGAGAACCAAGGGAGCTGATGGATGAGTCCAGGAATCTGAAGTCTTGAGAATCAGGGGCTCTGATGTGTGAGAGCAAGAAAGGATGGACATTCCAGCTCAAGAAAAGAAAAGAATGAATCAGCCTTTTTGTTTACAGGGCAAGGGTGGGGCTGGAGTTCTCAATAGATTATATCCAATGTACGCCTGCTTACATAGGTGAGGGCAGTCTTTACTATCTATTGAATCAAATGCTAATCTCTTCCAGAAACAACCTCATAGACACACCTGGAAATAGTGTTTTACCAGCTATGTGGGTATCCCTCAGCCCAGTCAAGCTGACAAATAAAATTAACCATCATGCTATGCTTATAGCACCAATGGCTTTTTTTTTCTCCCTAACACCTCAAACCTGGTCTCTAAATCAGAGCCTTCATCAGGGCAGGTAAAGAGGTTTTCCAAAGTAGTTAGATTAGCCAGCAACTGAATTGAGATTCTCTATGAGACAGATTCATGAACACTAACTCCTAGCCAGTGTTAGACTGTCACCCATAATTGCTATCATCCTTTTTTTCTTTTTTCATTTTGGCATTTAGACTATCTGATAAATCTGATATCTTGCTTGCTTATTTATTGTTCACTGCTTATTATTTATTGAATAATCTCTGTGACAACTTTTTATTCTTTTTCGATACCCCACCCTACCATCTAGAATATTCCTGGAACAAAAAAAATTGCTAAGAAGGTAATTGATGAATGAGTCAGAGAATCCATTAGCAGAAAGAAAACCCAATTCAAAACATAAAGAAGATGTCTGCTGTGAAGTTTGAATGATTCAGGTCTACTGATTGGATGACAAAGAAAGAAATCTGGGAAAACCTCTGTGCCTCTGGTTAAAAAAATAATAATAAAAGTATAATTGGAATGTTCAGCTAGGCTGGCTTCACATTACTTCTCAGCTTTATTTTTGCCACAAGCACAGTCCAGCATCAGTCTCCCACTGTAGTGCCTATGAGCACTTGGGGTGGTAATCGGTTTAAATCAGTTTAATCTGAAATAGAAAAACGACTTCTAATAATAACACCTTTTATCTGTATAGCATTCTATATCTTAACATGTTTTTTGCATGCAATTTTATTTAATCTTCATAATAACTATAGGAGATAGACATTGTTATTCTATTTTATACATATGAAATGGAGACTTACATAAATTGCATCACCTGTTAAATTTGTTGGTATGTGGGATATCTGGGACTTGAACTTAGATCATCTGTTGTCAAGTCCTGTTTTTTTTCTAATTGTATTATAGCTGCTCCTCTCATTAATTTATTATTTATTTTTTTCACCTAGGATGTCTCTTCATAATATCATTAGTGAAAATATGTAGTCAGCTTTTAATTTGTTTTTCTATTTCATTAATTTTGCTTCTGTTCCTAATGAATTTTGGCTAACTTTGTGGTCACAACATGTTGTTAAATGAAATTGATCATATTATGGAATAAATACAGTTAACTTACATTATTGAATCATCATTTTAAAGAGTAAATTTAGAGGAGAAACCCATTTCTTGAATAATGTACTGAAGCATAAGATGGGGTTATGAGAAAGTATAAATAGAATCTTTGTTTAAAAAGATAACATGATGCGCTGGATTGGTTGGCAATACATTTTTTCAAAATATGCATATTTGGGGAATAAAAAAATGAAACGTTGAAAGCAGAATACTTTGAAAAACAGGTATAAGATTATATCTTTTGATACAAAAGCTGTGATTAACAGAATTCTGTTCAAAGCTAAGGAATTAGACAAAGACTTTTAAAGTGGAACCACACATATTAAAATTTTATGATACAAAAGATTTGCTGATTTTCATTCCCCAGTTTAAATGAAAAATCCCCTTTGCTTGAACCATGGTGATTGCAGCAGCAAATGGAATCTGCACATCTTTCTGCATGTTATCCCCAAGGTGACTGTGTCTATACTATGCACCACTTAATTCCATGTTATAGGCATCATGATAATATAGGAGTAGGTATAGGAGTAAAATATAGACTTTTAATTCAGGCAAACCTGAGTTAATTTGAAAACCACTTCTGTCTTTCAAGTTCACTGACTCTGAACTAGTTTCTTAACTTCACTGAGCCTTCTTCCATTCATAAAACGGAGATCATAATACCATTTCAAATGATTCCTGTGAGAATGAATTAAATAATGAAAGTAGAATGCACTGTGCTTGGAATAGTAAGTGTTCTATCAAAAAAAAAAAAAAAAAAAAAAAAAACAAGTCAGCTCTCCTTGCCCACCAACTGCAGTGCATCACCATAAACTGAGGTGGGCTTGCTGGTCAGGAAAGCATTTAATTTAAAAGTTAAAACAGAAGTTTCATCTGTCTATCTATTTATCTATCATCTATTGTTCTATATCTCTGTTACTGTGTTTATCATTTGTCTATGTAATTTCTGGTAACAATGGAAACTTCTTTCAAATGAAATTTTAATTAGAATGCTAGTATGTATAATAGTGTAAATACTCTAATTGACAACTGGTTTCTTCAGAAACCACTCCACAGATCTGTGGGACACAGTGTGAAAATCACTAGGCTAAATAAGCTTTGCAAGTCCTGCATCCACTGCAATACAGCACAGCTTTGCAAGACTTCTTCTTGTAGTCACAACTAATACCACATTATTAACAATGATTTGAAATTTATTCTCTTAGTCATCCAACATTTTAATGAAGGATCTTGGTACCCTACCCAAATGAATTTTTCTGGACATCCAGAAATAAATCACATTTGATAATTACATGGGTATTCCATTTTTTTAAATATTTATTTTATTTTAGAGAAGAGAGAGAGCATGAGCAAGGGAAGGACAGAAAGAAGGAGAGAGAATCCCAAGTAAGCTCTGCACTGTCAGTGCAGAGCCCGACGTGGGGCTTGAACTTACAAACCGTGAGGTCACAACCTGAGCTGAAATCAATAGTCAGACGCTTAACCAACTGACCCACTCAGATGATCCTCTGGGTATTCCATTTTTAAATAATAAATCATATTACTATATATATAGTTAATAATACTGCATTATATATTTGAAAGTTGTTAAGAGTAGACCTCTGAAGTTCTCATCACAGGTAAAAAAACTGTAATAATGTTAGGTGATGGTAAACTCATTGTGGTAATCATTTTGGAATACATACATGTATCAAATCATTATGTTGTACACCTTATGTCAATTATATCTCAATAAAACTGGAAAAGATAATAAAATAATGAATCAATACAGTTTCATTCTAAATGACACTTTAATGTTTCCTACATGCTTTGGACTACTCTGCATCTGTTTAGGAAGAGGCATTTAATGGCTTTTGGTAAGGAGGTGAAGAGAATTCCTAGATTACCACTGGTTTGGTAAAACTCAGGTTTTTAAGTCCAATGGAGGGAAAGTTAGACTTTTTTTTTTTTAATTTTTTTTAACGTTTATTTATTTTTGAGACAGAGAGAGATAGAGCATGAACAGGGGAGGGGCAGAGAGAGAGGGAGACACAGAATCGGAAGCAGGCTCCAGGCTCTGAGCCATCAGCCCAGAGCCCGACGCGGGGCTCGAACTCACGGACTCACAGACCGTGAGATCGTGACCTGAGCTGAAGTCGGACGCTTAACCGACTGAGCCACCCAGGCACCCTGGAAAGTTAGACTTTTTTGAGAGAGAATATTTTTCTCAGAAACCTCAAAGTTAAGTTTTAGTATTAATAGCCAATTCTAAATACATGTATCATAGAATTATAATGATCAATGAGTAGGAAGAACAAGGCTTTAATCTAGAGAATTTTCCTGGTAGGAAGGATGAAGAAGAGAGAAGAGAGACAGAAATCATAAAAATATAAGTGTAGAAACATTCATATTACGTCTAATGTCCCATTTCCATGGCTGTATCCTTGGGAGAACACAAACTTTCTAAGGAAATCTGCATTCGTCTTGGCTTCATGGTCCCTATGGCATAAAAAGAGTAGAGGACCAATTTCTATGGGTGAGTCTAGGTGGTGCCTTTGGGACAACTCACAAAGAGTCCTGAACTCCTCAGCATGGTGCAGTGAAGACAGTCCAGAGTTCCTGTGCTTTCTTGGTGTTTTTGAAGTATTAAGAAAGCTAGTCAACTAGAAATTTGGGTTTTGGGCCAGGAGACTATCAAGTGAGGGCACCTCTAACTGGAGAAAATGGCAAGGTCCATGGTTATGAAAATAAGTTAGCATAAAGATGGAATGTTAGGTGAGCCAAGATATACACAGGAAAATGGAGCATGGACAATGGACTTTGTGGGCCAAGTGGAATGAAATATCTCACCTGGATGCTATCATGGAATCCATGCCCTTTCCCTGATTTCAGAATGCACAGAAACCTGAAGAGAAGATAATAGCAAGGGATATAAATAGGTGGTTGAGAAATTTCAAAATGGACTCAATGTTTTATTTTTAGTTCTTGAAATGTCAGGTGGACAGTGACTTGAATATTTCTGATGAATCACTTGACCATATTGAGTGCCTTGGAATAGGACAGGACAAATGGTTTGCTGAAGGCAGCCTAAAGCTAAGAAGTTGTACTACTTTTTAGGTAATAGAGAAAGTTATATTACAAAAAATCTGAGACAAAGTATACAAAATTGTGCTGCATTATACTCTTGAACTTACCTTCTTATCCTATTCCTTTACTAACACAATGTTCTCCCACTGGCATCACTATTGCCCAAGTAGAAATCAGTCTCACACCAGTCACCAATGTGGAACCAACCAACACAATCACTCACTGGGAGGGCTCTTTGGCACTGTGGGGAGAGGGGAGATACCTATCTTTTTTTTAGGTTACATTAGGGTGAAACGGTCTTATGGCAAGGTTGATTGTGCACAAAGTTTATAGAATGTATTAAAACACTTCCTTTAAATTTTCTTAATCACAGCCCTATTGTTTTCTCACTTGGACCCAGGCATGAATCCATTAATCTATAAAATGAATTTAAGGGATTACTACCACATTCAGAACTATTATTTCTCTTCAGTAACCAAACTTTCTTTATGTCATCTTTCTGGATAACATCCATCATGCCTGCCTTTTTTTGTTTTTTTTTTTTTCTGAATGTGAGTTTTTCCTGGTGGTGTCCACGTGTGGTGGGTCCTTTAGACTCTAAAACCACCTTAAAAGTTAGTTAGATATGGAACCTAGGTAGACTTAACTAATGACCCAAGGGGGATTTCTATTCCTCTTGATATTCAGAGTTACAAACAACATCATTATTCAATCTTTATATGACATCAGCATCATAGTATATGGAGAAGACCCCTGGACATTGAATTAGAAGACCTATACTTCTTCCATGTTCTTCTACGTATGAGCAGTATGACATCTGACAAAAGACCCATCTCCCTGAGACAGTGTTTTCATATAAAATGCATAATTACAATGTCCTGTATTCCTTATAGATTTGATAAAATAGCATGATCATAAATTATATGAATACTCTTTGCAAAATGATATACACACATGATTTTTTTTTAATAACTGATCTTAGCTCACAGCATCCCTCCCTCATATGGAGTCAGAAGTCATGTGCCAGTGCAAACAGATGATCGTCCTAAGGTGATGGAATTTACCTCATTTGATTAGGTCATGAATGTGTATACTTTTAAAGTAATTCACCTAATTCAATTTTATAACGGGTGATGTTTTTCTTCTACTTCCTCAATTTTGGTTCTTCCACTTAAACCCCTGTGCACATTCCACAGTAAGTAGGAACAAAAGAAAATATTTTTGTTGTGGCTTAAAACAGATAATTATTCTAAATATGTTTCCCCTGCAATTTGAACATTCATGAGCAACAAGACTACTGAAATCCAGCTAAGCATTATGAAAGCTTTTTAAAAGTAATATTACTAGGCAGTATTATAGTGAGTCTTAGTTCTGCTTGGAATACTACATTTGCATGGGGTTTTTCTACTGAAATGGAATGTGTGCACATTACAATTTTTTTCCACATTAAAGAACAGAACATTCTGCCTCATTTTCATCTGCTTCACATCCCATCTATGCACAGAGATCCTATTCACTTAAAAAAAATAATAATCCATAGGGTGCTGCATTAGATGAACTTTGCCAAGATAGGTTTAAACTTTAAAAGTCACTACTCAATTTTTTCTTTGCTACTGTGTCTGTCTGTAATATTTATTAGTAAAGACAGGGTTTTACTATTAATCATGTAATTTTCACCCTATTCCTAAGAAGAGATATTTCCTATATTACATCTGTAAACTTGGTCAGCTTAATCAACTTCACAGTGAGTTATAAAGTGGATAGAATCATTCTATTCTGATGATGTTTTGATATAATAGTTATACATACAGAGGGCTCATTTGCTTACATACAAAATGTCAAAATTGCCACTATTGGAGGTACCACAGTCATTCCTTCCTATATATGTTGTCCGTAAGGACTCTGTAGCTCCTCTCATCAAGAGGTGGAGTCTATTTTCTCTCCTCTTAAATCTGGACTGGCTTTGTGACTAGCTTCGGCCAATAAAATGAAGCAGGAGTGGTGATGTGTCATTTCCAAGTCTAGACCTCAAATAGACATTGAGCATTTCTGCTCACTATCTTGAAATACTACCCAACATGTGAATAAGCTGTGTTGGCATACTGGAGAATGAGAAGCTATGTGGAGTACAGCTGTGTTGTCTTACCTTAGACCATGTTGGGCCAACAAGTTCCCAGTTTGACCCATGAGCTGACTGCTGTTACATGAATGAGCCTAGCCAGGACCAGTAGACCTAAGCAGTCAACTCACAGACTTGTGAGCTACATAATATCATTGTTATAAACCATTGAGTCTTGGGATATTTTATTATATAGCAACAGATAACTGATATAGAAGGACTAATACTTTATGTAGGAAAAGTTATTTCTCATGGTCCCAAAGTCATGGCTGAAATTTCATTTTCAATAAGAAAGGTATTAAAGTCAAGAAAACACTTTGGAGATTTGACAAATTCAAGTATGAAAAAAATAGCGATAAGAATGGTAATTTATATATTAATCTTGAAACTAGTCAATATTAAATGGCAATTAATTTCTTTTAGCTTATGAAATAAGAATAAAAACATGACAGGAAAAGAGCACCATGAAAAAGCTGGACCAGTTTTTGCACAATATTGTCTTTGCACAATATATTATTAAGAGGTAAGGATACTCTTAAAAGGAACTTTTAACCTATAAAGTAACATGTCCACTTAGAATTTTGACCTACTCGTTTGGATTAAAAGGCAAAATGCCATGTCTTACCTGTAGCGTGTGGACCTGCTTTCACTTGTTTAATGCTGGTTAGGTAGGTAGCTCAGATGGCCAGATGGCCATAGGAAAATTACAAATGTTCTATTCCATGAGTGTTTTCTTCTATAGTTTGCTGAATACAATGTCTCAGTGTACAGGCCTGGGAGTTAAAACAGGGCTTGTGAATTAGAATAATTTTTAGAGAAAATTATCTAATTCTCCATAGGATCTGCCCTATGCATGTCATTTGTCCTCCCATGGCTATGTATGAACAGATAATGATGTGGTTGTTGATTATGATAATGTTAGTTGATTTTGATAATGATGTGATACATTCTTTCACAAGAAGGAATGAAAATTTGGCTGTTAAATTTGACACTAATGAAACCATGGCAGTCATGGTTCACAAATCCCGGTGATTTGAAGGGGAAAAAAAGTTACTAACAATCCCTTATTGCCTTGGAACTTTCTTAACATAATTGATCTTCTGTATAAAACTGGCTATCTGAAGAGCTGATGAAGAGCAATTGCATCTAGTTATATTCTCATGAGCTGGTATCAAGAATTCACTTTTTTTAAAGTCATTATTACCTGAGAGCTATTCCTTGAGAGCTGACACATAATGTCTCATTTGCAATAGCTTTGGGAGAAGGGGGGCTTTGTGAGACATCTTTTCTCATCAGATATTTTAGTCCGTTGTGATCTTTTTTTTTTTTTTCTCAGTAGATGGATATTATGAAAGATTGAGTGAAAGGACTAACAGGACAACCTCTAAAAATACCTTTTGTCTCTGAAAAGACATCCTGATGTGAAAACAAGATAGTGAGTTCCCAGAATAAAATGTGCTTAATTTAGGCTATGTCCTGATGAAACAAGATCACCTAACTGTACAGTATTATGAAGGTGCATCAATGACTAATGATAATTTCAATATAGTTTCACTTTTCAAAAATGTTCACCAGTGGTTCTCAACAGGGGGTGATTTTTCACTTGCAGGGCACATTTGGAAACATCTGGAAAGAATTTTGATTGAGATGGGTTATGGGTGCCACAGGAATCTAATGAGTAAAAGGCCGGGAATGCTGCTCAACACCTGACCGTGCACAGGACAGCCCCTACAACAAGAATTATGTCATCCAAAATGTCAGTAGTTCTACTGACAAATCCCAATTTAGAACCTACATTCTTGTTCAATGCAAATTCCACATCTTCGTTCTAGCATGAAAGACTTCCACACTACAAAGAGGAAATATCATACAGTATTTAAGAGTGGGCTCAAGAATCAAGTTTTCCATTTTCAAATCCTGTTAGTCATAAAGTGTATGACCTTGGACAGCTTATGTATCCTCTCTATCCATTAGTTTTCCAATCTTCAATATCTGAATAATAAGAATGACTATTTCAGAGAGGAATTGTGATAATAAAATAAATGTAATTCAAATGCATAAAAGTGCCTGGCACATAATAACCACTCAGAAAATAATCATTGTTATTATTATATTCAAATAATAAAAGTTGAATGAAAAGTAGAGATAACTCTGTAGTATATGTTTATATCATACTTGAACTTGTTTCTCTATGTGGGTTCCAAGAGAACCTCAGAAGTTGTAATGATGATGAACAACTGTCCATGTATTGCACATATTCAATGGTTAATGCTACTTGAGAGTTCACTTTTTAAAGACAAATTTTTACTGTTAAGCAAAAATATAATCACATGCACACGTTGTTAAGATGATTACAAATCTTTTTGGAGCTAAGAGTATAACAAAGAAATACGTAACAATAAGTATATGGGTTTGGTTCAATAAGAATTTATTGAGTAACATATACTTATGAGGCTTGATGCTTTATGGAAAGGATGGAGTGTTGTTCAGTTACTGTGCTCTTGTCTTTGCTTGGGAGAGCTCTGTCAAAGGCAGAGCTCTGCTTGGAGAGAACTCTGAACACAAGCAGGTTGGGGACACTGATGAACTGTATGGTTGATGTCTGTGGAAAAATTTCTACCAGAACTGAGTGCTGCTCTAACAAAGCATGTATGACATCTGGCACTGGTTTGGGATCCTGGCAGTCGGTGGCAAACTAACTGTTACAGGAGTCCGAAAAGATGGTGACCCATGTACAGCAGAGCATTTGATAAAACTTTCTCCTGTGATAGCATAGAAAACAAGCAATATACTTACAAACTTGTGGCTTTAAGTGCAAAGGTTGAGGAATGGATAGTACTTGCTAGAGTGCCTTGGTTACAATTGATTGCATTTAAAAATAATCTCAATAAACACCTGTTGAATGAATGAATGAGTCTCCATCATTACTCTTTAGTTCAAATTCTTAATCTTTATTTGAATTGCTGTCTGCGTCTTAGCTAGCTTCCTTACTGTTAATCTTATTTCTATTAATAATCTAATCTCCTTTTCACTCTCAGAGAAAATAATGTATCAAATATGTCAATTATTGCCTCACATTAAATGCTTCAGTGTATATTATATATAGTACTCCTTAGAAAGTCATACTGTAATTTAACTTCTGTTTACCTTTCTTTTCCACTGTTTTCCTACATACGATCCACCCTTCAGACACATTAAACTGCTTTCGTTTCTACTACTACATGTCTTTAAATGAGGAATTTCATTATAATTTTGAAATTGCCCTCAAACCATTGAGGGTTTGAAATTGCCCTCTTCAGTTTTGCCTAGAAGATAGTAGGTCTATAAATATAGGTCTATAAGACCTGTATAGACCTATAGGTCTATAGGTCTATAGGTCTATTTATAGGTCTATAAATATATAAGTATATAAATACTTATAGACTGAAATGATGAATTAATACATGGATATGAAGCTCAAAAGAGGAAACTATTACGCTCATTAAAAATATCAGTCAGATGGCACAAAAACAGACACATAGACCAATGGAATAAAATAGAGACTCCAGAACTGGACCCTCAAAAGTATGGCCAACTCATCTTTGACAAAGCAGCAAAGAATATCCAATGGAAAAAAGACAGTCTCTTTAACAAATGGTGCTGGCAGAACTGGACAGCAACATGCAGAAGGATGAAACTAGACCACTTTCTTACACCATGCACAAAATAAACTCAAAATGGATAAAGTACCTGAATGTGAGACAGGAAACCATCAAAACCCTAGAGGAGAAAGCAGGGAAAAACCTCTCTGACCTCAGCCACAGCAATTTCTTACTTGACACATCCCCAAAGGCAAGGGAATTCAAGCAAAAATGAATTATTGGGACCTCATGAAGATAAAAAGCTTCTGCACTGCAAAGGAAACAACCAACAAAACTAAAAGGCAACCAACGGAATGGGAAAAGATATTTGCAAATGACATATTGGATAAAGGGCTAGTAGCCAAAATCTATAAAGAACTCACCAAACTCCACACCTGAAAAACAAATAATCCAGTGAAGAAATGGGTGGAAAACATGAATAAACACTTCTCTAAAGAAGACATCCAGATGGCCAACAGGCACATGAAAAGATGTTCAACATTGCTCCTCATCAGGGAAATGCAAATCAAATCCACACTGAGTTACCACCTCATGCCAGTCAGAGTGGCCAAAATGAACAAATCAGGAGACTATAGATGCTGGAGAGGATGTGGAGAAACGGGAACCCTCTTGCACTATTGGTGGGAATGCAAACTGGTGCAGCCACTCTGGAAAACAGTGTGGAGGTTCCTCAAAATATTAAAAATAGATCTACCTTATGACCCAGCAATAACACTGCTAGGAATTTACCCAAGGGATACAGGAGTGCTGATGCATAGGGGCACTTGTACCCCAAAGTTTATAGCAGCACTTTCAACAATAGCCAAATTGTGGAAAGAGCCTAAATGTCTATCAACTGATGAATGGATAAAGAAATTGTGGTTTATATACACAATGGAATACTACGTGGCAATGAGAAAGAATGAAATATGGCCTCTTGTAGCAATGTGGATGGAACTGGAGAGTGTTATGCTAAGTGAAATAAGCCATACAGAGAAAGACAGATACTATATGTTTTCACTCTTATGTGGATCCTGAGAAACTTAACAGAAGACCATGGGGGAGGGGAAGGAAAACAGAAGTTAGAGAGGGAGAGAGCCAAAGCATAAGAGACTGTTAAAAACTGAGAACAAACTGAGGGTTGATGGGGGGTGGGAGGAAGGGAAGGGTGGGTGATGGGCATTGAGAAGGGTGCCTGTTGGGATGAGCACTGAGTGTTTTATGGAAACCAATTTGACAATAAATTTCATATTAAAAAAATAATAAAAATCTGAAGAATTTAAAAAATATATCAGTCAGACGCCATAGAAAAATTATCATTTGAAATAACTCAAATTTTAATGTGCATATATATCACTTGGGATCTTGTTAAAATGCAGATTCTGATTCAGTAGATCTGGGGCAGGCATGAGATGAATTTATAACTACAGCTTTCACGTGATAAGAGCTGTTAGTCCACTGCTCACACTTGGATTAACAAAGCCTTCACAGTAGAACTTCCCATAAAAGTAGAAAGGGAATATAGATAAAGCAACAGCATTAACAAAGTCACTGAGATAGAAAACTATTGGTTGCTTTAGCCATAATTAATCATTTCTATTTTGTAGTCACTTAGGATTTCTAGAGAGGAAATTTAGACAATGATGCTGGAAAGATAAGGTAAGGCCATATTATAAAAGATCTTGAAATCCACACTGAGAAATATTTACCTAGTTAAGCTGATGGTGACAAGTAATTACCTTCTTTTTTTTTTTTTTTCTTTTTGAGTAATGGAACTAGGGCTGTAATGTATATGCGTGTGTGTGCACATGAGCATTTACTTTGGTTATCTTGATTGTGAGGAAAGAAGTCCAATAAAAAGGATTTTGGCATACCATCAGAGGGAAGTCAGACATAACAGCACCAGAGGGATGAGTTGTTGAAATTCAGTATTGATGTTTAGTACCACAAGAGTATTTTCAAGTCACTGCAGCACAATTTGTGAAGCCAATGTAGCACTTCCCTCCTAATTTCCTCTCATGAATTTGGATTCAATAAAATACCAGTATGGTTTAAGCTTGGTTCAGAAAAATAGCATATATTGTTTTTGTATCTATTTCACAGAGAAATATGTAGATTTAGTTCTTGCTTGGCCTAGTTGACAGAATTAGAAACAAACAAGCTTATAAACAAACAAACTAGCATAAAGCCTAATTCAGTTAATGGCCTGATAAACAGTTTTACAACTGCTTTGGTTAGGAGTAAAGAGCTCAACAAATGTATTGAGTTTATTTCAGCTTTTAATTTACTTTTTGGTTGAATCATTGAATACAAACGCTGGATGGAACATCCAGAATGGATTTGGAAGCACTCAAGTACACAATGCTAAACTCCAAAATCTCTGAACTGAGACTGGTTAACTTGTGGGAGCTTATCTAGTGGCTGTAGTTCAGCAGGGAAATCCCAGTGGTGTCTACGATTCAGTATGTGTATGCCCAACAGGAAACATTCTCATTAGAATTTGCTTAAGATGTGTAGGTTGGCAAATGAAGGAAACCTGAGGGGTTGGCATCATACATATTGTACACCCCCACCTTGTACTGTTTATTTGCAAAGTAAATCAAATTACTTTTTATTTTTCTTTTTAAAATTTTTTAATGTTTATTTATTTTTGAGACAGAGAGAGACAGAGCATGAATGGGGGAGGGGCAGAGAGAGAGGGAGACACAGAATCAGAAGCAGGCTCCAGGCTCTGAGCCATCAGCCTAGAGCCTGACGCAGGGCTCGAACTCACGAACCGTGAGATCGTGACCTGAGCTGAAGTCGGACGCTCAACCGACTGAGCCACCCAGGCGCCCCTCAAATTACTTTTTAAATGTAGCTAAAGCCAAATGTATCTATTTGATTATTCTTTGAAAATGTCTTCAATAACACAATCAGACTGTGGAAATCACCTTTGCAAGGTTGTTTGCTATGTGACAGGAAGACAAAGATTAACAAATTATATATATATATATACATATATGTATATGTATATATATATATATATATATATATATATATATATGAATATTAGTGGGACTTGATACTAAAAACAGAATCAGGATGTATACAGTTGACTGGAATATACTGAATGTTGGTGTCTACCTAAAAAATTCATATGTAGGAGTCTAATATTGAGTGTGATGGTATTTGGAGATGGAGCCTTTGGGAGGTGATTAGGTCATGAGGATAGAGATCTCAGGAAAGGGATTAGTGCCTCATAAGCAACATTTTTCTGGATATGTCTCCACAGGCAAGGGAAACAAAAGCAAAAATGAACTATTGTACTACATCAAACTAAAAAGCTTTTTAACAGTGAAGGAAATCATCAAACAAAAATGAAATGGCAACCTACTAAATGGGAGAAGATATTTGCAAGTGATATCCAATAAGGGGAAAATATCCAATACATATAGTATTGGATACAATACTATACCATACAAGTCAACACCCCTCAAAAATATAATTGAACAATGGGCAGAGGGCCTGAATAGATATTTTTCCAAAGAAGATATACAGATGTCCAACAGACATATGAAAAGATGCTCAACTTCACCAATCATTAGGGAAATGCAAATCAAAACCACAATGAGATATCACCTTACACCAGACAGAATGGATAGTACCAAAAAGACAAGAGACTACAAGTGTCAGTTAGGATGTAGAGAAAAGGAAACCCTCATACGCTGCTGCATGGAAATGTAAATTGGCATAGCCACTGGAAAACAATAAGAAAGTTTCTCAAAAATTAAAAATAGAAATACCACATAATCCAGTCATTCCACTGCTGGGTATCTATCTTAAGAATATGAAAATACTAATTTGAAAAGTTATATATACCCCCTATGTTTATTGCAACATTATGAAGCTAAGGTATGGAAACAACCTAGGTGTCTGTCCATAGATGAAGGGATAAAGATGAGTGTAACATCTTCTTTATCCCTTCATCTAAATGGGATGGGATATTACTCAGCCATAAAAAAGATATTATTTTTTTATAGTATATTACTAAGTCATAAAAATGGGATATTACTCAGTCATAAAAAAGAATGAGATCTTGCCATTTGCAACAACATGGATGGACCTAGAGGGTATCAGGCTAAATGAAATAAAGTCAGACAGAAAAAAGATAAATACCATATGATTTTGCTTACATGTGGAATTTAAAACACAAAACAAACAAACAAAAACCAGAAACAGACTCATAAATGCAGACAACAAACTGGTGGTTGCCAGAAGGTAGAAGAGGTGGGGAGATGGACAAAATGGTAAGAGGACCAAGAAGGATATACTTCCAATCATAAAATAAATAAGTCATGGCAATGAAAAGTATAGCATAGGGAATATAGTCAATAATATTATAATAGCAATATTATAATTATTATAACAATATAATAATTGTTATAATAACAATATTATAATAACTGTATGGTAACAGATGATAATTACATTTATCGTGGTGAACATTGAGTAATGTATAAAATTGTGATATCACTATGTTGTACACTTGAAATTAGTATAACACTGTATGCCAATTATACTTTAATGTTTAAGAACATGGGTTTTAAGAGACTTTAAATCCCAGCATTCCATTCACTGTATTTGTGATCTTGGGAGAATTACTTAAATTCTCTGTACCTAATTTCTTCATCTGTCAAGTCGAAATAATAAAATTTTGTTGCAAATGCCAGAGTGCAAGGATTGGAGATAAAGTTACACACAGTGTTAGTATAGTTCCTGATCCATAGAAGCTTTTGAATAAATGATATCTCTTATTAAGATATAATCTTCACATCTACAGTATTCAACATGACTAAGTCACCAATCCACACCCAGAAGGGCATTAAAAGAGCAACAACAACAACATTTTAACCTTTCTTTCTTTCTTTCTTTCTTTCTTTCTTTTTTTTTTTTTTTCCTTTTCCTTAGTTTATTTAAAGCCACCAATGGGGGCGCCTGGGTGGTTCAGTCAGTTAAGCACATCTGACTCTTGATTTCAGCTCAGGTCATGATCTCTGGGTTTGTGGGATGGAGTCCTGCATTGAGCTCTGTGCTGGCGGTGCAGGGACTGCTTGAGATTCTCATTCTCCCTCTCTCTCCCAATCTCTCTCTGTCCCTCCCCTGCATGTATGTGCTTGCTTTCTCTCTCTCTCTCTCTCTCTCTCTCTCTCTCTCTCTCTCTCTCTCTCTCAAAATAAATAAACATTAAAAAAATAAAGACACAGAGAGGTAAGTTGGAGTGGGAAAGTTGAAACCTATGAAGGAAAGAAGGGAAATAAACATTTGAATCAGTTGTGAATTCTCAGGAGACAAAATGAATTCTAAAGATGATGGACAAAACTGTTTCCTTCTTGCTGGAGATGGGTAAAAGCACCTCACATTTTAAATACTTTTCAGTGGGAGAAATGAAACTAGAAGCAGTAAATATAGTACTTAAAGCGTACCTACCAGGTCAACATAATGGCTTTCAAAAGTTTATGCCAAATTTAATAGGAAACAAAACAGAGTATGACTAAGAGATCCTTATAAACTTTCTCCAAGTACCAGGATCATCTCCCCCTGCATACCCTTCTAAATTCTAAGAAGATAAAGTAAAATCACCCTTAATGAAATGTTTGATGCCTTTTCTAGCTAAGTGAATAGTTTTAGGTCAAATTTCTGATAAAATAGTTATCTGTTATACTGCTGTAGGTTTTCTCCACCCAAATAATGTACATAGCACATGGATATTTATTTTATATGATGATTTATTTTTAATGAGGCTCTAGCATCATTTTGATTATTTATGTGATTATTGACTTGTATGGGTTTTTATGTCTTTGCCTCTATGACATGTTTGTTCAGGTTAAGATTTACTCAATGCTGAATTCTAGGTTGGGAACACAATACCCAATTATAATACTTTTATTTTACGACATGGTTTCTAGGAACACATTATGGCAAGAAGCATGAAATGGGTTTTCCTGAAACATAAAAACAAAAAACATAAACAAGCAAACAAACAAAAGTCTAGGAGAAACAAATGGTATCTGAATTCTACAGAAAGTGACAATTTCATAGGTAATTACTGTGCAAATTACACAACAAGGTTGTTAAGGAGCAAATGTGTCAATTTGGGCTATATTTTGATCCTGTATCTTTATGTTTGCTCCTAACTTGATATAATTTGTGGTTTCATTTATAACACTCTATTATTAAAGCTGAATACTGATTCCTCCTTGTATTCAGACTCTAAACTCAATATTAACCTGATGGAATTGAAGTATTTTTATTTTAAATTTGTGATCCTGCTTTTTTTCAGACATATGTTAGAAGAACAAAACCCCAAATAGGAAATATTTAAATTGTGAAAACATGTAAGCATTTGGGAAAATATAGCAAAAATAATGAAATCACTCTATGTCTTGGCTTTTTAGAATAAATTCAATATTAAATAGATTCAAGTTATGTTTAGAAAATATATTACATTATTTGAGAATATTAGATAAGCAATACCTGATTTATAAACTTAAATGATTAAAGATGGAAAATATTTCAAACATTTGGAACCTGAAGAGGAGTTATTTTTTCAAATGTTTTTCCTCAGGCTGATTTGACCTTAAATTCTATATCACTTCCAACTGTTCATATCATAGAAAACAGAAATATCATGGACGTTGTGCATGGGATCTTCATTTTTTTAGCCTATGAGAAAAGCATTTTTACTTTGTTTTTCAAGTTTCACAAAATAAATCTGTTTTTTTTTTATTTTTATTTTTTTGTATGACAGAGTTTCACTGGCTCTAATATATCCATAAAGCCTTTTGTCCAGGATAAACACACCTGAAAAAGAAAGATCTAAATATTTTGATAGAAAAATTAGGAGATTTCTGCACTTGGGATTACATTTCTGGCGGTATGGTATAGAAGATAGAAAAATAACCCTCTCTGAAAACAACTAGAGTACATTGTTAACAAATATCACTGAATTAAAGAGAAATTAACTACCGAGATCTAAAACACTGTGAAAATAGGAAGCTTGAATGTATAGAGATAGATAGATATAGATATACATGCATACACACGTGAATGTCAGAGATCTCTTTTGATTCCAAGTTTTCTGCCAGACCCTATTGTTCATAAGCTTTAATTTTGAAACTGGAGGCTGTGGAAATATATTGGGTAGGCTGGAGGTAAAGTCTAAGAGAGGCTCTCATGAAAAGAAGAACTAAAAGGGCCATTCCATCCAGGTATGAGTAAAGGCAAAATGTATCTACCCTTCTTCCCTCCTCATGTGACAACATGGATGAACCTGGAGGGCATTATGCTAAGTGAGATAAGTTAGATGGAAAAAGACAAATCCTGCATGGCATCACTTATACATGGAATCTTAAAAAAAAAAAAAAAAAAAAAAAAAAAAGGACAAGAAAGAAAAAAAAAAAAGGACAAGAAAGAAAAAAAAGTTGAATTCATAGAAACAGAGTAGACATGTAGTTGCTAAGAGGAACTTGAGTTGTTTGAGGAAAAAGGGATAGGTTGGTAAACACACAAACTTTCCGTTATAAGATAAAGTTTGATAATTTAATATAACATGGTAACTATAGTTAAAAACACTGTATTATGTAATTAAGATTTGCTAAGACAGAACTTAAATGTTCTCACTAAAAAAAGAAGACAAAAGGTAAATATGTGAGGTGATAGATGTGTTAATTAACTAGATGGGGAAAATCATTTCACAATATGTATGTATATAAAATCATCATGCCGAACACTTGAAATATCTTACAGTTTTACTTATGACTTATACCTCAATTAACCCCAAAATAAATAAAATTACAACTAATTTCAGATTATCTAATGTTCTGTCTCATGAATGTGATTTTCACATCCTTATAAATGAAAATGACTGCTTTGATTCTGTGTGGGTAAACAGGAACATCAACAATATTAGGATTTTTTCCCCCAAAGAATGGTGATGAATTTCTGACACATCCATCCCTTTTAGCTAGAAGTCATATAAAAATGGAATTCTTTTATAGTATGTTATAGTGCTCCATGGGTAAACAAAATTGCCTTCATGAGATTAAATCTTGGTCTACTTAGCCCCTGCTCATAAATATGTTGGTTTCCATCTACAATAAGTGAAAAAAAAAAAAAAAAAAAAAAAAAACCTGGTCTCTCAAAACCCATTCCAATCCTTGTTTTGCAGAATGCAGAGATTCTTTGTAGCTAGGGTTCCAGATGTGATTTAGATCTGGGAAGTCAGATATCTTAATATAATACTTTGGTTTGGATCTGAGTCACGAGGCAACAAAAGAATATGTTTGGGGCATCCAAATGTTGGCATGGATCATGCCAGTGAGCCTCCTAGGGTCTCTGTGCCATTGTGGAATTAAAAGTCATTTTGGAAATCCATCCAAGAGTATGTCTTCAGCCCTCCCAGAAATTCTGTGAGCTGTGTCTATACCTATTAATAGCCTTTGGCACTTTCCCAAGAGTGGAGTTTCTTGTTTATAGTTTCTTATATGTAGGGGTGGGTGTATCAAGAGGATATGTCGAACACTTGAATCTACAAATTAAACAGAAAACTAAATGCAGTAACACTTTATTCAAGGGAAAAATAAGTTGATTTACCAATGACCTAGACATTTCTATTTTTTGTTCTATTTAATTATATAGACTGTCTAATATATAATTTCATCAAATAAAATAAGATATTTTAATATAAACAACACATGTGGAAATCTACTAGAATACTTTCCATACTCATGTTACCTGAGAAAAGAGGTGAAGGTTAGTCTCATTAACCTTGATAATAATTATAGCAAATAAAAACACTTTTAATGTATCATTGGACCTTGGAGATTTGTCATTATGAAATTATCTTTTTTTGTTATGAATGTGAATAGTTAATATAATATGGTATGTTGCCTATTGTAACACTGCTATTTTAAGAATTTGTTACTGACCTCCTTCCTTTGTCTCTGAAAGTTTTGATGGTTCATCCTATTAGCTGAGCTACAGCAACAGTGCCAGGAAGAAAAGGAAAAATTGTGTTAATAGATTTTTGTGACGTTTATATCACAGCTAAGATGTGTATGATCACCTTGCTAATTGCAGCAAGTTTTTTCACTGTTTCTGTTATGAGTTACTTATGTGTACATGTTTATCTTCTTCAAATGTCATTTGCCTGTTGTTATCTTCATACAGGGAAGTATATGTCACAGCAGGAGTGTTATCACCATTGGACTAAAAAAACCTATTGTTAGTGATGCAAAGAAATGGAACATAACATAAATTTAGTTCAACAGAATGATGACCTTTTCCCCATGATCTGCATGTTCTTATTTCTTATTGCAATATCCAAACCAATGTGTATTTTCCCAGAAATCTGTATAAGTATCTGAAGAAATGTGTAGTATTTAAATAGCATCCCGAACCCTCACTTATTTAATTGATGTTTGTGTATAGTACTTGTTTGAACAATTAGAATCTTCACAGATATAAACCTAGAATTAAAAAAAAACCCATAAAAATGTATTTCATAAGAAAAAGAGTGAAGGAATTTATAACTAATCTTTGTTTTTCTAGAAATGCCCTCACAAATCTATGTGGGTGTTTAGATGTGGGTCCATTCAGGCAGAAAGGGAAAAAATAAAAGAAAATCATTTAACAACCTATTTTGGAATAGCAAAAGCTTAGAATTTGAATGTGTCTCTAAAAGTGGATCAGAATCAGCAAGGGTTCTCATTTTATCTAAAATAGTTTCCTTAAAACTTGGGTACTTCCAGTGCATCAGAGATTCCACCTCTTTCAAAGCTTCTTCTGATTTAATCAGAGTCTAGAAGCCAATGTAGAGGAGAGCTCCACAATGTGCATTCTTGATGACTTTAATTAAATCCTTAATCTATGCTTTATACTGAACTCCCTTTGCCAAGAAACACTGAACTCAGAAAAATTCTGAATTTCTGAAACATTTTTTGTACCTTTTTTCTGTTTGGACAGATGTTAGTAGGTGGAGTATGAAAGACTCTAAAAAGACCTAGTTTAATATAGCTCCATGTAAGCTGTTGGAGAAAGACAAGAAATAGGGTATTTTGTTTCATATGATAAAGTTTTCTAGCAAGAGAACCAATAAACAAATCTACCTGTTTTAAGAAACTATGTTCTAAGTAAAAATGAATTCATTTAGTTGTATGTTAAAATTACATAAATGATAATATCATAAAGTGCACTGGAGGCTCTGGTATTGATGAAGGAGTTTCCTCTGGTTTATTAAAAATGGTGAATGACACTAAAGTGGAAAAGGAGTTATTTTTAGCAGGAGGCTTTATCTTACCAGCACTCTGGCCAGGGGTTAATGTGTGCCTTTTCAGGTGAAGCTAACTCAGTTCAGCATCACTTTCTCATTTCCTAGGAAATAGGACAGTGGTCAATAACCCTGCTAACTCTGAGTCCCATCAGTGGGACTACGAAATGGCCATTGGTGTCATTGTTTTTATCATAGAAAGGCATAGTTAGAAAAGAAGGAATAAAAGAAAGAGAAGCAAAAATGTAAAATGAGAAGTTGGTAGAAAAGAAAAGGTAGGCAATAAGAAAAAATTTAATATTTAGAAATACCAATAACAATTGACCTTGGGTCACTGAGATTTTCCAGACCTAATACGTAAATTTATAAGAATTAGTTCTGCCAAGTAATCCTTATTTTTGAGCTCTTTGTAGGCAGGTAGAAAAAGGGCTATGCAGAGAAAAAGAAAAGAATGAAGGAAAGTGTCTCCCAGAAGAATGAAATATAGTTAAAAAATGTCATTCTAGCTCCTAAAAACATAGCAGATTTTTTCATGACAACATCTATTCAAACTATGACAAGTTTGGTTAGATTGCAGAATACATTCAGAAGTTTTTTCTAGTGTATAACTAACATTTTTGTGGATTACAACCGTTTTCCCTCAGAATCACATCTGATGGGGCATACATCTGAGCACATTAGCTCAACAAAATGATACCTACTCCATTGAAGATATCTTGGCTATTTTATTTCAGACCAAAATTAGAAATAAAATGGCAAAGCATATCATAATATCTCCATACTTTAACCCCTGGCTAATTCTCAGTCTCTAACTGACTTTATAAGGCTAATTTTGAGGGGAAGAAAGATACTGGCCTTCTAAAATGAGTATTCTGAAGGACTAATCGGTGGCCTACAAAGCACTTAGAATGAAGATATTAGAACTTCTGCAAAAGATTCTATATTTTATGCATTGCCTTATATATTCACAATGTTAGTTCACAATTCCATAGTGTGGGCATAATCTGTTGTTGTTTATTAGTTTGTTTTGGGTTATTTGTATAATGGGGCCCTAAATGTGACAGCTATGAAACATCCTAGTTGTTATCAGCACATTTTGGCAGTCTCTTTGGTAATGTTGGTTCCAGTCCTCGCTCTGTTTGTATTTTAAAGAAACAATGGGAAATAGGATGATTGCTCTTATCACAAACAACAGAAGGACACAGGGCCGAGCTGCATATTGTATTAGAGATGTATTATAGCTGATTTAATTCAGCTGATGAGTAAGCAAGGTCCTGTTGGTTCACATTTTTTGTCTGCTTTTTTCTTTTCAGTCTGATAATCTCTTGGGGTTTGGGGGTTTTTGTTTGCTGGGGTTTTTTTGTTTTTTTGTTTTTTTGTTTTTTTTTAGTTTTTCCTTTCTTTGTTCTATAATATTCCCGGTCTGTTTTTCCAAAGTTGAATAGCACACTCATTCTGAACGTTTAATCTACTCTAGATTTTTTTGTTTGTTTGTTTCTTAGGATTTCCTATCCCTTATTTGTTCCATACCTGTACCATTTTTAGAAAGTTATAATTTCCTCGCATATTATAATAAGACCATTCTACATTCCTATGAATTCTTCTCCCATGTTAGAGACAGCCTCCACACTCATTTCTTTAAAATGAAGAAGTATAAAAATTTTACCTTGAAATTCAGTTATTTTCAAGACTTTCAAATTTCCCATCTGGGAGCCCACAAACCTTTTTCCAGAGGACAAGCCACAGGGCTGGCAACAATTTTCTTTTCAGCATGCAAATGAGTTCAAAGACTAATGATCATCAAGCCGAGCCCCATAGTTTCTCTCATTGAGCATTCCCCAGCAAACTTTTACAGTTCCTAGGCGAGGGATCTCTTCACTGCAACATGTATGTTGGATGTCATGTCGTTGGCACAGCTATACTGCACGACTTGTTCCACTGTCTCTGTTTTCCATCAGAGTGAGAGGGTGTGTAGGGACCTGAATACCTGGTGTGACTTCCATGTCCAGGTGGTCTGCTCACAGTAACCCGCCTGTCCTCAACTGTCTTTCGTGCATTGCTAACTGTTACAATCTCCTATTTCCCAGTCTGGTGCATTCTCCTTGCTCTCCATAAATGTCCCTCCAAATTCCCAGGAGGTGCCTGAAAAATGTCTTCCTAATTTGGTGAGAGAATATGGCTGTCTGTTATATGAATTTTTCAGATGAAAGAAGTTACCATTCTTCTATATAGTCCAGTCACCTTAGCATTAATGCATACCTGCTGATTTTGTATCTATTCCTGATACTAACACTCCATCTTATTTTGAGCTTGAACTGAGCATGAATAGGACATTCCTTAAAACTGATGGACAAAGTAAAGTGTTTACTGAGCAGCAATTTTGTGTCATATATGTTTACATATATTATTTCATTTAGTTCCCCAAATGACACTGTAAGATAGGCATTTCTGTTCCTGGGCTTATACATGAGGAAATCAATATTGAGAAATAAGTGATGGAAGCAGACTTAAAAGTTTCTATGTGATCAGAAACCTCATGATCTTTTCATTAAAACTTGCTTTCTCCTTATTACAAAAAAGAAAGAAAGAAAGAAAGAAAGAAAGAAAGAAAGAAAGAAAGAAAGAAAAAAGAAAAAAAGCAGAAACCTTCCTTTAGCCCAAGTCTGAGAAGAAGACTGAGTGAATATCCTTTTGTTAGGAAAT
Organism: Panthera pardus; assembly: GCF_024362965.1. Taxonomy (NCBI): domain Eukaryota; kingdom Metazoa; phylum Chordata; class Mammalia; order Carnivora; family Felidae; genus Panthera; species Panthera pardus. Next base: position 44,466,682 of record NW_026526991.1, on the reverse strand, counting down.
AATTCCCATTTCATCACTTGGCAGATTACCTTGGTTGGTAAGGCCACTCATCCTAAAACTGTCCTAACATGTGTCCATAGAAGCCATCATCTCCTATTTTTACTCCAGCCTTATTCCAACAACTTTTATGTTCCTAAGCAATGATCTATTTTCATGTTTGTTCTGAACAAGCATTATAAATTTTTTCCCATTAATTGGGTTATGTATAATTTTAAGTCAAACAGATCACAGTGGGCGATAGATCTTGTATTAAAATCATAACAAATAATATTTCTGGAGCTTACTGAAACTGTATTATTTAAAAATTAGTCATAATTTCTATGCTATCTATACAATTATAATTCCCATTTACTCTGAATACATATATGCTTGTACGATCCGTTTAAAATAATCGTCCAAAAGATGAATAGGTATCCTTCTGATTTGACAAGGATTCAAATATCTTAGAAATTGTTCCAAGAGGGATTATCTTCAGTATTAAGAACTACTGCTTGTTACTGGGTGTCTGTGTTCATGCCAGGCACTGTCCTAAACAATAAGAACCTTATCTCTAATCCTCATAAAACCCTGCAAGGCGGATGTAAATAGCCTCATTTTCTAAATGTGAAACTCGAGCTTAGACTTTAAATAACTCATGTGAGGTCACAAAACTGTAAGTGGCAGAATCAAAAATCAAACACAGTGTTGGTTATGAAATTCCATGTAGTAAGCCATCCAAGCAGGTCTTTTTAATTGGTTCCATCTTTTTTTGTCCAATGCTTCAGTGCGAGTCAGGGACATGAGTCCTGAGGCCCAGAATCAGGGATGGGTATATAAGACTCTACTCAATTGCGTGACCCCGTTTTACCTATAATAAATCAGGATATTTTCTGATACTTATTTGGTCCCCAATGTTTATATTTCACATGATTGTTGGTGCTACACATTTAGCATTCACAACATTCCAACACCAAAAACCAAGTTTTCTAATTCCAAACCTCTGCCTGTTTCACTACACTGTTCTCTTTCTGAAATTATTTTTTTATTTCAGGTGATAAATCAGCTATTTTTCTTCTTTGGATATAATTCAGTAATACCAAAATGTATAGAATAATACAGCAAGAAGTCATATCCCCACCACAGCATTTATTTTGCTTCTGACTTTACAATTTGGGCAGGTCTAAGTGGGGCTAGCTCATCCCTACTCCCCTTAGCATCAGGTGGTACAGTCAAAGCCCGAAATCATGTAAAGTTTTGCTTCCCGCAGATGATGGTAGCTGTCAGCTGGGAATTTAGCTAGTCCTGTCAACTAGAACACATACATATATTCTCGACATGAGGCCTAGGTTTCCTCACAGTATAACATCTCCATTTCAAAGGTGAGCATTCCAAGAGAGAGAGCCTGCTAGAAGCTCCAATGCCTCTTCTAACCTATTTAAGAAGCCCCATAGTATCATTTCCACTACATTCTTGTATTCTATTCATTAGAGACAAGCCTCCACACTCAGCCCATGTCTAAGGGGAGGAGAATTAAACCCTGTCTTTTTATGGGATGAGTATTAAAGACTTTGTGGAGGGGTGCGTGGGTGGCTCTGTTGGTTAAGCATCTGACTTTGGCTTAGGTCATGAGTTCACGCTTTGTGAGTTGGAGCCTCATGTTGGTCTCTCTGCAGTTAGCACCGTGCCTGCTTCAGACTCTGTCCCCCTCTCTCTGCCCCTCCCCTGCTGGTTTTCTCTTTCTCTCAAAATGATAAATAAACTAAAAAAAAAATTAAAGAGTTTGTAGACATATACTGAAATTACAGATATAGGTATAGATGTATATGTATAATTATACATATTCTGTACTGTAATTATAAATACTCTATCGTAAATGTTATAAATTAATATATTATAAATATATATTTTGTTAAATAAGATATAAATACTCTATTGTGCTATTGCGTTTTTAGTTCAGCATTATGCTTTTAATTTGTCCTTGCTGATTTCTTTTACAGAATATTATTCTATTCTAAGAATATCCTATAATATCAGTATAAACTTAGGTTTATTTTAACATATGAGCAGATAGATACATAAATAAACATAACTTTGTGCATACGCATGTGTTAATATACATACACATATTTCTTAGCTGTCTGCTGAAAGGGCCTAGAAACAATGACACCTCAATAGCAAGTGCTTGGATATTGATATCTAAATAATATCATCCGGTACAAGGAATCAGAGTTTCTTTGGAGGAGTGTCTAATTTTAGGGTTGAAGCAGGGAAAAATATAAGCTGAATTTGGGGCATGTGTATGCCAGAAAATAAAGAAGTACTCAAAAACAAAAAGCTAGGGGAGTGTCAGAGAGAGGAAGCAATCTGAAAGAGCTCTCCATGGCCAAAGCAGGTACAATTACAGCAAGAAAATCAATAGCACTGTATTGGATTATAACCTAAAGTAATAACAAATACAAATATGTCTGTAGCAGTAAAAATAAATGACTGAATAAATAGACAAGTGAAAGGAAACAAGCAAATTTTCTTTCAGAGGAAGTCTATATAGAGAGATATTACATCTTCCAGGAACAGGTAAAACTTAACCCCGACCCACCTTACTTGAAGGTGGGTAGGTCCAAGTTACTTGCTTCCAAAGAATAGAGTTTGAAAAGGTAAAGTAACTTCCACTAGAAACCTGGTAGTGAGTACCTCAGCCAACAGATAAAGATTAATATTAACAGTGATGTTACACTGATATCATGTACCCCCCGTACAATGTGATAAGAGAACACTTCACTGTGATATTTTCCCACAAAATCCACAGTCCCAGTATCATCATGACAAAAACCCAAATTAAGGGAACAGTCTACAAAATAGGTAACCAGAACTCTTTCAGATTACTAAGGTCGTGAAAGATAAACACAAAAGAAAGCACTAAAAAACTGTGCAAAATCAGAAAAGACCATAGAGACCAAATGACTAGATGAGTGAGGTATTCTGGATTGGATCCTGTAACTGCAACAACAACAACAAAAGGCAATAATAGAAAAGCTGGAAAAATTCAAATAAAGTCTTTGGTTTCTTTTTGCACCAATTTATTAATTTCTACCATGATTACGTAAGATTTTATCATTGTTGCAAGTTGGTTGAAGGGCCTAAAGGATTTTCTTGGGCTATCTTTGCAACTTCTCTGTAAATCTAAAATTATTCCAAAACAAATTTAAAAACTGGAAAAGAAGAATATTCCACAAGTTGTTTTTCTTACCCTTTTTTTTTTTTCCAAAATGAAAACCTAGATTCAGCTTTCTTTGCAGCTGAGGGTTGCCAATTATGGAAATGAAACATAGAGGGAACTTTTATAGTGCCACTTCTTTTTCCTGTTTTACTTCTTAAAATTCAATCAGCGACTCAAGGCAATCTTAAGTTCACTGAGAAGAAAACCATGTGTTAAGTAAGGAATGATGGAGAAGGAAAGTAAAAGAAGCCTGATTTCTTTTACTGATAAGTGTTCTGATTACATGATGGACACCTTAATTTTATAGCATTCATCACATCTTCATCCTTGTATAGGTCTCTCTGTACATATGTGAGCAGAATTGGTATATAATAGGACACACACACTCTTACCTTTACTAAGTAATGCCAAACTTCTCTACCTGAGCATAAGAGTTCAAATTTTCTCATCTCTTCATTAGGGCTTCAGAATTGTCAATATTTTCTTTTATGTATTTTTTTTACTCTTTTTTAATGTAGCCTTCCATGATCCAAATCGAAAATACATTATTAGATTCTGTATTTTTTTAGTATGAGCATAGCTTATTTGATGTTTATATCTCAGGGGTATTTTAACTATTTATTTTAGAATTTCTCTTATAACCCAAAATATAAACTTACTTACCTGTATTTTCTTTTCTGATTTTTAACAGGTAGGAATTTATGTCAGCTGAGATTTACTATTGTTACAAGTTTTAAGATGTGATTTAACTTAAAAACTTTCCCTAAACTGACAGCTCATGGACTAACATTTGACATTTATTTGAATAACCTCCTGACTTGAAATAATATCACATACTTAATTCCCATTCACACAAGTTTTGTCTCATTTCTCCGTTTTGTTTAACTGCTTGATTGGTTTATTAGTGCACTGATGTATTCTTTAAACTATTACAACTTATAAATAGTAATAATTATAATTAATCTTAACTGAATACTGAAAATGTGCCACTTTTCTAAATGATTTACATATGTTATTTCAATTAATCCTTGCAACAAAATTATGAGGTAGGGACTATTGACGTCCACATTTTATAGATGATTAAATTTAATTATAAAACTATTGAGGAAAATTACCTAGATTATATATTTAGGAGACAATTTTTGATTTAAGTGGTTTTTTTATAATTTCTATTTGAAATAAAATATATTTTCTGTACTCTTAAAAGCATTACAAAGTGAGATATATGTAATAGTAATATGCTCAAGTGATCTTAAAAGTGGGGTTTCTGAAACCCTAAAAAAATGACTCTTGATTGGTATTTGTTACCATTACTATCAGATTTCAAAATATGTTGCAAAGCTACACTACTTAAGATATGGTGTAAATGTTATGAGGACAGAAAAACAGACAAATATAACAGAGGAAAAAAAGAGTTCAGATATAAGCCTACAAATATGTTGTCATTCGTTTTTCAATAAGGGTGCCACCACACTGGTCTTTTTCCATAAATTGTATTGCTTTCATTAAGCGTCTATATAGGAAAAAAATGATGACCTTTGCTTCTTGCTACTCATCCTAACCAAAAAATAAAATATAATTTTAGATCATAAGCCTAAATGTGATTGGTAAAATAATAAAGCTTCTGGAAGAAAGCTGAGAGGAATATCTTTGTAGTTTCGTGGTAGGGAATGATTTCTTGAACATGAAATAAAAGGCATCAAATATAAAAGAAGACAATCAGCAAATTGGACTTTACTAAAATAAAAATATATATTTATCAAATATACCATTAAGGGAATAAAAAAGGCAAACTGTAGATGCGGAGAGCATCTTCAAAAAACAATATCCAACAAAAGACTTGTATTGGAAATATAAATATTGCTGCTTCAAATCAATAAGAAAAATTAGGGGTGCCTGGGTGGCTCAGTCAGTTGAGTGTCTGACTCTTGATTTTGACTCAGGCCAGGATCCCAGGGTTGTAAGCATGGAGCATGCTTGTGATTCTCTCCCTTTCCCTCTGCCCTTCCCCTACTTGCATGCATGTGTGTGCTCTCGCTCTCTCTCACAAAAAAAAAAAAAAAAAAAAAGATAAAGAAAAATTAAAAGAAAGCAGACATACATATACATTTAGGTCTTTGATAGAAGGTATTTAAATGGCCTTGATGTTTTTTATGAAAGAAATGCAAATTAAGACCACAATGAGATCCTAATTACTGCCCATTGAGATTGGCTGAAAAACAAAAAACAGACTGTTAATTTCAAAGTTTGGGAAGGGTGTGGTCAGATCACCTGGAAATGGAAATGGAAATCATAAACATTGCTGGTAGTAGTAGAATGTGAATAGCTACTTTGGAAATCTGTTCAGCAGTACGTACAAAGTTAAACATATTTCTATACCATGACCTAGAAATTCTTTTCCTAAGTATATAATGAATACTCAACATAGATGGGCATCTGTTTAATAAAATGTTTAATGACATGTACAGCAGTTTTATTCATAATATAAAAAAAATTGGGGGAAGAAACAAATTTCCAGCAAAAGGAAAACACATAAGTAAGCTTAATTATTGTGTTCAATCCATACAGTGGAATATAACTCAGCTACTGATATACTAAGCATGGATGAATTTCAAAGATATGTTTAGAAACAGAGGCTGGAAGCACTTGTTTCTTTAGTACATACTGTGTGACCTGCTTATATGAAGTTCAAGGACAGGCAAAAGAATTTTTACTGGTTTTGTGTGATTCAAACACAGGAGACTCTACCTATATATAATTGGTTTATGCAATTGTAGGGGCTATAGCTATGCAACTTCATCGGCCATACAGTCATGGGGAAATTTCAAGCTGGAAGCCCAGGCACAGGGTTTGAAGTTTGTCTATTTTCTACAAGCAGAAGTTTCTCTCTCCCTTGACGGAAGTCCTAAGCTCTCTTTTAAAGAACCTCTGGCTGATTAAGTCAGAATGACACAGGGTAACATAAAGCCAACTAGTTAGGGACTTTAATTATATCTATAAATTTCCTTCACAGTGATACTTATATTAGCATTTAACTAAATAAGTGGGAGAAGGTGTGTGTATGCTACAAAATGGCTGCCTTATCTCTTCTGTCCTGTCTCACTTATCTCTTGTCCACCTTATCTGGAAATATACTAAAAACTGAATTTGGGAGAATGCAATTTAGCCTATCCAAGAGACACCCCATAAAATTATGAGTCTCTGACGGTGACTGAAAGTCACAAAATTATTTCCTTGTGGGTGGTAGCTATTGACCAGAAAGGAGCAGGAATGCTTTTGGAATATGAGAAATCTTTTATAGTTTGACCCGGCTGGTGGTAATGCAGATATTCATACACGTAAAAATTTAGCAAACTGTACACTAATATTAGTAAAGTTTATGTTCTTTATTGTATACTTGTTATAGCTCAATTTAGAAAAAAAATGAGAAAAAATAGTAGGCATAGACTTAGACAAAGGGATTGTGAGGGTCAGATGAAGAAGGGAAATAGATCTCATAGATTGAACATCTTGTAAGACGCCTTGGAAATAAGAGAAGCTTCTCTTACTATACTTATTATACTGAAGGACTTCAGTATAATGAGCATAGATTTGGGATCAAGTGAGAGACAGTAGGCTATAGTTCCTGGATAAATAAGAAAAGCACAGAATTTGAAAAGGCCTTATAATCCACGTAAAAGAATTTGGACTTTCTTCCAAGGGTAATAGAAGGATATCAAAATAATTTAAGTAGGGTAATCACATAATCAAATGGATTTTTATAAACTCACTCTGGCTGCTGTGTGGAGAATTGATTGGTAAGCAGCAAGAACGGAGTGAGGGATTCTAGGCTTCACAAACTATAGAGCTGTGACATTCAGGATGTCACTTAACCTGTCAGTGCCTCTGTTTTGTCAACTCTAAAATTACCTGTTATCAAGTCTGCTTACTTACCTCACTGGATTGCTCAAAAGCTTGGTGGGTATGGCTGTTTACAAATTGTATTTTAAAAGTATTTGTTAAATGAAAGAAAGAATGAATGAATGGATTTGCACAAGATGCCTAAATTGTTAATGAAGTTGTAACGTAGCACTGGCTGCATCACCCTGTGTCAGAAACTGTCCCCTAATATTTTTCTCTCCTTTTTTTCTAAAATGATAACATGTTTAGCCAGGCATATATACAAAAAAAAGATCTTATCACCCAAGCATTTTAAAGATAGATGACTAAGTTCTGTCCAAATAGGATGCAAACATATGTGATCTGTAGCAGTTTCCAAGAATTTCCTTAAGGGACATCTAGAACAAAGCATTCACAATCTCTTCTTTCTCTCTTTTTCCATCTTGTTTTCTAGAATGCACATGCTGCCTTGGAAAATATGCATTAGAGATGACAGAAGGTGAGCTGGAAGTATCTGGAGTCCCTAAACCACTTTTCTACTGCTAAACTATAAACTTTCTGATATTTATACAGGTGAAAAATAAATTTCTCTCTTATTTAAAGCTGCTTTAACTCCAGGTTTTTATATTACTAGCTGCTAGAAATAATGCTAAGGAATAAAGAATTTGGTACTAGCAATGAGATGTTTAGATTGGTGAAATCTGAACCTTTCTCACTGGCTTGACTGAATTATTCATGTGGCAACAACTCGGATACTGCAAGCTTGAAAACCAACTTCATTCTTTTTTTTGCAATACATTTTGTGATACTGTCTCCTGAATTTTCTAAGGAGGCTGTGGGTTGATAAAACTATAGTGTTAGGAGAGCTAATAGAAAAAAATTTAAATTTGGTGCGTTTTGACTAGTTTTGCTAATTTCCCAAAATACTTACAAAGTGAGATGAACACATATGCAAGTAGAAATCTAAGGAGACATAGTTCTACTAAAGATAGCATGCTCTGCCTGTGACAAGCAATCCAGGTTGGTAAAGATTTTGGTGACTTGGACACTTTCCAATTTCAAAGTACCTTCAAATGAAAGCCTTAGCAAAAGATAAGTCAAGGGCCTTGCCGTATGAAGGTTAATAGCCAACTGACAAAGACGATATCAAATGTGTTATTTTCACACTGAGGACCGTTGACATAGATGGCTTTAACTTAGCCATCATTATATTGAAACAGCTGCATGAAGAAAACACAGAGGACAGTAGAAAGGACCAAAGTTTAAGTTTAAAGTCTATGTCTAGATTGGATTTGTAACTGTGGTTACTTACATATGAAATTAAGTATAAGCTAACTAAGATTCTGAGAGAGTCATATTGTCAAAGAAATCAATCGAGACTGTGATTTTTCAACTAAGTAATGCATAGGTCCTGAAGACTAAACTGGCAAGAGGTAGCCTGTGAAAGTTTGAATCCCTAACAAAAACTCCAATGACAGTCATCATTGTGGTCAGGGAGAACAACAGACAATATATTTCCTTCTAGAGATCAGAATCAGGTGCTACCAGATCAAGAAAAAAAAATCAAAGATGTTACTGAACTATCAGAGAATAGAGGCTTTATAATGCCTACTTAGGAGAGTTTTATAATTTCAATGGACATCTGACTATTTCCCTTTATTTTCTTTCCTAAATGAGTTTTTACTGATGTTATCCTGTTCTCACTCTGCCATTTTATCCTAGGATAGACACAGGCATCTTGTCTTGTAGTATAGAAGCTAATGTACCATGAGAAGCTACATGTCATCTACCCTGACATGATAGAAAAAATTCCACCAGAATTCCTAAAGTTTGAACTATATGCAGTAATTGGATGGACCATTGGATTGAATTGCTTGAGGACAGAATGAGTGTGTTGTATATGTGGGAAGAAAAGTGTGGGCAGTTATTTGAATGTCCAAAATTCTGGACTGTTCAAAATGTTGGACTATCTGACCAAAAGAATGTAAAAACATATATCCCATGGCAGCTTCTAGAAACTTCCCTCAAGAGGCAGCAGACATAAGGCATTTGCTTTCATAACTGTTCCATTTCACCATTTTGCTACCTAAAATGTAAATGGGAATGTTGCTGGACTATAAAGAAAATGGGCACCCCTCAGGAATAGGGGAATGGTAATCTGGAAGAAATCTGAATTCTGAAGGATTTTTAGGGCAGAATTCACATTTTTTTGAACTGTAAATTTCCATACTTTTATGTAGCCACAGTTATTTTGGACTTTTCTATATTTGTAGTCAAAACCTAATGAACCAAGAGAGCCTTAAAATTCCCCTCAGTTTGAGCATTCCCCCTTTAAAATACCTTCCCAGCTTTTTACAGATTTTACAACCAAGGGATGTCTTTCTTAAGGACTTGGGAGCCATTCCTTTTAGATATAATCAAGAAAGATGACACTCCCAATTTCTGTGAGAGGGTAGGACCCTAATGTTGATAAATACCAATTAACAAACACAGATGACTTAATCACACTGACCACCCTCTTCCTAACATCCTTCGATATTTTTCTACCTAGCTCAGCCAATGTTTAAAAACTCTCCTGCTTTTTGTTTCAGTAAAGTTAATTTCAATTTCTTTTCCCTATTGTAGTTGTCTTAAATATAGTCTCCCTTGTCTATTTAACTTTATCCAGTACATATTTTCTTTGACACAAGTCCTGATTAATATATCTTCTGTGTAAGGAAAGACTCCTGTCACAACATGCCAAGCTCTCTGTTCATTATATCCATATTGACATATCCAATAAGAAATTTTACCATGCTGGAGGAGGAAAAAAAAAAATGGAATAAAAGTGTCCAAGTGGAAAAACTCTGGAAGAAACAGTGAGGTGAAAAGATAAAAGGCGAAACCAATGCAAAGTAATAATGGAAGAATTGAAAGATGTAAAAAGAGGAAAACCTAAATAATAACAGTACAATGGTACTTTAACAAAAAAGGTGATTGTTTAATTCCTTCACCCAGACTTTGTAGGTATCAGCCACAAATGGAAAATTAGTGAATTCTTTCCAGGTTTCCAGATAATCAGAATACATCATATTATTCTCAAAGAAAAAAAAGTAATATACCCCTACAGCTCTGTATTGAAGTTAAACACAAATATTATAAGAGATTAGTGGCATGAATACATTTCCCGTAAAATGAGACAATAAAATAAATATGGATATAGCTTAAAGCTCCTATCTCCCTCACACTTATATGGTGTACGCTATTTATGATGGTTGTTTTTATAACAATTACTATAATGCTACTTAATTATGATTGTTATTATGTAAATTTTATGCAAATTGACGTGATTATTATGGAAATTGAAGGTAAATCTCATTTGTATTCTATTAGTAATGCTTTGGATGAAGATGTAGGTTAATCACAAGAGAGTTATTTGAGTTAGCTTTAAAGAAAGGAAGAGGTGAGTTTCTATTGAAATCTCTAAAAGCATGCATACAAATAATAGTAAATGCACAGACTTCAGTCCTTTAATTTCATCTTTTTGATGAAGTAATGGACTGATCAGTACATATATCAATGTACTTCCTGTGGCTGGAACTTAACCTATGCAAGTCTAGAAATTTCTTATTTAGGAAAGAGAAATTTCAATGCCTTATTTTATCTCAATGGGGTTATAACATCTTAATATGCCATGCATTTTTGCTTTTTGACTTTTAAAATACTAAAGTTTAAGATCCAAAGTTTAAGTTAAGTTTAATAAAATGAATAGATAATTACTTATTCAACCAAACATAAACCATTTTACACTTTCTTTTTAAAAGATTCTACTATTTAAAATTTTTCTACAGTAAAATTTTATTTGCATAATCAAAACTGTAACATCATATGGTAGAACAGATGGCTAGTAATAATACCTTATTTGTATATACCATAACAGTTTACAAAGCAGTTTCATTTACATTATTTCAATTAAATTCAATGAGATGATTAATGGTGATTTTGTTTTCAGCAGTCTCTTTAGTATAAAAGCAGGAAAGGGAACAAATTCAATGTTCACTCTAATTTTCAAAAGAATTTTTTATTTTTACAAATGTCGATACAATAATTTCATTTTAACATTAAACTTAAAAAAATCTTAACTTTGTGCCTGAAGTTTACTGTATAGAATTACTTACTTACTCAATTGTTCAGCATTTAATGAGTATCTGTTATTTTCCACAGATAGGATTAGGGAGTTCAAATATTTTAAAGAGAATTTTTAACATCTAAAATTTTTAATGATACCACATAGAGAAGGAGTCATCAGCTCTGTTCTGAGTCAGGATAAAGAACTTGTAATGAAAGGTTACAAATATTTATACTAAATTGAAGAGTTGATTTGACTTATAGGAGAAAGGGCAAGAAGAAAAAGCATTCATATTGGGCAGAATATAGGGTGATCTTTGGTCATTTAAATTTTTACAACCTACACTGTTCCTCGGTGATTGGCATCAGATGCAATGAAAATTTGTGACTGTATCTCTGGTTTTCAGATTATCCAAATAAATCTAGTCAGCATCTGTGAAACTATTAAGATAGGCAAACTTGTCCATTTTGAAGGTGCCACTTGGCTCCTACAATTGTTCTACTCAGAGCATAGGTGTCCATTGGAAATTTAAGGAAACAGAGAAGTGACTTAACAAAGAGGAACCATTGATAAAATGAAAACCAACCTTTTACAGTTCTCAGAAATAATGTTTTTTTTTTAAAGATTTTTATTTTTAAGTAATTTCTCTACCCAACGTGGGGCTCGAACTTACAACCCTGAGCTCAAGGGTAACATGCTCTACCAAGCCAGTGGGGTGCTCCACTCAGGAAAAATCTTACAAATTTATTTTTATTTCCATTTTCTTAATTCCACAGCATTATTGCAACTGGCAGCAATAATAATATCTACATTTTTTCCAAATATTGATTGTGCCTTGAGAATGACTATGTGCCCATGATGATTCTACCCATTGGGATAAAGCCTGTTTCACTACCAATTTTACAGAAAATAAAACCAAGTTTTTGACAGATTAAATAACTTGCCCAAGTGTCCCATCTTATAATGGAAAAGCTAGAATAGGAAATCATAGCTGGTCTGACTACAAAGCTTTTTTTCATAAACAGTAAATTTTCTGTCCCTCAGTAAGTTATTCTTTGAATTCCTTTTGAATTCTATTCAATTCTATTCAATTCCTTTTGAAAGACAACTTGTTAAGTAAAGAACTTGGTATTCAAAGTGCTAGGGGAGTGGGACTTTGGGAGTGAGGTTTATGACCAGGCATATAATTAGCTGCTGGATTCCTCATGTTGCAAGGATAGCAAAGTCAGCATCTGAACCTATTTCTGTTTTTTGTTTGTTTGTTTGTTTGTTTGTTTGTTTGTTTGTTTTGGGGGGGGTGTTCTGTGAATCTAGGAAAGAGGCAGAGATCCACCTTCTCTTATTAAACCATAAGTCATCATGATTTAGATTAAACCAATGAGATTTTCCCATGTAAAATCATAGAAAATACAGAGATAGCCAAGAATCCTAGCCCTAAAACAGCAGTGCCAACTATCCCAGGATAACATATTCAGGATGGTCACCCTCAATAATCTGTTCTCATTGTAAGAAAATAGTGGGATTACTCTTGTCCAGTTCTTCTTGGTTCCTACCTGGGTTTGAGCCTATTTCAGTTTTTTTCTCGTAGCTCTTGGACTCTGGGAAGGCTATTATTTTATAATTTCATGGAACTGAAGGATTACTGTGTTTCAATTGAAACAAATATCAAAGAGGCAACATGATCTTATTTCCTTGTAACTAGAAAAAAATCCACTAAATTTTGTATTATGTTTTCTATTAGCCTTTTTATTAATTCTTATCATTTATTTATCTGAAAGGCTTTCAGTAAATTGTTCTTTCTATTCAAGTTATTCAGAGTCTCTTGCTGCTGCTTTCCACCAAGAACCCTTGCCTGACAGAGAGAAGAAAGAAGAGATTCAACATCTCATTTTAATGCGTCAGCTATTGGGTGTTTTATCCCTCACTTTGCCATTAGAATGTTATTATGGGAAATTAATCAATGCAGAGTCTCAGAGAATGTTCCCTTGAAAATCATAAGCAGAGTTTTACTTTACTTTCAATAGTCTATTTCTCAATTCTGGTTTATGTTAAGGATTCTTTTCAAGTTTCTTTGGATACAGGTGAATATAAATTAAGAATAAGTAATTTAAAAAATTCTCTATAATAAGGCATCCTTTATTTCCCTCCTCCCCTTGTTTTAACTTGGATTTTGCAAATGGGATTCAAAATTGGTAGAGATATTCCAATAAGACAAATTTCCTCATAAATGTAAACTTATTTGCGTATTTTGTTAAGAATTAGAGTTTTCTCCAGGACAGATTACATGTTAAGCTGCAAAACAGGTTTCAATACTTTTAAGAAGATGTAAATCATATCAAGCATCTTTTCTAACCACAACAGTATGAAACTAGATATAGATTATAAGAAAAATCTGGAAAATACACAAACAAGTGGAAGCTAACCAACATGCTACTAAACAACCAATGGGTCAACAAAGAAATCATAAGAGTAAATTTTTTAAAAATGCCTGGGAAAAGGGGTGTCTGGGTGGCTCAGTTGGTTGAGCATCTGACTCTTGATTTTCGCTCAAGTCCTAATCTTTCAGTTTGTGGGATTGAGCCCTGCATTGGGCTCCATGCTGACAGCACAGAGCTTGCTTGGGATTCTTTCTCTTATCTCTCTTCCCCCTGCCCCCACAGTCTCTCTCTCTTTCTCTCAAAATAAATAAATATCCATTTTTAAAAAATACCTCCAAACAGATAAAAATGGAAACACAATAGTTAAAAATCTTTGGTATTCAGCAAAAGGAGTTCTAAGAGGGAAGTTTATTGCAATGTAGGTCTACCTCATGAAACAAGAAAAATCTCAAATAAACAATCTAAACTTATACCTTGAGGAACTAGAAAAGGAAAACCAAATAAAGCCTAGAGTCAGTAAAATAAGGAAGTACAAAGACCAGAGCAGAAATAAATAAATAAATAGAGACTAAAAAAGATAATAGGAAAAAAAAAACAATAAAACAGGGCTCAATCTTTGAAAAGATAAACAAAATGATAAAACTTTAGCCAGACTCATCAAGACAAAAAAGAGGGCTCAAATAAATAATATCAGAAATGAAAGAGAGGTAACAACCAACACTATAGAAATGCAAAGGATTATGAGACACTAGTACAAGAAATTATGTGCCAACAAATTAGACAACTTAGAAGAAATGGATGAATTTATAGAAACATACAACATTCCAAAAATGAATCAGAAAGAAATATAAAATTTGAACAGACCAATTACTATCAACAAAATTGAATCAATAATCAAAAAAAAATACAACAAACAAAAGTCCAGGATCAGATGGCTTCGCAGATGAATTCTACCAAACATTTGAAGAGTTAACACCTACTTTTCTCAAACTGTTCCAAAGAATAGAAGAGGAAGAAAGTCTTCCAAATTCATTCTAAAAGGCCAGCCTTACCCTGATACTCAAACCAGACAAAGACACTACAAAAAATAAAACTGTAGGCCAATATCCCTGCTGAACATAGGTGCAAAAATCTTTGACAAAATATTAGCAAACCAAATTCAACAATACATTAAAATGATCATTCACCACAGTCAGGTGGGACTTATTCCAGGGATGCAATGATGTTTCAGTATCTGCAAATCAATTAACATGATGCACCACATTAACAAAATGAAAGCTAAAAATCATATGGTCATCTCAGTAGATGCAGAAAAGGCATGTGACAAAATTCAACATCTATTCATGATAAAAAAAAAAAACTCCCAAAAAGTGGGTTTAGAAGGAACACATCTCAACATAATAAAGGCCATATACGACAAGCCCACAGCTAACATCTGTAATCAATGGTGAAAGCTGAGAGCTTTTCTTCTAAGATCAGGAACATGACAAGGATGTCCATTCTTATCACTTTTATTCAACATAGTACTGGAAGTTCTAGACATAGCAATCAGAAAAGAAAAAGAAATAAAAGGCATCTAAATTGGTAAGGAAGAACTACAACTATCATTATTTGCAGATGACATAGCCCTATATGCAGAAAACCCTGAAGACTCCACCAAAAATTATTAGAACTAATAAATGAACTCAGTAAAGTTGCATGATATGAAATTAATATACAGAAATCTTTTTCATACATCAACCAAAAAAGTAGCAAAAAGAGAAATTAAAAAAAAAAAACACACAATTACAATAGCACCAAAAGGAATACAATGCCCAGGGATAAATTTAATCAAGGAAGTAAAAGACTTGTACTCTGAAAATTATAAAATATTGCTGAACAAAACTGAGGGTGACACAAACAAATGGAAGGATACATAATGCTCATGGCTTGGAAGGTTTAATATTGTTAAAATTTCCATACAATCCAAAGCAATCTACAGATTTGCTGCAATTTCTATCAAAATACCAATGGAATTTTTCACATAACTAGAACAAATAATCCTAAAATGTGACTGGAACTATAAAAGACTCTGAGTAACTAAAGCAATCTTGACAAACCAAAAACAAAACTAGAGGTGTCATAATCACAGATTTCAAGAAATACTAAAATATATGGTTACCAAAACAGTATGATACTGGCACAAAAATAGACACATAGATCAATAGAACAGGGTAGAGCGCACGGAAATAAACCCATCCCTATATGGCCAACTAATCTATAACAAGGGAGGCAAGAATATACAAATCTTTAGTAAATGGTGCTGGGAGAGATGAAGAGCTACATGCAAAAGAATAAAATTGGACCACTTTCTTACACAATACACAAAAATACATACACAGTGGATTAAATACCTAAATGTGAGACCTGAAATGATAAAACTCCTAAAAGAAAACATAGGTAACAATGTCTTGGAAATCAGCCTTAGCAACATTTTTCTGAATATATCTCCTCAGGCAAGAAAATCAAAAGTAAACTATTGGGACTTACATCAAAAGAAAAAGCTTTTGCACAACAAAGAAAACCAACAAAATAAAAAGGCAATCTACTGAATGGGACAAGATGTTTGCAAATGATATATCCAATAAGGGGTTAACATCCAAAATATATGAAGAACTCAAGCAACTCAACACACACAGAAAAACAAATAATCCTATTTTAAAATGGGCAGAGGACCTAAATAGACATTTTCCCAAAGACATACAAATGGACAACAGACACATGAGACGATGCTCAGCATCACCAATCATCAGGGAAATGCAAGTCAAAATCAAAATGATGTATCACCTCGCTGCAGTCAGAATGGCTAGTGTCAAAAAAGACAACAAAAACCAAGTTTTGGCCAGCATGTGGAGAAAAGGAAACCCTGTGCACTGCGGCAATACAAATTGATTCAGCCACTATGGAAAACAGTATGGAGGTTTGTCAAAAAATTAAAAATAGAAACACCATATGATCGAACTAATAATTGCATTGTTGTGTATTTACCCAAAGAAAACAACAAAAAAACTAATCTGAAAATATATATGCACCCCTTTGTTTACTGCATTAGTCATAATAGCCAAGATATGGAAGCAACCCAAGTGTTTATCAATAGATGAATGGATAGAGATGTGATATATAATATATTATATATAATGGAATATTACTCAGCCATAGAAAAGAATGAGATCTTGCCGTTTGCAAAAACATGGATGGACCTACAGGTTATTATGCAATGTGAAATAAGTCAGAGAAAAACAAATATGATATGATTTCACTTATATATGGAATCTAAAAAACAGAAAAAATGAACAAAGAAACACAGAAAAAACAGAAACAGACTCCTAAATACAGACAAACTGGTGGTTGCCAGAGGGAAGGGGGTTTGGTTGAATTGGTGAAATAGGTGAAGGGGATTAAGAGGTACAAACTTCCAGGTGTAACATAAGTAAGTCAGGGGGATGTAATGCACAGCATAGGTAATATAGTCAATAATATTGTATTAACATCTTATGGTGACAGACAATAAGTACAGTTGCTCTGGTGAGCACTGTGTAATGTATATTGTATGTGAACTATACTTCAATAAAAATTTTAAAAAATAATTAAGAATTTTTTCTTACTAGAAATGTTCATTTCTATTCTATTTTTATTTGCTTAGCAGAATGTTTCTGAAGACATAAATCTCCTCCTTCTTATAGGAAGGAGAAAGTGTAATTGATTTAGTTGAAATATAGGCAGACTTCACAATCCACATTGTCAACTATTTTCAGCTCTTCATGGCAGCTCCTGGACTGTGGGGATGCTGTTATTTTACCATCTCATGGAATAGCAGGATTTTTTGGTTTGTTTCATGAAACTATCATCAAAGAGGAGAGAGAACCCAATTTCCCTCATGGCTGAAAAAAAAACATGTTATCATATTTGCTATGAGTGCTGGAGGAAAAAAAGAATCCTCATAGATTTTCTAAGGAAAGAAAATCCCACCATTAGTGACAGTCTTGAATAAAAAGGAAGCAACATTTTTTAGTCTGTTTGTTTTGCAATTGTAACTTACAGACCCTGGGGCAGTTCTAAAAAGAGTATATCTTGGGTTTCCCAAGCAAGCCTGCTAGCATGGGCTGATAACTTTCAGTGAAAGACCTCTTAAATTATCTATATTTAATACTTCCTCTGAATAACTCTTAACTAAAAAAAGGAATGTTGGAGTTTTACTGCGCAAAGAGAATGTGCTGCACATGAGCAGTGGAAAGCAGAGTGAGATGATTATAGATTAAAATTATTTTATTATGCATTACATAGCAATTTTATAATTGAGGATAAAACTGGTGACTATGTCTATTGTAACTAAGAAAGCAGAAGCTTTTTAAAAGTTTTTTCTAAAAAAATAACAGTTTCAGGAATTTTTTTTCGTATCTGGCTGACTGTAACAAAAGGAATGGTTGTAAGAGTTTTAAAAATAATATCTCAGTAGTGGTTTAAAAATCTTCCCACAGTGATTTTTCTACTTCTCTGCCTCTTTTTCTTTTAATTATTTATTATGAAAAGAAACGTAAAAATTAGAGAGAAAAGTATGATGAAACTCAATGTATTTATGTGTTAGTCAATTTCAACAATAATCAGCATTACCAATCTTTGTTTATTTATACTCCACCCCATTTCCTCCAACAGCCATCAAATCTCTACCTAATATCAGCCCATCTCTACCCAACACTATCTCATCCCCGCAAGTTTATTTTGAAGCAAATATAGACTTTTCTTCATTTTTTCCATAAGTCTTTGAATATATTTCTCCAAAAATTACCCCCTGAAATATGCAAAATACTACCATCACACTGAAAATGAACAAATAATCCTGTAATATCTCAAATATCTAGTGAATGTTCAACTTTAAAATGTTTTTTGGCTTTCCTTTTATATTGCCTCCTCTCTCTCTCTCTCTCTCTCTCTCTCTCTCCCTCTTTTTCTGTGTCTCTCTCTTCCCTCCCTCTCTGCTTGTTGACTGCATTAGGACCTGAATAAGTAGCATACATTGCAACTGATGGAAATATTTTTAGATCCTTTAAAATTCTTGTATTTTTTATCATTATTTTTTCCATGTGAGTTATTTATTGAGGAAACAATTATTTACTCTGCAGAATTTCATACCATGTAGATTTTACCATTTTATACACATGCTATTTTATAAACTGTGCCCCTCTCTCCTATATTTCTCTATACTGGATATGACCTAGAGGCTTAACCAGACTCTAGGTCACTGTTTAAGATTTTTATTGTTGATCCTTGGCTTTTTTTTTTTTTTTGAAAGAGTGACTGTATACTTCCATTATAAAATATCTGTCTCTCTTTTTGTGATGTAAGCTGCCATTGATTCTCATTAATGCCCAGATGTGTTAATTCATTAGGGATTATAACATTCTGATGTCCCAGTACAATTCTCCTTTTATTCTCTGAAATATTTCTATAATGTAAACATCCCCTCATCTACTACTTCATTACACAGAGGTACAGTTTTTAGAGAAAAGGCAGAATAAATCCTAGATTATATTATGTTACATTTATTTTCTGAAAATTGCAAATTTGTTCTCTACCATGCGTGAGAAATTATGTTTTTTGTTTGTATGTTTGTTTGTTTGTTTGAGTATCCCTATGAATCAGTAGATATTTGTGTTTGAATCCACAGCAGTTATTATTTTTAAAGATGTTCAAATTCTCCGAATTTTGATCATTAGAACTTATCCAATTGACTCCTACATACTTAGATAGTCTTTGATGACTTCCTTGTTTGTTAGTGTGAAAATGTTCATCTGATACATTTCCTGCTCCAGATCTCAAATCAGCCATTTCTTCAAGAAGTCCTGTTTTGCTTTAAAAGAAAATAGTACTTGAAGAAAGGGGAAACTCGCTCATTGTTCTTAGGACTTTTCAGTGGACAAAACTATTTTTGAGGGGCACGTCTGAATGGCTCAGTAGGTTGAGAATTTGACTCTTGATTTCAGTTCAGGTCATGATCCCAGGGTCATGGGATTGAGCCCCACATTGGGCTCCATGATGATTGTGGAGCCTGCTTAAGATTCTCTCTCTCTTCCTCTGCCTCTCTCACTTGCTCACACTCTCTTTATATAAATAAAAATAAAAATAAACCTATTTTTTTCTAGGAAAAAAAATATTTCCTGAGCTCATAAGAACACCTTCAATTCTTATTTAGGACTGTAGGTTTTTTTCTTAACCTCACCAATCTTAGATCTTTATATCTTGTCTCCCATGCTGAATATCTTGGTTTTTAACAACACCCACACAATTACTCACTTTCTTTTTATCTTAGCATAAAAATAAATACACTAATTCATAACATAAAAGCTGAAAATAGTTTAAGACTGTTTTTAGTCTGTTAGTCCTTAGGGTATATCCCACTAAATATATATCCAAACTATTGTACTCAAAGGCACTTGGAATTGTCCCTGTATTAGTTTTTTATTGTTGCTATGAAAAATTACAAACTTAGTCACTTAAAACGTGACAAACTTATTATCTTACAATTCTGTAGGTCAGATGTTCAATACCGGTCTGAAATCAAGGTGTTGGTAGGGCTGCTTTCCTTTCTGGAGGTTCTAGAGGAGAATCCATTTCCTTGCTTTTTCTAGCTTCTAGAAGTATTCTACTTTGGTACCCTTCTTCCATCTTCAAAGCCAGTAATGTTACCGTCTTTCTGACATTTTTTAGTCTTCATATCTCTTTTGAACAAACCTGGGAAAGGTTCTTCACTTCTAAGAATTCATGTGATTCACATTGGACTCATCCAGATAAGCCAGAATAATTTCTGCTTCCTGAGATTTGAATCCCAAGGTCACATGCTCAAAATCCCTTTTGCCAGATAAGGTAACTATTCATAGGTTCTGAGCGTGAGAGCCTGGAAATCTGTGAGGGAGGGCCATTATTCTGACTATCACAGTTCCTTTTTTGAGGCTATGCCACCAACTCCATATATAGTTTCATTTGTTTTATTTTCAGAGATTGTCTATCCATATAAACAATATTTTTATAATACATTTCTAGGATTCCAAAATCAAACCTATAAAGCAATATATATTCAAAGGAACCTACCTTCTGTCTACTCTATTTCCTCTTTCCCCTACAGATAAATATTTTTGTAACTTTTATGGTACATTCTTCATTGGTTTATTATTTAGTATAATATATTGTATTCATTAATGCATATTTATACTCCTCTCATATTGTTAGATAAACAGTAGTATACACTTTACTACACAATTTTTTACTAAACATTATATCTTGATATAACTCCTTCATAGTATACAGTTAGTTCTCACTCTTTAATACGATTGCATAGTACACCATTATGTGGATATTCATGGTTAATCCAACCAGTATCCTTTTAATAGGAACTTGATTATTTCCAGCCTTGTGATAATGCAAATAGTGCTACAGGGAAAAGTACAGCCTTTTCACATTTTGGCTAGTGTATTTCTAAGTAGTGAGATCGCTAAATAAGAAAGCATATAGGTGTGTAATTTGGCTATTATTTTATGCCAACTCCCCATTCACAGAAGTTGTAACATTTTATATTTCCCAAGTCAATCTGATATGGTTCATAAGACATGAATCTCTGACCTGTGTTTGTGAACAGCAGCTCTAAAACTGGGCAGTAAACCTTTCCTATAAAGACACAGATAGTAAATATTTTGGGCTTCACTGGTCACACAGACTCTGTTGTTACTACTCAACTTTTCTATGAAGTACAAAAGTAACCATAGATACTATGCAAACAAACTAGTGTGACTTTGTTTCAATAAAACTTCACTTATAAAAACAGGCAATAAATTGGACTTGGACCACTGACTACGGCTTATTGACCTCTTCTCTAAAATAGATATTTAAAAAAATATTTTAAAGTAAAATATCCAGAGATATTCCATTTTGTACAAAGTAAATTTTTGTTGAAAAACACAACTTAATGCCACAAGCATTTGAGTCGACAAATGGCTTACTTTCTATTCTGTAAAGAGTAAAACTTAAACACATTTCATAGACTCTTAGAAAAGAGAGACATCTAACACCTCTAGGATCTGGGTCATTGTGAGTCTTTCTCTATAAAGGCAAACTTACTGATTAACTATTTCAAACATGTTTATGTAAATACCTCTAATGCATACTGGAGACTTTTTGCTGTGTATTGTCCATAGAAGATATAAAAATAACTAGGGAATCAGCAATTCTGTGGCCTAGAATCCTGACTTCCTAATCTATGGGTATTTTATTTTAGGAAAAAAAATGAAATTCCTGATGAGCCAGTAAATATATATTTGATGCAGTCTCCAGTTCTTCATAGAACTGCTCAGACAAGGAGTTATCTGAAATTTTCTTGAAAACTTCTAAAGATGGGCAAGGAGCTAAATGACAGGGCAGTCCATTGTGTGGTAACTGTTAGAATGTACTGACCTAGAATTTGTTGAAATCAATTTACTCATAATTTTACCCATAGAGACTAGTGTCTGGATTCCACATGATACATACTGTTCTTCCTTCTGGCAGTACTTTAAATATAGTGATTTAAACTGATTGAAATCATAAATTACAATTTTTTGACACTCACTAGAGCTTTCTATATTACTCAGTTCTGCTAGTTGAATTAAATATTACATGAGACCATATGTTGTTTTCCTAAATTGTTTATTCCATCCAGACTGGCATCACTGTCCTTAAACACTGTACTCTTATTTGTAATTTCAAGCTTTGTAACTTACTTTACTAGCAAGCAAATGTTTTTCATCCCAGCTCTAACTCTCACCCTTACTTCCTCACATCTTACTGAGAACTTGTCCTGTGTCAGGGATTGTGCTGAGGCCAGAAACTTAATAAGTAGAGAATACTTGATGCTTTTTAAAAATATTTTTAATTGTATTATTTGTATTATAATTTATATTATAGAACTGGTTTCTACATGTGTTTTGAATATCAACTCTGTTTACAACCTTAAAACAGTGTGAGGAGTAAGAGGTGCAAAAAAAAATTCAACATGACACGGTAAATGTTAACTGCAATGGATGTGATAAATGCAGTGAAAAATTGGAAGATTTTACAATGATGCTTGTTGATGATGCTTGATGGTGATGATGCTTGATGGTGATGATGATGATGCTTGATGGCTTGATGGTGATGATGCTTGGTCTTGAAGAATAAGTATAAATTTGCTGATGTACTGAATGAATAAAGTCATGGAAAACAAAAGAGGAGCAGGATATGATAATAGATTTCAAGATTTTCCAGTTCTAGTATGGAGGAACTAAGTTGAAAACTTTGAATTCAAGTCTCTCTTTCACTTCCTAACTTCTTTTATTTGGATAAGTCATCTAACTACTCTAATACTTTTGCAACACCTGTGTGTGTGTGTGTGTGTGTGTGTGTGTGTGTGTATTATTCACAAATCATATACAAGGAGCACCGTACAACCAAGTAAACTGAACGCAAAGAGATCCAATCAATACACATATAAACTGTTGAAAGACAAAGAGAGAATCTCAAAAGCAGCAAGAGAGAAGTGACTCTTCACACACAAGGGATCCTCAATAAGATGACTAGTAGATTTCTCATCAAAAACATTGGAGGTGAGAAGGGAGTGGGTTGCTACATTCAAAGTGGTCAAAGAGAAACAAAAAAAGCATCATCCAAGAATTCCACATCTGGCAAAATGTTCTTCAAAAGTGAGGGAGAAATTAAGACATTCCTGGGTAAACAAAAGATGAGGGAGTTTGTCACCACTAGACATGCCCTTCAATAAATGTTAAAGGGAGTCCTAATGATTAAAACAAAAGGTAACTAGATGTAACTCAAAGCTGTATGAAGAAATACATATTTCAGTAAAGGTACATACATCGGAAATTATAAAAGTTAGTTCAATTGTAACAATGGCCCATTATTTCACTTTTTGGTTTTTTTTTTTTTTTTTCCCATTAAGAGACTAATATATTACAAAAAAAAAAAAAAAAAAAAAAAACAAACAAACATATGAGGGGCACCTGAGTAGTTCAGTCAGTTAAGTGTCTAACTCATGTTCTTGGCTCAGGTCATGATCTCACAGTTTCTGGGATCAAGCCCTGCATAAGCTTCTGTGCTGACAGTGCAGAGACTGGTTGGGATTCTCTCTCTCTTCCTCTCTCTCTGCTGTCCTCCTGAATGCACATGTGCTCTAATTCTCATTCTCTCAAAATAAATAAATAAAATAAAATAAATATATAAAAAATAAAAAAGAACACACAAGTATTTATTTAAAAGCTAGTATTCTTACAACATTGATTTGTAACTTCACATTGTGTTTTCTACATAATTTAAGAAACTAATGCATTAAAAATTAGTTAATATTTTCACCCAATGTATAAAGATGTAGTTTTGTAACATCTAAACTAGTGAAAGGGGTGGAGACCAAGTTGTAAATGAGCAGTTTTTGTATGTTGTTGAAGCTAAGTTGATATGGATTCAACTTAGAGTTTTATAACATTAGCATGTTAAATGTAATCCCCACAGTAACTATAAAAATAGCTATTGAATGTGGAAAAAGAATTAAAACACTTCACTGCAAAATATCAATAAAAGAATGGTAGGAAATGAAGAACAAAAAAGTTATAAGGACTATATAAAACAAATAGAAAAATGATGGAAATAAGTCCTTCCTTATCAGTAGTCACTTTAAATGTAAATGTATAATAAAAAGCCAGACATTGGAAGAATGCATTACAAAGCATCTTCTCCAGCTATACTGAACTAAAGTTAGAAATTAAAAAAAAAAAAAAACAGAAGGGCAACTGACAAATTAACAAATTTATAAAAATATATGTGCTGCCAAAGTGAGCACTCAAATTTGTAGAAATTAACCAATAAACTCTTACACAACCAATGAATTCAAAAATAAATCACAATGGAAATCAGAAAATACTTAGAAAAAATGAAAACACACTATGCCAAAATTTATAGTACATAGCAAAAAATTCTAAGGGGGAGATTTATAGTTATAAACATTTACGTTAAAAAAGAAGAAAGATCTCAAATCAACAACCTATATTTAGAACTTAAAGAACTAGTTAAAGAACAAATTAAACCCAAAGTCAGCAGAAGGAGAGAGATAATAATGATCAGAACAGGAGTAAATAAAAAATAAAAAGAGAGAATAGAGAAATAATAGAGAAAATCAATGAAATCAAAGTTGGTTTGTAAAACAGATAAACAAAACTGAGAAAATGTTTACAAGATTAAGAAAAAATGACTACAATTGCTAACATCAGATACGAAAGTGGGGGACATTACCACTGATTCTACAGAAATGAAAAGGAGTATAAGAGACTACATGAATAATTGTACACCAGCAGATAACTTATATAAAATGGAGACATTCCCAGAAACACTAACTCTATCAAGACTAAATTACAAATAAGCTTAAAATCTGAAAGGACATACTGCATAAAGAGATTTAGTTGGTAATCAAAAATCCCCCAACAACGACAAAAAAGCCCAGAGCCTGATGGCTTCACCCATAAAGTCCACCAAACATTTAAAGAACTAACACCAATCTTTCACCAACTTTTCCAAAATAAAAATGAAGACTTGAGAATATTTTCTAACTGAAGATGAGGCCAGAATTACCTGATACCAAAGCTAGATAAAAACACTACAAGAAAAGAAAACTACAAACTAATATCCCTTATGAAGACTGATGCAAAAATTCCTAAAAAATACTAACAAACAGAATTCAGCATGTTAAAAGGATTATGCACTATCATCAAATGGAATTTTTTTTCTGAAATGTAGATAGTTCAACGCATGAAAATCAATCAGTGTGATACACCACATTTACAAAATGAAGCGGGAAAATACTTATGAGCATCTCAACTGATGCAGAGAAACCATTGGGTAAAACTCAATATCTTTTCATGATATAAACATAGCCAAACTAGAAGAAAGAGGGAAACTGCCTCAACATAATTAAAGCCATATGTGAATCCACAGCAAATATCATACTCAAGGGTAAAAGACTGAAGATCTCTTAAGATTTTTTAACATCAGGAACACTTTGCAGATTATATTATGCGTAGAAAAGCATAAATATCGCACACACACACACACACACACACAATTAGATCTAATAAATAAATACAGAAATAGAGGATACAAAGTCAACACACAAAAATCAGTCTGTGGGACTCCCCACAGAATCTGCTTGGGATTCTCTCTCTCCTCTCTCTGCCTCTCCCCTACTTGCACTCTCTCTCTCTCTCAAAATAAAAAAATAAGCTTAAAAAATGGTTAAGATACTAGATTTTATTTCACAATAAGTAAAAAAAACTTGTTTTTTTAAAGTAATAATTATAGTATTCTGCTAGACAACAAAACATAGAGCGTATCAAAATAATTCAAATTATGTTAATTTTGTCATTAGTTTAGGAAATAAATTTCTTGCAACAGCTCAATGTTATTAAAAATTCTAAAATCTATACAAGCAAGAATCTTTTCTTTTTCATTCATTGTTATATAGTTATCACAGCATAGGACTTAGAATACAGTAAGTTCAATTAAATAAAATTATGAATAGTTACATAATTTATAGATTTGTTAAGCATTCTTTGGGTATTACAAAATTTGTAAGTATATTATTGCATGTTTGTGTCCATGCTTAAGAAACGTTAATAATTTTATATGCTTATATTTCATATTATGCAATGTAAAAGTATTTACATTAATGTTTAATAAGTTCATGTACTACCTTTTCCTAGGTCTACCTTACCATCAAAATACTGATTCCCCATGTACTTTCAAGGCAAGTCATGTGGCAGTTTGTTTCCACTTCCTCTACCCATTTAATAATCCTAAATTTAAAACGAATCCCTTGGAAATACTTATTGCTGAGTCATATCTCAGGAGTCTTGGTCTGTGTCATATATCCTTATACTGCTTCCGTGGATTACAAGTGCTGAGGCTTCTGTTTATTTTTTAATTAACAAATGCCTTTTTAGTAAACAAAAAAGGAAAAAAACTAAAAGATCTGTCATTTAGGGATAGTTATCATGGGGAAAACACGATATAAAAAAGTGGAATTTACAGTTTAAGTGCCTGAGGTTCGCCTTGAGAGTACACTGTTGAACTCCCAAATAACTGGGGACCTAGAGACTTCCCAGTCAGCAGAACAGGGCAGCAGTCTCCAGGGAATCTGGAGTTACATTTCACTCTTAAATTTTTTTTAACGTTTTTTATTTATTTTTTGAGAGAGAAAGAGAGAGAGAGAGAGAGAGAGAGAGAGAGCGCATGACTGGGGGAGGGTCAGAGAGAAGGAGACACAGAATCTGAAGCAGGCTCCAGACTCTGAGCCGTCAGCACGGAGCCTGACGCAGGGCTCAAACTCACGGACTGCGCAATCACGACCTAAACCAAAGTCGGCCGCTTAACCGATTGAGCCACCCAGGCGCCCCCATTTCACTCTTTAACATTTACTTAGTACTTTTCTTTGTTAGGGTAAGCAAAGAGAAGCACATTTATGCTAATGTACCTTTATATCTGGATTATGAGTTGAACAAATTTAATCACTGCATTAGTCAAAACAGAATTTATATTTAAAATTTGACAAAATGGAGAAAAATAATTGGCTTATTAATGCTTTTTTTTTAGCCACAACATTTTTACCTCTGATATTACACTCTGGAGATACAGTTGAGTTATTATTAAAACTGATTTTAACGAAAATGTGCTAATGATGAGTTCACTGAAGCTGTGTCAGAGCGAAAATAAGCAATCTGTATCTAACTTTATGCTGATGATACAGTGGGAAATATGTTTGGTTAAAAAACCATCTGTTATTTTCAGGCATTTATATGGGATTTTATGGTGGATAACAAAACTATCCTGACTGTAACCTAAAAAAAGGCATATGTTATTAACAAAAGTAAAAGCCCCATATGCCCCTACATATTTGTTAAAGAGCTAATTTTAGTAAATTATTTGAAATGGCATTAGTTGCCTTCATTGTCTTATTCATTAATGTGTGTGCTTCATTAACATATTAGACTTCCACCATCAAGGTCATTATTATATTTTTTATTTATCTCATTTTTTTATTTAAGCATCAAATTTTTTTTTCAAAAAAATTTTTAATGTTTATTTATTCTTGAGAGAGAGAGACAGAGCATGAGCAGGGAAGGGGCAGAGAGAAAGGGAGACAGAGAATCTGAAACAGGCTCCAGACCCCAAGCTGTCAGCACAGAGTCCGATTGTGGGGCTCGAACTCACGAACCGTGAGATCATGGCCTGAGCCAAAGTAGGATGCTTAACTGACTGAGTTACCCAAGAGTCCCTCCTTAAGCATCAAATTTATTATGACTCTAGTAAAAGTGCTTTTAAAACAAATTTTCTTCCTATCATCATTTCTAAAATACTAGCATTTCATAACTTTTTAATTTTTGTTTAGTTTTTATATATTTAAGTAATCTCTATACCCAATGTGTGTCTCAAACTCAGGAAAGGTCATTATTTTAAACCCAAACTAAAAGTACAACAGGAGAGTGAAACTTTGGTTACTCTAAAGTCCCCAGGTATATTATAGTGAGAGAATGAATGCCTTTCTTTCATTTGGCTTTAATTTACTTTTCATTTGGCTGTCATTTAATTTAATTTACTTTTTGCTTTCTCTCATTTGGCTGAAGGCAGGCCACCCCAAGATGAGCCACTTTGGCATGAAGATTTTTCTAACCCTGTGGGCTCAAGAAAAATGTTTACCCCTCCCTTAACTATATAGAAGAACCTAAATTGGGAATCTTCCTCAGAAAAAGGTTTATCAGCAGAGACAAATTTTATCTAAGTGAACCATCTCTATGGCAGGGCAAACACCACATTATCAAATATCTACTCTTCTTATTGCCCTCTAAAGTACATTTGTTTCCTCTGAAGTCTCAGACCCCTACCCCCTTCTCTTTAGTTCAGAATGACATGTACACTCATTTTGCCTGATTGTCTTTGGAATTTCCATGCTGTTGTGGATTTCCTGTATGTACACAATTAAATTTTATTTTCTCCTGTTAATCCATCTCATGTCAATTTGATTCTTAGTCCGGCTAGAAGGACCCTTGAAGGGGATAAGAATTCTTGGCCCTCAATACTGCAATATGAAAGAAGTCAACTCTAAGGTCTTTTATGAATCTAAGGTTTTATGATTCCATTAACCATCTAGAATAGAATAGAAAATATGTGGTTTATAGAGTTCCCTGGTAGCCATTTTAGCACTATACACTATTCATCGTTTTAGAAATTTATTTAGGAGTAACTTATAAACGGTGACTTCCCCACACACACACACACACACACACACACCACTGCAAATTTGGTTAACGGTTTGTAAACGGACACTCAAAATCCTTTTCTTCCTAAGCTTGTGTCCATGGCAGATCAGAGAACTGAATAGGCAGTCTTGATCTTTCTGGCTTAGAGCTTTTCTGCCAAGGATTAGCATCTGAACAGAAAACCTACTCAGTCTTCCAACACCCAGTGATGTAGGAGAAACCTTCTGGCATCAGTGTGTGCTGTCTATTTTCCCATGGCATCCTCTTAGGAATGTTGTGCCTGCAGATTTCCTAGTCCAAGGTAGACCTGACTGGAGACATCCTCCCTCCACCCTCCTTCCACGCGCTCTCCCTGGAGAGTCCTCAGTGGCACTCTTCTGTTCTCCTGCTTTATTACACTGGAGTTTCCTTGGAGGGTAAGCAAATTATGCTACCCTTGGAAGCTCACTACATAAGACAATTCTATTTGCATATTCTTTCATTTATGTAT
The DNA here is from genome assembly GCF_024362965.1 of Panthera pardus. NCBI lineage: Eukaryota > Metazoa > Chordata > Mammalia > Carnivora > Felidae > Panthera > Panthera pardus. The sequence goes on along the minus strand of NW_026526991.1, from coordinate 44,437,275 downwards.
ATTTTTGTAAAATTACAGATTTCTTCTGTCTACTTATCATCTCCAACTTTGTCATCAAAATAGAATCCTCCTTAATAATTGTCCAAATATATTTATTTTCTATAGCATATTTAGTAAAAAGGATTTTTTATTCTTGACACCATCTCTGTGTTTTTTAGTATTTTTTTTTAAGAACTCTACACTGTAATGACTTAATAAGTGAGCAAAGAAGCCCTCTGCAACCTCATATATCAAAATGTGGCTAAGAAATTATCATTCTAAAAAATATTGGGTGTGATTGATTATTTTCCTTGTTTCTTATTAAAGGGAGACAATGATGCAATTCTTTCATCCAGCCCCTACTGAATACTGAGGGACAGAGAGAGAAAGAGAGAGATACACCAAGAAGGGAAACATATGCTCTCTGGACATGTTCCAGAGGTAGGAATCCCACTCTAATCTCTTTCTGTAAAGAGCTAGGCATTTCTAACTGTTGTTTTCCTTTGTTTTTAAATTTTCAGTTATTGTATCCATTTTTTCCTCCTCTCATTTTTACCCAATAGTTCAGTATAGGAAATATCACAATAATAAAAATCCCACACATACTCAATTTCAAATCAAACCAAAGTTATCTGAGACATAAAGATCTTGATCTTTTTAAAAGGCAGACATTTCTCTGCCAGTCTGTCAAATATAAAGTCAGTGAGCAAATATATCATATTTGTGCATGTGTGAGTTCATACAGACACAAAAGGAAAAGGATCAGAGAAAATAACTAAACTGGAAGAGAAATTAATCACCTTAAACATATGCAGGACTTTCAATAATAAAATAATGCATTAGTTTCTCACATTTACTACAAAAATCTCAACATTAGAAATATTCTTGGGGCGCTTGGGTGGCTCAGTCGGTTAAGCATCTGACTTCAGCTCAGGTAATGATCGTTCAAACCCCACATCGGGCTCTGTGCTGACAGCTCAGAGCCTGGAGCGTGCTTCAGATTCTGTGTCTCCCTCTCTCTCTGCCTCTCCCTAACTCATGCTCTCTCTATCTCTCAAAAATAAATAAAACTTGAAAAAAAATTTAGAAAAAAAGAAATATTCTTTTTCTAAGCCTATATATATAATATAAATATAGATAGATATAGATATAGATATAGATATAGATATAAATATAATTTCTTTGCTAATTAGAAAAGAGATTCTTTTTTTCATGTTTATTTATTTTCTATAGAGAGAACAGGGAAGGGGCAAAGAGAGAGGGGGACAGAGGATCCCAAGCAGGCTCCACACTGCAGCGCAAAGTCCCACTTGGGGCTCGAACCCAGGAACTGTGAGATCATGACCCTTGTCAAAGTCAGACGCTAACCTGACTGAGCCGCCCAGGTGCCCCAGAAGAGCAATTCTTATAATGAAAATGAAAGCACCTCTGTGATAACTTCAGTTCCATTTTCTATTGAATATTTCCAGGATGGAGACTGATTAACTAAATTTAGGAGTAATATTTCTTTTTCATTAGTTGAATTTTGTATAAAATCATTAAAATGGCTCCTTGCTAGAATATGAATGATATTTTGGGGGTGGGTGGAACAGACTATGGCAATAATAAAAGGCATTTCAACTGTATAAGAAGTTAACAACCAATTTTCTTGATGCCTCCAATGATAATGTTCATCAGTTCCAAGTTCATTTTCATGGTATAATACTGTTATTAGAATTAGCATAAATTTAAAATGATGGGTAATTCATATCTATTAGACACAAAAGTCATCTTCTATTTACGAAATTCCTGTCACTGTTAAGTAACTCGCAGGCTTTAAATTAAATTTCCTGATTTGCATTAAGTTTAAAACTGTAAATAGCTTTTTAGAATACATAATTGAGTTGATATTGAGTTTGTAGACAAGAGCATCCTATTAAAATACAGAAATTTCTATTAACATTTGAGCTATGATTTCAGAGACACCAAGGGAAGACACAAGACAAGCAATATATTAGTAATATGCACAGTGTTGCTAAGTTCTTTCCAACAAGACTCACCAGAGAATCATAAAGGAAAGGGAATCAAATAATAGTACAATTACTGTTCCCCATTGAGCCATATTTTACAGATTACTACAGATGTAATTGGGTGATAGAAAATACAAAGAGAAACAAAAAAAATTAATATTGACTGAAGGAAAAGAAAATCAGCACTTTGCTAGTCAAATACAGAGATGTTTCCTACTCTTATTTAACACAATAATTGCAGAGGAAACAAATAAGCCATTTGATCTGCATAATAAGTTGATTTAACTAATTAAGTGAAACAGTGATTGAGATTCTAGTTATTAAGAAAAATCTGGGGCACCTGGGTGGCTCAGTTGGTTAAGCATCCAACTTCAACTCAGGTCATAACCTCATGGTCCATGAGTTCATGACCTCGCAGTCCAGGAGTTCCAGCCCCAAATGGGGCTCTGTGCTGACAGCTCAGAGCCTGGAGCCTGTTTCAGATTATCCCTCTCTCTCTGCTCCTCCCCAACTTGTGGTCTGTCTGTCTGTCTCTCTCTCTCAAAAATAAATAAACATTAAAAAATTTTTAAAAAGAAAAAAAGAGGGGGCCTGGCTCAGTCGGTTAAGCCTCTGACTTCAGCTCAGGTCACGATCTTGTGGTCACGGGTTGGAGGCCCCCTTTGGGCTCTGGCCTGGAGCCTGCTTCGTGGATTCTCTCTCCCTCTCTCTCAAAAATAAATAAAATATTTTTAAAAATTTTAAAAAAATAAAAAGAAAAAGAAAAATCTAAGACATTTACATCTTGAAGTTGGGTTTTTAGCAATTAACACTTGAATATTCTTACCCTTTGGGGTCTGTAACAACATATTTTCATGATTCTTCTGATTCTCCAACCACATCCTCACTACTTCTTTTTTCTTTTTTCAGTTTTCATCTTTAGCCCTTTTCTTTTTTCATCTACTTCTGTGATTTGCAACTGTCACTTCTATGCAAAAAAAATCTTTAAATTTGCATCTCTATTTGTGAGCCTCTTCTCTAATTCCAACCCATATTTACTCACAAGAATTTATGGAAATTTGTCCTGCATGCTCCAATGTCACTTCCAATACCACATGGACAAACTGAATTTCCTTATCGTCTTCCCTCAAATCTTTTCCTTCTCCTTGTGTTCTATTTATAAACCACTATTATTTTTGTCATATATTTGGCATTTGGAACCCTGGTAGAGTTTTTCACTCTCTTTCCTTTCACATTTAATAATTGCCAAGGCTTATCATTTGTTATTAATATAATACTCTCTCATCTCGTTCCATTTTCTGTATTTCTACTATCATTTGGTTTTTGATCTTACACATTTAACCATCCCTGCACATAGGCACCACATACCTACAAGGTTTTTGACAAGATAGGAAATCATACATTTGTTCCTAACTTGCTCTGGCATAACTTAATCTATTGTCAGACTTGTCTTCATTATCCCGCACCAATCTTTTAGCTGTAGAAATTGTATCTTATCTCTCTGGCTCCGAAGATAAACTCTTGTTTAACGGAGTTGACTTATAAGCACTCAGTTCAAGTACTGGGTAATGGATCAAAACCAGCAAATTTAGCTTTTGTAGGATCCCAGTGTCTGCTCTGTATGCCTTCTAGTATCACTGTGTGTTTAGATCTGTCACAAAACAAACAGGAAAGCTAACATCATGTCTGTAAATTTCTGGGGAAGAAGAGACCTGCTACCTGAGTGCATTTGCCTTCTGGATCTAGCAATATTCAGTGGGATCCAGCAGTATTCATTGGGGTCCCCAAAGAAAATGTCTTATCATTCCCTACATATCACTCTTCAGACTTATTCTTTTCCTCATTTATAATCAAACAAACTGAATTTAGAAATCTAAATACAATAGTAAGGATTCACTACCTAAAGAAAACTTCTTATTTTCTTATTTATATATTCTTATTTATTCTCACTTATTTTTCATAAAACCTCCTGACCCAGAGCTGATAATAGAAATATTTTATTTTGTAAAGGTAATACTAACTGCAGTCCTTTTGGTAAACTCCCTACCATTTATGCCTAATTACCCAACAGTGTAATAATGATCATGTAAATCAGCAAATGTCGTGTTAAATTGGCTGTAAATTTTGTTTGATTGCAACATTCAACCTTGTGTCTACTCAGAGTTTACTATGTATTGCTCATTTACTGTGGCCATATACCTCCAACTTAAATCAATCAAGAAAATACTTGAAACAGTAGTAAATAACTCAAGAGAGTAGTAGTGCAGATTCAATCTACAAATTTTAGGAAATTATTCAATTTTTGTTAAAAAAAAAAAGAAAGAGAGAACATTAGAATCCACAACAGGATTGCAGAACAATCAATAGCCCAAATGCAGATAGTTCTTGGCGCAAGATATTTGAGCTTCAAGGATTATAGAAGATTATGATGATGATTCATATTCGATTTCTTAATTCAGAATACTTCATGGGACTTAACACAATAATTCTGTCTAGCTATTGAATATTGGAAACTCTCAACACGGTCCTAAGCCTTTGTTTCAATTATGCATAAAGAAAACCAGCCCAAAATTTAATGCCTTAAAACATTAATCTATTATTTCTCATGTTTCTGTGGATTGGCAGGATAGTTCTTCTGGTTTCATCTGGGTTCACTCACATGTCTTTATTCACTTGGTCATCCTGGATCTATGGAGTAAAAGGTGACCTCATTCTCATGTCCAGAACCTCATCAGGGATAAGTGGGTCTCTGAGACCTCTCTCTCCACATGGTCTCTTATCACTCAGTACTTTTGCTCATCCTTCTTTACATAGTGTAAAGTCAAAACAAATCATAAGGCCAGCCAGATCTCTTTGGATCATGGCCAAAGGCCATGAACACTGGAAGTCTTGGTTAATTGAGGACCTCTATTATCACAATCTACCTGATACCTCATTTTTTCATTCTCTTTACCACTGAGCTCTAGATATATATTATTTTACATGGAAAATGTTTCTTGAGCATTCACTTTTTTCTAGGTACTATTCTAGACTATGAGGACTAGATGTAGCCAAGATTAAAAAACAAAATTCCATTCACTTTGAGTTTACGATCTACTGCAGTGAAGGATATGAACAGGTAAAAACCTTCATAAAATAACTTTAAATGGTAATAAGGGCTAAAGGAAAATAAAATTACTATCGAAGAAGAAAAAAATCTCAAGGATCCTTTCTGATGAAGTAATTGTTAAGGTGGAACACTTAGGCTTAACTCCCCAGATTTCCATGGAAGTAGAGTTGCAACAGTGCTTCTGTGGCCTCCCTCTGGCTTTTTACTCACACCTCTCTTCTTCATACCTCCTCATGGAAGAAGCTTAGTTTGGCAGAAGGAACTGGACAGTATAGTTCCACATACAAAAAGAAGGCATTTCTTGCTCTTTCATGCCTTGAACTTTTATAGGATAAGACCATACAGAGAAGCCTGCAATCGTGCACTCTATGTCTGAGTAGGTAAGTTCAATTCTGGGATGTAGAATTAGCACACCAAACTTGTCTTCAGGCTCAAGTCACATTTCCAATTATCTTTAACAATAATGATGGTAATTTTTTTATTTCCATCTGCTTGACTTTCCAGTCTATGAGTTGATTCTGAATTTGAGAATTGAGAAGATGAGTGTCATTTATTGATATCCTAATATCCCAACAGAGACATTTTAATTAAGAATTTCAAATATAAAGAGTTTGCCAAGCAAAGGAATAAAAGTGACTTTTCAATATGGGTGTACCAAAGGCATCACAATCTCAAGAATTACATAGACAAATTTATAATATCCATAAACAGCCCCTAAAAAGTATGGTCCTCTTTCCATATTTCTTAGGACACTGAATGGAAATACTATTCATACAATAATATAGACCAGAGCCTAGAATTCATTTGTGATCATTTTTCTTCTTCATGTGTCATTTAGTTTAGTAAATCCCACTTATCTTCTAAAAACTCTTGAATCTTTTTTTAATTTGAAATGTTATGTTTCAAGTTTTTATTTAAGTTCTAGTTGGTTAACATATACGGTAATATTAGTTTCAAGAGTAAAATTTAGTGACTCATCACTTAAATATAACACCCATTGCTCAAAACTACAAACCCTTGAATCTAATGATCTTTTATTTCTGTTTCAACCACCATTTTGCTATTAACTTTCAACTCAGCTTATTTTATAAATATACTGTTTTCTATAATGAATTTATACCTTATATGCCAGTTAAAGTAATTTACACCACTCCCTGTTTGTTATATTTTTTTCCTTAAGAATGTTTCCATTGTTTTATGATAAATACTCAAAGCCATAACATGGTTGAGAAAGCAGAAATGTTAACCTGTTCATCAAATTTTATGGCCCCTTTCCACAGTGTGGGCTTGTCAAGGTAATTACCTTGGGATGGGATTGCATTTCCCAGTTTTCCTTTCTTTCTTTCTTTTTTTTTTTCTAAACTCATTCTCACTAATGGAATATGAGTGGAAGGAATAGTTGTCCTTTGTAGGTCAGGGTTTTATGGAGTCACTGGAGCTTCTCAATTCTCTCCCCTTCCATGTAGATACAGATAACTCGCAAGATCACAGGGATGGCAGAATCACAAGAAAGAAGTAGCTGGGTCATGAATCACACCATGCAAAAAGCCATTCACTAATCACAAACAGCTATTATGGACTTCAGGTAAACAAAAAATAAACTTTGTTATGCTAAGCCACTAACATTTTGGGACTGGCATATTTGAGTAGCTAGTATTATTCTAGTTTATATAGCCTACATAGCCTCAGATGGTCCAGCTTATCTTCTGTCTGCAGCTACACATTGTGCTTTGTCCTGTTTCACTATGTTCTCTTCATTGGATTTTATTCAGTTTCTTGAATGCTTCTATCAGAGGACTTTAGTCCATGATATTCCTTCTGCCTGGAATGTTCTCTAACACCTTTATAAAGCTTACTTCCAGACATCAATAGTAGATATTGTCATTAGTCTGTCCAGATCTCCTAGGATCTCTTTTTATGAATTCTATGTACTTCTCCAACCTCTTTCTATATGCTTTTGTATCTAAGAGCCCACATTTAGTATTTCCTTTGAAGGGCTGCTCACAGTCTACTGCTATTTGTTGTTCTGTCAGAAATCATACACTGGTTTGACTTTTGCCTTCTTTCCTATCCTGCTTTTCAGGCTTTTGGGAATACTCCCTTCATAAATCACTTGCACAAGAATATTTATCATAATATCTGCACTCTGATGAATCTGATCTACAGCAGTATCTCTTAGATCTCAGTTTAAATGTCATTTATTCAGAGCAGTCTTTCCTGATGTCCCAGAATAGATCATGGTCCCTATATTAAGATGCTTTTATGACACTGCGAATTTGACTATAAGGAGTATTTTGTTTTTGCTTAGTACTTGGAATGGATCTGACTGTTAGTAAATACTGAATGAACAAATGAGGCAAAGAAAGAAGGAAGAAAGAACTAAAAGGGAAAGGATAGAACTTCCATTAGTGGTGACATAAAAGAGAACCTAACCTTATAAGAAAAAGAAATTCACTGTAATGTCTGCAAGATATTTTTTAATCTCTCATCCCAGTTGGGAAATCAAATTGCATTCCAATCAACTACATAAATTACAGGAAATGATTTTGAGGAGTTAATTTGGGGGGTGCTTATCATTTCAAGTGTTTTATTAACTACTACGAACCATTTGTTTTTGTTTTTTTTTCTCCACTGGATCAAATTAGGATTTCTTATAAGCTGTCAACAAATGGCACCTTAAATACTTTTTTCTACAATTAATAGTTTTTGTTGAGCTCTATTCTGTACTGGGCATTTGGTTAGCCATTGGGAAGACAGGGATGACATAGATATGTAGAGTCCTTAATTTTATAAGGCCTTAAATATAGTGGTTTGGTTATAATTATTCTTTAATATGTGATTATTATGTAAATATTAGGAGTCCTCAAAGGCTCATGTCCTTCCAATGTTTTTTGGGTCCTAATTGTAGTGATGTGAAGTCTTTCTGATTTTCTATTTAGCTATTTCTGAACTCCCAGACCTTTCCAGGGTGGCCTCTAAGAAGTGCTTACTACAACGGTTAGAAATATCTCTGGGTCAGTTTACACTCTCCCAATTCTCTGCAGTATATACTGTGCAGAGAAGTAGAGATGAGAGGGGATTAGAAAGAGATTTATGTTGTACTCAAGACCCTAGGGAAATGGTTGAGACTCCAAATGGACAAAGGAGTAGAAATGTTTTGGAGGCATGCATTTACCTGTAGACCTAGGAGAGTCACCTGAGAGTGAAAAGGTAGTGAAAGGCCGGGAGAGGTTGACTGGACTTCTTAAAGATGAGGCATGAGGATTGGGCCGTCCAAGACCTTGTATAATTTGCAAAGGGTAGGGCAGCCTGACTGAGCAGCCGAAATGCTACACTGGAGAGCAGAGTTTGCCTGAGGTGTTATAAAGCAGCTGAGCAAGGAAATCTGCTGTGCCTGGAGACTGCAATGTGGGCAATCCACCTGTGAATAATCAATTTTTGGCTGATGACTGTATATGCCGCTGGGTGTTTTTGAAATACTCATTCTTACTAGGATAGGGTCTGATAATAATTATAGTTGTTCTATAATCCAGTGCATCTCTCAAAAGTGATTTTTATTAAGCAGAATTACACTCTGTTTTAAATCTAGAAATTCAGGCTCACATGTTACGTATTTGTAATTATTCTAGATCTTTCCTTTTATACCTAGGCAACTCGTTATTATATTGTAGTCATTTATATTAATAATGATCATGATGCACAGCTACAAACACTCCTGCAAGGTATTACAATATCAACAGCTGCCAGTTTTTAGGTGAAATGATTTAGTTCATGGGAGTTACTATTCCTTGGGGATTTGCATCTATTTCTTAAGTATATAAGTTAAACTTGCTGAAGCTATCCAAATAGAGTTTGCAGAAGTTTCCCTTTGCATTCATTATGAGTTACTAAAAGTATTCAAACAGGAAACGATATTTTTATGTGTTCAGAGATGTAGGATATAAAAGAGTTCTTGTTTATTTTAGAACTGCATACAACTGCATACAACATTCTGTATAGGTAAGAACAAGGAAAATTATTCCATTTTAATTTTTTCAAATCAATGTTGAGACTATTTCTACACCGAAAAGGGGAAAAATTGAATTGCTCGAAAGTATTCAAATGAGTTGAGTGGATATAGGACAGTTTGAAGCGATCCAAACATATAGGTCACTCCTCTTTGTAACTGCATGAGTTTCAATTTAATATACAACCATCAGTAGTAAAATAACATTCTGGAGAACAAGTAGGAATAACAAGTTTTGTTTAAATTGTCTGATGTAGAAATATATTTCCATATAGTACAGTGCTCTCTGGATTAATCTTAAGAAGAGAATAGTTAAATAAAGTAAAATAAGGTCAGATTTTGCCTAGAATTGATTGAGGATAATTTTGACTTCCCTAAGGGGAGCAGTTTATAGAAGCAGCTGAAAAGGAGCAGATGATGCTGCAGTTTGAGTATCTGGAAAATGATCTGAGAAGATTTAAGCAAAAGCTGGAAGATCAAGGAAGCAGAGGGAGAGAGCATCCTGAAAGAGGGCCAATGGAGGGGAATCCGTATGCTGGAGCATGACTTTGTCTTTCTATGGTCTGTCATCTACTTTTGTGACGATCCTTCTGACAGTGAATGCCTTACTACTATATTTAGTGATGGGCAAAACTTCAGCTGGAAACCTAAATTTAAGTTGTGTCATTTTAATGCACTTTTAAACAAATAAATTCACGAATTATAGGTAAAAATGACTTCCTCACAAAAGAGGTACAGATCTAAGGGATCATGTAATATTTTTTACAGTCTCTTTCCTTCTCTTCAGCTATAGGTAAGGGCAAGTATTTTCACTGAACGTTCTTAAATTACACAGAACTTCTGTAAATTATCTAATTTGAGTTTCAAATCAATATCATCAAAAATAACTTCTTTGACCTTATTTTATGGGTGAAAACATTAAAACTCAAATGTTAAAAGACTTTTTCAAGGTCACAAAAGCAGCATTTGATCAAGGCAAGAAATGTGTGTGTATGTGTGTGTGTGTGTGTGTGTGCATGTGTGTGTGAGAGAGAGAGAAAAAGGGAGAGCAGGAGAGAGAGAGAGCGCTTCTTCTTTTAACCAAGAGATAAATTGAAGTGTTTATCACTTTTACTTTATTATGAGACATAAGAATTTCAATAATTTTCTTTTTCCCTTCACTTTTTGCAAAAAAAAGGAAGAGAGTAATAATTTCAAATTAATGAAATCCAGACACAATAAAAAGTTCATACTTACAGATTATATACAAGATAAGTATCTTGGGGAAGTTTTCATTTCATTATACAGTTATCATATTTTCCTCCAAATCAAAACATACCTTTTTTAGCCTATTATATTTTAAGATCTTTCCTTTAAAGTCTTGAATGTACACATTAATGCACATGCATGCTCATATGTATGTGTACTCTCTGGGATGAGAATTAAGCATACCAACCACAACGATTGTAATAATAACAAATGCTGCAATTTTTTGTACTTTTACAATGTGCAAAACTTTCTGTACTTAAAAAACCTCTTTTAATATTTATAAGATTTACCGGACAGGGAATATCCTTATATAATAGCTAATCTGTGGCTCAGAGAGGCTGAGAAATGTGACATATTTGGGTTTTTTTTAATTTTTTTTACATTTATTTTTTTTTGAGAAACAGAGTGAGACAAAGCATGAGCAGGGGAGGGGCAGAGAGAGAAGGAGAAACAGAATCTGAAGCAGGCTCCAGGCTCTGAGCAAGAGGTCAGCACAGAGCCTGATGTAGGAATTGAACCCACGAACTGTGAGATCCTGACCTGAGCCAAAGTCAGATGCTTAACCGACTGAGCCACCCAGGTGCCCCTACGTAGTTGGTTTTATAAGTCGAATATACCAATTAAGCCAGTAGGATTCTACAACAAATAATGTAAAATTGTTTATTGATCTACAAACCACCTAAAGCATTGATTAGACAATACGAAGTATATGGTAAACACTGTTGTTTGAAAAGTGATGCCTGTCATATATAAAAAATGCTTCTTGTATTTTTATTTCTTTCTTTTCCAAACAAGTGCCACAGTGACAGATGACAGCACAGGCACGAGGAGAATGTAATACAGTGTGTTTTGTGTTTTCAGGCCACTGGCAAGTCCTCCAAAGGTCAGGTATTGAACATGACTACGATAATTCTAAACCAGCATTTGGAGCGATCAAATCACATAAAACTCAGCCACATGAAAACAAGTCTTCAGCCGTAAGGGAAACATTTCATTCCCTTACTTCCAAATCCCTACACCTATCACACTGTTATAGAGTAGAACAATTGAGGATTAATAGCTACAGCCACAAAGAACTACACCTACATGTGTGTCACTGGAAATAGAAGAGAATGACCCCCCCCCCCCCCATTACCAAATTTTTGCTGTTTCCTGCCAGTCACTGGAGCCTCCTTTTCCTTTCTCATTCTTTATTTTATCATGACACTTGGGGATCTCCCTGAGTGACGATTAATGCTGCTCAAGATTGGGTAGCAGCTCTGTTATCTTTACATTTATGTCTGCGTCTTCGGGGACACATTTGATATCCCCATAGGCTTGTGAACAAAGAAATCACAATCTACTTTTTGAAGTAAATTCTTTGCATTGCTAAGGTAAATTTTGTAATGGCTATTAAAAGGTACTCAATCGCATACAATCATGCAATATTATTGGTTTCTAGGGAGGCTTTCAGCCTGTAGATGTATTTAGTGTTTCCCTTCCCCAGTATCTATTTTTTTTTCTTTAATCCACTCATAATTTCCTATAAAACTTGAATTTGTATTTTCTTAAATATTAAATTTTTTACTTTCTATTTATTGATGGTTTTAATATTCTATATTGCATTTTAGCTCTTCCTTGTCATTTTAATGGAAACATTTAGTTTTCTTTCTTTTTTAGAATGACTTCTGCACACTGTCTTCATTATTAAAATAGTTTCTAAAGTGATTCGTGGATAGCTTTTATTTGTAAAGGATGATTTCCCAGCTCCCACCCTGCTCCCGAGGGATCTTGAAGAGCAATCCCTTTATCCCTAAGTATTATTCTTGAAGAATGAGCAAGGCCTATATAAATTGCTGTCTGACTGAAAGATTAAGCTTGAGAAAGGAGGGAAATAATTTAAGGGCTGAAAGAAGGCAAAGGAATAGAACAGAAGTACAAAAAAATATAAAGAATTACTGATGTGCAGAGGGAAGAAAGGTAATAGAATAAACATGGAAGAGTTGGAATACCAAATGAAAAAGGTGTTGGAGATTTTTGTCTCAATTACTTCAAACATTGTCCCATCGCTGTGCCATACTCAGCGTTCTTCTATCACTCTCTGTAAGTACTTAGTACTGATCTTCATTTTCCTTTACCATTTTTCTCATCCCAATTCCGCCCTCATCTCTCTTTGTATTTGACACTACTTCATACAAAACACAGATGCTTCTTAAGACCTTGTTTTGTCATTTGTTTCCAAAAGCCGCTCCTTGGATTCATCAACATGTTAAAGGTCAGGTGCTGAGACTGGTATGTGGGTATTTCTTGTGGCAGTTTTGATCATTGTTGAAAAACACGAACATTGGGGCACCTGGGTGGCTCAGTCAGTTGAGCCACTGACTCTTGCTTTTGGCTCAGGTCATGATCTCACATTTTGTTGGATCGGAGCCCTGCATCTTACTCTGTGCTGACAGCATGGAACCTGCTTCAGATCCTCTCTCTCCCTCTCTCTCTCCCTCCCCCTGCTTGCATGTGTGTGCATGCTCTCTCTCTTTCTCTCTCTCAAAATAAATAAATAAACTTAAAAACAAAATAAATACATGAACATTATCCTTCCAGCATACTTTCCTAGTAGTGTAACTTTGCAGCAATAATTATATAACACTGCTATGGTACATCTTATCGTGGAGAACAGAGTTGGGTAAGATGTACAGTGATTATACTTATGCATTTTGCAAATACAAGACAAAAATTAGTATATGATAGATATGTAGTCGAATTAGTATTCAGAAAGACTACAGATACTCATTAGTTTTAATTATTTGGGAAATTCCTTATTATCATTTAGAAATGAAAAAATTATGAGAATCAATTTAGGGTATGTTTCCCCAAATCTAGAAATTAGATTCTTATACATTTTCAAGACTATACTTAATATGTGCCTAAAATGTGTTTGAAAGTCAAATATCTATGTTTTACATGGAATGGAATGGATGGAATGTATGGATTGATGGCCAAAGTCGTATAAAATCTTACATAATCTCAGTTTTGGTTGTTTAGGTGCTGTCTCCCTACAAACTTCATAAATGGCCAGGATCTTCAAGGCAGGAAACAAGTCAAGGCATCACGTTATTGCGTTGAGATATTAAGATCTTGAGATATTGAGTAGACATTTCCTTACACTGTTCTACTGTCCCATTCTTGTCCTTTTCTTTGGAGAGGGTTTAAGGTAGAAAGTACCATTGCCTCCATCTTTAAATTTAGGTGCCTAAAACATTTAGTACCTACACCACAACATCAGTAAGTAGGGCCTGAAGGATCCTTACCTCATATGAATGCTCTTGTCATGTTGCTTTCATTATAAGATGCTGATCCTTAGATTGTTTTCTCTAGCTACACAGAGAAGCAAAGCTCCAGGTTGGAAGATTACAGTTCAGTTCCTTCTCAGGTGCTTCAAGCTTCTAGTTCTCTAGGTCTTATGCCATCAAAAATAGAATGTTTTCTTCATCACTTGTCAAGTGTCAATGTTATTAGAAGTGAATAAAATTGACTATAGGCCATGTCCAGCAGTACCTTCCTTCTCTAAGGTAGTAGAAACTGACCAGTTCATCCTAGTGATTAGCACATAAGGAAAGGTTTCATTACCAGTAAGCAAAATGGTACAGGAGAGAATCAGTCATCAAGTATACTGGGATCAGGATCTCTGTTTTTCATGTGGACGATCCAGATTTGTATCACTAGACAAACAACTTTAGAATTCATAACCTCACGTATTACATGAAGTTGCAGTATTTTACCAGCATTTTTCAATAGAGATTAAGAAAGAGAAACCATTTAGCTGAGTAACTATTTAGAAAACGTCTGTTTTAACTACCGTATGTAATCCATTTATCCATCAAGTGTGAGATATTTATATATAATTTATGAACCCACTTTTATGAACCAAACTTTTAGAGAAGTTCTGGAAATCTTTAAGAATATTACTTGAATCAAGATTGAAGACTTTTTCCTCCCTCAAAAAAAAAACACACAGTTTTTAAAGGACCCAGGCATTCCATAAAAAGAAATATCGATCTATAATATTTTTAGTCTGTGAGTGTGTGTTAAGGAGGAGTCAGTCATAATCACAAATATTTACTTAATTATCCTCTGAGAATTATGATAAAAATTATACTCAGAGACAGAGAGAGAGAGAGAGAGAGAAGATCAAATCCCAAGGATATGGAAACACTATTCTTTCACATCAGTAGAGAGTTCAGAAGAAACCTTTAGTTTTTAAATGATAATTGTTCTAAGAAGTTTCCAAAGGAACTGTAATGAATAGAACTGTTGGTAATAAAGCTTAAACGTTTTAATAATAATCCAGGCATATGCCTATAAAGAAAAACATTGGTTTAACTTTTATTACTCTCACAACTTGAATTTCCTACATTGCATTTTACTGGAAAATAGTTTGTATGTATTGTATTTTTACATAAATATGAAAATTACATAACAGTGTACATTGTGAACCAACAGTGAAAAATAATATTATTCTATCAAAACTGCAGTGTAGACATGTACTATATGCCTATGAAAGGTGCATCAGGAGCACAGGGCATTTATTTTAAGAATGGCACTGTACACCTTTACTAAAATGGAGTGCCATGTTTTGAAATATAGCCTTTTTATTTCCTTGTGGTAGACATGCCCTACACACATTTTATACAGTGCGTTTGCACCCTTATTGTGAAGTTGCTATTGCTTTGCAGATGGAATCAGTGGTGCAGATGGGGACAGACTTCAAATTTTCAGCCTCTGAGTCTGAACTATATTTTGAAATAGGTTTCTTCCTAAATATTGTATGCATGCTGAAAGCTCATAGCATTGAAAATGAGACAGTCTTAAAAACATCACACACACTCACATACATAATGGAAGGAGTGGATATTTGCTTCCTCAAGAAAGAAAGAAAAGTACGTTTATTTCAGCTTTTTAGTTTCTAAAAATATGTGTTTCTCTCCCCTCTCCTGTGTCTTCTGGGTTCACTCAGTTGGAAAGCATGATTTCTATACTGTTAATGGTGAAATACAGTTTGCTAGATTTTCCTATAACAAAGCTTTTTTTTTTTGAAAATGCTTACTTACCACACATTTTATAGAAAATTTTAGCATCATATCTACTTCAAATATTTATGTATTATAGTAACATACTATGGCTCATGGGTGCCACAAGCATACTGTGTGTTAGAGACCTCTGTTTTGGGGAATTGGATTGTTTGGTGGTTAGTGTTTCAAAGTCATGTGTAAATGTAGCCCTTTTCATCTGTGACCCAAACAGTGGAAAGAGAATGGCCTACCTTGACTCACTCGTGCTCTCTCCATCCACTCACCTCCAATGACACCAACTTGAGAGAGAGGGAGTCCCTCAATAAAGAGAGGGAGTCATTTTACCTTCCCAGCTGAATGAACTGTGTCAGATTCGCCATTTTGGAAAATGTAAAGTGTATCTGAATCACCCGGGGATCCTGTTAAATGGCAGATTCTAATTCAGTAGGTATGAATGGGATACAGCGTGCATTTCTAACAAGGTCTCAAGGAGCAAGGAACTGAACGACAAAGATGTTTTACTCTAACTGCCGCTGTGACCCTCAACCCACCCACAAGGTTGTGAGCCTGTGGTAGACGCTGCCTGTTGAGTGAAAAGGGCAAAAGGTATTTTTGAATAGTGGAATACATAAAGATATAGAAAATTCAGAAGTGAAGGAGGAGCCAGGAAACGCGAGGTGAGAAGTGACAGGGCAGAAATTGGAACTATAGAACAACTTGGAAAAAAATTGGTGTCCATGCTCATGTAAAAAACCTACAGCTCACCTACTGAAGCCGCAGCCAGTTGTATGGTCTAGAGGAGAAGACTGGATGGCCAAAGGAGAGAAGCAAGAAAATCTCAGCAAACTGTAAAGCACAGTGTTGGCAAAGAGCATCCTTTTGAATTACCTCAACTGCCTAGCAGCAGTTGGCTCTGATAGTCTGAACACGCATGCTTGAGAGCCAGAATTCCAAATTTAATATAACTTTAATTGTCACGTAGGTGTGGTTTAATACCCAAGCGGGTTCTTTGTCAGCGCATACACTTTTCAGTCAGTGAGTTTCCCAAGGCTCAGAATAACATTTCCCCAAAACTATATGAAAAATATTCCCTGTGTCTGAAGTCAACTAAATCTGCAGTGATTGAATATAAACTAAAGAGGCCTAGGAAGAATTATAAATGATTCAACTATCAATAAAGGACTTTTTTGTAATTATGAGAATATCATAAAGTTGCAAGTATTCAATTTTCCAGACAAGAGAACTATGCTTTTTTAATTAGTAAAGCACCTATTTTTTTTCTTCTTTTTAAATGCTCAACTTTCCTCTTGACATTTTAAAAGTGAGTTTGGTGCTTATGATTGATAATAATAACTTTACATTTAGCCATCTTTCATCAGTTTATCGATTTGTCTATTTTCTTATGGCTTTTTTCTTTGATCTCATTTAGCATTTGGGTGCACTTTATTGATTTCACCCTGTGGTCAATTTGCATTCAAAGTTTGCATTCAGTTCAGTAGAAGCACCTATAATACGGAGTATTAACGAGGAGTTTCAGAGACCAATGTCTGAGCTATCTGCTAAAGCTACCTAAAGTAAATCATAGTGGATGAAGAGGAAATAATTCATGTGTGCTAATTAAAGGTTATTTAAATAATGATTTTGAAGACAATACCGCTAAAATGAAATTATTTTAGAATACATTTCTATCCCCAGCTCTGGAAGGAGACCTTTGTGCTTTTATGTATGGGGTGGGGAGAGGATGTGAAGGAGGAAGGGGCTTAGGCCTCGGCCCCTGTGTCGTCCATGCTTTCATTTCCACTACACATAACAAAACAGAAGAGACTCATAAATATGAAGAACAAACTGAGGGTTACGGGAGGGGGTGTGGGAGAGGGAACGAGCTAAATGGGGAAGGGGCACTAAGGAATGTACTCCTGAAATCATTGCTGCACTATATGCTAATTTGGATGTAAATTTAAAAAATAATAAAAAATAAAACAAATTAAAAAATTCAACTGCAAGTTGTAGAATTTTGCTATTCCTTCAATTTTTCACCTTTCAAATTAATTGCATCAAATACATTTTATTTTTAAGATGTTCATTCAATTCAACTACTAATATGTATAATCAAAATGTACATCATGGCAATAAAGTAGAATTTAATTTTACTAAGACATCATTTGCATTATGGAGCTTTTCTGCAAAAAAAAAAAAAAAAAAAAAACAAAACCATTGGCCTAAATGTATTTTAATATGGGGTTTTACCTTATACTTTGGTATTATTGTGTTAAAAGATGAGATGGTGTCCTGGGGGGAAATGCATCTGGAATTGATCTGATCTCTCTCTCTCTCCCTCTGTCTCTCTCCCTTTCAGAGGTAATTCAGTGACAAGCCCTTTAGAGAGATGAATGTAAGGTAATGTTTCTGAACATGAAGATTGTGTGTTGGGGGAGGGGGGAACCTAATTAACCAACTTTAACTACTTCTATTCAAACACCTCAGGAAGATAACACCAGTCACAAATGTTAAATATCTGTTTTGCTTTACTTTGCTTACTCATGCATTTATTCAACACTTGCTATGGCAGTTTATCTAAAATTAGGTCCAAAGTAATTTAGGCAGCCATACCCTATGTGAAAGACTCTGTAGAAAGCTTTAAATCATAGTGACAGCCATTAGAACTTGCTTAAAGGTAATGCATTTCTGAATAACTCCAGAGGAAACAATAGGGGAAAAAAGCAATAAGTATATCCGTAAGGTCTCATAAGAAATTACTCAGCATTTAGCTATGCGCGCCTTTGAAACAAATGGAATTAGGTATTGTTTTCTGTATTTGTATGTATCTATCTTAAATAAAATAATAGCATATATTTGGTGGGCAATTATTCTGTGTCAGGTATGTGTCTTGATGCTTAGATAGCATCATAATATTGAATTCTCAAAATTTCTAAATTAAACAAAGTATTTATATTGCTACCTTCATTTTACTGATGAGGAAAATAGTAGCACAGAGAGTTCAAATAATTTGCCTAAAGTCACATAAGTGGCAGACGTGGGCTTTAAATGTCATCAGTGTGATTCCAACAGCCAGGTTCCTGACTTCTTGCTGTTTTCATTTCAGTCCTATCACTGATTTCTGTGTCAGTATCATAAAGTCCTTCACATCGGTTTTTCCAGCTGTCACGGGTGAACCAGAGTCATTCTAAAGTGTTTATGGAAACTTCTAGAGTTAGCTCTTCTGTAAGTTTCTAAATCTAGAAAATACAGTAGACAAAGGACTTAATTATCTGGCTATTATGTGAATATCATAAATATGTCCAAAACTATGAAATAATGCACATCTACAATATATCAATTTAACAGTCGAGTACTGCTATTTTAAGTCCAAGGATGTCGATAAAGTGGTCTAACTTAGAAATACGGGGACTAAATTTATAGTACCATAAAAACAGTCTCAATGTCTTATTCTGAAAAAAAAAAAAAACTCAGAAACTCATTTGATTTTGGAAGATATTTCCTTTGAAGTTGTGTCAAATTGTAGGGCTAGAACATTTTAGAATATGAATATTGCAATTATTAAAAATGTTTATTACAAATCTTTCCCCCATATTAGATGCTCTGACACAGAATTTAAAAGAAGGAAAGCTGCTTATAATCTCATGGGGAAAAAAGAGACATTTTAAAAGACTTTCTTACAGAGTTAAGTGTATATGAAACTTTGAGGAGTCTCATGGGTAATAGTCCAGACTGACATCTGTCAAAGAGAGCACCTGAGAGATATAAAAAAAAAAAAAAAAAAAAAAATTGTTGGACTCCAGAGAAAAGGTTGTAAAGTATTTTCAGCCTTAGAGTTTTCCAAAGGTAAAATAAAATTAATCTAGAGAAATCTTTGCAATTTGCACATTTATTTACTTTTATTTATAATCATAGAGCATGACTTCCCTTTCTTGGGGGAGAAAATGGGATAATGACTCATTTAATCACTGAATGAAGAGTTAACTTGATAAGCTTAAGGAGAACGGGCTTATTTTGCTACCAGGTCATGGGACATAGTCTCTGCTTTTATTTATTTATTTTATATTACAGGACAGTTAAGGATTCCTATTACCTGCTAAAAAAATTCCAGATTCCTTAAAATGGCTTCCTTTATGCAGGCTCTGCTTTGGCCTTGCAAAAATAACTATTATCTTTACCCCAAAATACACATATTGATGTCTTGTTGCTTTTGACTATGGTGAGCCTCAGTCCTATTTTTTAAGGTTCAATTAAAAGTTCACAAAGCCTTTGTTGATGAATTATTTTAGTGGAAATAATTGTTCCATCTCGGAATCTCTAAACTCTGCTCCATCTTTTACTATAACACTAATTTCATTTATCTTTCAGAGTCCTTACATTTTATATGTATATTCCACATAGTTCTTAAATGCTTATAAATGGGCCGTATTTACTGTTAAATTTCCTTGTTGTAAAGGTAATAGTATGTTTTCTAAATTTTACTGTGTAAAGTTTGAAAAGTTATGCATATTTACGCCCTCCAGAATTATCCTCATTCATTTTTCTGCTTTTGTTGTATTTATTTATCCATACACATTTGTGTATCCATATTCATAAATATCTACACAATAAAATGGAGATCATAGGGATACACAATTTTTTGTGTTTTTTATCACTCAAGATAATTAAATGACTATATTCCTTTATATGTACATGGCATGTATTCTTTAACAGCTGTATGAATGTCCATCGTTAGTGTGTATTTTGTTTAATCAGTCTCTAAAGATTGTTTGACAATTTTTTTAGTTTTTTTTTAAGTTTATTTGAGAGAGAAGGGAGGGGAGAAGGGCAGAGAGAGAGGGAGAGAGAGAATCCCAAGCAGGCTCTGCACTATCAATGCTGAGCCCAATGCAAGGCTCAATCTCACAAACCGTGAGATCATGACCTGAGCCAAAATCAAGACTTGGACACTTAGCCCACTGAGCCACCCAGGGACCCCTGTTTTATAATTTTAAATAAAATAAATGTAATATAACTGTACATAAATATTTTCACAGATTCTGAAATTTTGTAAAGATTACTTCTGTGTACAGAAGTTTGAGTTTTGAAATGTCTTGCAACTTTGCTGTCTAAAACTTTGATTCTACTCTGGATTCAAACCATCAAAGACTTTCAAACCCTCATCAGTAGTAACAAGCATAATGTTATTTTAAACAATGTACATTTATTGTTTTGTGGATTCCCTGTTTGTATAATTTAGTCATTTTTTAATTGCTGAGGCTTTAAAAATTGCTTTGACTATTATTTATAAATTAATGCTAAATATTTTACTTCTCAGAAATGATAAATATTTTTACTTCTTTTAATTAAAGAATCCTTTATTTAATTCCTATGATGAACAAACTTTTTCAAAGTCATAACAAAGCAAACAAAAATCTCCTAAGTTTGGTTGTCTAATATCTTTTATGGGAAACAAAGAATGCTAGCTCTTGAAAGACTAAGTTCTAATACGGGTCAGTGTTTTATTCACTGTAACAGTAACATAATAGGCAACTAAAATAGTTGCTAAATGAATAAACAGAAGAATGAATTACTGAGTGACACTTTTTCTTTATCTGATGCTTGTCTTAAATACACCTCTATATACAGAAAAATTAAGCTGGAAATTCTTAATGACCAAGATCTTGAGGGAAAAAGAGTATCTTTGTTTATTGTATCATCCTCTAAATAAATTGTAAAAATAAAAGACAACATTTCTTCATCTCACATTTCAAATAAACAAGGTAATATTTTAAAATTCGTTGAAACCATTACCCTACAAAGAAATATTAATCACACATGAAGTACTTTAGATATTATGTAAAAATACCATGATACATATCTAAGAAAAATTTACTGAAGTATTTCTATATATCTTATAAACTGCGTTGACAAGTATGATATTCTGTGAATCTAATGTTTTAAAAAGCTTGCTTAAAAATAGTAAGCATATATACAATAGTATATACAATAATAAGATAGTATGCCCTGTGCCACTTAATTTTAAAACTAGAACATACAGGGGCGCCTGGGTGGCTCAGTCGGTTGAGCGTCCGACTTCGGCTCAGGTCACGATCTCACGGTTGGTGAGTTTGAGCCCCGCGTCGGGCTCTGGGCTGATGGCTCAGAGCCTGGAGCCTGTTTCAGATTCTGTGTCTCCCTCTCTCTCTGCCCCTCCCCCGTTTATGCTGTGTCTCTCTCTGTCTCAAAAATAAATAAACGTTAAAAAATTAAAAAAAAAAAAACTAGAACATACAGATGAAGAGGTCATGAAATTTTTAGTCATTGCTAAAGTCATTGCTTTGAATGTATTTCAAAGTCCATGGAGATCATATAATCAAATAATACATAAAGAAATTAGATATATGTACAAACTAGGATGGAATGGGATTCATTTAACAATGCAAATTATCATATCTAGAGAAAAAAACGGTTTGAAAATAAACTGTCTGGACACTGAAGAAACTTAGCAACCAGCAACACTGAGTAATATTGAAAAAATTCAGAGTGTAAAACTAGATCTTAGTATATCTCAGAGTGTAGTATTAACACCACAGAGCTATTCATCATGTTGAGAATATGATTCAAAACCTTTAATGTGGCTTACTAAGCCTAAGCAAACTGCCTCTTGAGAACATCTACAGCTCTTCCTCTCTACTTGTCCCACTTGGAATATCAAGAATGATTCTTTGAAACACAGACTCTTAATTTTAGAGAACAAACTAATGGTTGGTTACCATAAGGGAGGTGGGTGGGGTATAAGTTAATAGGTGACAGGGACTAAGGATGGCACTTGCTGTGATGAGCACTGGATGATGTGTGAAGTGTTGAATCACTGTATTGTACATCTGAAACTAATATTACACTGTATGTTAACTGCAATTTCAATAAAAACTTTAAATAGAAAGAATACACACACTAAATTTTTTTAAATTCAGTGTCTGTGACTGTAAGGAAGATCAAGCTCTACCTTGGAAGCACTAAGGTTTTCGTTTTTAGTAATAAACATGCTGATTAGAAATCTATACTTTTGTTGTATAGACATATATACAGAAATATCTTCCCAATAGTCCATTGACTGTAATGGCAAGGCAAGCAGAGTGTTCTGTGCAAGGTGCAAGGCTCTAGGCTGGTCCTCAATTCAGGTCAGGTACGCAAGGAGACTCATGCATCTCCATTCACCCTTTCTCTTGAAATGTCCATAATGTTCCCATTTTGTAATGTAACTTTAATAGAATTAAAATTTTAAATGACCAAGGTCAAAAAAAAGAATGATTCTTTGGCTTTTGGCCTGTGCAATAGGTTAATTTTTTAATCAGCTCACATGGTAGTGTTATTCTCTAAATATGGACCACAGGGATAAGACTATAAGGTTTTTGTGGATCAGACATGTGTTAGGTTTTGTGCTTGGTATGAGTTGGCATCTTGTAAAATCAAATTGTGATACCCAGGAGAAAGTTAAATAGATGAGCCTGGAACCTTTCTGGAAGTGACATAAGCTTTGGTAATGATTTATTTCTATATTTTAGTAGAAGACAAGCTGATATTCAGCTAGTATCTATTTGGCCATATTGGATAACTACAGATGGCCTTTTTTTTCAGAACATATGGGATTGTGTCATACCTGTTGTTAATTATTTTGAATATGTTCTTCAAATAGAAGATTGAGACTGGATTTTCACAGAAAGAAATTAAGATGCAGATGGCGGTGGTCTGGGTCCAAAACCAATCCCAGTCCATATCTTACTTTGCCTTAATGCACAGGAGTAAATGCACGAACTTATATAGAAATGGAAGTCTGCCATCCATATTACCTGCAGCTTATCTCCATCTGAAAGGTAAAATCTACTAGCCCTTATAGTTAATGTACCTAATATTTTAACTGTAATTTTCCCAAGGTGGAAGTTAGAGTTATGTAACTTTTCAAACGAATTTTTTTCTAAGAAAGTTGTTAAAAATTGTTAATAATTCCTTATCCATTTGATTATTGGCTGTCAAAATATTTTCCCATTTCTGAACTTGGGGAAAACATTGATCAAGGTACCCCTCTTTTTTTAATTTATTCAGTTTGGATTTTATATAACTTTAGTAATTTGTGACAAAGCGTTTAGTTTTATATGCTCTGGTAGGAGGTTCATTTTACTTCTTTATTTTTTAGATAGTACCATGTTGCAATAGGTTTCCTAAAGTGATTTTCTTCCTTCTATTTCCTACTGTGTTTAAAAAGGTTGCATAATTTCTAAATGCACTTACTGGGCGCTCTTGCATCTGATATACTCATCTTTTACTAGAAATCGACCTTCTCAAAAGAAATCATATTCAGTATATGAGGTCATTATTATTCCATATTTTAAAGCCCAGTATATGTTTTACTTCAGAACCTGATTTGCTCGCCATGTGGTTTCATTCAGTTTATTCATAATGTTTATTTTATTCAGAATGAGTTCTAAAGATGGAATGATTGCAGTTGGAAGAAAACTCACAGCACTGTCTTGTCTTTCCCTCTATCACCAAGTACTTAAACTCTAAGTTCCTAAAGGAATATTTCATTTTAAAAAATAAAAGCTTTTACCCACTCACTCTCAAATTTTACTTCTCCCCAATTGCATTCATTATAATGTGTTTATTTGTTAAAACAGACAAGTAGATTTTAAATTTCTAATTTTTAACACAGAGTAAATATATTTCATCATTTTTACCAGTTACTATTTTTAGTATATATATAGTGTTTGTATATGTATGTATGCATTCATGAAGAGTAAATGCTATCTGCTGCAGAGTAGGTACCAACAACTTCATAAGAATTTCACTCTTCTCACTGTTAAAAACTGAGAACAAACTGAGGGTTGATGGGGGGTGGGAGGGAGGGTAGGGTGGGTGATGCGTATTGAGGAGGGCACCTTTTGGGATGAGCACTGGGTGTTGTATGGAAACCAATTTGACAGTAAATTTCATATATTAAAAAATAAATAAATAAATAAATAAATAAATAAATAAAATAAAAAAAAAAAAAAAAAAAAAAAGAATTTCACTCTTCTCCGGAATGATCCATAGGAAGTATCATGGGAGGATTCTAAAGGAGGCATATTTCTAATAGCCAAGCTACTATTTGAAGAGCAGAAGAACCTAGGTCCTAATAGCCAGGTGTATCATTTAATTATAATAAAATTAATTGAATATTTAAAATATACAAATCACATTAATACATATAATACATTCTATTTTGATTTATTCTTCACACCAACCTTTAGAATAGGGATTGTCATTCCCATTTCCAAGACATCACATCATCCATGGTTGGGGTCAATGTTAAGAATCTGCTGCATTCAAATGACGTGAATAACTACAAAAAATATTAAACCGTATTGGTAGATAAAAGACCTACCTATTGTTTCCTACTAAGTGAAATTCTAAATATCTACATAGAGTATCTAAATGGAACTTAGATATTTTAGGATTAAAATTGCATGTCATTTATCTCATGCTTATTTCAATAACAATCTAAGATCTTGACTCTCTAACTGTTCTTATGAATCTAGTGAATATAATAACCCTCAGTTATCTCAGTTCTTCAAAAGGAACATTCAGGGAAATAAAAGTGATAATCATAGTTTATATTTCTAACTTCATTTTGGACCAATTAGTTAGCACTAATCCTAACATTAAACTATTTAAGTCTAATATTGTCAAAAATATATCAAACAAATTTTAATCTAAAAATTAAAGGCAGATGGTGGTGGTTAGACATTAGCAAAATTGAGATGATCTTTATCTACTCAGATTATTTTTAATTCAACTATATAGTATGCATAGGAAATAAATATTAATTTTCCCTCTCCAAACTTTTAAGTTTTTCTCTTAAATCTATATTTCTTATCATTTGAAAAAAAAGTGCATTTTGAATAAACATTAAGTATATGAAGTTAAGATTTAAAATCATATATGTAACCAACTTTTGGAATTAGTGTGATTAATAAGAAAAGCACATTCATGATTCTGAACCTATTGAAAATATCTTTTTACATATCACTTTTATCATGAACATGATAACACTTATGCTATAATTGCTAGTTAACTTAACATTTATGTACTTGTGATTATATTGTAATTTTAACTAAAAATGTTTACACCATATATGGAAAGGTATTACTGAGCAATTAGATAATTTCTTTACCTCTGTATTACATATTTACATAGTTAGTAAATTGTTTGCATGGAAATTACCATACAAAATGTACACTTATAAAATATTTTATAGTAAATTATGTAGTTGAAATAAAGGATGTTATTAGAACTTAGGGTAACTTAGAAAAGTTTCACGTAAAACATACATTTTCTAAGAAATTCTGCTTTAGGAACAGCTTGTGTTCTTGAGAATCTCTCATTTGCTTACAAAGTACCCATCTGCAAATGGAATAGACTCTTGTCATCTATAAGGTAAATATCCTATGAATTTTGAGACTCTCCAAGTATATAAAAATGCTTCATAACTTTTAATTCACCAATTAAATGCAGTGAAATCAATCTGAAAAACGAAAGCAACCTCTGTAGACCCTTAATAATTTTATAAACAGGACTAAAGTCATTTATAAACTATACAAATATATTCGGAATGAGCTCTCACCAAAACCAGTTCCTATATCTTTTTAAATTTTAATAGTTCATATGAATTATTCATGTCTAGATGAACCATTGCCAAATTAGAGATTCCTTTTTTGCTTTACATATTTTATCTATATTTGCTAGCTAAGAACTATCACTTTATGGGTCTTAATTCAACAAAAATTACAGGGTGCTTACATGGGCCAGACACTGTACTAGGCTCTGTGGCTAGCTGTGCTTATTTGCCCTCATAGAATTTCCATTCATTCGTTCTTCCCTTCCACTACCATCACTAGCAGTTTGCTTTATGTTGTGTTTACAATAAAATTCAAACATCTTACGTGGTCCTATAATGTCTTAATCCATCTGCCTCCTCCAACCTCCTCCTTCCTCTTCCCTCTGTGCTTCTGCTATAGCATAGCAGTCTCCTTTTCTATTCCCACAACACAGACATGCTTAACTCTTTCTCACCTCTGTTTCCTCTGGCTAGGGTTTTCTTTCTCAACTTTTTCATGGCTAAGTTCATAATGTCGTTCAAGTCTCAACTCAAATGTCACATCTCCATAGAGATCCTATTGACTATAAAGTTCCCTTCTCCCTTCCCCCATTAAATTATCTGCCCTTTACTCAGCATTTAACACAATTTATGCACCTGTTTCTGTCTCTCTGCCATACAAGAATATAAGATGGAGAAAACAGGAAGTATAGTAAATATTCAATAAGTGATTATTTGATTAACAAATAAATGGAAATTGGGTAGAAATAAATTTTTTCAATGTTCCATAATCTTTTTTGAGAAATACTGCTTTTTATACCTTGGAGATTCATAATACAGATTAGCATATTAAAGGTTCTGCACAATTTGTAGTAAAGAAACCCATTTTATTTGTTTAATTCAGAGTTTCTGAGTCTTTTTGAACATGAAAGCTTTATTTTGTTTGTTTTTTAAATAGTATCTATTAACATGTCTCTTAACTATTGTTCTTTAGAACACTTGATGGCAAACATTAGTCTTTTCTCATCCTATTGAGATTTTCATAATTCAAAATACAATTTAAACATGCATTCTAACAAATATTTGAAAAGAAAAGTTTAAAGTATTGAGAGGGTCAGAATTTGTTTTCTGAGTGACCCAAGTTTAGTTCAAAAAGAAAAAGGCATTTGCCGTTAGCTTTCTTGCCCATGGTTGACAGCTGATGGAACAGTGCATGGAGTAATATGTTTTCCTTTTGCTTTCTAAATTTATATTAAGCCCATAGCAAATCTGCAGCAAATTTAATGATGTTGTGGGGAAAATGTCTAATATAAAATATTTTATTATAAAAATACCAAACATTAAGGTTACACTATATCTGCTTCCATGTTTGACAGCATGGAGAAAAAGTACTATACTTACAGGGAGGGATGCAGAATGTTTTTAGAAATGAAAGTGAAAACCTGAACTGAATCGACATTTTCCCCAGTGCTCAACTCTGAGATGTTTGTACTGTATTTTGTGTTTGACAAAACAGTTTCTTATGTTCAAATTTGGGGGAAGTTTAGCCTGTTCTGGTATAATGGATTAAGTTATAAGATCTCTTGCCATTTCTGAAATGGTACATTGAAAGATATTTCTGAAATGGGATGTTAAAATATATTTACTATAATTCCCTCATGAAAGAGTTTCAAATTTTTAATAAAAAAAGATTCAGCTTTAAGAGATTTGAAAGTCTTTTTCAGGGTCATATTTTTATCTACTTTTCTTTTTCGCAAGGATGATGTGTCAACAAACTTCCATTAAAAGTATTAATTACTCAAAAACTGAATCTTAAGGGGTGCCTGGATGGCTCAGTCTGTTAAGCATCCAACTCTTGATTTCGGCTCAGGTCATAATCTCATGGTTGTAAGATTGAGCCCCGCATCAGACTCCACACTGAGTATGGAGCCTGCTTGGGATTCTCTCTCTCTCTCTGTCTCTGTCTCTGTCTCTGTCTCTGTCTCTCTCTCTCTCTCTCTCTTTCCCCCTCTCCCTCTTCCCCTCTTCCTGGCTCACTCATGCACACACACAGTCTCTCTCTCTCTCTCTCAAAACAAACAAAAAAAGAATCAAGTGAAATAAAGAAATTCTGCCCTAGATTTTAGATTTTATAGAATTTCTATCAACTACTAATTTTCAAGACTTTAAAAGAAAAATAATGTCTATCTCCACTAAATCCAGAATATTAGGCTGAAATTCAAGCTACCTGAACTGTTATCTGTTTAAAAAAAAAAGCATGCTTACAAATGGTTGTGTTCCTTGAGAACATGTAGCACAAATACTGCTTCCTTTCTAAAATGAGCTTTAGGTAAGCCTAAAATAAACTAAACCATGTCAGCTGATACTTTTTTCTTTAACCAGATTATTTGGATGATTTAATTAAGCTGGTGGCCCTTTTAGAAAACATTAAGAAAGGCTGTCTAAGGATTGCCTAAGATTCTTTCCAATCTCAATTTCCACAGCTACAAATAACACTAAAGTTCATTCACAACTCTGGGTTCTACCTAAAACCGCTAAGGCTTCCAAGGTGCATGTAAGATAGAAGCATTTATCATTCTTATTCTTTTCTTGCACTCTCATTTTGCACCAGGCCCCACCTTAACCACTTTGTATATGTTCTGTTTTGATTCTCACAACTCCAATGTGGACATGAAATATTGTTCCCATTTACGGAGTCAGAACTCAAAAGCGGGCCAGAATTCAAAAACTGCTCTACAGAAACGTAATTGCTTACTCATAACGCATATTGAGGACTAGAGATGTAAGCGTTGAAATAATGTAGAAAGAATTAGTACTTGTAATCAGATAAACGTGCAAATGTCAAGGAGGGAATTATAGATGGGAAAGATCAAGAAGCAAATGCACACTAAGCTTTTTATTTTGGAATACTGGAATTCAGTATGAAAGGGCGAGAGAAGGATCTCTTTTTAAAGACAGAAAAAGAAGAGCGCTTTCAGAAAAAAAGATAATAAAATTTTAACAGTGTTAAAGGAGGTATTAAGGTCAGAGTTTTGTACAATTGGACTATATTTTTGAGTTAAGAAGCACTGAGATATCACTAGCACTGCCACGTCATATTCAAATGAGAAACTGAGACCTAGTGAATAATTGGTGATAATCATTTACTGAGCATTTGTTGAGCCCCTACTGTATTCCATGAAGTCGGCTGGCTGTGTCACATAAAGACACCTGCCCTACTCTTAGGGAACTCGGTGCTTAGAATGTAAGAAAATGGGTGATTATGTTCAACATGATAGATGTGGTAAGAAGTTATGTTCAAGAAGCAGAACTAGGTTATAGGTCAATTCTATTTCAGTAGAAGTTAGTAGGCAAGATCCAGATTTCTTTTTCAGAGAATGTGATCATTGAACTGTGCTTTGAAGACTGAGTAGGGTACGCAGGTCACATAATGAAGGAAGAACATTACAGGTTGAGGGAGGAAGTACGTGCAGAAGCATGGGACATGAAATACATCAGTGTCTGTGGAAGGCCATATAACATTGGTATGGGCTAACATCAAAAATAACTATTTCCCATCATTTCCTGGTTATCTTTTTGTTTCACCTCCTTGGTGTCATGTAGGAATATAAAAATAGTGTAGCTTTTAATGTAGTATTATATATGACATCTTTAATTTTCTAGCCTATAACTAGAGGAGTTCATTAGAACTTAATACATTTTTATTTCTAATGGTACACACCTTGTTTTACATCGCTACTTGCAGGTGTAGTGGATATGTTTTTATCATACAATATATAGTAAATCATATTTATTCTTCGCTTGTATTTGCTCTTATTTTGACAATTAACTAGAATCCCAAGTGGGTTCTCAATGTATTAAGTTCAAGGTCACAAATGCAACCATCTATTGTAGCCAAAGGAGTGAACTCCCTAGGTGAAATGGCAGGATGCCAAGTGCATGTGCATACTTTGTGTGGTTGGTGAAGGTGAGGCAGCCTGAGGAGACCGTGTACCTCAAGGAGAGTTTATTGTTACCATGGAGGAAAGTGAAATTGGTTCCAATTAAAAGCACTTTTATAAAAGCACTGAAATATCTTTTTTTGTTTTTGAGAGAGAGAGAGTGTGTGTGTGTGTGTGTGTGTGTGTGTGTGTGTGTGTGTGTGAGTGAGCCAGGGAGAGTGGCAGAGGGAGAGAGAGAGAGAGAGAGAGAGAGACAGAGAGAGACAGAGAATCTTAAGGAGGATCCATGCTCAGCACCGAGCCCAATGTGGGGCTGCATCTTACAAACTGTGAGGTCATAACCTGAGCCCAACTCAAGAGTCGGACTCTTAACCTACTGTGCCAACCAGACACCCCTGAAATACCTTTCAAATATTCTAACTGATCAGTATAACAGGACTAGTTTAGGTCAATAACATTAAGATGTCCTTCATTCTTATATTTTTACATTTGAGTAAGTTATTTACAGAACTTCTATGATATGGAATATTTACCTTTATTTTCTATATTTCTATAGAAATTTTCTATTCCTAGGTTTCTTTTGATATGCTATTTGTTTTGATAACTTTATTCTCTTTTCTTTTCTAAAGGTGCTCTACAATCCCTTCTATGTATCAGTTTGAAAAGAGAATTAAATGCATAAAACATTAAGTTCTAATAGTTTTAACTTAAGTAGATTGTGGTAAGAAAAAGCCATTTAAGTATTCACTGAGGACATCATGAAACAATACAGAACACTGAATGATACTTAATCTACAACACAACATCTATTAGGGGAGACACAAACACTACTGCTTGTGAAAAAGCCATACAAAGACCTAACCAAGTGACTGATGTGCAGTGAAATATTTCCACCACTGGCATTAGAAATAATTAGGTGTATCTGCAAGCTTACCAACTTAAATTTTAGGAAGGCCATATGAGACATGCATCTCATCCCTACTCCCATAAATCTGGTGATATAGTGATTTATTATCAGGTTGACAAAGAGTTAATAGCAACACAGCTATACAACCCTTAATTAATGCATACAAATTATCCTGTACTCACCACAGTCTATAGTGCTGGATCTATTCTAGTTCAATATGTCACTTAAGAAAAGTACTTAAAATACCTAAAACTTTACCAGAAAATATTATAATGAATAATCACCAATGTACATGGCATTTAGAGTAGAGATAAAGCATTTGTCTCTGTGTATGTCATGTATGTGTAGGCGTAGATGCACATACACACTGATAAATATGAAAATATTCACATTGCCAATATACAAATATATATTCATGAATAAAAAGAATAATCCAATTCTATTACTATTTAAGGCTTTAGGGATCATTCACGATGGTGATCAGTCCTGTTACATCTTTCAGTCAGTGTCATCTCTTAGTCTCCATTATTTTGCTTCTCTATAGCAATCATGACCTCTTATGAAAATTATTTTAAATATAGTTTTGTTACGTATTTGATATAATTTTTCCAGATAATAATGCCATTAAGAAATCTATCTTATTTCCTTTAATATCATATAACACTTTTCACTATCCAACAGAAGCACAGGGGAAAAAAGTTTTTGACTCCAATTAACCTAATACAAACCAAGATAATAATGGTCATTTTTTTCTGCTTTCACTTTCTTCTCTTTGCCTCCACAGATATATAGTCTATTTCCCTTGCATCAAATTTAAATAAGATTTACAAGATTTAATTCACTCACAAATTGGTAAATAAGACTATGTTTTCTAAACACATGTATTTCTTTTTTTTTTTTAAGTTTATTTATCTATTTTGAGAGAGACAGCGATAGCACGAATGGGGGAGGTGCAGAGAGAGGGGGAGACAGACAATCCTAAGTGGGCTCTGCACTGACAGTGTGGGGCTTGAACTCATGAAACTGTGAGATCATGATCTGAGCTGAAACCAAGAGTCAGATGCTTAACCCACTGAGCCACCCAGGCAGCCTTGTATTTCTTTTATAAGAGAATACATTTTGTGTCTATTCACAGTCATAACTTAAAGACGTGAAATGGAAAAAAATAAAGATGTGAAATGTATTCACATCTTACATGTCATAAATTTTCAAAATGCCTTTAATTGAAAAATTACAAATGAATAAAAAAACAGCCATTAAACAGAAGGTCATTGCATATTTTCTACAACCATCATCAGCTACTATTTGAGCATCTGTGACTGCACATTCACCCACTTCATTCCTTGTTTCCCCTGTTCCTCCATAGGCTTCTTTTCTGCCTCTCATACCTTAAATTGCAATATTCCCAAAGACTCGGATCTGGCCTTTTTGTCTTCTCTTTCTGCACCTTTTCTGGCAATATTGTCTCTTATCATGATGTCAGCAATCATTTCAAATTATATCCCTTGCCATTCTGACAGGTGTGAAGTGACATCTCATTGTGGTTTATTTGCATTTCTCTGATGATTAATGATGTTGAGCATCTTTTCATGTGTCTGTTAGCCATCTGGATGTCTTCTTTGTAAAAGTGTCTTATCATGTCTTCTGCCCATTTTTTAACTGTATTATTTGGTTTTTGTTTTTTTTTTGTTGTTGTTGTTGTTTTGTTTTTTTGTATTATTTGGTTTTTGGATGTTGAGTTTGATAAGTTCTTTATAGATTTTGGATACTAGCTCTTTATCTGATATGTCATTTGCAAATATCTTCTCCCATTCCATTGGTTGTCATTTAGTTTTGCTGATTGTTTCTTTCACTGCACAGAAGCTTTTTATCTTGATGAGGTCCCAGTAGTTCATTTTTGTTTTTGTTTCCCTTGCCTCTGGAGACATGTCTAGTAAGTTGCTGCCGTTGAGGTCAAAGAATTGCTGCTTTCTTTCTCCTCCAGGATTTTGATGGTTTCCTATCTCACATTTAAGTATTTCATCCATTTTGAATTAATATTTGTGCATGGTGCAAGAAAGATGTGCATTAAAGAGGGCACTTGTTGGCATAAGCACTGCATGTTATATGTAAGTAATGAATCACTGGGTTCTACTCCTGAAACCAATACTACACTATATGTTAATTCACATGAATTTAAATAAATAAATTAAACAAATAAACAAATCATTACATCCCTTACTTCAACTTCCCCCCTTATATATCATCCCAATAGCTTCCTCTTAGAAATGCTTACCTGAAGATTAAATTGTCCCCTCAGTGTAATCAGCAAATTCATTAACCTCTATCCCCAGTCCCCTCCTTTGGCTGATCTGACTCCTGTCCATGGCATCATCCTATTCTCAGCTACTCTGCCCACAATTTTCAGTCTGTGTTGTGAGTAAACAAGTAGTTCTCAGTAGTGCCTGAAAAACCCAGTGTGTTATTCATTGCGTGGGACTCTGGCTCCCACCTTGTCCTCTTTTTTGACTAAAGCAGCTGCACTTTCATTTATTTGATACCTAGGTTTTCTGGATAAGATTGTATTTGTCAGTAAAATAAACAGATGAACAAATAAGCAAACCTGAAAACCACTGACATTTGAAAAATCTTGAAGCCATTCTTAATCATTTATTAACCACACAACTTCCCTCCCATTAACAATCAACATTTCAATGCTTTTAAACCCATATTTGTTTCTGCTGGAAAATTTGAAGTATTTCCCAATGCCAGATAATAAAATTGCCATTCATTAATGCAATCCCTGAATGTGTTTGGTCTCTGAGGATGGCTGTAACCTGTCTCTGGCCTTAGCTTATCCAAAACCTATCCCTACGCAAATGTTATTCTGTTCTATCTTTTTTTGATCAGAAATCTCCCTCTCCATAAAGTAAACTGTATCACCCAACTTTACATGTCATACTTGTAAATTCTTTACATGTCATAATTCTATTCATTCTTCAACTAGTAGCACAAAAAAACCTTCCCTGGAACTCCAGGGGAAAATAACATATTTCTTCTTAGAACTTCTATAGAATTTTTTTTTTTACATTTCTCTATTTCACAAATTCCAGTTTATGCTGAATTATAAATATTGATGAACATGACTTTTGATATCTGCTACTCTCCTGGGTCAAGGGGATCTATTTTTATCTTATTCGTAAATCCTTTCATACCTATCAGAATGACTAATATAAAAACTTAGAAATATGTTCAATAAATCAATGTATTTCTTTTAATGCCTTTATTTTTCAGACAAAAAGCAAAGAATATAAGTATAATAAGTTTATTTGCCTGCTTTTGTAATGTTAGTTGGTGTCAGGAGAACTCTTATTTTTGAATTCTCCATGCTCATTGCAAGAATTACTCTTTGATATTCTTTGTGATATGCACCTGAATTCTTCACAAATATGTTCGTAGCAAATTTAGTGTGAATTAGCCCAGGCAAGACTCCAAAAAAGGAAATTCCAGCAAGCCATTGGTGTTTTACAATTCAACTTTATAATGGTTTATTTATGGAATAAGTTTTCATCAGAAACAAGCTATAGATTTAGTCACCAAAAGGTCTTTCCCACAGAGTTTCTAATAAGGTCATCAAAATCCATCTGTTGAAGAAGAGTGTATTATCTCGACAGTAGGTGTTGAGTTGAGTTGGTTTTATTGAAAATTACACTTTGGTCTCTCCTCGTTCTGCAGAAAGCAAGATCTCATCACTAGGCTTACCCAAAAAAAAAAAGAAAAGAAAAGAAAAGAGAAGAGAAGAGAAGAGAAGAGAAGAGAAGAGAAGAGAAGAGAAGAGAAAAAAGAAAAGAAAAGAAAAGAGAAGAAAAGAAAAGAGAAGAAAAGAGAAGAAAAGAAAAGAATATATATTTCTGAAAGTATCCCTACAATTGAAGTCTCTGGTTGCCTACTGTTTTCAAATGGTCTATATACCCTTCGTATTTTTTTGTTTTGCTTTGTTTTGTTTTTTGTTTTCTAATTTCAATACCAAATGCATTTCCCAATTGATGTATTGTTCTCACCATTAAGATCTGAAGTTGATAGTATTAACCAGTGATTGCTAGTGGAGGATAATAATGATCAGTGTAATCAAGGTGACTTTTACAAATACACATTCCAAAGCTCTAAGGCCAGGTCTGCTATAGCGAATTACCAGGGAATGAAATTTACATGCACACACACATATATACATATCTTTAGATGTATAGATATTTAAAATGCATATCCCCCCCACCTCCCAGGGTTTCTGAACAGAAACTAGATTTAGCAAACATAGATAAGAACTTATTCTGTGCTCCTCTGGAGAACAAAACTGGACAGGTTGCTATATGTTGATAGATTAAGGTTAAACTCTAGAGGTAAAACAGAAAGAAAACTATCTAGTAGTAAGGTAATGAAGTGAGCTCTCTTTAATTTCCCTAAACTCTGGCAAGATACACTGTTAAGATTACTGGAGTTGTTTAAAGACTGTTCTGAGAATCGTCCTCCAGATTTTCATTCTATGATTTAATCAAGGTATTATCATTGATGACATTACATATCACTGAAAGAAATTAATAACATCAATTAATAATTTCTTTTGCAATTTTTTTCATTAATAAGAATTAATTTTCTTAAAAATTTATTTCTCCTAAAATAGATTTCCAAAATACATTTCTAAAGATTTTTATCCCAAAACAAAAATTTAAGGTCATGAAATTTCCAAGTAGAAACTGGATATGCCAGGAAAATCACTTGTATGAGGAACTATTTTGCTCAGTTGTTTACATGGCAAATATTTATTTATCACTTTTCAATACAAGATACTAAGCTGGGCACTGGGAATACAAAGAAAGATAAATTATTTTTTGTGGTTCTAGAGGCCTTCAGATTAGCATATTTGTTTTATCTTTTAAATTTTTTCTTCACAATATAGTTTTCTATTTATATGTTAGTAATTTTTTCAGTATATCTTATGGTAGCCATAACAAATTCCCAAACTTTTTCTTTAAAAGAAGGATATGAACTGTAATAAAATGTTTTAGAGGATTATAGATTATAAAATAAAATACTTAGCATATAAATTTCTATATTTAATTGTTAATTCATTATTTGTGCCGCTCAAGCAGACGGTGTGGTAATTTGCCTATAAAAAATATGTTGATCAATTTTGTGAAAAAGCCTAGCATACAATTTGTTCAAATTTTATGACACTATAAACTGACTTAGGATAAAAAAAAATTAGTTACGGAATAAATGTGACAAGCATAAACAACTCTGACTGGCAAAGACTGCCTCCCATCATAGTAAGAATAGTAAAGGTAGAAAGAATACCAAGGCTTCTGAAAGAGACCTGAGAGTGGGCTTTAGGAAAATCATTAAGAAAAACACACAGTCTTATTTGGAATTAGAAGAGCAAGGATGGTACATTTCCACGTGATTGGAGTTGATGGAGTTAACTAGGGAAAACCTCAGCACTTTATTTGTACTCCGATGGACTTCCTCATTCTGAGCAAAGTCAAACACATTTTATCCATTACCATTAAAAGAGTTTATTTTACATTATTTATATTGAGTAACGGTCAGAATCCAAAACAGTCTGGACAGAATGGAATGGTAGGTGAAAATTGGTGAAACTTGATATAGAGTCCTGAAATTAGTTTTAAAAATCATCTGTGAGACGCGGCGCTAGTTGGTTTGTACAGGTGTGGCTCCACTGGTCATTTATAGCAGGCTTACAGTGTCATTAGTCAAGAATCTCCTCTGATTGATCAGTGCCTCTGACCTCCCTAATGTTAAATGTTTTGCCTATCTCTTCTATAGGGAAGTATAAGTGACAATTGCTAGTTACTATAAAATTATGAGTTGTCTCTGGATATAATGCACCCCTTTTCTTTTAAGAGCTCTAAAAGCATGGGTGCATGCAACAAATATGGTAGCAGAGCAAATAGAAATGACTTGGGTTTGGTTTGGTTTTGTTTGTCTTCAGATTTGCTGTGACTGACAGTTTGGTAAGGATTCTAAAAAGAGTTCTGTGATTCCAGAATTTGGAACAAAGGAGAGAAAAGTTCGATCATACTCCCACGGGTATTTTCATCAGCTCACGCTGAATCTGGTGTCTTTGTTTAGAAGTGTCTTCTACTGGTACACTGTTGGGAGGAGCTGATAGCAATGACATAAGAGTATTCAGGAAGAAAAAAAGAAGGATTTCAACCCTCCCCCACACCACCACACCACCCCCCCCCCACCCCAGGAATAAGAAGAGTTAGCAGAATTAAAACTGAAACATATAGGGGCGCCTGGGTGGCTCAGTCGGTTAAGCCGCCGACTTCAGCTCAGGTCACGATCTCGCGGTCCGTGAGTTCCAGCCCCGCGTCGGGCTCTGGGCTGATGGCTCAGAGCCTGGAGCCTGCTTCCAATTCTGTGTCTCCCTCTCTCTCTGCCCCTCCCCCGTTCATGCTCTGTCTCTCTCTGTCTCAAAAATAAAAAAATAAACGTTAAAAAAACAATTAAAAGAAAAAAAAACTGAAACATATAAAATCTTCCTCAGAGAAGTGGATGTAAGAAAGACATCCACTCTCTTAGAAAATGTGAAATTTGAGTGAAATGCCCATCATCCATTTTCCCCTCTCCCCTCACCCATCAACCCTTAGTTTGTTCTCTGTATTTAAGTCTCTTATCGTTTGCCTCCCTGTTTGAAACTATTTTTTCCCTTTCCTTCTCCCATGGTTTTCTGTTAAGTTTCTCAAATTCCACATATGAGTGAAAACAAATGCTATCTGTCTTTCTCTGGCTTATTTCACTTAGCATAATACCCTCCAGTTCCATTCACGTTGTTGCAAATGGCGAGATTTCATTTCTTCTCGTTGCCAAGTAGTATTCCATTGTATATATAAACCACATCTTCTTTATCCATTCATCGGTTGATGGGCATTTGGGCTCTTTCCATAATTTGGCTATTGTTGATAGTGCTGCTATAAACATTGGGGTACATGTACCCCTATGAATCAGCACTCCTAGTAAATAAATAAATAAAGTAAAGTAAAAGTAAATAAATTTATTAAAATAAATAAAATAAATTTATTAAAATAAATTTATTAAAAGTAAATAAATAAATTCCTAGTAGTGCTATTTCTAGGTCATAGGTTAATTCTATTTTTAATTTTTTGAGGAACCTCCACACTGTTTTCCACAGTGGCTGCACCAGTTTGCATTCCCACCAACAGTGCAAGAGGGTTCCCCTTTTTCCACATCCTCGCCAACATGTATTGTTTCCTGAGTTGTTAGTTTTAGCCATTCTGACTGGGTGTGGTTTTGATTTGTATTTCCCTGATGATGAGCAATTTTGAGCATCTTTTCATGTCTATTTGCCATCTGAATGTCTTCTTTTGAAAAGTGTCTCTTCATGTCTTCTGCACGTTTCTTCACTGGATTATTTTTCAGGTGTTGAGTTTGGTAAATTCTTTATAGATTTTGGATACTAACCCTTTATCCGACATGTCATTTGCAAATATCTTCTCCCATTCTGTCAGTTGCCTTTTAGTTTTGTTGACTGTTTCCCTTGCAGTGCAGAAGCTTTTTATCATGATGAGCTCCCAATAGTTCATTTTTGCTTTTATTTCCCTTGCCTTTGGAGACATGTTGAGTAAGAAGTCGCTGCCGCTGAGGTGAGTTCTTAATCACAGATACAATTCAATGGGAGCACTAGATGAAGATCTATTGGAGGTAATGAGGAAATGCTGTGTTAAGAGCTCAACTATGTGATTCTTCAGTTGTCATTCAAACCTGAGATTATTTTGTTCTCTGATTGGTTAAAGCAGTTGTTCCCAACTGGGGGGGGGGGGGGTAATTTTGTGCTTCCAGGAGACATTTGGAAATGTCAGTATAGATTTTTGTATGTCATAACTAGGGTGGTTCCAGTAATATTTAGTGGGTACAGACAAGAGATGCTATTAAACATCCTGCAATGCACAGGATAATCCTCCACAAAAAAGGATTATCCAGTCCCAAATATCAATATGGCCAGGTTGGAAAATACTAGGCTAAATGAATAGAAAACTATTTGCATTCAGTAAAGTATAACGTATCTCATGTTCATGGGGTACTTCAGTGTCAGAAATATCTGCATTGATTAAGGGGAAAAAAGAAGATACACTCTCAACCACTGGTTTTGTAATACAGTGTTCTACGTTTTTCACATTTTCTGAGAAAAAACTAATCAGTATTCAAGTTCTAGGGTTCACTTTGTATCATTTTCCCCCCTTTTTACCTTACTTGACATGAATACCTTTTGTTTCCTGGCTGTCCTGTTTTGTCATTTTTTTCAAGTTCCATTTCTACAACTGAATTAAGAATTTTCCTATTCTACCTCCTATGGTGACAGTGATACTTTGCTTTTCCCAAAATGCTGGCCAACTTCCAAATAAGTAATTATATTTTGCCTTTCAGGATTTATCATGTCGTTCCTGTTCTGAAATGTTGGGCAATTTTCTTACATGCTTGAAGTATGTAATCTTTAGTTATGGTAACATTTCAGGTGACAAAAAAAGGGCGGGGGAGACCAACGCTCATGTGGTGCACATACTTTTTTTTCTTTAATTTTGCAGTTCTGGGGGTTCTTGAAAAAGCATGGGTATTGATAGCAGAGATTCATCATTTCTGTATATGTCTCTTTGTTTTCCTTATTGATATTATGGTGTTACTTAACTAGTAATAGCAACATCAATTTAATTTAACAAATAAATATAGAGATTTTTTATTGTTATAGGCACTTTAAAAACATGGACTTATTTAATCTTTATAATAACAAATGAGGCATAGGTATTATTATTGTCTCATTTTACCAATGAAGGAATAAAGGCACAGAGACACTAAAGAACTTGTCTAAAGCCATTCAGCTAATAAATTACAGAGGTAAGTTCAAACCTAGGTAGTCTGGCTCCACAATACACACTTTTAAACACTAAGGTATGCTGTTTCTCCCAATTTTATATTACATATGATATACTTATATATCTACAGACACACATATACACATATATACACGTTAATGTACATAAACTATTTAAAACAGAGTTATACAAACTATGTGCTATAATTCTTAGCTTATTTTATATGCACAACAATCCTAGGAGATTGGTACATTTATTATTTACCTTTTTGGGGTTGAAATAATGGGTTCTGAGCAGTTAAATAACTTTCCCCAAGTGACAACTTATCAGAGTGGAAGAATTATGATGTGAAGCCAGGAAATTTGGCTTTAGTCCAAATCTGAAATACTATAGCTTCCTACTAATAAGCCATTAACTGGCTTTCCTACCCTGAGTAATCTTTTAGTATAAACTTTAACTGGATATTGTTCTTAGTCATAGCAAGTTTTTCTTAACCTGCTACCCTGCTTCTAACAGTGAGTATGGAGGGGGTACACAGGTAAGTTTCTTAACCTCATAATCTATATTCCCTTCTTATGTTAGCTGAGGGTGTGTTTCTTTTCTGAACATTATTCCATGCCCTTCTGAAGTTCAGGTAAAATTCTAGCAATGCAGGTATGTCTGAAAAATATATTTAAAATCATTCTATTTTAGTTATGATTTCTCTGTCTTGTATCTCCTTCGTGTCATTTTACCAACCGCTGATTATGCAAACCATGAAGGTCTTGTTTCTAATAATTAAGAACTGAAATCATGTTTTTAACTTTTTAATACAATATTTGCCATGATGTTCTTCATAATATCTGCTATTGGAAAAATAAAACTAAATGCCAGCAAGAAATGTAACTGTTAAGCCAATTACGGTATACCAGTAGGATGGATTAAACTGCTGATCTTAATATATTTATGAAAAATCATGGGAAGCATATTTGTTATGTTACCACATTTTAAAAAAAGGATCAAACATAGTATCTACTCTTTAAAAATAAGCATAGCAGAAAAGATCAACGTACATAAAATATACTTTCTAAATATGTTACTGGAAACTGGATATTTTTCCCTTTAAATGTTAATGCTTAATTTTCAGTGCTAAAACATTTTTCTCCTCAGTTGATTAAGACTTGACAATAATACAGATTTTTAAAATTCTTCAAAGCCATTTATTTGAATATTTAGGCATTGAATCTATTTTGTTTTCTAAAAGTAATTCACTTTCATACAAAATAATGAGTAGAAAATATTTTAATTCATTCAAATTATTGATACATTGAGATATGTGAAAAGTTGTACTGGGATGTTCAAGATAAAAATAATAACAAGGTATGGCCTCTGCTCTCTAGGAAGTCACAGGCAAGTATAAATGTCTCCAACACTCAGTAGATTATAAAAGTTTTATGAAAGTGGTATAAATAAAAACCTGTGGGAACTTAGGTAAGTACAGTTCTGGAGTGGAGATCTGAGGAGGCTTCTATGAAGTATAGCGTCCAAATATAATTTTGACCGATGATGAGGATCTCAGAGAGAGAAGAGGATTTTTAAAAGTAACAAGGAATCCAATTTGTAGTTTCAATATTTTATATACCAAACTCTAGCCATTTTTCAATGTCAACTCCACTTAACTCTTCTAGTATTTTGGCATCTTTTTATTTTGCTTTACAGATCCTGTTTTGAAACCTTATTGTATTTTGTTCTACTATTTTTTTTATTAGCCTAAGTGACAGGATATGAGCATAGGCTTCATATTCATGAACTACTCATTCTTCAGGTCTCATTATTTTCTTTTTTTAAATTTTTTAAACATTTATTCATTTCAGAGAGAGAGAGACAGAGACAGAGCCCGAGCGGGGGGGGGGGGGGGGGTGGGCAGAGACAGAGGGAGACACAGGATCGTAAGTAGGATCCAGGCTCTGAGCTGTCAGCATAGACCCCGACTTGGGGCTGGAACCCATCAACTGAGATCACAACGTGACCCAAAGTCGGACACTTAACGGATTGAGCCACCCAGGTGCCCCTCATTATTTTCTAAT
Source organism: Panthera pardus (assembly GCF_024362965.1). Classification (NCBI taxonomy): domain Eukaryota; kingdom Metazoa; phylum Chordata; class Mammalia; order Carnivora; family Felidae; genus Panthera; species Panthera pardus. The sequence goes on along the minus strand of NW_026526991.1, from coordinate 44,395,462 downwards.
CTTGAGTTATGATTTGCTGTTGAAGGACCCAAAAGCTAAAGGGGCTTCAAAGTAATAATAACTTGTTTTCCATAAAACATCCCATCCAGTGTTATTACTAATTTTGAATGATCGCCTTTGCTATAAATCAGTAATCACAATAAGTGAAGAGTTCATCTTGCTACTCCTCCAAATAAGATTACAGTTCAAAATTACATTTTTTAAAAATATACCAGTTATACAGAAGCAAATGGTAATAACAAAATGTTTACTGAATGGCTGACCTAAAGAACTATAATGAATGCTTTTTGGATTTGGACTTGCATTGTATTATCAACTGATTCCCTAAACACTCTTCCTTTAGAAATCCTACTTAAGCATTTCCACTTAAATTGGTCTTTGACAGCATAGTTATTGGGAGAATAAGAGTTCTTAATTTGTCCTCCCATAAGTTATGTCTAAAAAAGTTCCCCTTGAAGATGAAATCAAAGGGTGGAATGAACTGCTTAGGTTATTGATACCTGCCATCACCTAAATCTCAGAGCAGCATATCCTAAATCTTCAAAGGCTCTGCTGACATTTTCATGCCATTTTTATTTCACCCAGACCAAATTTGAAAGTATTTCAAGAGCAAATGCAGTCTAGTCATATTCCTATTTCTCTCTCTCAAAAAAAAAAAAAAAACCCACAGAATTGGAACAGTAATTCACACACCCTCTCCAAGTGTTTAAAACTTAAAGATAGTTCGCTATCTAAATCACTGGGCAGTTTTTACCAGTTTTATGGCAGTCGTATTCCTTTAAACTTCTTTGCCGGATGTTCATTTTGTTCACATACTTAGTGCCTTGTCATTCTGACTACCCCTGGCTAATGCTCTCTAGCTTAAAAATATGGTTTGAAGGAAATTGGCTTCTGGCTCTTGTCATAATAGCACAAACGGCAAGTCTCCAGATGCCCTATAGTGCCATAACACAGAGTATTTGCATACTTCCTCTTACACGATAGACATCAAGAATACCTGACATTATTAGAACACAGCTCAGAAAGCTGGCAGAAGAGTGGCTCTTACTGAAGGTCTGGGATATTGAACTGAAAACTGAGATCTAATATATGGTTGAATTAGTGTTTTAAGAAGTAGGAACCGTTCAGTCTACATTATGGAAATATTCCACACATTCACTTAGCGTGCTTATTTAAGGCAAAATTCTTCCCCGTGGTGTCCTTTACCAATGTTTTTGTTTCTTATTTCCTCATACACTATCTGTATACAATCTATATTATATACTCACAGAACAGTTGTTTCTGAAAACCAAAAGAAAGGGATATGAAACAAGACATTATATGAAATATATATGATTACCAAAATGATCTTGGTGAACAACCATGTAATTTAAATGTGTAGAGTTTGTTGTAAGTATTCTGATTATTCATATTCTCTACAGTAAAGTCCACTTACTTCAGAAGATGAAAATAAAATTATTTTTATGTAAGGGGAAAAGCCTTAAAATCTCCTATTTCTAAGGTCAAGGATCCTCTGCCATTTATGAAACCACTACAACTTTTTCCATTTCCAACATCAGTAGAAACAAGACAGTCAAAAACAAAACAAAACAAAACAAAACAAAACAACAACACAACCCTGATTTCACAGCTATTGTTTTTCTCTGATTTGATTTAGCTTGTGGTTTTCATACCTATAATTTCAAGAACTACAAGATTTAAAAATTGCAGGCATACACAAGAAATGTAACATTGAACATCAGTAAATGACAGTCTTGTGTTCATACATTTTTGCCATATCACTGGCTACCTGCTATGTTGCAGACAATTGTAGAATTTTTAATATAGTAATAAGTCAATCATAGCTCTTGGACTTAGAAATGAAAACACCATGCCTGAGGAATATTTCCCACACTTTCAATAAGAATTAATTTAATGAGAAAATATGATATCTATGTCGCTGATGATTTTAGGCTAAACAGCTCATTTAAATGTATTTTGAGAGTAAACTTTCTGAACTTAAAAATAATTTTGAATCTTTTAGTTTAAAATAAAATTCTGTCAAATTATTTAGATAGCTAAAATAAAAAATGACTCTACCAAATACCTCAAAACTCTTACATAGAAGTTGTTTCCCTTCCCTTGATTATCTTCCTTTAATAAGCTTTCCCCTTAGATCTGAGATTCAGAGCATGGAGCCAGAAGGAAATTCACTGTGGTCTTAGTACGGAAACAAAGGGCTTGCCGAAACCTTTGAGGTAGTCTTGAGAAGTGAGTCACTGTGCACTGATGATTTCAGACTAAATAGCGTATGTCTTTATGCAGTGTGTTTATTTAAGTCTTACCTTATGAAGCAAAGGAATCAGGATTGTGTGGGTTGGGCCACTGGAGGAGAGACTAAATGGAGCCTGTTCAAAATCCTCAGGTCTGATTTGTACACGAAGCATCTGACGGAAGCAAAAGAGCAGGCATTATGGATGAGAGCAGGACTGGAAATTAATGGCTATAACTCTGATAACTATTTATCTTGATATTTTAGTGTTTAAATTTTATAGCAATAAATAAAGTACAAACGTTAAAAAAAAAAAAAAAAAAAAAAGACTGTGCTTTTTTTGTTGACTTGAATCCCAATCAGGGAAAATAAAATGCCTGTGAGTTTAAAATGAAAGTGGATTTGGTTTTGCTGATCACTGCTGGTAGTAAGCAGCCAGCTAGATGTCTCAAATCTCACTTTCAAAAAGCCTATTTTCCATTGGTGATGATCAATTTGCCCCTTGCTTATACTTATCAGTGGGTGTTCAGTTGTTACAGCAGATTGGAAGTGATTCAGTTCATTTCTTGTGTATTTTCAAAAGCAGAGAAGGATTTCACACTCAGTGGTGTGCTGCCTCACCAAAAGTAAAGAATATTGCAGCTTATGGGAGTGATAATTAAAGCCAATAATAACCTAGAAGTCTCCCTGGCTCTGCAATGTTGGGAGTAATACTTTACCACTGTATACCTGTCTGGTTGGAGATGTTCTTGCTGGCTCTGAATCAGGCTGAAACTGCAATTCAAATGGGAAATGCTGAAATCATATTCCTAAGCTTTCATGTGGGGAGTTAAAATATGCAAATACAGGTTGCAATGATGAAGGTAGTGTATAAAGGTAATGTGTTATATAGGAAAAATAATGAAAGGCTACCCAACAGATGAAACAAGATACGCTCACAAAAGAAAATGTCTATAATGTTCTAAACATTGTGGAAAAAATATAATATAAACCATGTCAAATAGTCTCTTACTGTAATGAATATTTACTCTTTATTTCCATTATAAGTTGGTGAAAAAGTCATGCCTTACATTAAGAAACAAACTAGATGAGGTATCCAAATAAGATTCAGACGAAAGAATAATATTTCCCAAAGAGTAAGTAGAGAAGTCATTGTATTGGTTTGGAATGCTTCCAATATAAAAATAAGAGAATCAGGATCCATCAAGACAGTAACTCTGTATGGACAGTTGATGGGATTCTGACTCTCCAGTGTTTAATTTCACATTTCACACTTTTGTAAAGAAGTAACCAGAAATGTTTCCAGAAGAAAGTACTTTATTTTACACTGTGCTATGGATTTGAAATTACTGTGTATGGGAATCAGGGTAGAAGGTAAGTAGGTAAATTTATAAAACTTTTCGTAGTTTGAATTATGAGTTATAAGATATAAGAGTTTGTAGAATTATGAGTTCTCTTGATAATGTCTTTGTCTCTGACAATGCAGACTTCGAAAGAAACATACATTAGGATTGATCTAACTTCTATATAAATCCTTTTGTTAAAAACAGATGGCTACTTACATACCCAAATACTGTGTGTTGCCTAAGTATGATCCTTTCAATGTGTTAACATAAATATAGTAGGTTTCAAATCCAGTATCTACCATAAAGACTGTTCAAACTTGGGAAAGTCCCTTAACTTCTTAGATTCAATCTCCACATTTGTAAATAGACATCATAATAATAATAATTTCTAAATCATAGGATGGTTATAATCATTAATTTATTTAATATATATTAAGTGCTTGAAACAAGGCCTTGTAATGTTGTTATCCCAAATATTACCTGTATTACATTAACTCTTATAATTGAATAAAAACCCCTCTTAAATAACTATGCCAATATATTTCTCATACAGTTATGACTTAATATTTTTTCATTTATTTATTAATTAGAAAATCATTTATTATTTATTCTTTTTTTAAGTTTATTTATTTTGAGAGAAAGAGAGAGTGAGCACAAGCCAAGGAGGGGCAGAGAGAGGGAGAGAGTGGATCCCAAGCAGGCTCCACACTAACAGCGTGACACGAGGCTTGATCCCAGAAACTGGGAGATCATGACCTGAGCAGAAATCAAGAATCAGAGGCATAACTGACTGAGCCACTCAAGCACATCATTATTGTTTATTCTTCACGTGCCAGTTACCATCCTAGCCCAGTGAGATATTAAGATGAATAAAAATATATCTCCATCCTTTATCATCTAGCATAAGCCTAGGCTGTCAGAATACACAGAGCCAACTTAAAGAAGCTTTGAGAAGATGGAAGTTTATTTCCCTCTTGGGTAACATTCTTAGTCAGCAGACAGATCTATTCCACATGGTTATTTAGGAACCCAGTTTCTTTTCATCTGTTTTCACCATCCCAAACTACACTGTCACAGTTAGATAGCCACCACATCTAGGTTGTAGATGTTGGGAAGTAAAAAGAGATATGGAAGAGGTATGCCCACTCTCTTAAGGGGCCTTGAGTGAAGTACACACTTTATATCTGCTTATCTTCCATTTGTGAAACTTTAACAAACATGGCAACTCTAACTGCAAGGGATACTGGAAATGTAATATAGATAGGCAGCCAAGTCTCTGGCTATTTCCAAGGAAGATGGGGAAAAGGGATTTTGTTTGACAGCTAGCAGTCTCTAACATATAGCCCTCCGAAACTCACTGTCTCCTTTAGGGGAACAGTGATTACAATGCAAGGTGAAACTGCTAATCCAATGATATGCATATAGTCAATTTAAACAAGTCAGAAAAAGCTGCAAGCTGCAATTTAAACGAGTGTCTTGTTAAATTTCAGTTTCCTTAAACTGAATATATATATATATATATATATACATATATATATATATATATATGGTAATATAAAATAAACACATTTCAACAATTTCATTTGGTTCATTAACTAATGAAGAAACCAATTAAATGTTAAAACCAAATCAAAGGAGAATTCAAAGAACACAAACAGTTGGGCAACCCAGACAGTTGAAATGAATTTACAAGTGGATGCAAAACTGATCAATATCCACAAGGCAATAATCAGTTACATCTCCACCAGACACAATGCAATTTATTTACATTTATGGATAAGGATAATTTGCATTACTATCTTATTTCTATAATTTATGTAACTCTAAATAGTTGAAAAGACCATGAAAAGTGGAGATAATCAGAAGAGCACTCTCAACAAGATATCCAGTGATCACTCTTGCCTATTTCCAGGTTATTCACAATTTTGTCGGACAATAGTTAAGGGGCTTTGATGCTTCCCCTACCCCCCTATTTTTGCATATCTTCTCGCAAGTCAAAATTTAATAATGTAAATTTATTGTGAAAACATTTGAATCCCTATTTTAGGAGTAAATAACTACATGTTGTTTATTACTGTATTTAGTATATTGTTGATGCCCACAAATTATTATCATTATTATTAGTCATTGTAAATATTACACATTTTCTTCATTACTATAAAAGCAGACAGTATGATTCAGTAACTAATCAAGGCAAAGCTTGTGAAAATACAAGATCCATGAACATAATATGGAATCTGATGGAAGAGTAATCTGCTTAAAAAAAATCTTTATTGTTTGGGATTAACTGCCCTGTCTGGGTTTTTGTCTCTCAGCAAATGTGTAAATCTCTGTTCTCAGGAGGTACTTCCAGAAGTCCATCCAATGTCACCAATTGTTTGCTTATTACAAGAAGACCAAACGTTCATTGGTTCTAGCAACAAAGGAAAAGAGTACATAAGAAATGAGTGTGTATTCTATGTACAAAGAAGTGGTGGGGGTAGGGTAGATGTTGAAAGGCAGTTAATAACGGCAGCACATAGAGGGTTCACTTGGGAAACATATGGAGAACACTAAGCATTTGGCATATTAAATCACAGCAGCAATAAAAACTGTGGCAAAAGATGGGGAAAGTCTTTGAATAATCTAAGTTTGTCTTCTTGTCCAGTGGTTTTCAAAGCTTTAAATCTTAGGATCTCTTAACTCTTCTAAAAAATGTTAAGAACATCAAAGAACTTTTTTTAAAAAATTGTGGGTTACTTCTGTTGAAATGTGTTATATTAGATATAAAAATGGGGATGGTTTAAACTATGACTAATTCATTTTAAAGTAAGAATAATAAACTCACTATATGTTACCTTCAATAACCTTTTTAGAAGAATTAACTAGATTTTTAAAAAAAATATTTAGTAATGAGTGACATTGTTTTCATTTTTGCAAATATCTTATTTAATGTTTGCCTTAATAAGAGATAGTTGGATTCTTATATCTGCTTCTGCATTGTTGCTTGGGTTGGATTATATGAAGAAAATCCCACTAGACATTGTTACATACAGTAAAACCTTGGATTGCGAGTAACTTGTTCTGTGAGTGTTCTGTAAGATGAGCAAACATTTCCAGTAAATTTTAACTTGATAAACAAGTGATATCTTGCAATATAAGTAGCATGTGATGCTGAATGTCACATGATCACAACTGAGCCTTTGGTTCTTGAAATTCACTTTGATATACAAGTGCTTTGGATTACAAGCATGTTTCCAGAATGAATCATACTTGTAAACCAAAGTTGCACATAGTTAGAAAAGGGAGAACCTCTGGAACCCTGTAAAAGTCCTTGGGGCTGTCCCCACTGGGGTCACTGTATGTCATTTTTAGAACTGCTACTTTAGTCCATTTATGCTCACCCTCTTCTAGATAACATTAACTTCTGTCTTCAACCTCATCTAAAGATCTTCCTTATTTTATTGAAAAAAAAACATATCATAATCTCTACCAACATGAACTTGTGCTCATACACTCTTCCAACTTTCCTTTTCCTTCAAATAAGTACCTGTGTTCCTTAATTATGATAGTCTGCTTCAGCCCTTATTCTCACATCTGCTGATGACTCCAGGATATTGCATCAGCATTTCTCCTCTTTATGTCTGACATCATCAATGATTTCCTCTAATACATAATTTCCATCAACATATAATCATAGTGTTGATTTTCCAATATTTAAAATAAAATAAAATAAAATAAATCAAATCTCTCTTGAGTCTGCATTCCTATCTACTACTATTCTATTTCAGTTACGATTTAGAGCAAAACCCCTTGTAGAACTTGCTCCAATTGTACCTTGTAGAACTACCTCTAATTTCACTCCTTTTATTCTCAGATGAACTCTCCCTAATAAATCATTTTCTCTACTTTTAAAAAAATATTTTTTAATGTTTATTTATTTTTGAGACAGAGAGAGCATGAGCAGGAGTGGGGCAGAGAGAGAGAGAGAAAGAGAGAATCTGAAGTAGGCTCTCGGCTCTGAGCTGTCGGCACAGAGCCTGATATGGGGCTTGAACTCCCAAAGTGGGAGATCATGACCTAAGTTGAAGTTGGACGCTCAACTGACTGAGCCATCCAGGTGCCCCTCATTTTCTTTACTTCTTTACAAAACTGCCACTGTGATGGTCAACAGTGACCTCTACTTTACAAAATTTAATGTTGATTCTCAATAGGCATATTATTTCACTTAGAAACAGTGTTTGATGGTTGGCCACTTGCAACTAAATCAATCATTTTTTTTCCATTTGGCTTTCAGGAGTCTCTCAAAGGTTTTTTTCTACTTCATTTGCCTCTCACCCCCAGTCCCATGTTGACTCTCCCATCTCTTCTACTTATTATATATTTGGAGTGTCTTAAAGTTCAGTCCTCAGATTTCTTTGGTTCTCAATTTATATTCATCCCTGATAATGTCAAATTTTATCTCTCCTGAACCTCAAAATCAAATATCTAAGTGATAATCCACAAATCCACTTGAATATCTAATGAGTATTTAAAATTTTAACATATCAAAACCCATACTAATGATAATCCCTCCTCCATTTTATTCTTTCTAATTTTCCCCATTTTGATAAATTCTACTCTATCTGCTAATTATTCATGTCAAAAACTTGAGTTTCATTCTTGGCCTTTCTCTTTTTACCACATCCTATATGCAATTACCTAGCTAACTTCCCTTTACCCTCCATATCCAAAGCTACTATTCTAGTCTCGTGTACCATTAAATATATTAAATAATCTTATTGGCATTATTGCATTAGTATTCTGATCTTCTACCTTCTGTACTTGTCCCCCACACTCTAGTATTAAAATAATAGATCTGAAACAAAGATCATGTTTTTTTCTCACTGCAGAATCCTCTAATATTTTCTGATCCCATGGAGATTAAAAGCTAAAGTCCCTCTTAATCCACTTTACCTATTTTGCCTGCCTGCCCCAACTCCTCCCTGCTCTGGTAACAAACAATTTGTTTCCTATGTTTATGAATCTGTTTCTGCTTTGCTTTGTCCATTTGTTTTGTTTTTTAGTTAATGTACAGCATAGGGAATATAGTCAATAATATTATAAATTTATATGGTGGTAGATGGTAACTAGACATCATGGGAATCATTTCACAATCTATAAAAATATCAAATCATTATGATGTGCACTTGAAATGAATAGGATATTGTATGTCAATTATACTTCAATTAAAAAAAAAAGAAAAAAGCTAAAGTCCCATCAAAAACCTCAAGGCCTTAAAAATTCTACTCGTCCCTTACTTTCTGGCTTCATATCCCACCACTATTACTTTATCTTCCTCTGCTCCAACCACTCTGGCACCTTGCTGTTCTGAAGAATACTAAGCATGTTTCCAACTGCCTGATATGGCCTACTCTCAGATCTCCACATGATATCTTGCTCCTTTCAGGTCTTTGTTCAAAGGTCGCCTCCTCATTGGGACCTCCCCTTCCTTTTCTATTTAAAATTACAATTCTTCCCACAGTTATCCCTGTTCACTGTGTCATTTTTCTCCCTATAATTTATTAGAAATTATCATTTTTATCCGCTTTTTTTCCCCCACTGCTATATCTTCAGCTTAGCACCTAGTAAAAGTTTAATCAATCTTTCTGGGAAAAATCAGTCACTCAACATGTCTGCTCCCTTCTCAGTAAACCAAGGCACTATTAATATAGTAATATAAACCCATTTACATCTGAAAGAGAAGGTCTCAGCCACAATCATGGCCAGAACTTTGTAAAGTCATTATTTCTGTTCAATTCTAAGAGACTTATATTCTAAATTATGCAGGAGCTCAGAAAATACTGTTTTTGAAAATATTACTTAGAGAATTCTAACCCAATCAGAAAAAAGTCAAAATTAATAATATAAATAAGAGGAATTCTTATATATAGAAATGTGTTATATAGATACAGAGAGAGAGAGAAATATATATACATAATAGTTAAAAATAATTATTGCAATTGATAGTCACAAGATTGAAGGAAAATAATTCAGAATTGCAATATAACTAAAGTAAAATACTATGATTATGACAATAATCTTGGGCTATGTTTTCTTAAAAAGCCAACAAATAGTAAAAAGAAAGAGAAAATTATTAGGAATATATATCAGGAATAGCAAAGGAAGTAATTCATTAGGATAAACATGAAAAATCAAACCTTATTCTTTGCTTTTTACATTTGACAATTAGAGAATTTTTGTTTAAGTACCTATTTTAAAACTTAAAAGACTCATTTTACATATTTATCAAATCAATTTAGAAGACATTTTCCAACTGTGAGTTGACTAGATAATTAGAAAAAAGTATGAACAAATAGCATCAAAGCACAAAAATACTAGCATCTAATCTAAAAAGAATAAGCATAAATGGTTTAATTTCCTTCAGGTTATATAAGAAGGGAATTCCAATCATACCCTACTTATAAAAGAAACTTCTGAATCTCCACCTTGTAGTAAGGTTGTAAATAAAAATCTAGAAGATGACAGATCAGAGAAGTTAAAAATACAATAAAAAGAAAAAGCAGTAATGGCAAAACTGTTCTGTGTGTTTCCTAGGATGAGGTGACAAAGTATTACAAGCCAGACAGCTTAGACAGGAGAAAGCTACTCTCTCACAGTGTTGAAAGCCGGGGGTATCAACAAGTCACGCTCCCTTGAAAGGTTCCAGGAAATTCTCTGTGCCTCTCTCTCCGAGTTTCTGGTGGCTTTAGGCATTCCTTGGCCACAATCCTTGTGAAGGATTATCTTCTCCCTGTATCTTTTCACGTGGCATTTCCCCTGTGCATGCATGTCTGTGTCCAACTTTCTTGTTTTCATAAGGACATCAGTCATACCGAAGTAAGGGTCTACCCTACTCTAGCACTACATCATCTTAACCAATTTTATTTATAATGGCCCTATTTCTTTTATTTGTATATGTATACACATATTTTTATTTATTTATTTATTTATTTATTTATTTATTTATTTATTTATTTATTTATTTATTTTCACAAGGACCCAATTTCTAAATAAGGCCACATTCTGAGGCACTGGTGATTAAAGCTTGAACATGAGATTTTTTTGGGGGGGTGGGTATAATTCAATCTCTAATATCCTGCAAGTAGAATTCAAGACAGGCATAATATTAAATGAGAACAAAAGTTTGCATTCACAACTATAATCTGTAATGAACATGTGAGTGGTAGTTATGTGTCAAATAACATAACTGCAAAATAAATTTTTAAACATTTTGGCATACAAAGAAAAATTCAAAAGAAACATAAATTAATTGGGAGATAATTTTAACAAATATCCCTCACACTATGACAAATATGATAATCAAAGTAAATAGAGAAATGTACTTAGATAATATAGAATAAAGTTAACTAATAGATTTATAATCAAATTACTTCACTACAAATGAAATAAACTTATTTTATTTTCAGGACCTACCAAACATTTTAAAAGCATGGATGATATAAGGAAAATAATATGTATATACTGTTAATATATTCTAGGCTCTGTTAAGTAGTATTTGTAGTATTCACATTACTTTACATAGAACAAGAAATCTATGAAAGTTTAAAAAAATTTTCTCTTACATTTATTCATTTTTGAGAGACAGAGTACAAGCAGGGGAGGGGCAGAGAGAGAGGGAGACACAGAATCTGAAGCAGGCTCCAAGCTTTCAACACAGAGCCCAACACGGGGTTCGAACTCACAAACCGCCAGATCATGACCTGAGCCGAAGTCAGACGATTAACCAACTGAGCCACCCAGGCACCCCTAAGAAAGCTTAAAATTTAAAAACTGCCATCAGGATATTTAAAAAAAAAAAAAAAGGTTGTAGGGCCAATCAAATATGTATTAACAGATTACTGCAAATTCACAAATGGACTTATATCTTAAAATTACACTACTTTATTATTCATAAAGAAACAAACTATTTGATCCATTTAACTGAAGAAGTAAATAAATATAACTACAAGAAATACATAATACAAATAAAAATAATTGACCAGAGAACAGACAATAAATAGAATAATGGTATAAGGTAAAATGTAGTAATGTATGGAAATATGCTTTAAAAGACAAGAAACAGAGATAAAGTAAATTTGTGAGCAAATGGTGACTATATTTAAATAATTATTTTAAAATTTCTGTATTTATTATCTTTCTAGTTGAGCTGATTCTGAGTAAATTCAAGTTATTTTAAACTTCTCATTATACTCCTTGTTTATTGAGTTGAAAAATTAAATTCAGTGAATTATCTGGAAAATAGAAATAATTGACAGACTCTATATCCAATGCAGAGAGACCAATAATCATGGGGAAAATTACTTCTACAGAAAACCATGGACCCAGAGAATTCCTTAGGTGAGTGTTTTCACACTTTCAAGCATGGTTATTATCCTATAATGTGTTTCAGAGGATGAAGAAAATATGAAAAGACATACAGAGATCCCTTTATTTAGCTATATTAATTTTTATACAAAGTTTAAAAATATAAAACCAAAAATATCCGTGACTAATGTCACTTAATGTAAATGTGGACGTTTTAAATAAACTACCAATAAATTGAAATCAGCATTACATTTAGTATGTATAAAACTGTCTTTTAATTTCTCTTTTAATTTTGCCTGTTTTAAATCCATGACCACTACTTCTGCTAACAGTACTTTGTTTCTGTCTTATGAAAAATCATCTTCCTTGTCATGTGGACATTTTTTGAAGCTGTGAACCAGCACTCCCTACTGTTTTCTCACAAAAGTGAGAAAACTAAGAAATCTGGCTTATCAGACAATTTCATTCTTCCTGGTTACACATTTTCTTTATATATCAATAAATTCACCCACACGCACACACTTTTTTTGCAACCTCTTATTGTTGAGTCTGTTTCATGAAACCAAACCCAAAAATATAAAACCATTACAATCTACCTCAATCAAATAAGACTTAACCTAAGAATTTAATAATAGTTTATTCATTAGAAATCTATGATCAAATAAATAAGGCAAATGAGAAAATATCACCCCAAGAGATTCTGAATGTTATTTAATACTCTTTAAAAATATTTATAAACTTAAGGAAGGAGAAGTGCAGGAGTGTTTCCTTAAAACTGTATAAAATATGTATTTTAAATCAGAAGCCAACATGAAGCTTAATGATGATGCACAAAAAGTCATACTTATTAAAACTAGGAAGACAGCAAAGATGTCTGTAATTGCTATTATTATTTTATATGATTCTAGTTGTTCGGGCCAAAGCATTAATAAATGAAGCATATAAGAGAGAAAACTCTTAAAAAGGAAAGTATAAAATTATGGTTTTCAAGTGACACAGTGATATGTCTAGGAGCCCTAGCAAATCAACTCAGAACTATTAGATTTAATAAGAAAGGTTATCAAAATCTAGATATATAATAAATATACTTGAAATGGTATCTCTAATCTTCTGCATTGGGGATAGGTGTCTGTAGGGGGCAATAATGGAAATGTATGTGGATAAGTTTTAATATTCAAGTAATATGGTGTGAGAAACCATTACCCATGTTGAAGGGAGTCTACTGTACCACCATGTTATTCCTGAGAATCCTGCAGGAAAGGTGTCTTTACATACCCCACAGAATTATACTTGTAAAGTATGTATGCTTAACAACTCTGTCCTTTCTATGAATAGTTTTCCAGGCTGCTTCAGCTCTTCTCACTCTTTTATGCTTCAAATTATTCTATTAATTCCCCAAATCACTGCTAAAATAAGACTACCTTGTTTAACAAGTTTTATCAAATGCTTGTGGACAACATAAAGGAATTACAATCCATATAATGAAATCTGAAAACCAGATAATCAGATTTTATTTCTCCTTTAGTCCACTGGCTAGAACCCTCCCCAGAGCTCTCTTTTCCCTGGGATTAGTCTGAACGCTATTCTCTTTTTAAAAATCTGTCTTCCGAAGTGCCTGGGTAGCTCAGTCAGTTAAGCCTCCACTCTTGATTTTGCTCAGGTCATGATCACACCATTTGTGAATTCAAGCCCTATGCTGGGCTCTGTGCTGACAGTGCAGAGCCTGCTTGAGATTCTCTCTCTGCCCCTCACCTGCTTGTGCTCTCTCTCTCCCTCAAAATAAATAAGTAAAAATAAATAAACAAACAAATAAATAAAGATAAAAATCTGTTTCTCCCTAGGTTCACAGATCCTAAAAACTCAACTTCTTAGTAGGGTGTCCCTCTTTCCTCTCCCCCCTCCAACAATGAAATAAGAATGAAAGACAAAACTGTATAGCTAATTATCTTATGGAGATGCTCATGTCCCAAAGGAAGATCTAATTTATTGTTAAACTGAATGCTTAATACCTCAATGAGAAGCATTGGTCTTTGGACAGCATCCCATTTTCAGAACTTCCTTTATATTTGCATAAATATAACGGCTTGCTAGTATGGTCACTCTAAAGAAGAAAGAAGAATATGCTTCAAAAACAAAAGCTAGCTTTTACCTTTAAAACCATGGGGAAAGAAAGTGCAGACAATTTGAAAACAGCATTTTGCCTTGGCTACTATCCAACATGTATGCAGACCTGTTGGGCTTAATCTCAGAATAGTACCCTTCCCAGTAAAATAAAATAAAAATTTTCAATGAAATAAATTAAGTGATATTGTACTCTGGCTATAACCAGAAATGTACAATGCATAAAGAAGTCAAATTACAGCTGCCCCCAAATAAATTGCCACCAAATAGCCATAGAAGGAAATGTGTAGAAACACGTGAATAAAATTACAAATCTTTACTGCAAAATTTAAAGAGAACTTGAATAATTTAAGATATGACTCACATTTCTATATATTCTTGCCAAAGTTAAGTTGGAAGATAATTTCAATAAAAAAAAATCTCACTCAGGGGCGCCTGGGTGGCTCAGTCGGTTAAGCGGCCAACTTCAGCTCAGGTCAAGATCTCGCGCTCTGTGAGTTCGAGCCCCGCGTCGGGCTCTGGGCTGATGGCTCAGAGCCTGGAGCCTGCTTCCGATTCTATGTCTCCCTCTCTCTCTGCCCCTCCCCCGTTCATGCTCTGTCTCTCTCTGTCTCAAAAATAAATAAACGTTAAAAAATTAAAAAAAAAAAATCTCACTCATATTGACATGGGCAAAGACAATTAGCTGAAAGAATAACATTCTATAATTTATTGGATAAGATTTTGGATAATTTCAAATTTCAGGATATTGGAAAAAAGAGTAAGGTGGGAGAGCTAGTTGTATAAGATATGATCTAGATTCTAACAGTATAATAGTTAAAATTAGTCCTTCCATTGGCTCAAGAGTAGATAGGTGGTTAGCAAGACCACAGTAAAAACACAGAAATAAATACTGGATAGATAAGAGAGAGAGAGATGGATGGATGGATAGAAGGATGGACGGATATATAGGTAGATAGATAGATAATAGATAGCTAGATGATAGATAGATGATAAATAGATAATAGATAGCTAATATACATATATATGATAAAATTAATGGGGTAACAAAGCTCTTTCCATAAATAATTTTGAAACCAATATTTGACTATTCTTTTAAAAATAAATTTATTTTCAAGTCACATATAGGGGAGGAAAAATTTTTTCTTTACCATTCTAGGTTCTTTGGATTTATCTATTAATTACATTGATATAATACAGATTAACAGGAGAAAAACATATTTAATTATTAATATTCAGGATCCCCATTAGAATATGAGACCCATAGGCAATAAGACAACTGAGGCCTATATTGAATTCTGGGTTAAGGAGAAGAAGGTAGTGGTCTAAAACTTGAGACTAAATGGATGATAGTTTATAGAAAGATAGGGAGAGCAAAATGTTTGGTAAGGAAATGTTTGCAGTGCTGTGCAGAGAATATATGACACAGGAATTTGATCTCCAGACCCTTCCCCCAGCTTGCCAACCCAGTTCATATTCTTTGTAGTTATCTCCAGGGGTGATAGTTCTCTTCCTGGACAAGACTCTCAATCTAAATTATTTGGGGCAGTGAAGGGAGAGATAAAAGCTCTTCCTGAGTCTTTTGTGCATCAGTTGACTTTAGTTCATGGTAATCCATATGCCAAAGTGACACATTTTGGGGAGGCTTATTCTGAACCCCTTCATTAATTTCAGGTAGATTAAAGGGTTGATAATAAAATAAAAAGCAAATTAAAAAAATAAGATGCTATTGAAAATTTATATTATAAAGACTGGCTTGACTACATAAACATTTCTACAAATTTAAAAGAAAACCATATGAAGTAGCAAGAATATTATACACAAAACAAAGGAAAAACTGGGGCGCCTGGGTGGCTCAGTCAGTTGAGTCCGACTTTGGCTGCATTTGAGCCCCATGTCGGTCTCTGTGCTGTCAGGTTGGAGCCTGGAGCCTGCTTCAGATTCTGTGTCTCCTTCTCTCTCTGCCCCTCCCCCACTTGTGCTCTGTCTCTCTCAAAAATAAATAAATGTAAAAAAAAAAATAAAAAACAAAGGAAATACTAAACAATAAATTAGGGAAGTATTTGTAATACAAATGATAAATCAGTGATATTATTAAAATATAAAGGCATCATAAAAATGGTATTTTTACAAAAGTAAAACTCCAATAGAAATAATGGGCAAATTACACATACACACAAACACGAAGTAAATATGGATATCAATTATTTGGAGGAAAAAAAATCAACTGCCCTTAAAAATCAAACACAGTTAAATACATAAAAAGCAAGTACAGTAAAGCCTTGGTTTGCGAGCAAAATTTATTTGGGAAACATGCTTGTAATCCAAAGCACTTGTATATCAAAGCAAATTTCAAGAACCATCAGCTCGGTTGTGATCATGTGACGTTTATCATCATATACTACTCATTGCAAGAAGTCACTCGTTTATCAGGTTAAAATGTATTAGAAATGTTTACTTGCCTTGTGGAATACTTGCAGAAAAAGTTACTTGCAATCCAAAGTTTTACTGTATTTTTCACCTATCAATGTCCTTAAAATACATATTTTGAAAAAGTAGCTAAGCTCTGACAAGTACAAAGTAATTAGTTGGCAATTCTCTTACAAAGGTGATGAGAATGTGAATAAATGAGACTTATTCACAAAATAATTATTCACAAAATAATTATTCGCAAAAATAATCTGGTAATTTCTATTAGAAGCCTTATACGTGTTCATATTCTTTAACTCAACAGTTCCATTTCAGTGTTTAAAAAAATTCATCGGAATCTATTTAAAGAAATAATCATACATATAGATAAAAATTACATATAAGCACTGAAAGCATGTCTGTGTGCTAATAATAGTAAAAGGGTTAAATATAAAATAATGGTCCAGAAATAGTGAAATTAAATTAAGTTAAAAATGTTAAAAATATCTTATTATAGAACTTTAAATATCATTAAAATTATATATTAAAAAAATGCATAAATTATAATATGGAATTTGGAAAATTTAAATTCATTACAGAATTGTGGGTTTTATATTTTTATCATATGAAAAAAAAGGCATTGGTTCCTCTCCTACCACACTGATTATGCCAACTCAGTCTCCTGTGCTGTCTGCCTTTCATTTCCTCAACCTCTAAATTGTGCTGTAAATCAAAGCTCTGTCTTAGGAATTCCTCCCTTCTTTATCTGTGCTCATTCCTTGGGACATCTTAAACTGCTTTCAGGGCTTTCAAAACTGTCTATGTACTGAATATATGTGTAACCTTGACCTCTCCCCTGAAAATGAGGTAAATATACCTAAAACTATTCGACATTATCATCAGGATATTTAATAGGCGTCTCTAACTTAACATGTGCAGCAGCAAAATTCTATCATCCTCTCCAAATCTATAAATGCCAATTCTATCCTTCTAGTAGTTCTAGACAAATACTATGGAGTTACTCTTGCCTTCACTCTATAGCTCACCAATACTACCATCCAATTGATTATCAAATGTTGTTGCTTCTATCTTCAAAATGTATCCAAAATTAACCATTTGCCACCACATCAACTACTATTATATCACAGATCTGAGTTGCAGTCAGCTCTCACCTGTGTTATTTCAATAGCCCCTAACTCATGTTCATTCTTTCCGTCTTGTACCTACAGCACTGGTGAGTGGCTACAATACGGTTATATATCTCTTCTGATCAAATAATCAAACGGCTTCCCATGCCACTTAGA
Organism: Panthera pardus; assembly: GCF_024362965.1. Lineage (NCBI taxonomy): Eukaryota > Metazoa > Chordata > Mammalia > Carnivora > Felidae > Panthera > Panthera pardus. The sequence goes on along the minus strand of NW_026526991.1, from coordinate 44,377,685 downwards.
ATAAAAGCCAAGTTCCATATGATGGGCTACAAAATCCTGTAAGATTGGGCACCGTCGTCATCTTTTACTACTTTCTTTCTTATACAAGCCTTCATTTCATTTCTTATGTACACTGAGGATACTCCTTCTGGAATAGCTTTCCCATGTATGTCTGCAGGCCATTTCTAGCAGGTCCATGATCTACCTTCTCTTTTTCCTGTTTCTCTCCATTTTCTTATCCACTTCTCACCATTTTGCAGACTATACATATATTTTTTTTTTGTTTCCTTGCTTACCGTTTGCCTCTCCCGGCTAGAATGTAAGCTCTATGAAGGCTGAACTACTTCAGCTCAGTACAATATCAGACTCAAATTTCTGCTCAATAATTATTGGTTGTATGCATGAATAAAAACTCACACAAAAAAAAATTAAATTAAAAAAAAAATAAAAAAATAAAAAAAGGGGCGCCTGGGTGGCGCAGTCGGTTAAGCGTCCGACTTCAGCCAGGTCACGACCTCGCGGTCCCTGAGTTCGAGCCCCGCGTCAGGCTCTGGGCTGATGGCTCGGAGCCTGGAGCCTGTTTCCGATTCTGTGTCTCCCTCTCTCTCTCTGCCCCTCCCCCGTTCATGCTCTGTCTCTCTCTGTCCCAAAAATAAATAAAAAACGTTGAAAAAAAAATTAAAAAAAAAAACAAAAAAAACTCACATCACATTAGTATACAATACAAGCCAAAAACATCAAAGTAAAAATTCTACAAAGGAAAATTAAGTTTGAAAAGTAATAATAATTATAATATAGTTTATATCAAACTAGGTTACAGAATAAAATGTTAATAAAGTATGCCATAAATACATAAAGGCATTCAAAACGTTCACACATGAATATTTATACTGCATGAGTTCCAAAAGTCTATACAATACCCACTCTTCTAATACCCACTCTTCCAGATAATCAGAAATATAACAGTGGCCACTATATTTCAAATCAACTTATAGTGACGATACCAAGCCTCATGAATATAAAGATTATTTCTAGTTCATCAAAAATAAATGCCTCCTCTAAAAGTATACATTTTTTATTCTTCCAAGTTTTTATTTAAATTCCAGTTTGACAGCATCACAAACTATTTAACTATTCTTATTTAAAACATTTTATTGTACTTTAAATATTTCCAATTCTTTTTGTCAAGCTAATTTCTAGCTGTTGCTCCATATTCAGTATTCAGTATTCAGATTTTTCCAGATCTTGAAGTTGTGCTGCAGAATGCATCTTTATTCTAAATAAATTTTTGAAAATCAAATTATTTTAGACCTAACACTATCTTTTTTTTTAAGTATACTTATTTATTTTGAGAGGGAAGGAAACAGAGCATATGAGCAGGGGAGGGGCAGAGAGAGAGGGAGAGAGAAAGAATCCCAAGCAGGCTCTGTGTGTCAGCATACCACCCAATGTGGGGCTGAAACTCACAAACTGTGCATGACCTGAGCCAAAGTCAAGAGCCAGACACTTAACCGACTGAGCCACCCAGGTGCTCCTAGACCTAATACTTACCTTAAACCATTAGTTTATGATGGTAAAGTCCAAACATTAGAAACATAGTTAACATATTGATAAATAATTGATACACTATGTTATACGAGATCCACATATGTAAACATAAGTCATATTAGAAGAAAGACCTTATGGTTAGTAGACTTTTGGTTTTACTGGATCCTATTTCTGGAAATCATCCATGACTCTGGGATCTTCTTGGGAATTCCACCAAAATCTCTCTCTCTCTCCCTCCCTCTCTCTCTCTCTCTCTCTCTCTCTGTTTCTCTCTCCCTCCCTCTCCCTCTCTCTCTCTCTCTCTCTCTCTCTCTCTCTGTTTCTCCCTCACTCTCTCTCTCTTTAAGTGCATTTAGAGGAAAGTAGGAGGGTCTTTTCTATTCCCTATATCCGTTTCCTAGACACTTAACATGGATATCTTCATTCTGTTAGAATTTATGGTAGCTTAATGAATCTACACAATTATTATGTTATTTTCCTGAAAATAGACACACTTAGCTTACTTCAGATAAAAAGAATGCAAAGCAAATATATATTGGATTATAAAAAGTCAAAAATATGTTGCAAGACTTAATAAGAAATAATATTTATTATTATTCAGGATCTAATAGGAAATCTAGTAGTTGGATAATAATGCCTTATCAGATATATCATTTGCAAATATCTTCTCCCATTCAGTAGGTTACCTTTTCATTTTGTTGATGGTTTCCTTCACTGTGCAAAAGCTTTTTAATTTGGTGTAGTCCCAATAGTTTATTTTTGAGAAGACTAATCCAGAAAAATGCCCAAGAGATTACTGCCTATGTCTTCTTTTGGCAGTTTTATGGTTTCGTGTCATATTTAGGGAACCCTTATGCACTGTTTGTGGGAATGTAGATTTTTGGTGCTACCACTATGGAACACAGTATGAAAGGGACTTTAAAACTTAGAAAATAGCAATGCCATATGATCCACTATCCCATTGCTGTATTTACCCAAAGAAAATGACAAAAAAAAAAACCAACTATAATTCAAAAGGATATATGTACCTGTATGTTTATTGCAACATTATTTGCAATAGCCAAGATATAGAAGCAATAGCCTAAGTTTCCATTAATAGATTAATGAATAAAGAAGATGTAGTACACACACACACACACACACACACACACACACACACACAGTGGAATATTATACAGCCATAAAAAAGAATGAAATTTTGCCATTCAAGACAACATGGGTGGAACTGGAGAGTATCACACTAATTGAAATAAGTCAGACAGGGAAAGGAAAATATCATATGATTTCATTTACATATGGAATCTGAAAAATAAACCAACAAACCAACAAAAAACAGAAACAGACTTACAAATATAAAGAACAAACTGGTGGTTGTCTGAGCAGAGGAGTGTGGGAGGATGTGTGAAATAGGTAAAAGGAATTAAGAGGTTCAAATCTCCAAATATAAAATAAAAATAGGGATAAAAAGGGAATATATATTCCATATATATGTATATATACATATACATATATATGGAATATGGTCAATAATATTGTAATAATTTTGTATGGTGACAGATGGTAACTACACTTATAGTGAGCATTGCATAAAGTATAGAATTGTCAAATCACCATTGTACACCTGAAACCAATAAAATATTGTATGTCAACTATAATTCAATTAAAAAAAAGTGACAACACAGAAAAAATCATCTACTGGCTGGACAACAGTTCTGGTAATCCAGCAGTATTTCTGGCATTTGGCCTTGAAAAAATGGAATTTCAGTAGGTGTTACTGAGGTTGGAAAGACATTCTAAGTGTTTGGAAGTATTGAAATGTTATACTGAGTTCGGATCCTGAAGGGCTTTGTATCATTTGGTTTATTGGTATGTAACAATACATTATAGCACATATTAGTACATACTAGTATGTACTTAAGTACATACTTAAACAATAAGCCTTTATTATTACATTTAAGTCTTTGTCTCATCTAGTTGGTTCTCCTGATCAGGGTTAGACTTGGCTGACCTCAGCTGGGCTCACATATGCATCTATGCTCATATTATGTGCTGGTTGGGCTGGCTGGTCCAGGATGGCCTCACTCAAATGTCTCCTGTAGGTCTGCTGTCAGCTGGGACAATGGAGTTTCTCATCCCAGGTGTTTCTCATCACCTGGTAGGCTTATTCATATGATGATGTCAGGGTATAGACAGAATAGGAGCATGCAAGGTATTTTGAAACCTGGATTTGGTGCTGGCAAACTGTCACTTCCAGAACATTCTATCTGACAAAGCAAATATCAACGTAAAGAAATAGTATTTATTTACATTTTGATGAAAGGAGCAGCAAAATCACATAGCAAAAGTGTGGAGCCAAAGAGGAGAAAGATTTGCTAACCATTTAGTAATCAATCTATCACAATGAATTTCAAATTAAGGTTTGTGGTATGAATGAGTAGTAGAAAGTTTTTCCATCCTTTGACATGCAGAGGGAGACAGGATCAGAGCTTTGAAATTAACATGGGACCAATGAAAAGTGGATTGAAAGTGGGGATAAACTGCAAGTGAAAAAAGCAGTAGTGATATTATTCAAATATGCATTAACACGATAATGAGGGATTAAATTTTTTTTTAAAGGAATAGATAAATTGAGCTGGAAAGGTACAATTGACCAAAGCATGGAACTTCTAAATAATCCAAAGAATAAAACCATTTCTAAATTCTTGCATCTTGGTGTTGGGTAGACTTTCCAAACATGAAAGTCAAAAAGAAAGAATATAGTTCCAAATAAAATATAATGGGACTTAATTTGACCATGTGCCATTTGATTTTTTTTTCCTTCAGTGTGGGGGGAAGAGTTTAATTCCTGCTGGAAATCACTATAGTCACTTAGTAACATAACACTAGAATTCCTTTACAAGGAATTTAGAAAGATTTACGGTCCTTCTACAAATTTACATTTACTCCCATTTCATTCCCTCTGTTTTTTTTTCTCTGCATGGGGAAATTCATACCTTCTTTTCATAAGCTTTTCAAAAATATTCTTCAGGATATGCTCTGGAAGACTTTCAAAATTAGATTATCCTCTGGAGGGAAATTAAATCTATGGATTCATAGATTGAAAAAAGAGCTAAAATAGCCTCAAAAATCTATAGATATTTTCTTCTTATAGGAGTCCTCCATTTCCTTCAATTTATCAATAGCTACTTCTAGAACAATACAACTTCTTATTTTTAAATCTGTACTCCTTCAGCAAGAACTCTATCTTATCTTTTTTTTAATTATTGATATCACAGAACTAAGAGGACAGAAAGGTATACTTCCCTTGAATTAGCTCAAGTTCTTAACATAATTTATATAGTATTTCCTTAAAGAACTCTAAATTCAGTCTTAGAAAACAGTAAACATCAAGTATTGAGTTTTCTGTTACAAGGATATAATGGGTTGAAATATGAAATCCCAAATTCATATCTTGTGGTCCTAACCCCTAATGCCTGAGAAAGTGACCTTATTTGGAAATAGAATTGTTGCAGATGTAATTAGTTAAGACAATGTCATTAGTATCGGCCCTAACCCAAGATAACTGTTGTTTTTTGTAAAAAGAAAATTTGGAGGGGCACCAGGGTGGCTCAGTTCGTTAAACTTCCAACTTCAGCTCAGGTCATGATCTTGTGGCTTATGGATTCAAGCCCCATATGGGGCTCTGTGCTGACAGCTTGGAGCCTGGAGCCTGCTTTGGATTCTGTGTCTCCATCTCTCTCTGCCCCTCCCCTGATCTCTCTCTCTCTCTCTCTCTCTCTCTGAAAAACAAATAAATGTTGAGAAAAAAAATTAATAAAGAAAACAAAAAGAAAATTTGGATACAGAGACATACACATAGTGAGAGCACCACGTGAAGGTAAAGGCAGAGGTCTATAAAGCAAGGAACGCCAAAGATTGCCAGAAAACCACCAGAACTTAGGAGACAAAATTGGAACATATTCTTCCTTATCACCTCAGAAGGGAGTCCCCTTAAGAATGCAATGTAGAAACACTGGCTAGTTTCCAGGCTGCCGCCCTGGAGAATTCAGACTCGAGACTGCAACATCAATTCATCAAAGTCTCCAACCTGCTGGTCTGCTCTACAGATTCCATATGTGCTAGCCATAACCATGTGAGCCAATTCTTTAAAAGAAGTTTCTCTCCTCTCAGAGAGATAGATAGATAGATAGATCAGTAGATACATAGATCGATTGATCGGAAGATAGACGGTGGATATAGGTAGGAAGGTAGGTAGGTAAATAGGAAGATAGTTAAACCAGATACAGACATGTCTAGATAGATATCAATATCTCTCTATGTATATATCTATATCTCTCTACATATATCTATATCTGTATTTGAGAGATTTACTATTGGTTCTATGTCTCTGGAGAATCCCAAGTAATACAAAGGAATTACGCACTAGCTTAATGAGAAAGTTATAATTGCTCTCATTTTACATATGATAATACTAACATTTGATAATTTTAGTAACTTGCCCAAGGTCACACACTCATAGGTGACAAAAAAGATTCACACCCAAGTCTATGATTTCACTGCTCATTATTTTAGGCACAGTGATATTCAGTTACATCTTAATTCAAATTGTTTTCTATTTTTTATGTGACTTGAGGGAGGATATTTCCCTGTTACTCTTTCCGCATCTTCTGGAAAACTGTAATTGCACTTTTTAGAACACATACTTACAATTTCAGCAATGTAGATGTGGAGATGTGGTGACTCAAAAGACATTTCAGTCAAACTGCAAACATCATTAAAGTTAGTCCTACTGTGAACTCCTACCTGATCCCCATACAGACAAGGCAATGCTTCTTTAGAATGTAGGAATTAATCACAACCTTACTTCAGAAATTCTTTAGACTAGTCACATCAATCTCAAGGTGAGTCTTCATAATCTTAGCCTGTGTCCTGTATCCAATAGGGAAGTCTTTCTTTTATGTATCTAAAAATATACACATGCACTTTGAACAGCCTTTTCTAAACATTAAGAGTTACTTCTGCCATGTTGTGTTTTATAATAAATATATATATATTTGGTCATCTGTATGAACAAAATATATTTCTCACATATATCTGGTTTTCATCCACAGTTCCTGGCTCACATCTCCTAAATTTCTTGGAATTTCCTGATCAGTAAGATCAATTGGAGCATCTGTTGTTAAAACGGTCTCTTGTCCTTAGTTCCTGAAAAGACCCTCCAGAGCCTTAAATGTGAAACAGGTACGTTGTTAATCATAACAGGTCCCTTTCCCCTACAACTGGGTTTATGTTGACGAAGGTGACTTTTGGAAAGTACCTACAGATGGGGAGAGGGTGGTTTCCAGGGGAAACATCCCTGGGAATAGAGGGTTGGAACTTTTCAAAGTCCAACCTTCTGATTTCCAGGAAGGAGAGAGGGGTTAAATCTTAAATCAATCATGAATGGCCAGTGATTTAGTCAATCATGTTTATGTAATAAAGCTTCCAGAAAAAACCCACAAGAATGGTTTGGGGGAGCTTCCAGGTTGGGGAATCAGAACATTTCCATATGCCACTGGAGTGACAGTGAACTGACACAGTTCCGAATTTCCATGAGAACAGAAGTTCTTTTGTTTGGGACCCTGTCCTCTGGATAGAAAGAGAATCGTAGTAAAAATTTGGCAATGAGAACGTACATTTAGCAGGAGCAAAGCTGAATTTGAACAGCTCATATAAATTCAGCCACCCCTAGCTTTCAAACCAACTGACAACTTGCCCTGAATCAGTGCACTCTGGTAAGGCCATGGAAGGGACAACTGCAAAGTAACATGAAAGGGTCACCTTGACCTTCCATGGCCAATGTATGTAGAAATGCTGAAGAGGCAGGTATTCTGAGGATGAAATCACAGAAATTATCATTGATAAGGTGACATTAGTGACATGAGAATGAGTCACACTAGAGCATTCACAAGTGACAGGCTGGTGCCAACAAAGCAAATTGCAAGAGACTTTAAAATAAATGTTCAAAATAGTCAAGATAAAAATGAAGAACTAAATCCATAACACAAAAAGAGGACAGTTTGAAAATGGCTGTTTTGTAAACAATCACAACAAGCAGATATTAGAAACTGAATAAGCAGTATTTAAAATAATGTACAATAAAAAATATTGATCCTGATGATAATTTTGAAGTTTCTCTCTAGTAATAACTGATAAAAAGAAAGTTTCATATTCTGAACATGTAATCATGTGTGTGTGTGTGTGTGTGTGTGTGTGTGTATGTGTGTCTGTCTGTCTTCTGTGTGTAGGTGAAAAATATACTTTTACTGGCATAGTGTAATTAAATAATGGTAATCACTTTGAAAACCATTAGTTGCCATCCACCTTCCTAAAAATGAGAAAAACCATAATTCCAGATTCCAGAAACTATATTGGACATAAATTCTGGCTACAAAATTTAGTTTTAAGCATCAAAAGAGACTCTAAAGAAAATAACATATTTTGATTTCCAGATTTTTATTCCTTGGATTATGCTTTCTAAAAAGAGATACTTTTTGAGGAAGCTTATTGAGCCATCATTGACTATTTGGAAGTAGTGGTCATGTTGTTTTTATAAATGAAATATATGTTTTTCAACCTTAGGCCCATGAGATACATATCAAGGCCCAACCTGGCTATCCTCTTCCCTCCTATGGATCTTTGTAGCCTGGAATTAATTCTGATAATCACTTTGAAGTGATTCAAAGCAAGTTAGTCAGCTTACCAAATGTATATCTTACTTCTTGTGTACATTCTACTATCTAGAATAAAGCCTTTAGTTAGATTTTTTCATATTAAATATATGTGATTTTTATTCATATTTATTGAACATTTAAATATGTTATTATACATGGATATAAAGAGAGGGAAATCACACTACCTCTCCTTAATAACTTCTAGTGAAATATATTCTTTTAGCATCTAAGAAGAGCATTTGATTACAAAAATGCAACAACTATTAAATGATTTTTTCCCCTAGATTTATTTTCTACCTCATCTGGCTGATCATATTTCCTTCAGTGATTTTAATTAGTCTTTCCCAAGGCATGTGGCTATGGAACACTTCATATAAAATAAAAGAAGTAACACCTATAGAATAGGTTAGTAGAAATGACTTAGACTGCATTGCTGATTTCTTCAAGGCTCTAAGGATCACTTCAAGGGAGAATTGCTAATTAACCATACCAGTAGTCCTCTAATGGAGTGACAGATTGGGTACCCGAGGGCTAAATCAGTGGATGAGAATATAATCACATGATTTTAAATTCTATATAGTACATTTTCTGATACTTAAAATGATCTTTGTTGCTTTGGCTTGAAGCTATTTAGATGTATGATGAAGGATATCTCTAAAGAAATAAAAATTAAAATTGGAATTGTTACCATGCCTTAGACTATCATTGCTATCTACATTTTCTTAACTCCTTTCTATTTATATTCCCTCCTCCGCACAATGGTTTTACTTTAATTCTTAAATCTATAAATTTCTACCAAGAAGGCTTTCTAAACAAAAATGAATGGATTAGTCTCCATGCTTCATCTTGATTAATTCGTTTTCTTAATGAGTGGAGTTTCACCATAATATGAAAAATCAGGAACATTTTCAGTTTTATCTCCAGCTTTTAAGTTTCATATTTTCAAATAAAATTTAAGAATGCTATTTCTTTAAGTACCAACCATTTTTTGAACATTTAGGTAGAATATAAACTTAATGCCCAATAGAACTTCTTAGGAGATTAATCTTTCTTTCTTCTTTTTAAAAATAGTTTATTGTATTCTATCCTTAAACAACTGAGGTTAAGTGCATGTAAGAAGTTTAGAACATGCTGGTGGAACAAGAATGGCAGCTGATGATTCCATTATTACTGAAATATAGAGTCACCAGATAAAAAGATACCTTCTTTTGCAACTCAACTTTTGGGGGTTTTCTGTGCGGGAAATGAAAAAAAGGCATATGTATCCTATATTATATATCATATATAAATATATAACATATTTGTATATTATATTGTATTTATTTAAAAATATATACTATATAAGTAAAAATATTACATACAATGAGTGTTTTGGGAAACATATATATAAACCTAACAATATAAAATACATTGTATTCTACAGATGACCATGTTCTTACTTATATTCTTGCTTACATGTTTTATATTTATCAAGTGTATTAAATATTTTGAAAGCAAAATTTCCTTCCTTTTAAGATATCCAGCACTTAAAGTTCAAGACTTAACTGAGTATATTATTTTGTCATGCAAACTTTTGTGGAAAAGGTCAAAATTATTAATGTGTTGCTCAGTCTTTGTCTTCTCTTTGCTCCCTGGGATTCTGACCTAGTCTGGTTCTCCAGACTTGCATGGCGAAGATTGTGGAAAGACAAAAGAGTAGAAAGGATGAAGGCAATTCACTCAGAAAGTGGCCAGAGTAAAGGATGGACCACTTTCCATTCCAGCATAACAGAAGGCATAGCAATCAGTTAGAAGGAGGGACTGGGAATAGATGGGAAAGTGAATTCAGGTGAGGTAGCAGGGTGAGAGCCTCTCAGCAACTTTTAAAGTATAGAAAAAGAAAGATATTTTTAATAAGAATTTCTCTGGACAATATACTTGGATGTCCTCTAATCTTATTGAGATGTGATTGCAACAACTGGCATTTATTCAGCTCTAAGTTTGGATCAGATAGCACTTGTTTTGATATAGCAACATATTTTAGTTCAAGTAGAGTGGTTATATTATCAGCACCACTCCCTACACACCTTCCCTAAGACCAGTAAATAGACCTTAAAAGGTACAGCAATATACATTAAGATGTTATATTAAAAATCACACTGTAATAACTCTTTGCACAAGAAGATGATAGTTCTATAAATACTTTTATTATTTGGAATTATTTACTAATTTTTATAAGTAGTATTATTTATGTTTTGGCATTTTCTGGCTCTATTAAAATAATTCTTTGTTTTTAATGTTTATTTATTTTTGAGACAGAGAGAGACAGAGCACGAGCAGGGGAGGGGCAGAGACGGAGAGGGAGACACAGAATCCAAAGCAGGTTCCAGGCTCCGAGCTGTCAGCCCAGATCCCGATGGTGGCTCGGGCTCAGGGTCATGAGATCATGACCTGAGCCAAAGTCAGACACCCAACCAACTGAGCCACCCAGGCGCCCCTCTATTAAAATAATTCTTAAGACAAGATTAGGACAGTATGCCCCAGGAGGGGATTAATAAGAGAGTATAGCAACATGTTGGATGTGGAGGTGGTTTTAAAGCAATACTGGGTGATTCTTAAATCCCCTCACCCTGCAAGCTGCACAGTCTGAGTATATTGGTTTTCTTCAGGTACGTTAGGGCAAAAAAGAACATGAAAATTGCCTTTATTATTTATTGAGTAACTGGAGGGGAAAAAAGCAAGGAGAAATCATTGGTATTTGTGTGGCAAGGACCACCAAACCAGGCATTTTAATTTTCCTGATTAAGACCACCAGAAAGCTCATTCCTGATGAAGTGAAACTTGCTTTTTGGGTCTAAGTAAACAGCTGCTTCAAATCATTAGTGACCAAAATGTCTGAATCAGCTTTCATTTATTTAAGACTTCAGATTTAAAATGCCATTTCAAAAGTGACTGCATTTTTATTTAAATGATAATAAGGGCAGATTTTAATTACTGAAAAGAATCACTTTATATTATTATTGATGTCGTATGCATCGAAACCACCATTTTCATATTGCGAGAATAATATTGCGAGAATTGCGAGAATAATATTTAATATACTTTGCATTATAAAGTAAATCCTCTTGAACTTGGAGACATTTATTTGTTCGGCCCTTTTGGCAAAAGACATCCAACATTCTGAGTTAGTCTGATGATTGTGTGGGGAGTATTGCCACTGAACATCCACCTGTTCGAACTACTTCTTCACAGCATTCAGGGTAATCATTGCTCACATGGCATTGAGACAGATCCTAGTCCTGTAAACAGTGTTCAAAGCTGATGCCTTGCACTGGAAAGCGGTTCCTGCCACATAAATCATAGATACCATAAAAACTGCCTGACAGGAGAGGTGAAATTGATAGGCGATTTACCACTGAGAGAATGATTGACAGCAAGACAATGCAAAACATCTCTGACTGAGGGAAATGTGTCCTATAGGGGACTGCTTTTTCAAACCCCAAGAAATGGTTTCTACTAGAATAAACAGGAAGACACTCTTAGCTTAGATATCTCTCCTAACGTGACTAATTATAAGAAAAGGGGGAAAAAGTAGAACTCCATATACTGAGGGATAAAGGTGACTTGAATTTTGCTTCCTATGAGGTAGTGATTCTCAGACCTGTGCATACATCACAGTGATTAGTGGTGCTTATGAAACATGAAGATTCCTCATCCTCACTGCAGACCTAGAGAATTGTAAACTCAAGGGTGGAACCTCGGTCTCAGCATTTTTAAAAAGTTCCACAGATGACTGTGATAAACAGCCAGGTTTGAGAACTACAACTAAGGAATACTTTAAATCTTAAATATTTAGCTTGCATCCAACAAAAAGTCTGTGTTTATCATCTTCATTTCCTCAACACCATTGATTTTATACTAATATACATTCATACCATAATAACTTCTTTTTTATATTATCATGGCACACGCTTTCTAATCTCTAGGACAGATGGAGCATTATCATTTCTCTTTTCTAGTAACTTCAAATATCACCTATTATCTAAAGACCGAGATTCAACCTCCTTTGATAAAATTTGGAACGTTTGACAATTTTTCCTCCATTCTTTCTTTAAATACTTATTTATTGTATGAGATCCTCAGCATTCCATGACCATGCACAGCAATTTCAAATAATGAGGTTGGAATGGCAAGAATATCCATTTCATTATTTTTGTCAATGATTGTATCCCAGAAATAAGAGGAATTTTCAATTATCTAGAAATTTAAAGTAGGAACACACACACACGCACGCACACACACACACACACACACACACACACACAGACATACATCAAAGAGTTAAGAATGAGCATTTGGGACAGTGTTTCAAAGTAGTTAGGATTAATAGAAAGGATAATAAAATTAGGAAGGGATAGCAGGTTGAAATGACTTTAAACAAACAGAGGGAATAGAGGCCAGATGAGCAAATTGTGCAAGCTCAATGGAAAAAATGGAAGCAATTGAAAATATGGATGGATAAAAATACCAGAGAGAAATAGTATCAATTTTGTTATAAAATTTTTCTGTAGACACCTGGGTGGCTCAGTCGGTTAAGCACCTGACTTCAGCTCAGGTCACGATCTCAACGGTTCATGAGTTCAAGCCCCACATCAGACTCTCTGCACAGAGCCTGCTTCAAATCCTGTGCCCCTGCCCCTCTACCCCTCTCCTATTTGAGTATGCTTGCAAACATGCACTCTCTCTCTATCAAAAATAAATAAACATTTTTTTAAAAATGTTCTGGAATTGTGCAAAATAGGCCTAAATTAGTGAGTTATTGCTGTGGTTGAAATGAAGATTATTGGCTTTGAAATGATATAGCATCTCTGAGATAAGAATGTAGAATTATTCATATAACATCTTAGGATGATAACAAGAGTTTGGGTAAAGGGTAAAACAGTGAACAAGGGACTAAAGTGTTCTTAAAAGGGAATATGTGGAAGACTGGAGAATGACTGTGACAAAATTGCAAGAGGAAGTATAAAATGATATAACGTGGACTTTAAATAAGGAGTAGTTTTTGAATGTGGTAGAATGATTTCCTGAAATGGAGAGAGACAATGAAGATAATTCCACCATTTTGTCTTGGCCTTAACATGGTATGTGTGGAAAAGGCAATTCCTTATAATTAATAAGTTTTAACATGTCAAAAAACACAAATTAATCATTTATTATATGATTAAAACTATGATATATTTTATAAGTAAAAGGGATTGGATAAACCGATAAATAAAATGAATATTTTACCTCTAAGATGAGCTTGTAATCTAGTTAGAGAGACAGATTTTCACACACTATAACGTATGGACAAGAAGCTGAAATAAAATTAGTTGAAAATATTGATTATATCTTAAATATAAAACAATTTTGCACCAGGATTCCAAATCAAAAATCTGCTATGATGATGTAGAAAACCCATTTTTAAGTCCAGGTCAGTGATACAGGAGATGATTTGATTCCCAAAGCAGGAAGTTGGAAACAAAAGCTATAAATTTATAACTCATATGTTATTATTTAAATAAAAAATATTAAAGGCCTAAGTTGGCCTTGCGAGTACCGTTAGCATTTATCTTGATGGAAATGGAAACATCTTAAAGGACGAAAACAAGAAATCATAGAGCTAGAGAGGATGATTGGATTCTCACCTTGACTAATTTATTGTGTTAAAGAGAAGATAAAAAAATTTATAATTTTTACTTGTTTGGACTTATGAAGAGAAAAAAATAACTCAGAATGTATTTATTGAATTTACTTATAAAATAACCACTTACAACTTGTTTTAACACACATGTAACTGTTTGCAAAACATCAACAAACAAACAAAATTGTTGTAGGTGCTATTGGGTTAGTAAGTGTCAAAACTGTAATTAACGTGACCTTTGAAAGTGATTCACATCAGGCTTGGTTCACTTCTGTCATTAATTATTTCATTCAACATTTAAACAGTCATGTTATTATTAAAGTTTAGTGGTGGAAACCAATTACAAAATCACACAAACAAATGTAGAATAGTAATTGTGTCAAGCCAGTCCTGAAGAAGTCGTGCTTGAGCTGACATTCTTAAGGATGAGAAGTAACTAAAGAAAGAAAGAGACAAGGTGTAAGTTCCTACAGTGTAAGGAATTACTAGCAAGTTCACAGAACTGGAAGACACCCACGATGACCGGGCCCAGAGAGAATGGGGAGTTTAGTGTGAAATAAGAATGAACACGAGGCAGGGCACAAGCTACATAGCATCTTTTTGGCCATGTCCAAGATATTTTACTTCCTATTTGGACAAATAAGAAACTATTAATATCAGTTATCAATGAACTCAATGACTCTGCATGACAAACAAAAACACAAATCTCAGCAGCATCTAATGGAAAGATTATTTAGCTCATACAACTATGCTTTTGGGGGGGGGGGGTTGGGTATGTGAGGGGCAGTTAAAATTGTTTCTATGTCTCTTATTCTTGTTTTGGCCCTGGGTTTGCCTGAACAGGTTCTTTTACTGATAGCAGAGGCACTAGAAGGCAAATGGAATATCACAAGTCTTCTGAAGACCTGGGCTTGGAACTGGATCACATTTACCTCTGGGTTCAATTGTTGGCCAAAGCAAGTCATATGGCTGGAGACAAAGCCAACGGGTAGGAAAATAGTCTCCACTCCTGTACTGGGGAAGGAGAATTAGTTAAAAATTCTGAATATTAATCTAATGTACCACACTATGAGAAAGGTTAGATATGCATATATGTGTGTATGCTTGTGTGTAAAAGAAAGTGGGGAGAGGGGAAAGAGAGAAAAGTAACATGATAACATTACCTTTTAAACACTTTTTATTGAAAATGGAAAAATAAGTTTTATCTACTTACCTACCCAACTTCTATCTAGCTTTCTAGGTATCTATCAAAGAGCTTCCTATAGTACTCTTTGTGAGAAATAATGTTTCTTTGGACTTGGATGTGAGAAGTGGCGAAAAATAAAAGTGAATAAATTTGGAGGATACTTAAGAGATACAACCAACAAGACAATGATGCCTTGATTATAGAGATAGAATCATAGGGATTTTGTGAAGATGGTGGTAAGTGTTGTGGGTTGACAAATTGAATATACGATGGTGCCATTCATTGGAAAGAAAACAGCAAAAGAAGGTCAGATTTAAAGCCCTGGGTTGTGTTCAAAAGTTCTCCTTCAGAAATATATGACGGAAGGTGCTTTTGGCACATACAGAAAGAGATACTAATCAGAAAACTGGATTTTAAGATTTGAATCTTAGAAGGAAATCTCCGCTGGGGATAAAAAGTTTTGACTAGATGGACTCACCTAGGAAGAACATTGAGAAATATTGATGAGCTAGATCTTCATGAAAAGCCCATGTAGAGGAAGGTTGGTCTACAGAGAAGTCAGAAGAAGCAGTTTAGAAGGTTAAAGGAAAGCCAAGGAATCGTTGTGTCATTGGAACCAAGTAAAGAGTGTGCTTCCAAAGAGAAGCAGGGAAACAAGGATCAAGGGCTGCTGTCAGGTCAAATAAAATGAAAACTTAAAGGTTTCCATTCAATATACGGATTTGCTGACATAAAGTAGGGTAAAGAAAAATGGGATTAGGCTTAAAATTGAGATATAGGGTGGTAGCTTTTATATAAAAGGTATTCTAGCTTTTAAATTTTAATTAATTTTCTGTACAAATCACCAGTGCCCCCTCAAAAAACAAAAAGAATAAAAAAAAGTCAAGCCAATCAACAAACAAACAAAAAAACCCAGGGTTATGCATCTCGTGTCAGTGGGATTTTTTCCATCTCTCCTCCCTAATTCCTTTTTATGTAAAAGTAAACACTCTACAAAATCTTGCTAGAGCTAAAAATAATATGTGTACAAAAAAAGTACAGATTGGTGTCTTAAGGGAATGTCACATTCCTCTAAGAGCAAGTACAGAAAATAGTAGCATGCCAACAGAAGCAACTGACAGTATGTTGAGGATCTGCTTTTGGACAGCAGCATAGAAGATGTCAGTCACGTGAGTGAAAAAAAATGCCCCAATAAAACACAACAGGCATATGTGAAGTATTAGGCTGAAGTGTTAGATATGTAAAAACATACATTTTAAGTTCTTAGTACATATTGAGGGTGATGAATGCTACCTTTAATTAAGAGGTCAACTTTCTGTTTTAAATGCCTTCACATTAGGGGCTCCTGGGTGGCTCAAGTCAGTTATGCATCCAACTCTTGATTTAGGCTCAGGTTGTGATCTCAGAGTGCTGAGACCGAGCCCTGAGTCAGGCACTATGCTGGGCATGGAGCCTGCCTAAGACTCTCTCTCTCTCTCTCTCTCTCTCTCTCTCTCTCTCT
Organism: Panthera pardus; assembly: GCF_024362965.1. Taxonomy (NCBI): domain Eukaryota; kingdom Metazoa; phylum Chordata; class Mammalia; order Carnivora; family Felidae; genus Panthera; species Panthera pardus. The sequence continues at coordinate 44,361,096 of NW_026526991.1, read as the reverse complement.
CTCTCTCCCTTTCTTTGCACCTCCTCTGTTCATGCTTATGTGCATTCTAAATAAATAAATAAATAAATAAATAAATAAATAAATAAATAAATAAAGCCTCTACATTATGTTTGGAACAAACTGCCCTAAAACTATTGTTTAAAATAAGAAATATGTTGACATTCAAATGAATGTGAAATCTTTGTTTTTGACTATAGAGAAGCTACTGTGATCCATTTGATATTAATGATATAAATGCTGACTATGAATACCAGAAATGTTCAGTAGGGTATGTTTTATGTTTTACATGATTTGGATTCACAATGAATGTTGAACAGAGAAATAGGGTGCTAGCCTTTTTCCCAGATTATCAAAGTTAACACTACTCAGAAAACACGCTGATGCACACAAATCTTTACAATTCTATTAGAAACCAATATGTTGAAATGCTCAAAAATTTTGTGTAATAGAACATATGGAGCAATTCAAAGAATTTAGTTGAAAAACCCCCACGGATATATTTTTACATCCATGATAATAGCAATAGATAGCAATAGATATTTGTACATTATAAAATATAGATTAGGTTCCTTAAAATGATATTTAATATATAAAAGAGCTACATTAAGTACTAAAAGACTTTTTTTCACACTATATCTCAAAAACCTATAAGTGACTAAATTAATGGGTAACAAATAAGTGGTGTTGAATAAATATATTCCATAAAATCATGTTCCAACAAAACAAGAGACTTCAGTGTTTCATTCTGTATTAATTCTGAACTGCCAGATGGCAGGTAGATAATATTTTAGTCAGAAGAACTGGTAAGTAATATGTTTAGAGGCTGAAGAACACTTTCCATTTAATATAGAGAGGCTACAGACTTCAGTTTAATTCTTTTGGGGGGGGGGATTCAGGTTAATTCTTAATTTTTAAAAAAATTAAGTTTATTTATTTTTGAGAGAGAGAGAGAGACAGAGCACCAGCTGGGGAGGGGCAGAGAGAGACAGAGACACAGAATGTGAAGCAGGCTCCAGGCTCTGAGCTGTCAGCACAGAGTCCAACACAGGATTTAAACTCAGGAGCTGTGAGATCATGACCTGGGCGGAAGTTAGAAGCTTAACTTACTAAGCGACCCAAGCACCGCAAGGTTAATTCTTAATTTTGAATTTTAATCTCTTGAAATGCTTAAACTATGTAAATTTGCTTTAGATGGTTCTTAAAGAGTTTGAGCCATTCAATATGATCTGTTGTGATTTTTTTTTAATTTTTTTTTAACGTTTTATTTTATTTTTGAGACAGAGAGAGACAGAGTATGAACAGGGGAGGGGCAGAGAGAGAGGAAGACACAGAATCCGAAATGGGCTCCAGGCTCTGAGCTGTCAGCACAGAGCCGGACTCGGGGCTCGAACCCATGGACCGTGAGATCATGGCCCGAGCCGAAGTCGGACACTCAACCGACTGAGCCACCCAGGCGCCCCAATCTGTTGTGATTTTAAAAGTTTGTTATTGTTTTATTTTCATTTATAGGATAGAAGTGAACTTGGTCACATAATTTTAATATAACAGATGGGTACAACTGTTAATTTGAACACTAAATGCTGCCTTTAAGGTAATCATGTTCCTTAGTCAATCAATTCAAGAACCTGAACAAACATTTATAACAGTGTTCCATTTATGTCATCTTTGGTCATATTCTTCCATCCTTTCAACCTATATGTTGTGCATGTGCATCATGGAAATAAGTGCTAGCTTCGGATTCTTTATTCTTACAACATAAGAAGTGTTAAAAAATCTGTCATGTAAAACACTAATTCTGATTACACTAGGAGCACCTAAAGTTATTGGTATGTTAATTGAATGTGGTTTGGGGAAAAGTGTCATCTGCCTTACAGCATTCATTTGCATATTAATAACAAAACTTTGTTCAGTAGAGACATTTTCTGACGAAAGCGCTAACATAAGAATTTGCTTAGAGATTATATGATCTCAAATTATGATCTGAAATAGTCATAATTTCTAAAGAAAAAGTCTTCTCAGACAAGCTATTTTCATAAAGGAGCAGAGAAACAGATTGAGACTACTGATACCACATCTATACCTACCAAAAGAGTAAGAAAGCAGGGTTCTAAGACATGTTACTGAACATTTCTGGTTCTTCTGAAAAGAAAAGGAAAAACAAAACAAAACAAAACAAAACAAAAAACGGAAAGGAAAGAAAGGAAAGGAAAGGAAAGGAAAGGAAAGGAAAGGAAAGGAAAGGAAAGGAAAGGAAAGGAAAGGAAAATTCTCCCTCAATGATTTTATAGAGCTTTAGGGTGGGCAGGTAAGGTTTCCATGTGTTCTTGCAGGAAGGACTCTTGTGTGAGCTTTTCCCCAAGAGGTGGGCATAAGGTTGGGAATACTGGAACACACACCCACATGGCTAACAATGACTATGAGACTTTGAATTAGTGCCATCAAATACTCAGAAATATTTAAACTGCTACATATGTCTGGAATACTTCCCAACTGTATGTCTAGATCCTACCAACAGACCCTCCTGTAGATTCTATTTCAGAGAGTTCCACTTCTAATTTCCTTGGTCAACTTCGCTCCATTTAGATTTTTAAATAAATGTGTAAAATTATGCAGATTATACTGATAACTTCAGCAAAGGTTTTCAGAAAACTATGCTTTCTAAAAGATTTCCTTTTTTAAGAACCTTCATTATTTAATCCAGCTGCTTCAGACTGCTTTGCAATTATGTAGTTTCCTTTGGTTGAATACACACTCATCTTATCTCATGAAGATCATAATTTTGTATAACTACATTGTGGTTTTATAATTTGTATTACATAACATTCCTTGTGATTTTATATTCATTCATTTTTTTACATTCACTATTTTATTCTTTTGGGAAAGGGGATAAACTTTGTACTCAATTTGCAATAGCTTACAATTGCAAATATATGGGTATTAGCATACACTATTAACTAGTACCCTGTGGGGTTTTATTAGGTATCATTATATATGTGGCTTAGATTTTTCTTTTCAAGTTAATTTCCTTCAAAATGGGCATAAGATATAGGAAGTTTGACTCCCCAATTTATAATTAGGTTTAAAAAAGATGATACTAATGACCCAACAATTACTCATGGCAATGTATTTGCATTTAAGCTTTCATTCTCTCTTACTTGTCATTGGCATAATTTTACCAGATAAGTCAAAAAGAAGAAATTAAACTGAAATCCTTAACTTGAACTTACTAAAGCACTGAACCAAGTAGGAAAAGGAATAGGTAATACATGAAGTTTCAAGTCATATTATATTACATTCAGAAAATTATACACATCTTCCTGCTGGACATCTCTAGTTGAATGCCTTAGAGATACTTACATGCATAAAACTAAGTTTATTTTTTTCCTCCTTCCCCAGACCTGCATACCTTTTCATTTTCCCCTATCTTGTTGAATAGCACCATCAGGTATCTAGTTACTGATGTTAGAAAGCTGAGAATTGTTCTCATTCTTCTCTCTCATCTCACTGGGCATAAAGCTCTATCCACTTTGCTCCTTAACGCTTCTTGAATTCCTCCCCTACTCTCCATCCTTACTGCAACTGCTTTATTTCAGACCGCAATCACCTTCCTGCCTCCCCGCCTTTCACTAAAAGCCCCATGATGGGTTCCCATGCCTCTGATCTTATTTTTATCCAATCCAATTTCCTTGCTGTTGTAAGAGTGACCTTTACACTGCACAAATGTGACCGTGCCATTTTTCTGCTACAGATCCTTCAGTGGCTTCTTTAACTTTCAGGTTGAAGTCTTCAAAAGACTTATGGCATGAAGAATCTTTCATATCTTAACAACTTCTACCTCCCAAGCCTGATCTCTTGCCATCCCTTCTGTAGCTCTCTAATCAAGCCATACTTACCTTCCTGTCTTTATCACATCATTCCCTGTTTTCCTTCTGAGCCTAAGTACATGTTTTTCTTTCAGCCTAAACATGGCTTCTTTTTCTGCTTAGCTAAGCCTTATCCCTCCTAGTATGAAGGTTTTTTTGACCCTTTCTTGCTACCCTTCTGGGATTCCATTCATTTTCTATGAATTGCCATAACATCTCAAATTTAGTTTAAGTTAGCACTAATTAACTCAAATTATGTGTGCCTTCCATTCATTCAATCTACATGTCCTAAACCCAGAGATTATGTCTTTCATATTGTCTCCTCTAATTGCTAGCACAGTACTTGGCACACAGTTCAAAAACCAAATGTATTTGTTGAATGAGTGATTAAATGAAATAAACCAGATTAATTTATGACTCATTTAATTTTTCTTGGTTTTGCTGTTCAGAGATTTTTATAGCAATACAAACAAATTTATATGCAGCACAATTGATATGTCTGTCTGCCTCATTGACAAAGGACTCCTACTTGAAACCATTCTATAAAAATAGAACAATCATTTCTACATTATACTCCTTACCATTCACACTGTGCCCCAAGCTTAAAACCTCAGAAGTATCTTTGACGCTTTAACTCTTTAATTGTTCACACCTAACATCCAATACGTCCTTTTGATCCTATCACCCAAATATCTTTTTGGAGGCTTTACCTACCTCTTCTTTTAATTCCTACCCCCATTGTATTAGCTCCTGCTTATCATTTCTCGTGGAAATTGGTCCCCCTAAACAGTTTGTCTTGGGTTTCGCCTCTGGGTAGACCAAAAAATGCACTTATGCTCTGTAATGTCACTGTGGTTGTAATTATAAATTTGAAATTTACTAATATTATTCATACTTAAAATAATTCAATAGTTTCCTCTTTTACACTGAAACATAAAAAATTTTTAAATAAGGTATTACAGAGAAAATGCCATAAATATACCAAATCGACTTCATTTTTCTCTTGGGCACATGGCTAAACTTTATCTCTCAGATTCCATTACTGAGAGGCAACATTTCAACTCTTGTGGATCTTGTATCATAGCATGGGTAAACAATGTCATCACTGACATTCTCTGTAATGTCATCACATTTATTATCTGTAAAACAGAGATAATGGTCCTTACTATGTATAAGGTTGAGGATTAAATAAAATGATTTGTGAATGTGTACTTGGTATATTTTATGCTCTTAATTAAGTTAATAGATGTGGTTATTATTATTACACTAATATGAATTGTACTATGGAAATTCCTGACAAGGTATTAGATGATATGGACTCTAATGTTATTATAACTTCAAACAATTCTAAATCTTTAATCATGGTGGTCTCTCAACTATCTAACAAAATGCTGCTCATATGAATGTCTTCTATTTTTATTTGGGGTGAACAAGGAATGCAGATACACTAGTGACCATTTAAATCTTCAAATATCACCCTCTTTCCCCAAAATTTGTAAATAATTAAAAAAATGCAAATTGCTTTTTGGTTATGGACCAAGAGGTAGGAGGGGGTGTTAGTCCAAATAATGTACAAACTGACAACTGTTACTTGAAAGAATGAAATTTGCTCTGTATGCTGTTAAGTCTCCATTGTAGTTGGTAGTGACTTTAAAATCCCAGTTACGTTTGCTTTATTTTGTAACTGGTGATTTGATATCCTCTCAAAAAGCTATAATCTAAGATTTAACTATATATGGAGAAAAAGGAAAAAAATGGATAATATTCTGTTTAAGTACATATAAGAAGATATTTTAAAACCACTTCAGACTCTGATATTTCTAATTTTATGAGTCAAGAGACTTAAACACTGTCACAAGTACATGATTTTCACTTACAGGTATATTATAGCATACTCAAAACTACAATTGAATTATGAATAATAGTTGTGATTTTAGAAGCTGAGAATAAAAATGAAATAGTATAATATTTACTTCTCCTTAGAGTATATTTAGTCTAGTTAAAGCATGCTGGTATAGATTTGAGCAGGTAATAATTGACTGTATTTTAAGGCTGGAGGCAAAGCCCAAGGTACTAACTCAAGCAGGTCATTAACACACTGGTAAAAATGCTCACAGGATATATTATGTCTATTTGTGCATTTTATACATTATATACATTACTGAAGATGCAAAAATTGCTAAATAATACAATTTGGTATAACTTGATAATTTATTAATATTATCTTATAAATTGACCATTTTTCTGTCTGTTATTCTTTCATACTTAATTTTCCTCTTGATATACACCTTATTTCTTTCAATAAAATGAATAACTACAGAGTTGTTTCTACAACTTTGTCTTTAGATGCTATAAAGTCTATCAGGCAAAAATATAATATTAGATCTCACAAAGTTTATAAATTTATGCCTTACTTGCTAAATGCTTTTTGCTGATTGAATTACAAGTATTTGGCATTTAAAAATTTTTTAATTTTTTTTTTTATTTTTGAGAGACAGAAAGAGATGGAGCATGAGCAGGGGAGGGGCAGAGAGAGAGGGAGACTCAGAATTCGAAGCAAGCTCCAGGCTCAGAGCCTGACGTAGGGTTTGAACTCATGAGCTGAGAGATCATGACCTGAGACAAAGACATATGCTTAACTGAATGAGTCACCCAAGTATTTAGCATTTTGATAAACAAGCCAATATATTAACTATTTTAAGAAATTAGAGTGCTATACTTCTTTTTATTGTTTTTCTTTTTTGATTTGTTTAGTTACATTTATTTATTTATTTATTTATTTATTTATTTACTTATTTATTTATTAAAATTTAAATTCAAGTTAGCTAACATATAGTATAATAATGATTTCAGGAAGAGAATTTAGTGATTCATCACTAACATATAACACCCAGTACTCATCCCAACAAACATCCCCTTTAATGCCCCATCACCCATCACACCCATCACACCATCCCCCACCCAACACCCCACCAGCAACCATCAGTTTATTTCTTGTATTTAAGAGTCCCTTGTGATTAGTCTCCCTCTATTTTTTTGTGTTATTTTTGCTTTCCTTCCCTTATGTCCATCTGTTTGTTTCTTAAATTCCACAAATGAGTTAAACCATATATTTGTCTTTCTCTGAGTAATTTCATTTATCATAATACCCTCTGGTTCCATCCATATACTTGTAAATGTTCTTTTTGACTCCCAACTAATACACACACACACACACACACACACACACACACACACACACACACACACATCTTCTTTATCCATTCATTAGTCCATGGACATTTGGGCTCTTTCCATACTTTGGCTATTGTTGATAGTGCTGCTATAAACATTGGAGTGCATGTACCCTTTGAATCAGCATTTTTGTATCCTTAGAATAAATAACTAGTAGTGTAATTGTTTGCTCATAGGGTAGTTCTTTTTTTAACTTTTTGAGGAACCACCATACTGTTTTCCAGAGTGGCTGCACCAGTTTGCATTCCCACCAGCAGTGCAAAAGTGTTCCTCTTTACCCATATCCCTGCCAAAATCTGCTGTTGCCTGAGTTGCTAATTTTAGCCATTCTGACAGGTTGAAGTGGTATCTCATTGTGGTTTTGATTGGTATTTCCCTGATGATGAATGATGTTGAGCATTTTTTTCATGTGTCTATTAGCCATCTGGATGCCTTCTTTGGAAAACTGTCTATTCATGTCTTTTACCCATTTCTCCACTGGATTATTTGTTTTTTGGGTGTTGAGTTTGATAAGTTTTTTATAGATTTTGGAGACTAACCCTTTATCTGATATGACATTTACAAAACTCTTACCCCATTACATCAGTTGTCTTTCAGTTTTGCTGATTATTTCCTTCACTCTGCAGAAGCTTTTTATCTTGATGAGGTCCCAATAGCTCATTTTTGCTTTTGTTTCCCTTACCTTTGGAGACGTGTTGAGTAAGAAGTCACTGTGGCCAATGTCAAAGAGGTTGTTGCCTGATTTCTCCTCGAGGATTTTGATGGCTTCCTGTCTTACATTTAAGTCTTTCATCCATTTTCAGTTTATTTTTCTGTATGGTGCAAGAAAGTGGTCCAATTTTCTCAACACCGTTTGCTGAAGACTGTCTTTTTTCCATTTGGATATTCTTTCCTGCTTTGTCTAAGATTAGTTGGCTATATGTTTGTGGGTTCATTTCTGGGTTTTCTATTCCATTCCACTGACCTATGTGTCTGTTCCTATGCCAGTACCATACTGTCTTGATGATTACAGCTTTGTAATATAGCTTGAATTCTGAAATTGTGAGGCCTCCAGATTTGGTTTTCTTTTTCAGGATTGCTTTGACTATTCAAGTTCTTTTCTGGTTCCACACAAATTTTAGGATTGTTTATTCTAGTTCTGTGAAGAATGCTGGTGTTATTTTGATAGGGATTGCATTAAATATGTAGATTACTTTGGTTAGTATCGACATTTTAACAATATTTGTGGTTCTAATCCAAAAGCATGGAATATTTTTCCATCTTTTGTGCCTTATTCAATTTCCTTCATAAGCTTTCTATAGTTTTCAGTGTATAGATTTTTCATTTCTTTGGTAAGGTTTATTCTTAGGTATTTTATGGTTTTTGGTGCAATTTTAAATGGGATCAATTCCTTGATTTCTCTTTCTGCTGCTTTATTATTGGTGTATAGAAATGCAACTGATTTCTGTACATTGATTTTATACCCTGCGACGTTACTGAATTCATGTATTGGTTCAAGCAGTTTTTTGGTGGAATCTTTTAGGTTTTGCACATAGAGTATCATATCATCTGCAAAGCGTGAAAGCTTGACTTCCTCCTTGTGGATTTGGGTACCTTTTATTTCTTTGTGTTGTCTGATTGCTGAGGCTAGGAAACCAACACTATGTTGAATAACAGTGGTGACTGTAGACATCCTTGTCATGTTCCTGACTTTGGGGGGGAAAGCTTTCAGTTTTTCCCCATTGAGGATGATATAACTATGGGTCTTTCATATATAGCTTTTATGATTTTGAGGTACGATCTTTATATCTTTACTTTCTTGAAGGTTTTTATCAAGAATGGAGGCATTTTGTCAAATGCTTTTTCTGCATTGTTGAGAGGATCAGATGGTTCTTATCTTTTCTTTTATTAATGTGATGTATCACATTGATTGATTTGTGAATATTGAACCAGCCCTGCATCCCAGGAATAAATTCCACTTGATTGTGGTGAATAACTCTTTTAATGCATTGTTAGATCTGATTTGCTAGTAATTTGTTGAGAATTTTTGCATCCATGTTCACCAGGGAAATTGGTCTGTAGTTCTTTTTAGTGGGGTCTTTGTCTGGTTTTGGAATCAAGGTAATGCTGGCCTGTTAGAATGTGTTTGGAAGTTTTCCTTCCATTTCTGTTTTTTGGAACAGCTTCAAAAGACTGGGTGTTGACTCTTCTTTAAATGCCTGGTAGAATTCCCCTGGAAGGTGATCCAGTCCTGGACTCCTGTTTGTTGGGAGATTTTTGATTACTGATTCAATTTCTTTTTTGCTTATGGGTCTGTCCAAATTTTCTGTTTCTTCCTGTTTCAGTTTGGTAGTTTATGTTTCCAGGAATTCGTCCATTTGTTCCGGATTGCCCAATTTGGCATATAAATTCTCATAATATTCTTTTATTATTGTTTGTATTTCTGTAGTGTTGGTTGTTATCTCTCCTCTTTCATTCATGATTGTATTTATTTGGGATCTTTCCTTTTTCTTTTTGATCATTCTGGCTAGGGGGTTATCAATTTTGTAAATTCTTTCAAAGAACCAGTTCCTGGTTTCAGTGATCTGTTTTACTCTTTTTTGTTTTTGTTTTTGTTTTCTGATTTCTATATCATTGATTTCTGCTATAATCTTTATTATTTCCTTTCTTTGCTGGTTTTTGGGCTTTCTTTGCTGTTCTCTTTCCAGCTCTTTTAGGTGCAGTGTTAGGGTGTGTATTTGAGAATTTTCTTCCTTTTTTAGGAAGGCCTGGACTGCTATATACCTCCCTTTTATGACCACCTTTGCTGCATCCCAGAGGTTTTGGATTATTGTTTTTATTTTCATTGGCTTCCATGTATTTTTTAATTTTCTCTCTAATTTCTTGGTTATCCCATTTTTTTTTTCTTGTGGTTGATTTCAAGTTTCATAGCATTGTGGTCTAAAAATATGCACTATATGATCTCCATATTTTTGTACTTGTTGAGGGCTGATTTGTGATCCAGTATGTGATCTATTCTGGAGAATGTGCCATGTGCCCTCAAGAAGAATATGTATTCTGCTGCTTTAGGATGAAATGTTCTGAATATATCTAAGTACATCAGGTCCAGTGTGTCATTCAAAGCTATTGTTTCTTTGTTGATTTTCTGTTTAGATGATCTGCCCATTGCTGTAAGTGGGGTTTTGAAGTCCTCTACTATTATGGCATTATTATTAATGAGTTTCTTTATGTTTGTGATTAATTGATTTTTATACTTGGGTGTTTCACGTTGGGGGCATAAATATTTACAATTGTCAGATCTTGGTGGATAGCCTTCTTAATTATGATACAATGCCATTCTTCATCTCTTGTTCCAGTCTTTATTTTAAAATTTAATTTGTCTGATGTAAGTATGGCTACTCCAGCTTCCCTTTGATGACCATCAACATGATAAATGTTTTCCATCCTCTTACTTTCAACTGCAGGTGTCTTTAGGTCTAAAATGAATTTCTTGTAAGCAGCATATAGATGGGTCTTGTTTTCTTATCCATTCTGATATACTATGTCTTTTGATTGGAGCATTTAGGCCATTGACATTTAGAGTGAATACTGAAAGATATGAATTTAGTGCCATTATGTTGCCTGTAGAGTTGGTGTTTCTGGTAATGTTCTCTGGTCCTTTCTCACCTTTGTTGCTTTTAGTCTTTTTTGTTTTGTTTCATTTTTTCTCCAAAGAGTCCCCCTTAAAATTTCTTGCAAGACTGGTTTAGTGGTCACAAACTCCTTTAGTTTTTGTTTGTACGGGAAACTCTATTTCTCCTTCTATTTTGAATGACAGACTTGCTGGATGCAGAATTCTTGGCTGCATATTTTTACAATTCATCACTTTGAATATATCCTGCCACTCCTTTCTGGCCTGCCAAGTTTCTGTGGACAGATCTGCTGCAAACCTGATCTGTCTTTCCTTATAGGTTAAGGACTTTTTTCCCTTTGCTGCTTTCATAATTCTTTCCTTGTCTGTGTATTCTGTGAGTTTGACTATGATATGCCTTGGTGATGGATGGTTTTTATTGACTGTAATAGGGGTTCTCTGTGCTTCTCAGATTTTGATATCTGTGTCCTTACCCATTTTGGAATGTTTTCAGCTGTAATTTGTTCACATAAACCTTCTGTCCTTTTTTCTCTCTCCATCTTCTGAGACTCCTATGATTCAGATGTTATTATAATAAGTCACTGAGTTCTCTAAGTCTTGTATCATGATCTTTTGGTTTGTATCCCTCCTTTTTGCTGCTTCATTATTTCCTCCAATTTTAACTTCTAGATTGCTGATGCACTGTTTTTCTTCGTCCATCCTTGCCATTGTGGCATCCAGTTGAGATTGCATCTTGGTTATAGCATTTTAAATTTCATCCTGACTAGATTTTATTTATCTACACAGAAAGGGACTCTATGCTTTTTTCAACCCCAGCTAGTATTCTTATTATCATGATTATAAATTCTAGTTCAGGCATCTTTGCTTATATCTGTTGCTTAAGCCCCTGGCTGTAATTTCTTCCTATTCTTTCTTTTGGGGTGAATTCCTTTGTTTTGTCATTTGGAGGAAGAAAAAAAATTAATAAAATAAATTTTTTTTAAATTAAAAACAAAACAAAAAATCAAGTAAATGAAACTAAATCCTAGAAGTGTTTTGGTCTGCTTGTTGAAAGAAGCTATATAGAATAGAGGAAAAAAGGAAAGAAAAGAAAAAATAAGATAAGAAAAATTTTAAAATTAAAAAAATTATAAAATAAAATAGAATAAAATAAAATAAAGAAAATGCAATAGAATAAAAAATTAAAATAATAAAAAATAAAGTAAAAAAATAAATACATAAAAATAAATTTTTCTATTTCTGTATTCAAGAAAGATGAAGAAAAGAAAGAAAAAAGAAAACATTTTAAGCAAAAACTGAAGCAAAGAAAATGAATAAATGAACCAGCAAACAGAATGAAACCTGAATGAAGTTACATCCAGTTTCCCCTAGATCTCAAACTAGGAAGCATTCTATAGTCTGTACGCTAAGCAGGTGGAGGGACTTATGCTATTCTTCTAGGGGATGTGCTTGGAGGGCACAGTTGGGCAGGACTTGGTGTAACGGCTCTGTTCTTGACTAGGTGTCACTGCTTAGCTTACTGGGGTGCATAGGAGAGGTTGAAATGGCTTCTCCCAGCTTTCTATTCTCTGGCACAGGAACTTCACACTTTCACCAACCTGTGATCAAGCACCCCTCCCTTGTCTCAGGCCTCCATGCCACTCCTCAGATCTACCGTGTCCATGTCCAAGCTGTTCACCTACCAGGAGGCACCTCCCTCCAGAGTTTTATCTCAGATGACATTGTGTTTCAAAACCCCACACTTCAGAGTTTCTTGTGGCTTGGACCCACACCAACTCTCCGGGGGAGGGTATTGTTGAGCAACGGCCTGTTGCCAGCTTGCTCCAGAAAGCATTCCTGCTATCATGCAGTGGCAGAGGTTCAGGAATTATGGCAAATCACGACACACAGCCAGCACCAGATTTCACTGCACTCTGGCATTTTTGTCCCAATTCCAGCAAATGTGGCTGCTTTCCAGGGTCCGCTGGGCCCTTTGTCTGTGGGGAGGCCATATAGCCTATACCAAATGCTCTCCGAGCCAGAGGAACCAATTCACCCACTGTGGGAAATGGACCCATTAGACCATGCTGCCTGCTTCTGGGGGATTCACCCTACCTCACCAGAGCACCACCAAGCACTGATCTCTGAACCTTCAGACTCTGTGCTCCACTGTTTATAGAATCCTGTAATTTCTTTCCATCAGTGGTTTTGGGGAACAGATTTCTCATTCAGTCCCCTGTGATTGTTTTCACTCTTTTTCTCTCCAGCTACTTCCGGGGGAGTGTTTTCTTGCATGATCCGGATGTACCACACTCTCTCCCTTCCTCTTTCTCTGTCCTCTGTCTGCAAAAGCAGCTCCCTATCCTCAGCGACTTTTCTCTCCCCCAGTTCATCTCTCCATAGTGCATACCTGCTGACTTCTGTGGCTCAAGTTATGCAGATTGTTGTCTTAATCTTCGGATCAATTTCCTAGGTGTCCAAAATGGTTTGGTGCTGATCTAACTGCATTTCAGGGACAAGACAAGCTCAGGGTCTCCATGATGTTCTGCCATCTTAACTCTTCCCGAGAGCTATATTTCTTAAACATGAAAATCTTGCATGTAAAATTCAATTTATTACATACTTTTAGAAAATAAATCTTCCTCCTGGCTACTCTCCTTTATACACTACTTACCAGGACCATTTTTCATCCTTTCTCATCTTTGCTGGAACTTATTAGAAATTTTTAACCTCTTCCATCTCATTCTCCTGGCACTTATGACTGTTTCATCTGTTTATGAAACCAACCATTTCCTCATTTGAAATCTCTGCCATTCACTTATTCTTGCACACCTCTATTCCTTACTACATCTCAGCATCTTAAAGACTTCCTACCTTCCTCAGGGGTGATAGCACTTAGTTTAATTTTTCTCTAAGAAGTCACAAATATAAATATTTCAGTATCCAGGCATCTAATGTAAATATTGTGGGTGTTAACTATCATCAAAGAGGAGTTGCAGAGCCTACGGCAAGAATATAGAGCACATTCCATCTAACCACATTCAAATTCAAAACTTATAAAACTTTGTACTTTTCAAACTAAACAGGGATCCTACTGCTGGGTACCAGTTCGTAAACCCTAGGCGTGGGATAAAGTACAGACTCCTTAGGATACCCTATACTGCCCTTAAATATCTAGCCCCAACCCTTAGACTCAGCCCATCCTCTCACCATTTTGTGATACACACAAGAATCCAGTTGCACCAAAATTTTCACATCTATCTCTCTCCATCTTTTCTTTTTTTTTTTTTTTAATTTTTTTTTCAACGTTTTTTATTTATTTTTGAGACAGAGAGAGACAGAGCATGAACGGGGGAGGGGCAGAGAGAGAGGGAGACACAGAATCGGAAACAGGCTCCAGGCTCCGAGCCATCAGCCCAGAGCCTGACGCGGGGCTCGAACTCACGGACCGTGAGATCGTGACCTGGCTGAAGTCGGGCGCTTAACCGACTGCGCCACCCAGGCGCCCCTCTCTCCATCTTTTCTATCAGACTTCGAATTTTCACAAACTCATCTCTTTGCCTGGTTTCTCTTTCCCGGCAATCTCTTCCATATCTCAGATTGCTTAGAAAACTTCTCGAAGCTTATTAGGATAGTTATACTTAAGATTATATTAGTATAGTCATACTTAAAACAATGCTCTGATCAGATAGAATAACTTCGCAAAAAGGAATTACCTGAATTCATGAAAAGGCCATTTTATATAATTATAGACCCGATGGTCTATTTTGTGACTTTAAAAAATAAATCTCTTTTGATGGACTCCAAAACATATTAGGTTCTTGCCAATTTATGCTCAGTGATGAAAAAAAGATTCCGGTGTATTAATTTTTCTCCCTAATCCATTGCATTATATTTGACAATAGCACATTTGGGAGAAACTAGCATGGAATTTGGAGGGCTATATACTAAATTCAACTTTGCCACAGATTTTGGGACTGTGGGTAAGTTATCATCTCCTCTGTAACATAGTGGCTTAGACTATATTATTTTAAATTTTCTTCCATATTCCAACAATTTTCCAATAATCTAAGAACTTTTACTAAAGCCTTAAAGTTGAGAACAATAAATACTAAATATCCTCATATTTGAAGCAATGATACTACACATGTCCATGTGTTATTTACCAAAAGACGTCAATGTATGTTAACTCAACTGGAATTTAAATTAAATTAAATTTTTAAAATGTTAAAAAAAAAACTTCTCAATTTTGAAGCCATTGTTCAAGTTTTATCTCTCTTGAGAAGCATTCACTCAAATAAAGCAAGTGACCTGTAACCCAACGGCTGCACAACGATTAAAGAACTTATCTAGTTACTTATTTATCTCTGACATCCCCAATGTAAGACTGGCAGTTCTTAAGTATGTGAATGTCTACCTATAACCTTAGAATATTTTGTTCTCATTACTTTTCAGCTAGATATTGACACAAGTCTTTTGTATCAATTAGTTATTCCTTTGTGCTATAAGGTTTTGTTTGCCTCACATAATGAGACAAGAAAGGTCAACCACAGTGCCATCAGAGAACATTACTTCTATCTTGTCAATTAGCTTTCATTAGTTTATACATATTACCTCAAGGTTATAAGACAGCTGCTTCACTGCCAGTATCACAGCCATATTCTGGGCAGGAAGAACTAGAATGGCCGAAAGTAAAAGGGTATGTGCTGGCTGGGGTAGTTCTCTTTAGAGGATTGTTTTTCTTAAGTAATCAAATAGTTACTCCCAATTATATATACTGGGACAAAATTACGTTACATGAACACTTAAAGCTGCCAGAGAGAGCTAGGAAATAGCAAATTTTTAGTTGGTTCCATTTGTATCCTGAATAAAATTGGGCTTTGGCAGTAAGGAAGGGAAGAATAACTGTTAGTTTCCTTATATGTCTTCTGATTGTCATTGTTCAACACTCCTTTGTGACCCTCATAGGACCTTTCCACATGATAATTTTGAAATAATGTAAATCAAAATGAGAGGGAAATCATGGGGAAAAAAGAAACTGCCAGGACAAATAAAAAGAAAAATGCAGAACAACAGTTTCACTTCTGGAGTTCATTTAGAGTATACAGAGGCATACACTTATCTTTGGAAGAAATGGCACATGCAATAAGAACACCATATACTTAATGCACTTGTACATGTCATGACTGAGAAAGTCTCTGGAGTTCTAGTGGGGCTTAGTTCAGTTAGTTAACAATTCTTGTTAGTGTTGCTGCTCATCCACACTGGTTTGGACTGTTTCCCATTTTCTCATATGTGTCTTCTTTTCTTGGTGATATCTAGCTACTCTGCTACCAGCCAATAGGTAATAATGGATTAATATCATATCCAGTCTAAATAACATATTAACACATTAACAGAGGTACTTGCAAGCTAGGCTTTAACACAAGGATATGAGTAAATCTCTAACACAAGGATATGAGTAAATCTCAATCCCTGGACAGGTCCATGGCAGAAAAAAACTGTGTGGGTATGATTTTTAGCAACTTCAACTCTGAGACAAAGTAATATTCACATAGGTCAGCTTACTTTGTTCCCTGAGATATCTAACATGGATGACTTTATCTGAATTCTCTCCTCTGTGCCATAGTCTCACATTTAGGTGTACTCTTAATCAGTGCTAAACTTATATCTGCTGTGTGTAACCATTTATACATCACAATTGAATAATCTCCGTTACTTTCTTCTCTCATGCTCTTAGGTATAGAGCTCCTCGAAAACATACACAAGCAATTTTTTTTACCTACTATGCATTCCATGGACCACCAACCACATGGATTAAAGGTTTCCTGTTGATGTACCCTTTTCTGGGAACTCTCTTCCTTGTTCAGATTGTTCCAGAGAACTCACATCACAAAGAAAACTGCCTTCTCTGAATATGCATGGACCAAGCCCTGAAAAGCCCTGACCTTGAGTTCTCTGCCACAGCATCTGCACCTGGATTATTGCAACACACTGATAACCGGTCTCCTGATGTCTAGGCTCTCAGTTTTAATTTGTCATCTCCAGGCTATTAGAGATTTTTTCTGAAACAAATATCTGAAACATAACATTCTCCTCTATATACGCTTAAATGATCTAAGTTGTTCAAAATATGTAAGCATGGTATCAAAAGGTGTCAAGTCTAGCCTATAAAATCTATAGAGACAATAAATAGATTAGTGGTTGCTTTGGGAGGGAGAGAGGATGGGGATTAACAGTAAATGTGCGTGAGGGATCGTATTGGGTGATAAAACATTCTAGAACTGACTTATGGTGATGCACAATTTAGTAAATTTGTTTTAAAAACATTGAATTGCTTTTTTTTCACTTGAAATGGGTGAATTCTAGGATATGTAAAATATGCCTCAATAAAATTTCTTTTCACATGTACATTATGCCTTTCTTAATAAGATGACTTCTCAGTAGGAGCCATTTTCTGCTACTTTGAATTTGGGCAATTCCTTGGAAAACCATATGGAAGTGGATTTCAATGAATTGATCAGTTTCTTTCAAATCCATAAGTTGGATTGGAAGGATGTGTGGATAAATAAAAGGGCAATATTAGTGAAGGCCACTTGAGATGAGGGCATAGTCACCTCTCACCATTCAAGTTCCCTTCCATCTTTCCATGCACAATTCCTTTCAGATTGTTCAAGTCTTCTTTACCAGGGAAATTTTCCCAAGACAAAATCTGTAAAAAAAAATTTAAGGAAAATATAAAAATAATGGCAGAGATACTTATGGGACGTAGTAACCGCCTCTATCTTCCCTAGCTTTAGGGTTAGAATTTGAAAAAGATAATAGCCCTGAGACAAAATGTGGGCTATGGCCTGCAGGCAGAATGTTTTCCTCAAATTCACCTGACCTCAATGTCCACAGTAAAGTCTCATCAAGAATCCAGGGCCCAAACTAGATATCACTAAAACAACTTCCTCCTTTTGTGAGAGGAGCTTGTCATTGAGATCATAACCTCAATGTAACCATTGAGGTTACATAAACAGTGAGTTCTAGACTTAATATGTAAACACAGGTATTTGGACACCAAATGGTGTGTTCTTTTCACGGAAAAAATAGATGCTAACAGTATCAGTACACACTGAGTTGTTGAGTATGAATTCTTCCAATCTGCTGTCCATTCTTGCTGAACAAAAGATGTAGTCCTGGAGACAACCTTGTCTTCTTGATGGATGTATTCCATGGTCCTGATTTAGAATATGCCCTTGAAGTTCTTGGCTTTCAAAGCCTGCAGGTCATGAAGGTAAAGGTCAGAGATTTGCACCGTTGTGGGAGAAGGCATCCTGTTTCTCAATAATAATACCTTGGTTCCCAGTAATGATAAGTCAATGGATATGCAGGGAATACAGGGTCCTTTCAGTGATGAGACACTGAAATAGGTACTTTCAGGGTAGAGTGAACCAATTGAGAGAGGTTTCTAGACAGAAGTTTCATAATCTTGTAACTTTCTTTCTCCAGTTGCAGGTCAGACAGAAAGGATAGGTACATTGGCCTGCTAGAAAGCCATGACTATTTTTCTCTATTCCTTTAGCTCATATAGAACTCTCAGAAGTCAATCTTGCATATCTACATGGTTCAAAATTATCTTTGTTTTAGAGCTTTGTGTCAGATCATCCATTGTCTTTTTATTAAGAAAAATAAAACATTTTGCTAAGTAATATCTACAATGGCGATGTGCAATGCTTTTACACTTGCTTTTCTTCCTTATCCTACCTGATTTTTTTCCTTCTAGCACTTCAGCACGTAAAAGCATGTTCCACAGCACTATACAAATGATAAATATCATTCCCATTCCTCTCGCTCCTCATTTCTTTGCTAAACCTCTGAAAGTGCAAGATACCATTTTACACTGGCACTCTGCGTATTACTGGCTCTGACACATCTTCCCTGTTTCTGAGAGAAACACAGGAAAATAACAGGGCATCTTCTGGGACCATTATGTGTCTGGGGGAAAAATATCCAGAGGTTGTCTGTAACCTCTAACAGTGCATTGTCCATAAGCATGGGGTGTTGAAAGAGCTATCTTTCTTGATTAGGAGGTACTTTCATTTGAATGGTCTCATATGTCCTCTTCTATACACAGGCAGCACTTACGCTCCATTACAACTGTGACTACTGGGTTGTAACAATAAATATGATTTTATTTTGTTGAACAATTCTCATCATTGCCAATATTGATTCTCTTTGATAGTATAGAATGGAACTATATGAGATATTTGGAAGAGGGTGATTAAATATATACACAACCATTTGACTCTATTATATTCACTTATAAAAAAAGACAAAATGTAAGAAAAAAAGACAAAACGTAAATGTGAGAAGATACAGGAAAGTGCAGATAAAAACATGAGGAAAAACACAGTATGAGGCATGCCCAATGTTGAAAAGTTTCAAAGAAGAATGGTTTAAGAGCAAACTGAGGGTCGATGGCGGATGGGAGAGGGGAAAATGGGTGATGGTCACTGAGGAAGGCACTTGTTGGGATGAGCACTGGGTACTGTATGGAAGCCAATTTAATAATAAATTATATTTTAAAAAAAGAATGGTTTAAATAATAGCTTTTATTTTATGACTTACACAGATGTTTACTATTTTACTTCTTAGAGATGTTATATTATGTTATGTTAAATTTAACTCTCTGGAATGTTGAGCAAAGTTATTTTTAACCTCAAAGGAAGAAACTTGGATTTATAAACTTAATTATTCAAATTTTTATTTTTATAAATGTATAAACTTTTCAATCACCTAATCTAATACTAAGAAACAATGGCTGATTTTATTTTTACAATTGCAAAAATACTATTAAAAAAGAGGCAGCATAATTTTGTGTTAACATGTTTTCTACCATACACTGGGAAGAAATATCATAGTGGGTAAAGGCCATTCCATTTGAGACAGTCAAGGTTTTGCTTAAGAAAGCATAAAACTTCTCAACCTTATTGCTTTCATAAGTATGATTCCATCATAAAATTGATTAGAAGATATGCTGTGAATAATTTGGAAAACCTATTTTTTTAATTTCTTTAGTCCTAGAGAACATTTGTCACAGGTGCATTTGCTGCCCATTTTCTATTGTTTTATTTTTATTTATCATTTTTATACATCCTTTTTGGAAGTGCCTTTGAGTTTCATGGTTAGATCACTCAGTGGAAGTTCACTGGATACATTCCAAAATCTAATTACTGGGCTTAATTGAAACACATTTACATTTGTACTGGATGGCATTTTCTTATACCACAGATAATACTTCAGTTTTTCTCTTCCAAGTAAACCTCCTCCCCCAACCAAGCACACACACCTACAACAAGTAGCTGAGCTGTGACTACCTCCTGCTTATAATTACCAGCAAAATAGAGAAAAATCACAGATTGTCTCTTTCCTGCAGTGTTGCTAAAGGAACACCTCAATCTTAGGGAAAAAAATATGTTTGGTGAAATTTGGAAATAACGAATTGTCAAGATGCCATAAATAAAGTGAAAGTAAGTTTCTATTTTACTTCAAAATATGTAAGCACTTTTTGTGAGGTGTGTTTAGAGTGATAGTTTAAAAATATTTCCTATAAACAAATATGAAACACTGCCATTTGACATTTAATATAGCATATGGAATAATATATATTCCCTGAAAGAGAAGGTAGGAAAACAACCTTTCTGGGCATATATGTTTATGGTTGAAAATTTTATATCTTATATGAAAAAAGAAACATAAATTATTACCTAAGAAGACGGCAATGGAGAACACTATCAAAATCACAATCAAATAACTGCAAAATTTAAACACACAAGTCAATTAGAATGAAACCAACTTTGCTGAGGACTTGTTCTTATATGGATGCCACTGGCAGTCAATTTCAACACTATCTCTTTCAAGTTTCATAATAACATATTAGGATTGTTGCAACCAACATCTTATAACTGAAAAAATGAAGCTCAGGAAGTTCAAAATCATGTCTACTTAAAACTTAAGAGTCAGGGTCATATCTATAGTTCAAAGTCCATGTTCTTTTCACCACATTATGTCAAAACTGGTCCCTTTATTATCCACGCAATTCCTCCCAGCCAGTTGGAGGACATTGATCCATGTTACTGCATAGATATTGGTTGTATATTTGAAAAGGTTGGTTACAGGGGGACTTATAAATTATAAGATATGCATAAATCAAATGTTTAATTTAAAATAAATCCTGTTAATTTTCAAAGTCCAAGAACCTTTCTTTGAGTGCAGTTCCAAGAAAATTTTATGATTTCTTTTTTGCCTAAACCACATGAATAATACATTGTGTAAAATTTCAAATATTTGTTTCTTTAATATGGAATGAGAGAATTAAGAATACTTGAGAAGAAATTTAAATGTATAATCTTTTGAATTTTGTGATTTTTTCCCCCTAATACATACTGACTTAACCACACCAAATTTGGCTGCCTAATTTTTCAGCAACTACTTTTCTTTGGAGTTTTCAAAACAATCAATTTAAATTTAACTGGACCATTAAGAGTAATTGCACTTATATATCACTGGTCTAATTTCACTGGTGCATTTAATATTTAACTTATAATAATAGGATAATTTTCATAAACAGATGTAGAAAAAACAAATGACTCGGTAGGCATGCAAATGGAATTGTTAGCAGAAAAAAATGCAGAGGTATACAAAAGTGCTAGCCATAAGCATTTAATTTACTATGATTATCAACTGATATACTTTACAGAGGGAATGATGTCAGTTTATCTGGTGAATCAGTTAACTACTAATTGAAATATATAGAATATAGTAATATAAAAAATGAGTTCATTAGCTTAATGCATTTTTAGGTATTCATTTTATTCTCTATATTAATTATTAATGCTAATAGGTATTTAACTAACATCATGGAGTTAATAAACACAATAGTTAAAGAAAGAAGATAATTAGTATATGTTGAGTACCTCCTATTTGTCAATCATTTTTTAGACATTATTTAATTTTACACTTATGCTCAGAGGAAATATCATTAGCTTTAGTTTGAGCAAATGGAGGCTCAGTAAGGAATGTCATAAAACTAGATAGTTCAGAATTAGAGTATATGCTACTTTTGCACTAACAGCAATAAAAATTCAACAGATGTTTATCTAATACTCACTTTGTTCTAAGTATTTCTCTAGGTGGGTTGACAGTAGTAAGAATGACTACAAAGGCTTTGCTTAATGGATGTTGCTTGTTAGAGTAAAATCAGAAATTAAACAAGTGAAAAAAAAAGATAATTTTAGGGGCGCCTGGGTAGCTCAGGCAGTTAGGTGTCTGACTTCGGCTCAGGCCATGAACTCAGTTCATGGGTTCGAGCCCCGCATTGGGCTGTGTACTGACCGCTTGGAGCCTGGAGCCTGCTTGGGAGTCTGTGTCTCCCTTTCTCTCTGTTCCTCCCCCGCTCATGCTGGCTCTTTCTCTCTTTCTCTCAAAAATAAATAAAAGATTAAAAAAATAAAGAAATATGATAATTTTAGATAGTAATGAGTGCAAAAGAAAAAATATACTGTGATGTAATAAGTTTTGAGTAGAAAAGGTGATATTTCATAAGGTAGATTCTTAGAATTTTAAAAAACTATTAAAATAATTAAAATAATGTTTATGGCATTGAAATCTTTATTTTGAAAATATTATTAGGGTTATTAATAACATTAACAAAAATTTCACTACTTAAATACATTTTTATATTACCCTCTCAGTTAATGAGTATAAAACAAGTGATTTCAAATTTCTTAATGTAATATAGTCAAATAAACAGTATTTTATTTTTTATTATTTATTAATTTTTAAAGCTTATTTATTTATAGAGAGACAAAGAGAGTACAATTAGGGGAAAGGCAGAGAGAGAGGGAGAGAATCCCAAGCAGGCTAAGAGCTGTCAGTGCAGAGCCCGACATGGGGCTCAAACCCACAAAACTGTGAGATCATGACCTGAGTGAAATCAAGAGTCAGAGGTTTAACAGAGAAAGCCATACAGGTGCCCCAAATAAACACTATTTTAATTTGTGCCAAAGTTGGAAGCTTTATTTTCTGTGATCTTGTGATTTATAGTAAGAAATATATATTTGGTCTTTGTTCTCATTTCTGGCAGAGCTCCTAAAACCCGTAGGCTAGAATACCTAAATAAGGAGAGATGTAAAGGTATCTTTTGTTATATTAATGAAGTGACTTTTGGACCCCACCTAAGGAGGTGAGGTTGCCATGGAACCAACCAAGCGATTAGAGGGTTTGAACTTTCTGTCCCACCCTGACCTCCCAGGAGGCAATTAGGGAATGGGGCTAGAGGTTGAATGAATCACCACTGGCCAAAGATTTAACCAGTCATGACTGTAGTGAAGGCTGCATTAAAAAAAAAAAAAAAAAAAAAAAAAAAAAAAAAAAAAAAAAGGAGAGAGAGGGTTTGAAGTTTCTAGGTAGTGAAAACGTGGAGATGCAGGGGCATGGTGCCCTGGGAGAGGGCAAGGAAGCTCTGCACCTTCCCCACCTCCCATACCTTACCCTTTCCCCATACATTGCCTTATATGTCTCTTCCATCTGGCTGCTTCTGAATCATGTGTTCATAATAAACTGTTAATTTCATGAGTCACAGAACTCAGCAAAATTAATTACACCCAAGGAGGGGCTGTGGGAATCTCTGATTTATAGCCAGTTGGTCAGAATAGAATAGATAGAATACCAATAGAATTGGTATCAGAATACCTAAAGATTTTTATATTGAAATTCGTGATTGATAATTTCACATTAAAATTATGATTCTGGTAATTAAGTATTTATAGAATGCTTTAATGGATAACTAGGAAATT
Organism: Panthera pardus; assembly: GCF_024362965.1. Lineage (NCBI taxonomy): Eukaryota > Metazoa > Chordata > Mammalia > Carnivora > Felidae > Panthera > Panthera pardus. Next base: position 44,337,568 of record NW_026526991.1, on the reverse strand, counting down.
AAAGATTGAACAAATTACCACATTTTTTTACGGTACCATATGGAACTTAAAATATTTTGTCAGTGTTAGGCAGTGTCTTCTATTTGTATTATAGGGCACTGGTTCTGAAAAACTTTCATTATCGTATTATTAAAAAATGCAATCAATCAAAAGGAACTCCTGTCACATGATACAAGGTGGATGAAATTTGAGGACATTAAATTAAGTGAAACAAATAAGACACTCATAAAAAAACAAATACAAATACTTTATGATTCTTCTTATATAAGGTGTCTAAAGAGATCATTTTTTTTTAAGAGAGAGTGCCAAGTGGGGGAGAACCAGAGAGAGAGAGAGAGAGAGAGAGAGAGAGAATTTCAAGCAGGCTCCATGCTCAGTGTGGAGCCTGATGTGGGGCTTGATCCCATAACTGGATCCCACAATTCTGGGGTCATGACCTGAGCCAAAATCAAAAGTCAGATTCTCAACTGACTGAAGCCACCCAGGTGCTCCTAAAGGAGTCAGTTCTTAGAAATAGAAAATAAAATGGTGGTTACCGGGGCCTGAGAACAGGGAAAATGGTTAGTTTTATCTAATGGGTATAAACTTTCATATATGCAAGACAAAATGTTCTAGATCTCTGTTTCACAAAAAATGGAAATATACTTAACACTACCAAACTGTACTCTTAAAATGGTTATGACGGCACATTTTATGTTCTATTCAAAAAAAATTGTTACATGTAAAAATTGTTTATCACGATAATGAAATAGAAGCAAAAGAAAAAAGAGTAAAAATTATAACAATGCAAATAAATCCTGGATTTAATTCCGTAATAACTGAAGAGAGGTGAGAAATTAACACTGGTAACAGAATATTTTTCTCTTGGCCAAATGTTTATGCAAGACCTACATGATAATCTATTTATTAGAGTTCAATTACATACATAACAAATTTGAAATGCATCTTGATTGTCATTATTAGAAATTAAGAATTAGTAACAGAGTTAAAAAAAATTTTGATATCTATTGTATGTGTAACTACTGATATCAACAGTATATATAATCTCTGATATATATATACTGGTTAATTTACGCCAAAAGAGATATAGGAGAAGTCTATTGGGTAAGTCACAGAATCAGTAGGAAGGCTGGTGACCCGGTTCAGGAAGGAGGCTAAAGGGCAAGGCAGAGAGAAGAGAACAACACTGCTTGAACTCATAGCATAGAATAGAAATGCTTGTGGCTGCAGGTGCTGCTGTTGTTGCCATGGCCCTGATAAATCTGGCCTTTCATTTCCATACCACTGGAATTTTAGTTTTATTCTAGCTATAGTTCCAGGGGGAAAAAGCACTGATAAATTTGTCTGTCTCTAAGATTATTCTCTAAAATTTTTATGTTGACCCAGCACCCTCAGAAATCATCTTGAATTATATTTCATGGAATTTTAACAGGCTGCTAATGCATAATTATTTTAGAGAGATAAGACTTTCCCTTCTAAGTTATTATTATTATTATTGTTATCATTATCGAAGTATAGTTGACATACAATATTATATTGGTTTCCGGTGTACAAATAGTGATTTGCCATTTATATACATTATGAAATGCTCACCATGTCTAGTCACCATCTGTTACTATACAAAGTTATAAAATGTTATTAACTATATTCCCCTTGTTGTACTTTACTTCTCCCTGACTTACTTACTTTATAACATGAAGTTTATACTTTCGAGTCCCCTTTACCTATTTTCCCGGTCCCCCTACCCCCCTTCTGGTTTTTATTATTAAAAAAATATGTTTCTCCAGATGGGTGCTGGAATCTGGAGTTACCAGCTAGGATCAAGGAATTGTGGACAATGAGAGACATTAGGAGAAATGGTTTCTCTTCTCAAGGAAACTCCATTAGCCAAGGTTGTCAGAATCTTCAAGCCAGCAGAATAATCTTTCAGCAGGAAGGATAAACTAATTTGGGTTTCAAAATACTTCAAGCTTCTTTAATCTCCTATATATTCCATTTTTAATAATCAGTATTCAATCCCCTCTCTACACATCTCTTATGTATCACATGAGAGATCTGATGAGCCTGGGAATAATTTTACTTTTGTAATTTGACAGTCTTCTGGAGCAAATGTCGGCTTCTTTTACAGAGACTCTTTGGGTCTTTTTAAAAGGAACCCAGAAAGAAAAAAAAGGAACTTAGAATGGGCTTCTGTTTCAATCTTTACCGTGAGTCAGATTTTAGGTTTCTGAGCTTGTCATTCTTATAAAGTGTGATGGAAATGATGGAAAATGATCATTTTAGTTTCCTCCTGCCATTGGTACTGGTTGATCCCCACCCAGATACCAAAGACTTCCCCCCTCCCCAGTGGGTACTCTACGTCAGGTGGCCATACAAATAGATTAAAGGGTTCATTTCCTTCTGTATGCTGCAGAATCACATATCTCTACCTTTAATGCTGATTGGGTGTTCATTATCTTCAGTCCCCAAAATTCCAGAGACAAAGTCCAGATTTCTCTATGTCCCCAGAGGTGTGTTTTTAGAAACCACTTCAATTTCTATACTAGTCATGGTTTGTAGTTACAAATAACAGAAACAAATTAAACAGAAAAATACTTTTTTTTGGAAGGGTTTCAGGTCGACCATACGTAGAACAAGTAGGAAAGCTAGAGAACTAAACTTGAGCAACAGCCAAGGCAGGCGAGGCACAGTCAGTATGGTACCACAGGGACAATATGCATCCCATAGAGTTTTGAGCCAGCTGGATGTTGGCCATTGCCTCCGGAACTGCTGTCGCTGAAGGCTGAGCCTTTCTTGTATTCACTGTATTATCCGTTTCTTTGTGTATGCTTTGCAGATTTACTTCAAGTACGTACACTTTCTAATTAGAAAAGATACCATTTAATCATGACTTACTATGTACTATATGTTAGATATTTGCTAGCTTTTTATATTCATAGCTCATCTAAATGACTGTCAGGGTTGACGCGTCCTCATTCTGAATAAGAGGAAGTTTGACCCAGAATTTAAGTAATTTTCATAAAAACCATGTAACTGATATTGGTGTAGCTGTCTTTGAACTTCAGTTCTGTCAGACTCCTAGATTCATGGTCTCTCATCTCACCTCCTCCACCACTGGCTATATTCCCCGGCTTATTTTTATTTTTGCTATTGGAAGTAAACTGGCTTTCATGATGTTTTTGTACTACAACCCAAGACAAATGCTTGTGTTTGCTTTGGCTTTAAGCCAGTCCTGGTTGGGTCTACTCCTGCCTATTTTGGATGATACTATGTTCTTCGTAGGGGCAAATGTTCAGAAACAAACTAGTTTAAAACATAAGCAACAGGCATCAAAAAGAATGTTATTAGGGAAATTATACAAGGCCCAACTAATTTCCTCCAACTGCCTGCTACAGTGCTGGGAAAGGTAGTTGGGATTTATCTATTCTGCATTTTTTTTCCAATCAGGAAATACTTTGGAATATAAATACCTATAATTTTGGTTCCATGAGAAAAAAATATTCAATTGGTAGGATGAAGGAGAAGATTAAGACTTGAATATTTGTAAGGGAATGCTCGGACAACTTTCACGCAAAAGAAAACAAGCCCAGATCTTTAAGTGCCCATGTAGTGTAATCAAATACAGGTGGTGGTTAAGTCTACACTGGCCGGCAGGCAAGGCAATGAACTCAGTTCAAAGTTTACGGACTTCATCTGTCCCAAAGGTTTACAACTTCATTTTGTGGAGGTGTAATTTAAGTGAGAGATGAAACAGAAAAACAGAAAAAAAGAAGAAAATAAATGGTAAAGATGGAAAGTTCAACTAATCTTGCTTTTACTTAAAAAAAAAAAGAATCTACCTTTTATTACATGCTCTTTGAATTATTAGCATTTTAGGGTACCTAAATATACCTGCTTTAGAAATTGATTCTCTCCTCTAATAAGATTTGGACCTTTTAAAAATATTATTAGATAAACACCATAGTAACTATGTAAGTAAGATCATGAACTATTTGTATTCATACAGACTAAGTTTGAGTATCACCTCTACCACTGACAAGCGGAGTGATCCTGACTGGTCCTTAAACCTAGTTTCTGTATTATGCCATTGGGTTTGTTAAAAGATGAAATGAGATAATGCTTGCAGAATACTTATATTGGTATACGACATACTGTTAGGGCTTCTCAATAAATGTTAACTGTCATCATCACCATCATTATATTAGAACGGTGGTTAAATTAACCATTTGAAGCCAATTGCCAACATCATTATTTAATGACTAATTACTAAAACAGTAGATAGAACCAAGATAAATTCTATCTGCATTCTTGTTAACAAAGAATTGAGGCATGAAACAAAAATCAAAGTGTTAATCATTACAGTGAGGAAAAAAAGTTTCATTATTAACAGTGTTAGCACTAATATATGTATCATAGGGCATCTATGATTTAGTTTTGCTTTTTTTTTACATTGCTATAAATGAAATTGCATTCTGTGTATATTTCAATGACTTACAGTTTTATTCAAACCTGTGATTTTGAAATTCGTGCATGATGATATATGTAGCAGCAATTTGTCCATTTTTCATTTCTTTATGTATTCCACTGCATGAATACTCCACAATTCATTCACCCCTTCTTCTGTTGAATGGAAATTCACGTTGTTTCTAGGTTTCTTTTTGTTGTTGCAATTCTCTCTCTCTCGCTCTCCTTCTCTCTCTTTCTCTCACACACACACTTGAAAGAAAGAATATACACTTCCTAGATAATGCCATTTACCACCTCTCTCTTGCCTAATGGCCCACAATTTTCCACTCTATCTCCTACATCATTAATCTCCCCATGCCCACCCCAACTGATTATGCCCATCACCATACAAATATACTGTAATCTCTCCCATACTTAAAAGCGCCTTTTTAAAATTCACATCCTTTGATCCAGATACTGCTCCATTATTCTTGTTTCTTCTATACAAAAATTTCCAGAAAGTGTTATCTATGCTTACTGTTGTCTGGTTCCTCTCTGCCTTTATCTCTTCAACCCATTCTGGTCAGGCTTTTGCTCTCATTTCTCCAATGAACCTGCTTATGAATGTCACCATGACACTAATTCTCACATTTTATCCTGTTCCACTGGCAGAATTTGATCCAGTTGACCATTCCCTCATTCATAAAACACTGTCTTCATTATTCTTCCATGTCACACTTTCTTGGCTGCCTATTTTACTTTGCTATTTCTCAGTAACTGTTAATATCTTTCCAACTTCTACAAGTTGAGGCATCCTAGGACTCAGTCCTTGTCCCTTTCTTTTATGTTTATTCTCTTTATGTCTTTATACAGGAGTATGGTTCTAATTGTCATTGATACACTAAGAATCTCCAACTGTACATCTTCAGTCTGGACTACCTCTCATTGACTTTAAGACATATATTTAAGTAACTTGATAACATTTCTCATTCAATGTCTAATAAGCGTTAGAACGTAGTATGTCTAAATTCATTTTTTCTTCACATACCTGTCTCATCAGCCTCTTCCTCATTAAATAAGTGGTCACTCTATCCTTACAGCTTGAACCTTGATGCTACCCTTGATTTCTCTTTCAAGCTCATGTCCTTAACCACTTGTCAGTGAATCTCATTGGCCTACTTTTAAACGTACCAAAATATGAACACGTCTTACCACTTCTGTCATTAGTGTCCTAGGTCAAGTCACTAGACTACTTAAGTCTCTGTTTGAGTGTCATATTCTCTGTGAGTCTTCTCTAACCACCTCATGTAAAAATTCTACAACCATGCACACATCCAAATATTCTCTTCCATGCTACATTTTTCTCTTTTGCATTTATCAATCACTAGCATATTACACTATTTGCTTATTCATTCTCTAAATTGTTTCTCTTTTTTGTAATATAGTTCCACATGGGCAGGGGTTTTGTTGTCTTTTTTTTTTTTTTTTTTTTTTTTGGCTGGATATACAGGGGCTAGTATATCACTGTCATATATTAATGCTAGAAATTTTAGTTGGAAGAATGAATAAATGAACAAATGAAATGTACAAGAATGTGGTCAGTCTCATAGTCATAACAGAACAAATTAAAATAATCATAACATCTTATCAGTTTTAAATTAAGACAAAAATGAACTCAGACTAATCATTGTAGAAGGAATAAAGCAATATGAACAAAAGTATTTCAAACATGTGGTTCCCACACTCAACAGTTCTATGTCTGGGAATTTATCTTGAATATAGGTATGTTCACTGCAGTGATGCACATATATACACAAACAAAATAAATGTATTTAAATAAACTAAATAATTGCTTAACTATTATATTATGCAATGTGTATTTTATTAGCCACAGGTTGATCTCTTTCTCTGTCTCTCAATAGTCCTTATTTTTTTGAGAACATTTTGAAGTTCACAGCAAAATTACATGGAAAGTGCAGAGAGTTTTAATATACTACCCCATGTCCCACACGCCCCACTATCAACATCCTAAGTAGTACATTTATTATAATAGATGAATACACATTGACACATCATTATCATTATCACCCAAGTCCATAGTTTATACTAGGGATCACTCTTGGAGTTGCATATTCTAGGTTGATTAATTTTTAGGGGAAAAGGCATGTCACAAAACAGTGTAAAGCATGCTATCCTTGTTCATTAAAAATACGATTTCTTAGAAAAAAGTCTTAGTCTATGAAACAAATATTAACTTTGGTTATCTCAAGGCATTAATAATAAAGATGATACTTTTGGCTCTTTGTATTTTATACATTTGTTTGTATAATGGCATTTCATATTCTTCTAAACATGTGCTAACATTTGCTTCTAGATTTATCCTATCATTAGTAATTAATCCAATTATATGAGTGCCATTTAAAAAATAATAAATTTAGAAAACCTATAAAATTATTAAAACTGTCTCTAAATTCATGTAACTGAATTATTTAATACAGTTATTAATGTGTCCACTTTTGTGTCAACATTGTAGTGTGAATGTAACTTAAATCGGATGTTTACAATGAATTAAGATGAATTTTCAAGTTATTGTATCATCAAATGAAAATCTAAAGTCACTGATGATCTTAAACTGATCCAATGTCTAGAAAATAGGATTTAAACTGCAGTCCAAAAAGAAAATACATATAATATCTATTAATCCACTCTCCCTCTTGAATTCAGTGCTGTAAACATTTTTCTCAAGTCAGTGGAGAGGATAACGGCTTTTTGAAAGATCAACTCTCAGTGGAGAAATATTTAAGACACCACGTTACCTGGTTTGCCTCAAGTTATCAATCCCCATAAGTTGCAAGAAACTAATCAGAAAAGTCTAAAAAGCATTAGTTTGAAGCATGTGAAGTAATTTTTAAAATCTAAAAAAATGTGAAGCCTCTAATATTTCTTGTTAATGTAGGCATTAATGAGACGGTGGAGAATACATGTTTGGATATAAAGAGAGAAAATAATTAATATAGAGTTTGCTTTTGTTTTTGTGATTTCAACATTTCTACATGAAACTTCCTTGAAAAGTGTGAATGGTCAGTTCTGTGGCCTGATTGCAAAAAAAAATCAGATCATCATGTAATTTTATAAGTTTGTTTTTAGAGGATAAAGTGACGGTCTCATATAAATTCTCAGAGTGCTTCCTGTTAGCTTAGAGAAGATGGAATCGAATGTAAACTGCCCTTAAAAAAAAATTCAATACAGTTGTTGTTTTTTTTACTGCTTCTAAGGAATTACTAATCTATCTCAAAATCACTCATTTTATTCTACATTAATTATAGAAGATAAACATTTCCAAAATATCTCAGGCATTTGGTCAGTAGAATGAAATAAATAGTTGTAGAAGTGCCATTATTTTAGCAAAATTGCAGACAGCTATGAGTTTAAAGACATGAGTTTTAAGAATAGTTCTGCGATCGAATAGCTGCTCCACTTGGTTAAGTCAGTTACTCAATATTTTCACCAGATTTCTCTGAAGGAAAATTACTGATTTAATATCATATTATTGAGATATTATATTCATCAGCGTTTCATTAAAAAACACAAATGTACACATGTGAGATTTCTAGATTAGATTTGTGCCTGCATGCCAGTCCTTTGTAAGCTTCCTTGATATTTTGGTTGGACACTTTGCTGAAAGACAATTTACTGTCATAATAATTGGGAGATAGATTCTGATGGCTGTACTGAAAAATAAAAACCTTGAGAGATGAGTATTTATCTTGTGATATGTGTTTTTTCTGTAGTGAAGAATGAGTTAAAATTTGATATTAGCTAGCAAAGCAGCATCTAGAATAATTTAAAATATATCACCCTCAAGATACTCTTTGGGAGATCTAGTTGCTACACAATGAAAAGAAGTCAGTGGGTTACAATAAGATAGCTTTGTTTTGTCTGTATTTGGTACACTCTGTATTTTATGTTTTCTGTAAATATGCATAAACACAATAATTTCAGAATTTTATTTTGTTTTGTTTTACAGACAGAAGACATGATATTTTTCCATGTACACTTAAAGGGAAAGAATAACTTATTTGTGTTACCTGTCAGTAAGAACCACACTTAAAATTTTAAGGGCAAAGTTACGTGTCGCTAATTGTGTGACTCCCTGCTACCTAATATAACTTCCCCAGTGGGATAAATAACTATTGAGCTAAGGAGAAGAAAAGCATAAACTTTACAGTACAATTGCATTATTCAAAAGATGTCATAGTCATAAAAATATTTTAAAAATTAGTTGTTGAATAAGCATCCCATGTAATAACGCATAGAGTAGAGCATGTGTCTCTGTAAAGATATTGTAAAATACTTAATTATCCAGAATTATACACAGAAATGTGTTCGCTATTAAAAATATAACTCTAATAGAGCATGTAACTTATGCTGACCTTGTTGGCGTATAGATCAATCACACCGTGCTGTGAATTTGCTGAGGTGCAGGGCTCAGTTTTAACTATTTGTTTATATCTCAAGCAGTGGACACTATACTTGATACATAATTGAGCTACTATTGTGTTTCAGGCTCTTTTAGGTATTAAGAAGATGGAGGTAAGCATAAAAGACAAGACTAGTACCAGTTCACCCTTGTAGATTGCAATCTAGTCAAGGAAATATACAATTAAGCATTCAAACAAAGGTGACCTATGGTCATGACCAATGTTACCACAGTCAACTTTTTTTTTATAATACAGGAATTTAACCTGATTATTAAGGTAAGTAAAACTTTTCTGTGGTAGTAATGATTGACATGATATCTGAAGGGTACTAGGGGAAAGAAGACATTTCAAGCAAAAGGGACAACTTGTTCCTTTCTTCTTGTGTCAGGAAGAGTTTGTATGGCACAAGAGATTTAAAGAAGTCATATTTGATTACAAAGTGGACACTAAAAACGATCTAGACTTTAAGCATCCAACCATTTCAATGTAAAGCAATTCCTAAAGGAATCTGAAAATTCAGTTACCAAAAATATTCTTCAAAGTTGTCCTCCTCTTCTTTTGGGAAATAGTCTAATATTTCTAACACAGTGGTTCTCAATATGTGATCCTCAGATCAGTAGCATTAACATCACTTTGAGCTCTTTAGAAGTGCAAAATCTCAGGCACAATCTCAAATCCATGGAATCAAAAATTCTGGGGGGAGGGGCAAAGCAAGCTAATTTTCAACAGCCCTCCATATTGATGCATGTTAAAGTATGAGAATAATTAAGAATCACTGATCTAGGTTATTTTGACTGGAAATAGGTTGATGTATCTAGATATATACCCCCTATTATGAAGGATCATAAATTACAGAGGGTCATAAATTATTGATGGACAGAAACTGACTCCTGGCTGGGAAAAGTAAGGAAGAGTGTAAGGATAGATAATCTTGCATGGGATGAAATTAAAATTACTTTCCAGAGAAAAGTCAAACGAGAGAGAAATGCAAAAGCAAAATAATATAATTCACATATTTTTCACAGAATTCAGGTATACAAACTCCTGGGGAATGTTTAAAAATACAAATGTCTAGACTTCACCAGCATTCTTCCCTCCAGGGTTTATTTTGTAAAAATTTCCAAGGTTGAGAAATTTAGCTTTAGTATGACTAATCCTGCAATACATATGCCTATCCACGTGATGGCAGCAGTGTACCAGAATCCAATGATACCCAGGGAGGAAGAAATTTTATTTATTTTTTTTCATTTAGATAACTCTGATGCTTATCTGATTTGGGATTACTGCTTATTCTTACATTTTGGTAATTGGCAATTGAGAAAAATTAGAAATTTCAGTACTTCATTTTCAGGATTATTTTTATTTCTCCAAAGCAGTTCTTATCGAAACAGCTATACTGTCAGTAACTGAACATCTCCAAAACAGTTATTACTGAAACAGCTATACCTATAGTAAAAGGACAATTTATGACTAAAATATAATAAACTAGTGATTAGAAACACCAATAAAACTATTTTTTCTTATTTTTTCCCCAATATACTACTATAGCCTTTTTTTTTGCCATTCTAGACTCTGTTAATACACTTTTAGGTATGGTATTATTGTCAGATTTGCAATAAAAATCTACAGTCTACATTTTGATCTGAATCCATTGATCTCTTTAATTTTAAAAGCAGAATGGAATTTTCTATAGTTGCTACCATCTTTTGAGTCAAATGCCTACAGGATATGGATGTGTGCTCCAGCAAAACAGTTTTTGGCACAAGCTTGTGGCATCTCACTCTATATATTACCTTATGGATAAATATATGTAGCAACAAGTATGAAACCCATGGAGAGAGGGTCTGATGATCTTTGGGTAATGTAATTAAGCTACACAGCTTTTCCCCAGGCTATGATTATTTAATTACTTTACATTGTTAGTGATTCCATTTGAAGGTGATTTTTTTCATCCTCTTATAGATACAAAATAATAATTGATGAAAAGAAATACATAATGTTCTGGTATGGAGAGGAAATGGTGGTTATGAAATTAGCTAGCCCTAAAATTTTCCCCCTTTGGTGACAAGCGAGTCACTGAAAACAAAGAAGTTCAAACTGCTACCTCTGTGTGCCAGAGAAGGCTTTGATCAATGTTTTACAATGTGTCATTATCAGGGAACACATTCTTCACAGTAGGTAATTAGCAGGTGATAATGAGAATCAAGACCAATATTTCACATAGGCCCCTAAAAGCTATACTTGCACAGGAAGAAAGAGCTGAGAAATTGAGTTACAAAAATGGTTTTCTGCATAGGAAATAGAAAAGTAAGTTCTTTTTTAAAATCAGAAAGCTGGACAAATGTTAGGAAATCAGAATCTGCGAGCAATTGATAACACTATTGATCATGAACTGTGGATTAGCTATTGCAAGTGGGTGTGTTGGTTGAGCTAATTTTTTTTTATGTTTATTTTTGAGACAGAGAGAAACAGAGCATCAGTGGGGGAGGGGCAGAGATAGAGGGAGACACAGAATCTGAAACAGGCTCCAGGCTCCAAGCTGTCAGCACAGAGCCAAACACTGGGCTTGAACCCATGAACCGTGAGTCATGACCTGAGCTGAAGTTGGACATTTAACCAACTGAGCCATCCAGGTGCCCCAGTTGAGTTAATTTTTAAAGTAACATGGACTCTTGTTACATACATATCACTGATCCTGAACAAATATTTTAGCTCATTCAAAATCAACAACAAAAGTTAAAAGTTACTGAAAACTGAGCACCACCTGAATCTACTAGACAATATCTGATGTAATAAATGGCATGATTCGTGTTAAGATCTGCCACTTAGAATCTCTATCATCAGATTACCAGACTGGATCACTAGAGTGGAATTGTTCCATTAAGATCACTCTTGGGATTAAAACAGGGAGGAAGTATAACATGGTGGTTAAATTCTAAAGCTCTGGAATCCGAAGTTTTGGGTTTTCATTGAGTCCCATATTCTCAAACCGGGTGACTTTTGACAACTACTTTAAACTTTCTGAGCCTCTGTTGTTTCCCCTCTATCACTAATGGAGTGAATAAAAGTGAATCTTTCCTACAGAGATGTGAGAAAGACTGGCAAGCATAAAGGTAAAATCCTTAGTAGAATGCTTAGGAATAACAGCTCTATAAATCGTAGCCGTTATTTTATTATTATTATTATTATTATTATTATTATTATTGGTACTATTTTACTATAAGCATAATGTGTCTAGCACAGCTAACATTGACCTAGATACTGCCCACAAAGAGCTGGAATATCAAGCTGTTATCTACCACTAAAAAGAAATGGGATATCAAATTAGATAGCTTTCACCTGACTTGGAGAAGTGTTTTGAGGAAGTGGAATATGTGGCAGGTTTGTTTTGATAAAGTGTGGTGGGGGTAGGGAGAGACTGAGGAGCAGCTTCAGTGCATACAAGAACTGTTGACTCAAGAAGGCAAGCTTAGATGAGTCCTGGGAATTAAGCAGAACATTATTACATGATAACATTGGACTGTCAGAAACAGAATGAATCAAAAGACGAATGCAATGTTTTCTTAAACACAGAGTGGTAAATTTAGGGAGCAAACCTGAAATTATGCAGGAAGAAAACTTTGGTAATTAAATTAATACTAATTGAGTGATAAGCATTTGTCAGGGACTGTGTCAGGAGGGGTGACAAAGTGGCATTTCTCCTAAGTAACATTGTTGGGTAGAACTTTGATGCATCCATTAAAGACAACAATCTTTATTCAACCTCTAGAACAATTTAAAAATGTGCAAATATACATCTAATTGGTATAAATAAGCACTAGATATAGATATAGATGATAAAGATATAGATTATATAGATGTGTAGATTAGATAGATAGGTATAGATATAGATATATAGAGATATAGAGATATAGAGATATAGAGATAGAGATAGAGATAGAGATACATAGATATAGATAGATATCTGAGTTATGGTATAGTATTCCTATACGGCATTTGTGCCTATTTTTTGCAGGATTACACAGATTATTTCATCACACAACAACTTGCCTTTTCTCACCAACATTTTATTTTATTTTTTTTTCTCACCAACATTTTAAAAGCCTATTAACGAAACTATTTCCTTCTAGACAACTCTTATTACCTTAGCTAAAATAGATTATACCCAATGAATTTCCAGATAAGATAAAGCAAAGTGACCTTCCACAAGATTCTATAGTAAATCTGTGAAAGTTATAGCTCTATATCTCCCTTAATTGACTCACTATAATAATAATAAAAAAAGAAATAATTACCTTTTATAACCACTCTGAGATTGCTCACTATGACTCTAAAATTGTTATAGTAACTGGCGACTGAGAAAATGCCAAAGGCATTCACGGAAATCCAGAGTTCATCACAAGGTTCTGCTTTATTAGTCTTTGCTGTTGAGTAAAATGATGCTTAATGAGAGGGGAAACAGGGCAGGGGAGAAAGGTAGGAAGGCAGTGCTATGTTTTGGATAACTATGGAAACAGTTGCTAAGAAGCATACACATCTGCAATTCTTTTCCAGGACCCACTCCCCAGCCCCTAACCCTTGCTCTGCTTCTGGGATTTTATATTGCCATTTATTGCTGCAATTGGTCAGTGAGCATTTTAGAGAGTACATAGGCTAATGATGGCTGATCTTACACTATCTTGGATTCTAAAGACCAGCGCATATCATTATGATGAGATAGAACTGCTAATGAGAGAAGTAGATGTTAATTTCTAGTGAGAAGACAGCTTTCCAAACTATTTCTATCGCTTAGCATATTCCTTTGACATGATATTAAACTTTTTGGAAAAAGAATGCTGAATGTCTTTACACCTAGCCCATGTCACCTTTGTTGTCAGCTAGAGAATACAAAGTAAATTTATCTTTAAGAATAGTGGAAGGGGGTGGCTCAGTTGGTTAAGTGTCTGACTTTGCTCAGGTCATGATCTCGCAGTTTTTGAGTTCAAGCCCTGTGTCAGGTTCTGTGCTGACAGCTCGGAGCCTGGAGCCTGCTTTGGATTCTGTGTCTCCCTCTCTCTCTGCCCCTTCCCCAGTTGTGTTCTGTCTCTCCCTGTCTCTCAAAGATAAATAAACATTAAAAAAATAGTGGAAATTTATCCCAACAAATTATTATGAATTGTACAATGTTCATAATGTGTTCATATGAGTGTTCGATGACACTCTTTGTGACAGGTTGCTTTTGTGTTTATTAATTTAAAAGTTGCCTTTGCAATGGGAAACACATACTCTGACAATTTTACAGGCCAATGAACAAATCTATATTATTAATTACCACTGTCAGAAAGTGTCTTGATATTTGATTACTGGCAATGGTTCTTGCTGAACAGATTCTTGGTAATAAGATCCTTGATTCTCTGAAAAGGTAGCCTGACGGATTAACCAACCTGTGATTTATCCAATCAAGGACACTCTCAGGAAGATTTGAGTGTTTCCCTCCCTTTCAATCATAATAATGAGACTTGCTAGCCCAAGATCAAGATAGACATTTTTCCTATAAACTCTTAAAAGAAGAATGAAGCCCTACTCACTAGTTCTTATTACATTGAGATATTTATCTAGAAATAAAAAATTGTGAGAAAAAAATCTTGGTTTAATGAAACTCAACAAATGTCTACTAATTGCTAGTATTATTCTTTCTCAAGATAGGAGTGTTAGTTAAGAAATTATACTAGTTTTCTATGGCTGATGTAACCAAATTACCACAGACTGGGTGACTTACAACAACATGTCTAAAGAATGTCAATAAATATAAAATATATAAGTGATAAGAAAATGTAACATAGTTTCACTAGCAGTATTTTTCTTTCCTAATGTTACATAAATAATAGTGTTTTTCACTGATGGCATTTGAACTTTAATAAAACAGTTTATGCATTTTGTTTATCTAGTATCCTTACTTCTGGGTAACCTACCACCCCAACACCAAGTTGGAAGGTCACTTACAATACCCCATATTTACCACAAGGGTGAGTGGTGAACCAAGTAAGTCAATCAGAATGTTACCATCCCTTCGCTATTGGGGATGTCACTCATGTATCTCCCATTCTCAAAACAAAGGTGAGTAATGATCTAGGTCAGCCACTTAGAATATTTAAACCCTTGGTCATGATTTATTTCTAGATGGACTGGAGAGTAAATTGGGATCAACCAGAGTCTTTCCTAAGATATAATACATTGGTCTTAGAAAAGTTTATTCTGCTGGAATCAGGAGCACCTTGAATATTTTTACTGGAAACGATTAAGACTATCTTCTTTGAACATGGAGAGGCAGATAATGAGAACAAGATTTAAAGAAATGTATGCAAAAGCACATATGAGAAATGGAAAAACATAAGCATTCACATGAGGTCCACTGAGGTCTTGGATCTAGCCATGCCAGAAGAAATGATGATTATGATGGCCATAGCTGATTTCATGCTTAATTTTAAAATATAATTTAAAATCTTTTTATTGGATTAAAAAATATTTTAGTACTTTAATTGAGTTCATATTGAGTTATAACTAAATTTTGGTTGATTAATATCTTATAACATTGGCTTATCTTGTTCATAAATGCAATATTTGAATTTCCTTATATTGTTTCCATTTGCTGTAACGCTTCATTAAGCTATAGTCTTGTCCTAACTTGGACACACATAAATAGGTATTCATTCATATTAATATATAAAGTAAAAAATATCAGAAAAATCTCATACTTAAAAGGCAAAGAAAAAGCATCACAAAATCCAGAAATATAATTTAACTTTTTTTTTAAACACCCTAACGTACTTCTATAATACATTTACTTTACATATATTGGACAAGTATTTTTTGATCATCTATTCATATGATAAGAATTTTGCAATTATTTTAGAGGGAGGAACTATGAATTGGTGTTTCCTTAGCATGGTTGATTTAAATTTGTATTGTCGATAGTTTAAACATGAAGTATATGTGAGCCAATTTCTTCACTTACAGTTTTACAAGTTTAATAACTGAAAGAAATTTCCATAGACCAGCTTTTGGCTCCAAACATTGTTTGGCTCAAATCAATTGGCTCAAATTGGCTCAAATTTTGTTTCTCCTCCACTAAACCACAGATTTCCGGAACTGAGTGCCATGAGGGTAAGAGTTTTTCTGGAAGCCATTCTTACACCAGAATTGGTGGCAGTAACTTAATTATACAGGGAAATGGCTACAATTTATATGGGAAGTAGAATTAATTGCTGAGACACTGTCCTCAACCGAGTGAAAATATCTTTATTTTTACAAACTTAAAAAAAATATAACTCTAAGTGAACACATTGCTGAGGTCCCTCCTATGACCCTGAACTGAGACCATACAAGTGAGTCCTCAAATTCAATCTTCATGAGCTTCCTAGTAAATTTATTTACAGGTCTTACATAATAATTTTTAAGTATCTCATGTTTCCTTTTAAATGGTTATCTGAGTACAGCCATCTACATTAATTTTGTAAGAAGCCATCCTGCTCCTATATTGTCTATAATATTAATAGATACAGTAGAATCACATTCTTGGGATGATTCCCACTTGGTAATGCTACGTTCCTCCACCACACCTGTCTCTTCTCAGTGGTTGCTTTTGACCATCATCACATTTCTGTAACTGTGAACTTTACAACAGATTGCTGGTCCACAGAGCAGACAGGAAGGGCAACTTAGCTGTGCTCTTGTGGCCCTTCATTTCAACATTTTCTCTTTTGTCTTCAGTCCATGAAGTTCCTATTATTTGGGTAATTATCACTGTATAATTATAATTATTCTTTTTCCTTCTTTCCCTCCCATGATGCACAGAGATAAATGGTGAACAACTCAAGTCATTTCCCCCTCCCCTGAGACAGTTTGGTGGGAAAGAGGAGCTTTATGTTAGCAGATTTTCCCAGCACTGGTCCAACACCCTGGGATGCCTACTGAAATGCTTAGTCTGCTTCTCTCCAAATTTGAGAGTTATATTGAACACTGGTAGTGCCCTACCTAGATCCTCTTGGATCCTTTTAACAGGTTCTATGCATGTATCTTCAGTCTCTTTGTGCTTTGTTCCCAATGGTTTTATAAAGGGTTACGATTTTATTCTACAGAACTCACAGAGACAATAGCTATCTCTTTGGAAAGACCAAGAGCTTCAACCCCTAGACTAAAGCACCCATTTTTTCTCTTGTGAAACCCCAAATAACAGAATATACTTTTTCAGACTTTCTCAATCTTACTCTATTTCTGAAAATGGATATTCTTGTCTCACACATATTCGTGTTTCCATGTTTCTTTGTCTTGTGACCAACATAAGTTCCTGAAATACATAAAATGTATGCTAATGGTCAGGGGCAGGAGCAATCACAGCCATTGAAATTTTTCTCCTTTCCTTTTTTCTATTTTCTGGTCCTCTTATTTTGGAGCCATTGATAGATCAGAAGATTATCCTTGAATATTCCAAAAGATAAAACTGGCTGAGATTTCATTTATATTTCTTGAAGCAGCTTATAGCCAGTGATTGGTGCAGGAGTGTTGATGCTCAATTCCATATCCCAAAGATGGGCTGACTAAGGTACAATTTATACTTCAGTCTCCCCTGCTGAGGAGACTGTAGTGTCCCTCTCCTCAGCAGGGGAGACTGAATGCCAGATGATTGGAATTGGAATCATCTGGAATCACTCTCTTGCTTAGCTTCTATGTCTTACTTTCCCCACTCCTTTACTGGTTTCTCCAGAGATCACTTCCTTAATGAATTACTTTCATGTTAATCCCCATCTTATAATCTGTTTTTAGGGAACTTGAACTAAGACAGTAGTATTTTTGAAAATTTACTAGCATTCTGCCCTTAAGTAACAACAGAACTTACTATTTCTTTCCGTGCCTGCAGTTTTCCAGTGTTTGTCCTGGGGTTGCAGCTATTTCCTTGTTTGTCGTTATGGCCAATACACACACACACACACACACACACACACACACACACACACACACAGCAACCACTCCAAAGCCAGGACAGAAAAAGCAGGAAAAGCAGGACATATGGGTGTGGATGATCTCTGGTTAGTTTCCTATTGTTGATTCAGTTTGGGACACACGGTCTTAGAATATTGGGTACTTAGGTACTTAAGAAATGTTAGCAATCAATAAATGTAATCTTGTTATATTATTAATTAAGAGAATGTAAACACACCTACAAAAGGAGAGCAGTCCCTACGAGGAGATTTTTCTCTTTATTTTCTTCTATCTTTATCTATCTACCATCTACCTACCTACCTACCTACCTACCTATCTATCTATCTATATCGTTTGCCTACTGCTGACAAACAGATGGGTTATATGATGTACACCTCTCAAGTCACAAATAAAAGGACAAATTGGCCTGTGGCCATTTGATTTTTTTCCCATTCTTCTACACTGCTAATTGAAAAATCAACAGTGTTGCCAATAGCTGACTTGGTTGAGTAGTTTAGCTAGCTGAAATTGGCACCTTTAGTCCACTATGCTGTTACCAGACAATAAAAAAGCCTAAATGCAATTAGGCCTATACCATGTTGTAGAGCTTCTCCTTATGACATATATATGCTTATCTTATTTAAAAAACCCTTAGGTTTAGTACTTTTTTTAAGTTTATTTTATTTTGAGAGAGACAGAGACAGTGCAAGCAGGAGAGGGGCAGAAAGAGAGGGAAAGGGAGAATCCCAAGCAGTCTCTGCACTGTCAGCACAGAACCTGATTCAGGGCTTGAACCCACGAACCATGAGATTATGTCCTGAGCCAAAACCAAGAGTCAGAGGCTTCACCTGAGCCACCTAGGTGCTCAGGTTTAGTGCTTTTAAAGTGAGTGGTTGATAAGTGACAAGTGGAAAAGAAAGGTTGAAGTAACGGTATTAAAGAGAAACATCTGAAGTGCACTTTATTTTGTAGTGCCATCTAGTAAAATAATATTTATTTGAATATTTCCTATTCAGAGAAAAAGAAAATTGCTAGGAAAGTGGGAGAAGATACCACAAAAATGCTCATGATTTCTTCTTGGGAGGAACTTGAACTCCCGTTAAGTGGTTCCTGATCTTTTTTTCTCTTCTCTGATACCTATCTTCAGATACATCTTATTCTAATCAGCAGACATAAATTTGGATTGATATTCTCTCTCGTTGTTTCTAAACCACTTAATCTACATCTATTCTTAATAAATATAAAAATATTTCCCCATTTTTGGCACACACTCACATTGGCAAGAATGTGAAATAACAAAATTCACACATTTCTGGGAGCAGTGTAAAGTGGTACAATCAACAAAAAAACTGGCAGAATCTACAAAGTCAAACCTTATGACTCAGCAATTCTCTTCCTAGATATTTGCACAAAATAAATAAAAATATTGTTCACAAAAAGTCTTTCACAACAATGCACATAGAAGTCTTACACATAATAGCTCAAAATTGGAGACAATTTGAGTGTCCATTAACAGGAGGATTTGAAGCACAAATAAAGGTGAAAACTAATGCTACAATATCCAACAAAGTTGATAGAACTCAAAACACATGATCAGTGAAAGAAAATTGATGGGAAAGCATACATGTTGAATGATTCCACTTATATGAAGTTCTAGAATAATTAAGACTAATGGATGATGATAAGCAGGACACTTGCTACTTTGGGAGAGGTATTTACTGGACATAATCATTAGGAAACCTTCAGGGACTATAGAAAAGTCCTAGATCTTAAGCCAGATAGTGGTTACACCAATGTACAGTCAAATGCTCTTCCCCTGAGCTATACCATCTCTGGTTACACCAATGTATAAATTTGTCAAAAATCATAAAATTGTACACATAAGATATTAACTTTTATGTATGTAAAATATACCTTAATTTTTAAAAAAGTAATGAAGATCTTTAAAAAAGAAGAAGAAGAAGAATTAAATAACTGTGCAAGTGCTGTGCTAGGCATTTTATATGTGTTAACAATCTCATCCTTATGACAGTCCAGTGAACTATATGTTCTGTCTATTATATAAAGATATCAATTATCAGGTACATTAATTTATTTGACCAATTTATATAAAGCAAATGGAAAAGTCAGTATTTAATCAGAACTTATTATTTTTAAAGCTATTGCTTTTTCCATTATAATCATGGACTAGGTAATTAAATCTTGCATTAAAATAAAATTGCAAATAGGTTAAAAAGAATACGGAAGAGTTTGTAAAAGACATAAGATTATGAATAAACACAAACACAAGATAAGCTAAAAACAACTATTGAGAAAATGGGAAATAAACAATTAACAAAAACTCTATTAAAAAAGGATTCACTGTTGTTTTTGAGAGATTGAAATATGAAAAAATAAAATGTACAACATCAAAGAAAATGTATTATAGCTGAAAATAAAAAACAAAACAAAACAAAAAACCCAGAGAGAAAATACCAAAAAGGAAGGTGATTTAACACAGGAATCTCCACACAGGCTGCAATTCACTTTTTGTGATTTTTGGTAAGTCATTTAACCTTTGCCTCATTTTCTCCCACATGTAAAAGTAGAAATTCTAATAATGACTTTCCTATAAGACTGTGGGGAGGATTAATTAGGTAATGTTCACAGGAGCTTTGAAGATTAAAAGCCTCAAATAAGTGCTAAGTATAAAATACAAAACCAAAGAGACACAATCAGAAAATACACAAGTCAGAAAGATGAAAGGAGAAAAATAAGCTTATAAAAGAGATGGAAGTTAAACTTTGGAAAGGTATGAAAAGGGACACAGGATTTATGAGTTTGGAAAAATTTAACTCTAAATAAACCCATACATGAAATACAATATTTTTTAAATGATGCTGATATATATTAATTCATTAAGAATATGACATTCTCAAAATACAGATCAGTGTTTGTACTGCAACAGAAACTGTTAATATTTTTCTTTGCAAGATCACAAGATGTGCTATTTTCATCATCCCTATCACTTCAAAACTGTGTCCTTCATTCTTGTCAAATCTGCTGTTAGGTGTCACATGCCTATCCTGTGTAAAACCTTTGTTCCCAGTTTCTACTTATCCCTACATCTACTCTAAATGTGTGAGATTCACAAAGTCAGCCCAAAATAAGATGGATGGGACTCAGTGACCACAAAGGGCTTCAGTGAACTGTGAAACAAGGAAATGAGCCAGTTGCCAGAAAGAAAAGATTGGATGGAGTAAGAAACTCTAAAGCCAGTTGCTGTAGTGAACTTCACTCTATAATCTCCTAAAACTAAATGAGAATTTCAAGGAGAGGAAAATATTGTGACTTAATCAGATGGTAGTTCTGTAAAAAGTTGTGGGTTTGGCATGAAGAGTTTAGTTTACATATGAGTTTGGAATAGAATTAAATATTTAACAATAGATACCACACGGACATTGACCAATTTGAACAGATGCTGGTAATATAAAAATGAATTGGTACATTCCCAGTGGATATTAATGCTGAGTAGGACCAGTGGTAAACGAAATAGTGAGGTTGGCTTAGTTTAATTTCAGGATCTCCAGCTTTTCTCCTTCAATGACATTTTCTTCTAATTTTCACATACCTGGTCCCTGACTAGTGTTCTTTCACCTGCAAGCTTCCTACTAACCTTTCAAGTTCACTCACTACATCATCCTCCTGATCTTGACTCTATGATCTACATTACCTTTTGGCATCTTATGTTATCAAAATTCCAATTTCTCCTTGTGTAAGACTTCTTTAAGGAAGAATGTGATCTGGTAACATACTTTACACTAAGATATTATAAAGGTACATAGCCGAAAGGTAAGCCACTCCTTTCATGACCAATCACAAACTGTATTGAAATGGATTAAATGACTCTAAAGTACTTTAAGATAATTCAGAGGGATTCTTCTCTAAAAGCAAAATAGGCAAGGGGCACCTGGGTGGCTCTGACTTCAGCTCTTCTCATGATCTCATGGTTCCTGAGTTCAAGCCCCACATAGGGCTCGCTACTGTCAGTGCAGAGGCTGTTTGGAATCCTCTGTCCCCCTCCCTGTACCCCTCCCCTGCTTGTGCTCTCCCAAAAATAAATAAATATTCAAAAGCAAAATTGGAACTTCTGAAGCTAAAAATTTTAGCGGGTACTTTGGGGGTAGATTAACCTAGAGACCTCAAAGCAAACAACTCATATATCTATATGCGTATTTCTCCTTAGGATGATCTGTAAAATAAATTTCATAAAGATAACACTTATTTGATACCAATGGTTAGCCCACCTTTTCATGAATCTTTCACTTATTCCTACCTCTCTTCAAAAGTCACTCTATACTAATTTATATAGTTTTTTGTGTTATCTTCTGGACTATGAATGACAGTATCCTATCTAATTCATCTTTGTATACAATGGTAACAAATCTAGTATATCTGTAAGATTAGATAACTGATACTATATTACCAACACAGTACTAGGCCTTTAGTGTTTTTTGATGTTTGAATAATGCAATGAATAAAGGATGGGTAGGTGAAGGAAGTATGGTCATTATTCAAGAAACTATCCTTTGATGTTGCCAAAGACAAATTAGGATGTCAGATTATCTCCCAGATCACATCTCTGAACATGCTTCTTTCCAGCTTGAACAGCTTCTAAGACTCCCATTGCATGCTAAAACTCAAAGTTCCCAGATAGGAATTAAAAGCGTTTCAGGGTTTGGGTTCAAATACACTCTTCACCTTTATTGGCAATTATATACACTTAGGTGCCCAGGGAAGACATAATAGTCAAACAAGATTTTGATCATTTCCTCAACATGCCATTAAATTTCTCATCCTTCACTACATTTTGAATGCAGTTACCACACTCTCCTTCTCACACACCTGTCCAAATTTATAATGTTTAGTAGTGCTCTTGTGAAATATTTTTCTTCCCCTCTTAATGCACTTTTCACTTCTATTTCATGTTATTTGTGGTTTATTTCTACTGAGGGCAAGGATCATGTCATATCCATCCTTGTACACCCTATTTCATACAGTGTAGTACCTGTGATGTGACCTCCTCTGAGGGATCATGGTGAACTCAGCTCAGTAATGCCCATCACCAGACTTCAAGAAACTAAGGAAACTGCCCCAAGTCCCATTTTGTATGAATGATTGCATTCAGAATTACTCTGAGATCAACAATCTCTTAAAGTTACTTCAAAGTCAAGAAGTAATATAAAACTGGCAAGCCTATAGTAAATTTGGAAGAGAAGTATATCATAAATTATTTTTTATGAGTGAGAAAATTATAGGCATCTTCGAACGCTCACCAAAATATCTGAAAGAAATATTTAAAAAACAGTTTGAAACAAGGTATAACTGTGCCAAGGGATTCTGTGTATGATTACGATGAACAGAAACAAACACTCAATTAATATATTTACCTAAACAGCTAGTTTCCTCCTGGAAGGAAAATGGCACTTAATTAATTTGGCTGAATAAGACTCCTAACTGAATTCTCAGCTATGCTGCTAATGGAGTCACCTCCAAGACCAACTAGAAATACAGAAGTTATTGAAGAAAAGAATTGGAAAGATTATGTAGTAGACCATCTAATTAAAGGCAATTATTCGATAAAGTCATTGTCCTGTTTTAAATGTATTATTAGAGATGCCTACCTAGAAGGGAACTGGCACACAAGCAATGGGATTAAATGTAAGAATCTAGTTTAGGTTCTATTGGTTTGAAAGGAACCTGTTAACTCCTGTCTGTCTTTGGCCTCATCCCACGTTCTCCTGTTAGCAGGTGCAAAGTGGGTCACCCTTGAATCTTATCCTTTCCATCTTATATAAAATGAAGATATTGGGTTGATAAAAATGCATAAAAGGAAAGAAAAACTTCTAGCCATGGCCAGGAGCTATTGAAATCCCTTTTTCCCTCCTGAATATAACATTTTAGAAAGCTTCAGAAGAAATGTTTTCAATAGTGATAGCAAATGCCTTCCTTTGATGTTAGATCAGAGGTACCCGACTTTAGTGGTCAAAGTCATAGAGTATCTAGATAAAACTCAAAATATGAAGGGGCAAATACAAATACAAAATAAATACAAATACAAATAAATACAAAAGCAGGTAAATTTCATTGACTAATGTTACATTGGACTTGCAATTCAGGGCTTTTCTGCTAAAGGGACTTAGGTCACCTATGTCTTTAAATCATACTTCTGCTTGGATAGGGTTTAGAAAGTACTATAAATAATTATACAGTGACAGATTAACTTATGAATATCACCAGATATTTTCTTTTGACACTTTCTTATGCCTGTGCCAGATAAACAGATTTGTTTGCACGCAGTAAGGAATTTATGACCTTTAAGGAAAGCCTGATCTGTAGCAGTATGAAAGCCAGAGGGCTAGTTGTATAAAGGGAGGCTTTAGAGCTATTGAAATATACATCAACAAACAAAAAATAAAATACTTTACATATCTGGCAAATATCATCTGAGGCAACAAATCATAATGTGTTTATCAATTATGTTGCAAAGTGTCTCTGCTTTATATAAAGTCTTCCTTCACTGAAGTAACTGGAAAACTTAAGGTGCTTACAGAAACAAGGAAGAGAAAATAAAGACTTGGAGAGCATAAAACAGATCCAAAACTGAAGGAAAACACTTTCGAGAGAGATTTTTGTTTGTTTTAGGAGAAGAAAGGAAGTTAGTCACAACTTCAGTTATGGTTTATTCAGTACTTAGAAATTCTAACAATCTAAAGAGGAGATGTGACACACTGCTTACCTAAGGCTGCTCTCTCCCTACAGGGCTTACCTCTCAACAGTCAGCTCACCATAGTGGCAATCTGATCTAAATTTAGAGAGTGTTCTCATTTCCCTCACGCACAATCATGTTAGAGGTACAAGATAACAAGTGTGATTTAGCAAGTATTTCCTATGTGTGGTCATGGTTTGATTTTGAAATCATACATAACCCTCATCACTATGGAATCCAATACTACAAATACAAATAAACATTGTGACATATTATATATGTTAATATATGTTATAGTTAATATAGTTAATATATGTAATATTAACTATCAGTGATGTATGTGGTAGTTAATATCCATCAAATATGAGAAAAAATCAGTAGGTAGTATTTTGGTTCAAATTTAAACAAATTGTTTTAAAATGCATCTATTTCTAAGGCATTCTTAGAGGAACAACATGTTCTTATATAGAGTGCTGACTGGTTAGGGTCTGTTCCATAAGATAATCTCTTATAAACATTTTTTTTTTTTGTACTAAATATGTTTTAAAACAAAATTGTTATTTTTTTCCAACTAATTCTGTTACTGGGTGTAACATATGCCACTTAAGTTTCCTCCCTTTGAAAGTTAGGTAGGTGTGGTGTCTAAATGGGATTTCTCTTAATTGGTTGGGGATGCCCAGATGTGGGTCGATGATGGGGTGGAAACCTCTGGCCTAGGAGGTGAAAGAATTCATCTGAGGCAGAACAAAGGAGGTAGAAGTTTACTGAACACACCACAAGGGTGCAGAGGACAAGACAGCAAGGGGAGGCTGTCTGCAAGGAGGCAGTGGGAGGGGGCTGCTTTTAAGGAGGGAAGGTGAGGAGGTATGGTGATGTATGGAACTTTCCCTTTTTGGGGTAACTGTGACTAGTAGTAAATAGCCCATTGGCCAGTTAGGGCCTATGGGTATTTTGGGGTGGGTAGACTGATGGCCTGTATGTATTCAGCCAGGGGGGTCACTGTGGCCCTTTCTGAATTCCACTGCTCAAGCCTGTTTGCCTAAAAGCAGCCTCCACAGTAGATGGTTTCTAACTTTATCATATTCTAGCAATGCCATTTTGAATATTCTCAGAAGGAAAAACATACCATTTTTTCTTGTTTTCCTTGGGGATGCAGCAAGGGGAGCTTCCTAGAACTGAATTTGCTTATAGAAAATGTGCATTTTAAGGGATGATAGGTATTATAAAATTTCCATTCATAATCTTTTATACCTTTTATACCTTGGTTAAACACCAAATGACTGATGATATTATATCCTACCATGTATGGTGAAGAGTCTCCCAGTTGGGTGGAAAGGGGGTGTGTGTGGTGAATTAAACATGCTTAAGAAAGAGACAAGACCAAAATGGAGCCATGTGCCTGAAACAACACATTCTTTGCTAATACCTTTTTTTTTTTTCCTATTCCTTTTCTGTCTTTAAAAACCTTTCTTATTCTACAGCTGGACAAGCTCCTTTCAATTTGCCAGATGGGAGTCTGCCCAATTCGGTTTCCTTGGATAACATTATTTTGATCTCTAAGTTTATTCAGCTAATTTTTGTTGTTAAACAGCTCAAACTTTCTATTCTACCCTCACCAGACCTAGTAGAATGGTCTACCCACAAACAGTCTGCTGAGTTAGGTTGTTAAATAAATTGGGTTCTAGTTTGGCCATTTTATACACAATGTTCCCCCTTTCCTACTCACTACCCCTTGTATCAATTTAATTTTCCATTTATATGCCAGTCTTTTCTACTAGAAAATAAATCCCTTTTTTCTCTGTTTTACTCACTTTCATTTTCTTTTCAGTTCCTAGCACAATTTTGAAAATTCTAAATATTCAGTCAGCAAACGTTTGCTGAATAAAATTATCTATGGAAATTTATATCCTAATATACATACATACAGTAATATATGTGTTTATATACATGAAGACATATAAATTGATGTAAAAGTTTATGGATATGCAAATATGTATATATAATTTAATAGAAGTCTGGAATATTTCCTGAGTCACATGATAATATTTTAAGCAGGTACTGAGTTCCAAATCTCAAAAGCCTCAACAAAAATGACATTTTTGTTTTAGGGGATTCTTTTTGTATTTTCAAAGACAGCCAACCTTAGATGTTTCTATCTGCAAAAGAGCCTAGTTTAGACAGAAATGAAAAGTGTAATGCAAACTTCTTCATGCCAAACACCCTTGTTGGTTTTTCCTTCCTTGTAATGTTTTCTGGCTCTGCACACCTGGATAGAACCTGATAGTAACTTCCTGGCATCATCTTCTGGGCTTGCTCAGAGTGAAGCTGTGATTTTTCTAGTGTTACAGCTGATGGTTGACAGCTAATCCTAATGGAAAAGCAATGCCACCTTTGCTAATCCTAACAGAGAAGCTAAACCACTTTCCCTTTCAATCTGAACATCCAACATCAGATGAGTTTTTTAAAATGAGACGCCACTCTAAATTCTATCCCAGTACATACAAGATTGTGTGTGTTTATATATATGCATAAATATTCCAAGTCATTTGCAGTGTTTAAGAATGTATTTGAAGTCACTTTTCCCCATGTTATAAAAAAGATAACCATTTTTACAACTCTATTTAAAGGTCCCACAAAATCTATCACAAACTATTAAAAGAAATGACAACTATGCCTTTGCCATGCACTAACCACTTTATTTCTTTTCTCAAATTTTTAGATTGTGGTTTATAATTCACAAAAGGAATGTGAGTTAATATATCGTTTTCAAAATTTTGTTTCTGAAACAAGGTATATAAGGAATCATATAGCTAATTTATATTATTAATAAAAAGTTATTAACAACTAAGATTTATGTACTGTTTTACACATTAGAAAATATTTTCTCAGACATCTCTTAGAACAATCCACAAAAGAGAAATATTTTATTAGAATATATATTTTGGCATTATAGATGAAATCACCTACACATGAGAAAGTTGGGCCCATGGAGTAGATTGCTGGGAACTGAAAGGGAGGGCCTACACCGGCCAACTCCATCTTGTTCTGTGTCCTTCACCTTGACCACGCCTCCTCCCCTTGAGTAACCTCCCGCTCACCTGCCTAACAGGACTCGGACCCTTCCCCAGCCAATCGGCTGAGGCCACAGCCATTACCTCACAGGCATTACCTCACCAACTGCCCCCCTAGGCCCCAATAAAACCTTTGTCCTTTTGAAACTCGCTCTCTCTCCCTGGTATCTCACCGCTTCGTCGGTGCAGGTAGGGGATTGAGTTCGAGCTAGCTCGAATAAAGGCTCTTTTGCTTTTGCATCAGACTCGGCTCCCTAGTGGTCTTTGGGGATCACGAATTCTGGGCATAACAGGAACAACTTATACTGAATCACTAAAGCTAAAGGGAGTTCCTGGAGAGATGTTTTACTTAGCCAGACACAAGTGTTTGTCAATGGGCTACAGGTTATAAGGAAATTTGGTTCTATCTGCCATTTCCTTCTGCCTTTGTTTCCCACATCACTACGGAAGGGTGATTTTGGGACTCCAGGAAACGGAGTCTATAGGTTTCTGGAGATTAGGCTATTGGTAAAATTGCCTTTTCTTGCAATTTACTAAGATATTTGTAAATAGATGGAGACTCAGGTCCTGCAGGACTATGATCTCTATCAGTTAACCCTTTGTTTTTCCCCTTTCCTTTGTTCTTGGGCAGCCAGGAGTGACCAAGGAATATTACACGTATCCCACCTGGGGGGTGGGCGTGGTGTTTGCTGCCTATCAGCTTGCCTTATGCTCCCTCATCAATTATCTCATTATTTATTACAACAATCCTACAAGTATGTAATATTTGTTATTAATAAAATAAGAATTACTATTATTAGTATTACTAGCATTCCATAAGTGAGGAAATGAGGCTTTGAAAGCTTAAGCAGCTTGTACAAGATCACACAGCTAATAAGTGTGGGATTTTAAAAGAATCATCAAAACCACCTTTCATTATGCAGTGTAGTAATAAACAATAATGTAGACAACATGGAGCTAAATGGATAGCATACTCATTGAAATCTCAGGTGCAATATAAAATGAGAAAATGTTGAAATCAATTAAGGTATATATCTGAAGAGAAAAGCTAAAATTATGCATTTTAAGTACATGGCACAGTTTTTTCCCACACTCATAAATATACAAATATTAAAGAACTAAATAGAGAGTTACTCCATATCATAGATAGGAAGACTCAACATTGTCAGGATGTCAGTTCTCCTAGGAAGATTTATAGATTCAGTGTAAATCTCAGCAAATTATTTTGTGGATATTGACAAACAGATTCTAAAGTCTATATGGAGAGACTATATGGAGAGAGATCCAGAATAGCCAGCACAACATTTAAGGAGAAGAACAAAGTTAGAGGTGTAACACTACCTGATTTTAAGACTTACAGTAAAGTTACTGTAATCAAGAAAGCGTGGTATTGGCAAAAGAATTGACAGATAAATTTATGGCACAGATTAGAGAGCCTAGATATAAACCAAGGAATAATAGCCATTGCCTCTTTGACAAATATAATAAAGATAGTCTTTTCCACAAATGGTGCAGGAACAACTAACTGCATGCAAATAAATAAATAAATAAATAAATAAATAAATAAATAAATAAATAAAAATAATAATAATCTAGACAGAGACCTTAACCCTTTATAAATTTAACTCAAAATGGATCCTGGACCTATATAAAATGCAAAACTATAAAACTCTGTTTTGTGCTGGTCTCAGCCTTTCCACAGTGACTTTATCAGCTAAAAATGCCTGGAGGCATTCACCTGGGCTCCCACAAATATTTCCCTTTTTGGAATCAGTGTCCTGGCTGAACCACCCCCTAGGATTCTTATGATTACAAGGTACCCTCAACAATGACCACTAGGAAACTTTGAGAAAAGAACAATAAAACATGCGGCCAAACAAAAAAAGGGTTTCTTACTCACAGCCCTGGAGGTACTTGGCATGCCTGGGACCACACAGTGAGGCTGTGGGTGGAAAGAGAAAAAGAATGTGGGTCTGGAGTTCTGCTTTTCTTGGGGTTGAGGGTGGGGTGGCTAGGGTTTTGCAGGTTCACCTTTTATTGGTGAATTTAAAACATAAAGGCAGGAATTAAAGCCTGCAAAGGGAAAAATATGCTGCCAGTTGTCAACTAAGTCAACCAGAAATGTCTAAAACAGAGGAAACTTCAGGGGTGGGATGGCTTCACACTTTAACTAGTCTGTGGTTAGCAATGTATTTATTCAAGGTAGTTGTCTTTAAAGTGGATGCCTGCGTAATCAAAAGCTTAATGTCAGGCACTTCCATTACAATAGAAACAAAACAAAACAAAACAAAACACCAATGGAACAACAACAACAACAAAAAACCCAAACCAAGTGTCAGGATCTTATACTACAAACTCCTCGAAGATAAAGTAGGAGAAAACCTAGATGACCTTGGGTGTTGCATTAACATTTTAGATCAACACTAAAAGCACAATCTATGAAAGAATTGATAAGCTGGGCTTTAAAATTTAAAACTTCTGCTCTGTGAAAGACACTGTCAAGACAATGAGAAGACCAGCCACAAATGGAAGAAAATATTCACAAAAGACATATCTGATAAAGGACTGTCAACCAAAATATACCAAAAAACAAAACAAAACAATAAAACAAAAAAACAAAAAAAACTCTTAAAACTCAACACTAAGAACATAAGCAATCTGGTCAAAGAAATGGGCAAAAGGCCTTAAGCGATACCTCACCAAAGAAGATATACAGATGGCAAATAAACATATTGAAAGATGTGCCATATCATATATTATCGGGGAAATGTAAATTAAAACAACAATGAAATACCACTATACACTTATCAAATGACCAAAATCTGGAACACAGACATCACCAAATACTGGCAAGAACATGAAACAGCAAACACTTTCATTCGTTGCTGGTGGAAATGCAAAATGTCACAGCCACTTTGGAAGACCTTTTGAAAGACAAAACAGACTCTTACCATTCAATTCATTAGTCACACTACTTAGTATTTACCCAAAGGAGTTGAAAACTTATGTTCATGCAAAAACCTGCTCTAGATGTTTATAGTAGCTTTTTTTCATAATTGCCAAAACTTGGAAGCAGTCAAGATGGACTCAAGTAGGTGAATGAATAAATAAACTGTGGTACATCCATACAATGGAATATGATCCAACACTAAAAGGAAATTAGCTATCAAGCCATAAAAAGACATGGAGGAAACTTAAATTAATATTAACTGAAAAAAAAGCCAATATGAAAAGCCTACATATTGTATAATTCCAACTATAGGACATTTTAGAAAAAGGCATAACTATGGAGAAAGCAAAAAGACCAGGGGTTGTCAATGACTGGTGGTAGGAGGGAAAAATAGAGCACAGAGAACTTTCAGGGCATTGAAAGTATTATGTACGATACTGTAATGATGGATAAATGTCATTATACATTTGTCAAAACCCATAGAATATACAATGCTAGAGTGAACTATATGCAAACTATGTGATGAGGGAGCATAAGGCAAGCTGACAGGCCACAAACATTAAAACCCCAGAATTCACTGCCCTGACATCCACGAATCTGATTCAGGACATGCACAGGTCTCAGTCCTGGTTCTGACCCTAAAAGTAAACCATTTGCTAGGGTTCACACCCTTAAATCCAAGGGTTGGCCTATAGCTATTTGTAGAGGGGAGACCTGCAGTGTCCAATGCATGCTCATGAGGCTATTCATGGTGAGGGGAAAAGAGAGGCTGCTAGTGAAGGGGAAGAAAAGATAGAAGATGGAAGGTGGAACATAATGTGGGTAGAAGCCCAGAGTTGCCACTTTTTGAAAGGCCAGATTCTGCCACAGAACTCCAAAGACTAGCGAAACATCATCTTCCAGAGCATTATAAAAGTATATGTGTCAAGTAGAAAGAACATCTTTAATAGTTTTTCATCTTGATTTATAAATTTTTAACATTTAGATTTATAGTTTGTGAGAGTCCATCTTCATTTTTGTTCTGGGCTCCACAGATATTCAGGATAGGCTTGCCGCGAGTATTGGTAAATACTTCTCCCCAAGCTTTCCTTAAATATAGGCCTATGGGAAGAAATGAGGCAAATACTATTGCATTGAATCTACTTGTTCAATAAGTTGAAAATTCTTTGTTGACTCTCTCACACAACTCTATGTGGAGTTACTTTCCTGTGTACCTGTCTGTAGCTCTGGAATCTGTTTAGCAGTGCAAATGATGGAAATATAGCATGTGCAAGTTTCCTGTCTAATGAGCTACAATCTAGTATCACAAATATGTTTAACTTCTGCAATGTGGAATTACTATTTGCAGTATACAAAGAGCAATTTCAAATGTAGATAGTCAATCTATTATATGTATGCTTTAGTTTGGGATGGTGATACATTCAGATAAATAAAAGCAACAAATCATCCGGGTGATGATTCAAATATCTTAGAGTCAAAGAATTTCACCCATTTTGTTTGTTGATGATTGTATTGGTTCACACACTTTGTATCTACTTTTAGGTATTGTTTTCTTACACCGTTGCAGGGTTTGGACATAAATGTATTACTAACATTGATATCCTTTACTACTGCTTTAGTTTTACAACTACAGTGTTCATTGAAAAAAAAATATTGGTATAGAAGTCCAATATTTGGGAAAAGAAAATCCCTCAACAGGGTGAAATAAATGTTAAAGATAAAAATTGGGGGTTGACGTTGGTCCTCTATTAGGTAAAAACCTCAGAGCCACAGGTATGTGTTAAGTTTCAAATATGTATTGTTACATTTAAATATTGCCTAAAGATTTTAAGGCTGTATATAATATATAGTGGAATTGACAATGAGTATAAATACATGGACTCAGATATCTTGTCAGGTAATAACACTGGAAGGTTGATGACCATACACTAAAATCATGACTGAGAGCTAAGAATTACAGGGATTTTTTGATGCTGAACAAGTGAGAGAGAATTCAGGAACCTCGGTGCAAATGTTTATAAAGAACTAGGCAATCAATTGCTCATGTGGAGCTCTGTTTTCTTTGTTCTCTGCATCAAGCTTAACCTGAGCTCGTCTTCAGATCTATGAATAGGCCGAACAATCACATTGGAATAGAACAAGTGCCCTTGGATGATCCAAGAACTAAGTCATGGAACCAGTGCAGAAGCTATTTTCCCAAGTTTAGGCAAGGAATATCACTGTTGTTAGTAATACCACCCCAAAGGCCGAGGAAACTCCATTAATGAAAAGGTACCACTGTGGGTAAACACAGAAGTTCCTATTAAACTGGCAGACTAGTCAGATTTTCTGTGGGACCATCTTGCTGTCTTGAATACAGTAGTGCATACATTTGAAATGCATTGACAATTTCACATGAGGTTATAAAATTTAGATATCCAAAAAAATCATATGTGGGACATTATTTTGTGTTGAAAAATATATTTAGAATAACAACTTTTGAAGTCTTATGAGTAGATCATGTTTTTAAAATGTTTAAAATAATAAAAAAGATTTTCTAATTATCATTTGTATTACTTTTTCTGAAGATCTCAGAGCAATCAAATTATGCAAGGTCTTCATAAATTTCTGAATTTTTATCATGGTGTAGGAACAAAGAGGTCCATGTGAAATTGGGTAACAATTACATAAGAAACAATGAATTAAATTTAAAGTCATATGCATTCATGTTTGATTAAACTACATGATATATTACTTTAGATGTTGAGACCCACAGAAAATTGTTTCACTAGATTGAAAAATGTGCAAAGGCTCTAAAGTTAATAACACTTCAAAGTTGAAAAGCTATATACTTTAAATTGTATAGGTTATTTCTGCAATATGCTGTTAAATTTTTAATTTTACAAGTATGTACAAACTTTAAAATGATCTCACATTTGGATACATACCAAAAATTAGGAGAAGAGGCTTGTTATTGTAAATATGGCAGAAAAGTACATATTATTTTCCTGAGGTGTAATTTTTTTTTTTTTTGTAACCTAAAACCTGAATTTAGAGAGTGAAAAAAAAATTCTCAGGAAATATTTTCTACTCTATCAGCTCTATGTGGTATTAAAAAGCACTTGAAGTCCATTTTAAGCTTTCAAAAAAATTTTTTTAATTTTTTTAACATTTATTCATTCTTGAGAGACAGAGAGACAGAACATGAGTTGGGGAGAGGCAGACTGAGAGAGGGAGACACAGAAACCAAAGCAGGTTCCAGGATCTGAGCTGTCAGCACAGAGCCCGACATGGAGCCTGAACCACAAACCATGAGATCATGACCTGAGCCGAAGTCAGACACTCAACCGACTGAGCCACCCAGGTGACCCCCCCCCCAAAATTATTTTAAATTTAATTGTACACATTAAATAATAATCTTATTAAAAATGTAGAATTGAGACAGATTTAAATACAAATAGCTTCTGAATGTAAAATCAAATTTTCGCCCTCTAGGCCCTCCCACAAAGATGACTCAAAGTAGAGAGCCCACTTAATAATGTGGTGAGTAGCATTCCATTGCCACCAGTCCCCAGAACAATTGCACTGTAGAGCAGGTCACTGCTCAATTTTAGGTTCTGACCAGCCTGACCTGATTCTTTTTTTCTTTTCTTCAAAATAATTTTATATTTTTTTCAAATATTACACATTTATTTTTATTTACCCTTTATTTATCTATTCATTTACTTAAAAATAGTTCCCTCTTTTCTATCTTCTCTTCCCCCACCCTACTTTTGTTTGGTAATTTATGTAACACTACTGTTCTTCCTGCAGTATTTTTCCAAGAAGAAAGGGAAGTCATTAACATCTTGTCCTATTGTCACTTTCATAGAAACAAACAGTGCCCACTGGTGATGGTTGATCATGTATTTGCTTATGAGTTAACTTCTTCAATGTCCTCATATGGTTACCTTAGGATACCTACCTCTTTTTAAGAGGTGCCTTTTGAGCGCTTTGTGTGTTCAGACCTTATAATGATATGAAATAGCTCAAAAAAGCAATCAAGGGAAGTGGATACTGCCATTTTCACAGATCAAATTTATCAGTAGAGTTGTTATGAGATTAATATAAATACACACTTAAAATATGTGGTCATTTGTATCTAAATTACAGTTAATTCCTTATAATGCTAAAATATGTTAAATGCTTTATTTAATTTGGTTAAGATGGGAAATATCTTAACAGTGTAATAATTTTAAAAAATTAACTGTGGGATGATAATGGCAATTATACCAAAGCTGTGGATGCAGAACTAATCTAAGATATATGGTCATTTTCTTGGTGGATCCATTAAGTATAGAACTACCATATGTTATTTTACCAAGGAAATGACCGGAATGACACTTTAATATTTAATTCTAATATGATACAGTCTTGTTTATAAAAAGTTATATTTTGATCTCAAGTAATATTTGATTTAATAAGTGAGTTAACTGTGCAGGTTAATATACATATTGCACAAGGGCATGCTAATGCAATTAAAAATTAGCTCAGACAAAAATTATCATGAAAGATTTATAGAGTGCTAACAGCAAAGATTATTTCTGTATTTACTATGACTAACATTGGTTCTTCTAAGACGTGTTTCATATCCATGTTCTTTTGTAACTTAACTCTTTCTTAGTATTAAATATTATTTGAATTCAAAGATAAGTCTGCATTTTAACAAAAAGGTTCTAAGTCAACATTTACTGAGGCCATAGTGGTTAACTTTCATATTGTTATTTAAAGCTTAAGAAAAAAGAAGTTAAGGTTTCTTGAGAGACTCATTTGTAACTATGCACATCTCTAGCCATTAAGTTGATGACTAGATTAGTCTTTTTCATAAGGAAAGGCTATATAAATTTTTCTCACTCCCTTTCATTCTCTCTCAGATGTTTTTTTCTCATCAAAAGTTTCAGAATTGTTCATTGTTTTGCCAAAGTATGTATATTTAGGCACATTTTTCTTCTGAAAGCTGTAACAAGGCAGAATTGAAAGTGATTTTCTTTAGTCATCTAGAAAGAAAAATAGGTATCGTCATACTGTTATTTGATAATCTCTAGATTAATAGTCATATACCTTTGTGAATAACAGATATTGTAAAATATCTATTATATTTATTTTTCCATCTTATCAAATGTGTTCAGTTACTATCTACTTGTCACTGACACTGCTTACTGTCACATAAAGAAAAATCATATACATTTCTCATGTTCACTATTAACTTATTTTTAATAAAAGGGTAAAGTTGTTTTCAAGTTTTAGGATGCATAATGATCAATTGTTTTTTGGTAGGGTGCTTTTGTGTTTTGTTTTTGTTTTTGTTTGTTTGGGTTAGTAGCCCACAAGCAGCAGATCTGATTTATTAGCTATTGGGTAAGAACCAAGATGTGTGTTTTACCATGCACTTCATGTGGTTCTGATGAAGAGAATTTCTAGAGCACATGTGACAAAATAAGGTTTAAATAAGAAAGAGAACATGACTTTTAAGATCAAAAAGCAAACAAAAACCTATTTGTGTTCTCTGATATCACTCTTCAATTACAGGATTTAATTCTAAAAAATCAGCTAGGAGTCCTTCATTGTCTTTGCAGATCATCAGTTCTCATAAGTTAGCTCCTTCCATCCCCCCATTTATATGTTTCATTCTGCTTTCCCTGAGGTAATAGATTACATTACACTGGGCAGCCATTATCAGCACCTTTAAGTTCCCCATCCCTGTCTGTCTCAATTCAGAAATGGTTGCCAAATGAAACAATGGGTTTGATCGGGAGGATATAACCTAAGTCATATTTTTGAATCTTGGCTAAGTCTGACAAGGAAAGGTTCTGAGCGAAAATATTATTTCCTCCTATTTAGGATATAGAAACATTGACTTTTCCATCTCCCTCAGTCTCCTGATTCTCAGTGATTTCCATTACAGACCATGGGCAGAGAGACCCTCACTTTCACTGTTGCCAGCAAACTGGCAGATTCTTGCCTGAACTTATTATCTCTTTCTTATAGAATTTTGCTAAAAGAGACGGGAACAGTCAGAATTCTGTGTTTTTCTATCCTCTTCCCCTACAAACCACAAATCCAAAGGCATTTGGTATGACTCCCAGTTATTATAGGTCATAGTTTATGAAATGTTTTCCCTTAACAAGTGTCACAAGCATACCAGTATATAGCATATCTTTTCTTCACCTGCTGTCCATATACCAAGACAATGGTACATATTTTTAATTTTTATTGTTGCAAAGCCCCACTTCCAGGTACCAACTTCTGTATTAGTATTTAGGTTATACTGCTGGAACAAGAGATCCCACATATGTGGCTTGAATGACAAGGGAGTTTACTTCACACAAAACAGTACAGAAGTTAATTTTCCAGGGCCTGAGAAACTAATCTGCTCTAAGAAGTCATTTAGGTATCCAGATTCCTTTCATCTTGCTCTGTCATGGAGTATGTTATCATTGTTAGCTGGCATCCATATGCACCTTTGAGACAGAAGAAGGTGAATAAGGAAATCCATGTTTGGTGGTTTTGACAGGGAAAAAATCTGTTATAAGATGGCCAACAGAACTGATAGGGAAATTCCAGTTCCCGACCTAAGACTCCCCTTCTGGGTTCTTCTTCCTACCCCGCTTGCCAAGTATGCCAAATTACTACTAATGCAGAATGCGGAATGTGGAAATAACAGACTAGAAATTGTTCCCTCTGCTTATGCTCTCAGAGCTCAGACCTCTGGAGAGTGATCTCCTCTGACCCCACTGGTGTAAAATAAACTTCCTGCCTTCCAAGATCTCCAAGTACCGCTTGTTTCTTCCACTGGGTGATCCAGACCATGTTCCATAACAGTTTTACATTCAAGATGCTGATCTAAAACTTGTTCATTTAATTTCCTTGCATATACCACTGGCCCGAAGTGAGTACATGGATGCATCTACACTAAAAGAGGTTAAGAAATACATCTTGCTTGGTTATTATGTTGTAACTAAAACTTGGGTGTCCCGTTAATAAATGGAATAAAGAGAAAATAAATGTAAGAGCACAATTAGCACTCAATGTCACAAAATGGTACTTGTAAAGGATAATGAGAAAATTGAATAAAAAAGTGGATTTGCTATGCACAAGCTAGTTTTTTTTTAATTATACTATCCATTATTGCTGCAATACTCTTTTCAGATCCATTTTCATTGTGCAATATTTCTCCTATAGAAACTACAGCTTGGCTTTAGTATTTCCTATTCTATCAAATACATGGCCTTCTGAGCAGCCTTCTAGCTCTCCAATGACTGCTTCAACTACTTGTCTACCCTCACCTCTCAAATAATGTTACTAAGCTATTAGTAACACCCACTCATTCCTCCCTTTGTGGGTTTTTTGTTGTTGTTATTGTTAAGTGGGCTTTATGTCCAGCACAGAGCCCAACACGAGGCTTGAATTCATGACCATAAGAGAAGACCCAAGCTAAGATCAAGAGTCCGACATTTAACCGATTGAGTCACCCAGGCACCCTGTTCCCTTTGTGTTTTTAATCATGGAATTTTTTTTCCCTAATATCACCACTCATTTATCTTCATCATCTTCAAAAGCTTATTTGAAATTTTCCTTCTCCATAAACAACCATAGTAACCCTGTATAATTTGCTGTTTCTTACATCATCACTTTTTACTATTTTAATTTGCACTTGTGAAGATGTTACCTTTCATAATTTTAACACATTTTCACATTTATATGCCATTTTCCATCTAGACTGCAAACTTTTCCAAAACAAAGAAAAAGTACTTACGAACACACAAGAATAGCATGGTATTAATGTTCTTTGCTAAAAAAGCATCCTTCTTATGAGATAATTTTTTTTGGAAAAAAGCACAAGGTTTGAAGACGAAAATGCCCTTTCTATATCTACCATTTAACCAGTTGTGTGATCTTTGACATGTAACATGATACCCTCTTTTTTGTTATTGTTGTTATGCTAAAAATGAAGTCAATACCTCTGCCAGCAGAGTTCTTTATGACTAACCTTGGTGACTACAGCATATTGCTTATTCAGTTTTATTGGTTAGAATACTTAATGATATCCTGTTCTTTGTAAAAGTTCATATTATTTATAACTATTTTTTGTTTTATAACTATTTTACATGATTTTGTTTGTTATAATATAAGGCAACATTGGCATGTATATCAATGAATACTACTATCAGTATATTAACTTATTTTTCTGAGTTTATTTATTTACTTTGAAAGAGAGAGAGAGAGAGAACATACAAGCAGGAGAGGGGCAGAGATAAATGGAGAGAGAGAATGCTAAGCAGGTTTGGCTTGATCGCACAAACCATGAGATCATGACCTGAGACCAAATCAAAAGTTGGACACCTAACTGACTAAGCCACCCAGGCACCCCTCAGTATATTAACTTCTAATGACAACACTCTACTACTTTTTCTACAAACCCATAAAACCATACAAAAAATGAAAATTCATGGGTGCCTGGTTGGCTCAGTTGGTTGAGCATCCAACTTTGGCTCATGTCATGATCTCATAGTTCATGAGTTCAAACCCCGCATGGGGCTCTGTGCTGATGGTTCAGAGCCTAAAGCCTGCTTCAGATTCTGTCTGTCTTCCTCTCTCTCTGCCCCTCCCCTGCTCATGCTCTGTCTCTCAAAAAGAAACAAATATTTAAAAATTTTTAATGAAAATTCACATATTAGCCCTATTAAAAAAAGAAATTTACTATTTATCTTACTAAATAAAAAACCATTTGATTAAAGCAATAGATTATACACTGTGACCTAAGGCCCAACAATCTCAGATTTGTAAAACCCAAAGTGAACCAATTCCGTATATAGTTCATACTGACTCAACACTTTTATGCAGAAGAATTAATGCAAAATAATATGTTAGGGTTATTTGATCTTTAATGTCCCTTCCAGCAATAACACTTCATGATTCATACTGCAAAATATGAAAGTTTCTTTATATTTCCAAATATTAGTATAACATTCACATTATCATTTTTCTAGTAGATTAACTTAAACCTATCATATAAAGAACTATACATGAATTTTTTAATTTAATATCTCTTACGTTACAGATAATACTTCTCACAGACATCAAAGCCATGGTTTTGGATCCTATACTATCCATCAAGAAATACTAAAAGTAACTAGTCATTCTGAAAATAAGCCTGGGCACTTTTTTGACTCTATATAATAGGTATTTCATTTTCTATTTTAATGCCCTGAATGCACAATGGTTCTGTATGTACAATAACATTTGTATAGGATAATAACTAGAAATATTAATATTTATTCTTTTCCCTTCTAGTTGTTATTTTTTCTCAGTCAATCAGAAACCAAATATATGTGTCTTATATACATATTCACAGAGGTTCTACATTCTCCTACCAAATTTCTTATTGACTAATCCCAACTAAAAACAATTGACCTTTTGTAATATCCTAAATTTGTATCAGTACAAAATGAAACAGAGATGAAAACATAAGAAACTGTGTTTCAGTTGATAAATCTCAAGACACTTGACTCAGATGGTTAAATAGTTGCTAATAGTAATCCACCCAGGACTAACCTAATTCATGGAATATTGCCTATCCTTTATTGTAAACCTGGTCCTTCATCTGTTCTTTGGCCTACAAGAAATTTTTATTTTTTAGAATATTTTTATTAAGTCAGTTGGAATTGGATTTGTGACATATAATTAAAGAGCCCAAACTAATCCAATTATTTTTATAACTTTTAAACAGGAGAATAAAAACAATTGGGGAAGCCCTAGAGCAAAGTAGAAGGTAAAACCAAGCAGACAGATGTTTCAAAACCTCTAAGAAGGTTTAATTTATTTTAGTCCTATATTGAATTAAAGAAATGAGCACCAACAATGGGATAGGATAACACTCTCCGGGATGATGATATTGTAAAGAGACTTTACATTTTTCATTCTAATACCTGTGACTTGGACTGCATAGAGACAAGAGTATATGACAATATGACAATAGAACAGACCCTAAGTTAATCATGGTTTTAAAAAATGTTAGCAGACAGGTTATTTAAATTAACCATGATTGATATATTTAAGAAGCTAGCGAAATAAATGTAGAAAGTTTAAAAATGGAAAATATCACTAGAGAACTTGAATCTAAAAAAAAAAGGAAATTCTAGATCTGGGTGATATAGTCACTAAAATTACTAAAAGCAAACTATATACAGGACAAGACTGAACTGGTACAATGAAAGATAGCAATACAAGTGGTAAATCTGAAAATCTGGGAAAAATATAAATACGTTAGTTTGAATCATGTGGAAAACAGAGAAAATACATGTCCTTTATCTCATAATGAAAAGCGTCCTGAAAGAAAGGGAGAGAGAAAATGGAGCAGAAACAATATTTGAAGAGTTGAATGTCTGAAAATTGTCCAAAACCACTGAAAGACATGAACCTTCAGATTCAAGAAGAAACTACAAATAATAAGCAGCATGAAGAAGGAACGAGAAAGGGGGGGGGGAGGAGGGAGGGAGGGAGGGAGGAAGGAAGGAAGGAAGGAAGACATCTTATAACTAGCTAGCGGGGGCGGGGGAAGGGGGAGGGAAGAGACTTTACTTTCAAAGGAGGAAAAAACACTGGCAGATGATTTGTCAAATTAATGATGAAGGATAGAAGAGATCACATTTCTTTTTTTTTTTTTTTTTGAGATCACATTTCTATAGAAAGAAAATACCTACTATACTTGAATTCTACATTCAGTGATAACCTACAAAAGTGAAGATAAGACTGTGTTTCTGACTAGGATATAGAGCTGCAAGAAATCAAGACACCATGTATCATACTCTAACACAAATAAGCTAGAAAAACTACAGTGTCATAGTTCTCTTGAATATATCAGAAAGCTGAGTACAACAAGAAATCCATATAAACTAAGATGCAGACTGCACAAACTCTTCTTAGTAGTGAGAAATCATGACTGTTTGCATTCTTGGTGAAACAGCAGGAGGAGAAAAAATTTACCATAAAATGGGGTAT
The DNA here is from genome assembly GCF_024362965.1 of Panthera pardus. Classification (NCBI taxonomy): domain Eukaryota; kingdom Metazoa; phylum Chordata; class Mammalia; order Carnivora; family Felidae; genus Panthera; species Panthera pardus. The sequence continues at coordinate 44,295,895 of NW_026526991.1, read as the reverse complement.
GAAAAAACAGCCGGGACTTCATCATTTATTGATGGAGTGAGGCCTCATTCACGTTTTGGAATTCCAAGCACTTCTAGCCACAGAGCAAGATTACACTAATCACCATTTCTAACACTCAGGCCTTCACTGAAAGCTTGGGAATAGTATGCTGAAAGTGGAGTGAAGAAGCAAGTCAAGAAAACTGACAGAAAATCACTCTGAGGAATTCTGGGCAGTTACCAAACGCAAGAGAGCTGGTGGCATGGTAGTCATGCCGAGACATGAGAGTCAAAGCTTTTGGCTTTCTCTGTAGACTTTTCTCTGTAAAAGATATGGTTTTATTTTTATATTGTGTATGAATTTTATTGCTAAAAATAACTATTAAAAATGATTGCTAAGCACTGTCATGAACTTGAAACCACACTGTGCCTTTCTATGAAGGTTACCTAACACCTGGTAGGCTATTCTGTCTTCCACTTGAACTTGGTATGCAACCAAAGCTATTCTTTTACTGTTCCGATTTTTAGGTAGATTTAAATTTCATTAGATCAGATTGTTTTGTTTTGCTTTTTTTTAAATGGAAACTTTTTCATTTTGAAAACTGCAATAGTAATTTGTAGGGAATGTTAAGATATAGCTTTGTTTATGTTGAGGGCAAGTTAATACATCTATCTATTTCTTTTCATTCTATTCACTTGTCAAATGTTGACTATTGAAATGTTTTTTTTTTAATTGGTATGATTCTTCATAAAGACTTTCCATTTAAAGTGAGCAGTTTATAACAATCCTTAAAATCCCTTTGCAGTCTCTTATTCATTCATTCAACCATTTGAATCAACAGGGATTTGTTTGAATGTGTGTTATTGTATGAGCCTTTGTTCTAGAATGAGGAGCCCTGCTGGGTACATTGCCCTCTTAGGTCGGTGGAAAAAAATAGTAAATTTTCAAAGATACAAAAGATGTTAGAATGATGAGCTAAAACATTCCAGAGACAATAAAAACCTTTTTACTTTTATTTGATTATTGGATCATCATCTATTTCATCATTCCCACGGCTTTTTAAGGTGAAAGCCAACTATGAATATGCTAAAAAACAATGTTGAACATATACAGCTATGGTGTATGGATGTCATCTAATCTTCACAATATCTACCCATGAGATAGATAACATTACCTCCATTTTCGGGTTGAGTAAACGTAAGCTTATGGTTAAATAACTAGCTCAATATCCCAGAGAAATCCTAGTTTCTCTGACAGCAAAACCCACAGCTTTTTTGTTACAGTGAGCCCTTGCCTTTCCTACTCTAAAGTGACAAATTTCACCTGAGACTACTGGGTTTATTTTTAGTCAAATTAAGTGAGCTTGCTTACCAAGCAGTATGTAATGCATGGGTCACAAATCAAGAAGAATTTATAGTAAATATGGACTGTGCCTTGCCAGCCTCGGAGATGCTTACTACATGGATTTGCATTCAAACATCCCTCCAAGTGAAAACATGCCTGATTCTAACACTGGTGTACATAATAATGATAGAGCTCTGAGTGAGTTGTCAGAGGTCTTTTGGATTGGTAGGGAATTAATTCATTTTACATTCTGAAATAACAGACACTCGTTTCTCTTAATAATGACACTTGAGAATTCATTAAAGTAACAAGTCCATATTGATTGACAGTGTTGATTACTGAACACAGCTCTCTCTGTGTGACCCGTTCATTTGTTCTCTTCCTTTGTTCTCATATCTTTTGCCTCAGTGGAAGCTCTATTTCAATATGTCTGTCTTTTGAAGATGAAAAAGAGAAGTTTTACACCATATATTTTTTTTCTCCTTTAGAAGAAAAGTTTAGGGTAGGAATACTGCCAATATTGCCAATATTTTATTTTTGTTTTCATTTTTATTTTTTCATTTCTCTCGGATTGTAGGTTTGGTATGTAGACCAGATCAGAGCTCAGTGACTGAAATGGCTGTAGCACAGCTGGTCCACAAATGTCAGCAGGGAGGTGTTGGGGCATACATGTTATTAACTGCATCACTGATTTAACCATGGTAACTGATATTATTTCAAGAGTTGGGGGTAAAAATAGATCCACTTGGCTACAGCTCTAATAGACACAAATTCAGTTTCTTAAAAACTGGCATAAGACTCATTAATTTTAATAAAAAACCCTTTTCTTCACCTCAAGAAAGGCTTCCAGTTTCTGTCATAACTTGAATCCAGATTTGTGATCTTAGGCTTCTTACCTCTGATAATTCATTCAAGAACATCTTGCCTACCAGTATCTTTGTTTCATCATTAATGAATAACATCTGATCCGAGACACATGCATTTACTATGTGTTGGAACATCTATTTGAAAATCTCCTCTTTTAAAGCCAAAGGTGGAATATTTTTGCACATCCCAGTCCTCTGGAGGTTCTGTCTATGTCTACAGTATGCTGACTAGGTAACATTCTGCCAAGCAAACCTAATTTCCTTCCTTCCAAAATAACTCTAAATGTTTGTATTATTCCTTTCACATTTTTGTATCAAGTCAGTCCAGAGAAAGGGAATAAGGAGTTCAGGACACTGCTCAATTTTATGCCTTATTGCAAAAATGTTTTATTATAATTTCTATACTATTGAAATAATTGTAATATAACTGCATTTAGAGTAGCATTATGGTTATAATTCACATTGCCTGGGTTCTAATCTTAATTTTGCCACTTATAGCTGTGTAACCTTGAGCAAGTTAATAAAGCCTTTTGTGTCTCAGTTGCCTTATGTATAATATAGATAGTAATTGTATCTATCTCTGTGGCGAGGATGAAATGTGTTAATACATATATAGAGGCACAGGATTTAGACTTCTTGGCACATATTTAGACTTCAACAAATGTTATCTATTTTCATGGCTGTCGCTGCGGCTCTTGTCATTAGTCGGGCACTTAGTATCCTGTGTCATGGGTTCATAAGAGGAATTCCCTCAAACTGTGTAGAAAGTCACTTGAGACATCTAGAAAAATAGTGACTACCCCCCTGTAGAGATGGAACAGGTCTTTACAGCAAAATTCCTTTTCTTCTTTACTTATGAATTTTCATGTGGTAATGTAATTCTTCTCTTTCCTCTACATTTTCCTTTATGCCATTTAAATGTGCACAAGGAAATAATAAAATCATGCATATGTCCGAGATTTTACTCTGTCCACTTCAGCAATTCCAAGTATACTTGAGAAGAATTCCAAAATTATTCTTTTTGGCAAATTCTGTTATCCTGGGCTCAACCAGGACCTAAGGATTTTGAAGAAGGAAGGTTTTTATTAGTGATCAAGAGTAATATTTTCTCCTTGATAAGTTGGGATAAAAAAATATGTGTTTGGTACTAATGTCTATAATTCATAGAATTTTCTGGTTTCAAATTCTTATAATATTTAATCTTCCCAACTAGGTAAAGTGGAAATTAAATAGCTTCCTTAGGGGATGGATGGGCTGTAATGGCTAAAACAAAACAAAACAAAACAAACAGTAATATCTCTCATTGGGGGAGAAGTGGAACCAACTGGTGGACATTTTAAGATTACCTATGTAGCAGTAAGGTAGACTATGTGACAAAATAATCCAAATCTCTGAGCTTTTCAAACATTTGTTAGGGGTTTGCAGAGGAAAGTAAAGGAGTATACAACTTCTAAATTCCCCCTCCCTTTTCATATTCAAACATCCATGCACCAAATATTTAGAAAGCTATATAAATGTATTTTTTCCTCCCATTAACTGATTTTTGACATCCTTTGAGATAACCACAGATAATCTTGGTGTTTCTTAACCATTGTTGACAACCACTGGGTGATGATGATTCAGCTAAGGAAAGAAAATTAAGGTCCTTATTTCCAGAATTCTCAAATCAAGAAAAATATTTGTTCTAAGGTCAAAGTTTGAGAATTGGAGCAAAATTCTAGCTAGTTTTGAAATTATTTCTAAAAAGGACCCCAAAGACCCAGGTACATATACTCTTTCTGGCTTGCTGTTTCCATCTCCTAAAGAGATGCTATCTTCTTGGCTCAATTTCATCACCACACAGTATTTAAAAAGAAATATCGAGAAACTCATGAAATAACACAAAGATAGGTGGTTAACCACGTAGAAGTTTCCTATTTTTATTTTATTCTACACGTGCTTATTATAATAGGGATTCTTTCACTTTTGGAATGTTAGATTGCATGGTGCTCATCCCAGGAGTAGACCCTGAAATGAAAGTTTGAGGGACAGTGGTTTATTTGAAAGGTGCAAGAAATGCTGAAGGAATGTGATAAATGAGACAAGGAAAGGAAGGCAGCAAATAACGAAGGTATTATCAAGTAAGCAACCATTAGGGGGGACTGGAGCTTAGATCTACAGAAACTTCGGGAAATGGTATAAAACACCCATCTCAGAGTTATTCCATATGAGAGGCAAGTAGGCTGGAGTCTTTATTTCCTAACTGCTGTTAGTCACTGATGGATGGTTGCCTCTTGGGGAATGGAGAAGAGTACTGTTAATTCCTTGATATTCCTAGCCTGCCAGTCTTGCCACAATAGTTTTCTTCCCCTCATGAGAAAGCTTGCTGGCAAAGAGATTTAGATACTGTTAGTTGCAAGTTGGACAGTAGGCTTTAAAGTGATATAAGCACGGTATACCCTCCTCTGTGTCTTTTAAATAAAAGCTATTCTATCTCGAGCTGTTCTTCCCATGTGCTTGCATATCACACTTTGGTTTTTATTAACTATATCATTACACTGTAATTGGTTATTTATTTGTATTCTTCCTATTGTTCACTTGTGAAATTCCAGTGCACTACCTTGTAGTTGCTCAATAAATATTTCTGGAATAAATAAAAGAAGAATGTTTTCAGAATCAAGAATGACATTTTACGGTCTTCTGTTATTGATTTTTCCTACTTACCCCATGCTAGTCTAGACCACTTGCCTAATTCTAACTTATGAGTAGGATTATTCTAATATTTAAAAAAAAATAATGTTAATTTATTTTTGAGAGAGAGAGAAAGAGTGCAAGGGGAGAGGGGCAGAGAGAGATGTAGACACAGAATCCGAAGCAGGCTCCAGGCTATGAGCTGTCAGCACAGAGCCCAACCTGGAGCTCAAACTCACAAACCACGAGATCATGACCTGAGCCAAAGTCAGCCACTTAACTGCCTGAGCCACCCAGGCACCCCTGATTAATCTAATATTTTATTTTATTTTATTTATTTTTTATTTTTTATTTTTTTAATATATGAAATTTATTGTCAAATTGGTTTCCATACAACACCCAGTGCTCATCCCAAAAGGTGCCCTCCTCAATACCCATCACCCACCCTCCCCTCCCTCCCACCCCCCTTTAATCTAATATTTTAAACACATTTTATAGTCACTTCTCTTTAGAAGCACGTTTTCAGTCACTCTGTTCTCCTACCCTATGACCATTTAATTAGAGTTTTCAGCAAAGGAAATAAAATGCCATGCACATATATTGGAATACCCAGATTGAGAGAATAAATTCATTAAACACCAAAAATGAGGTAGTGTAATTACATGAATAAATATGCATTTCCAGGTAAATGCACTTTGTTGGGATGCTTTGAAATTTGAAGGTTGGCAATGCAGAGAAAAGAGAACAGGTTGTGATTGAGATTTTGAATGAACAAAAAGTGTCCCTGCCAATTTGAGAGTGATCTAGGAATATACTTGCAGCAGAAGTGCTGGCCAGTAGAGCTGTGGATGAGTTTCCATGGAGGAGTAAGAGACTCTTTATTCAACTTTTTGCTTTTTGTTGTCAGTACTTACATTTTTACAAGTATAATAGTTCCAAATTAATTGAGGCTCAAATAATTTCTCCTCAGTAGTTTTATGTCTTTGGTTCTTAAACTTTGTGCTCTCTATATGTGCAATGGCTTATGTTCTAAAACATAAAATCTCTGGTTATATCAACTACGCAGCTGCCATCCAAAAATGTAGTGCTGAAGAACTTTAACTTTCTTTTAAGTAAAGGCACTTTCTAAGGTACTCAAAAGTATTCATTTACACTTATAGCAAATACATTTAAAACCCTGGAGAAGTGTGTGTGTGTGTGTGTGTGTGTGTGTGTGTGTGTGTGTGTGTATACGTATCTGTCTATCGATCATCTATCTATCTATCTACCATCAATGAGGAAGACAAAGTATTTGAGGAGAGTTACCTTACTCCTGGGGAAGAAGAGGTGATCTCTTTATTGTTTCCTCTTCTGCCATGTCCTGTTACTTTAAGGCATCCCTCTTATAATACTTGAAATTTGAGAAGCCTGAAAGTTGATAAGAGAGCCATGAATTCTTTGCTAAGTACAAAAGGCAAAGATCTCATAGCTTTGAATAGTAGAGCTTCTAAGTTGAGGATACATAAAAAAAGGACACTATCAGAAAATGATCCCTTTAAATGATTTCCAGACACTGGTTACTAGTTATTTCAAACTTTAATTTAGTAAGCAAGGAGGTAGCAAACAGGGAACAATAATGACCAACACTTGCTGTCATTACTATTTAAAAGATGCTGATATAGGCATTTTACACAAATTTTCTCCTTAAATCATAGCAACAACCCAAGAATAGACATTATTCACATTTTAGGAGGGTGATATTTGGAAACTTAAATAACTTGCCCAAGATAATATAGCTAAGAGTCCAGCCAGGCCTCCAACTCAGGAGGTCTGACTCCAAAAATCATCCCCTTAATAAAATTTTGTGTATAATTTAAAGAGGAGGAATATAGGAGATATCTTAAAAAGAAATTATTGGGATCCCAGGCTTCAAATGTCCCAAAAGTGTAATTAAGGACTCTAGTAGAACTTACTGAAGCACACACCTTAGGGACATTGAGAAGTCATCATTAAGTGGTAAGGACTTATACGAAGGTTAAAAGTTTGTGAGTGGAAATCTTGAAGGCTTTGAAAGATTAAGGTGACATTGTTTTTGCAATACTAGTCACGTTGGTAATTTCCTTTCTATCTGGTAACTGGCCAGATAGAAAGGACTGGAAAAGACTGGACTAACATGTGTTCAACTTCCTAGGAAATAAGTACCTTTAGCATGTGTGTGTAATACCATGCTTTTTGCAGTTCAGCTCCTCTACTCACATTTTGGTCTATAATTACTAGTAAGCAAGCAAGTGATAGAGGGATGGCACAAGAGTGGGAGGAGACCATAAAAACATCACCACTTGCAGAGCACTCCAAAAGTCAGTCATTAAGCCATATTGTCTGAGAGAAAGAACATTATTGGACTTCAGAAAAATGCTTTCTAAGGCGAGGAGTTAATTTCAGACTATCGGGAGATCCAAGATCCCTTGATACAGTGAGAGATACCTATAAAGTCATGACTGAAGATGTCAAGAGGAAGTGATGAGTCTCAGGTATGTCTCAGATATATGGTTAACTTTCAAAGCATCATGACACGGAGTTTCATTGCAAGTCACACTTAATCGGCAACACTAATTTTGGATCTCAGACTATATAAACCCAAGGATGAACCCCATATGCTAGAGAAGGCCAAAATGCCTAAATAAAAAGTCACCTACAGCAGTGGTTGTCAATGAGAGATCTACTTTGCCACTGAGAGACATGTGGAAGTGTCTAGAGACATTTTTGGATATCACAGGTAAATAAGATGCTACAGGCATCTATTAGACAGAGGGTATAGATGCCTCAAACATCCTACAAGGCACAGGACAGCCCCTGACAATAAATAATTAGCTGGCCCCAAATGCCAATAGGTCAAGGTTGATAAACACTGACACATTAATAACGACTTATTTGGAGGCACCTGGGGTGGCTCAGTTGGTTAAGCATCCAACTTTGGCTCAGGTCATGATCTTGCAGTTCGTGAGTTCAAGCCCCGCATCGGGCTCTGTGCTGACAGCTCAGAGCCTAGAGCATGCTTCGGATTCTGCGTCTCCCTCTCTTTCTACCCCTCCCCGGCTTGTGCTCTGTCTCTGTCTCTCAGTAATAAATAAAAATTTAAAAAAATTTAAAAAAAAAGACTTATCTGGAACAATTTCATCCATGAAGGCTTGAGGTCAGGAAGTAAAAGTCTATTGAGAAGGGACAGCAGGTATTGGGATGGTGAAGGCTTGTGCCTCTATTTGTTTAATGACTGTACAAAGCTAATTATTGAGGATTGAGCAGAGATTGTTGGATTATTGGGAATCCTGGATAGGTAACTGAACATTGGCTTTTTTATGAGAGCTTGAGTAACAAAAATAATAATTCTTAATCTTGTATGAATCAGTTTAGGCAAATAAGCTATAAGTATACAGATATATCATATAAATTATTCAAAGTATACTATAAAACAATATTTATATATGCCTCTCAAAAAAGTATTTTCAGTATTGGGGCACCTGGTGGCTCAGTCGGTTAAGCATCTGACTTTCGATTTTGACTCAGGTAATGATCTCATGGCTCGTGAGTTTGAGACCCACGTCAGGCTCTGAGCTCACATTGAGGAGTCTGCTTGGGATTCTTTCTCTCTCTCTGTGCCTTCACCACTCATGCTGTCTGTCTGTCTGTCTCTCTCTCTCAAAAATAAATAAATACACTTTTAAAAAGTATTTTCAGTACTAATGATGTGTTAGGTAAAAGGCAGAGAGAATGGCATGTAAAGATTGTTTTTAATATTTTTCTACATGTTTTGCAAAAAAATTAAATATCAAAAATCCCAATGAATTGCATTGTTGCAAGGCATTCTTGCTTTCAGCTCACAAAACTACAGTAGGATGTAACAATAATGGTTTTCCCCACAGGTTTGGAAAAATAATAACATATCTCAAATATTAAAGAATCTTAATAAAAACATCTCAAACTTTTCTCATAAGGAAAATCATTTCACTGTATATTTGGAGAATGCACTTTGCACTAAGTTTTTAACTGAGTGATAATCACAGCAAAGTTTCTAATTCTGATTTATACATTTGATTTCCTAGTCAAATGCCAAATGTCTTGTTTTCCGTGAGATTTCTATCTCGAGTAGTACTATGAAGCATATTTTGTAATTGTGCAACAACCAGTACTGTTTGTAGTTGAATGCAGTTGAAGGTAGAAAGGCTCTTAATTAAGCATTCTGAATTTGGGGACGGAGAATGGAATTCTGGGGTCTTTAAATCCTCTAAAACTGAATGCAAAATTCCATGTTTGAGTGAACTTTTTTTGCCTATGTAGAAACGGTTTATAGTTTTCACGGGACTGTGTGACAGGGTCCATGGACCAGTTACCTAAAACTATTACCCTGGAGGAAGGTTAGAAAGGGCTTAGCTCAGTCAGAAAGCCTGGTTCTCTCTTTTTTATAGCTGGAAGTATAAAATTAGAATTGTCATTTTCCCTATTGGAGCAGAGAATAAGAAAGGTGAAAATTTCTTTTCACTGTAGACTCATAAGAAATATCTATCTTTCAAAAAACTCATATTTTTACAATACTTTGGATTCCTTTTTAAGCCTAAATCAACAAAATACTATAGTTTTAAAACACTTCTATCTACTTCTTCCAAAGATCTGAGGATACACACACACACACACACACACACGCACACCACACACACCACGCACACACACACACCCACACACACACTGAATTTAGTGAGTCCAATTTTAAAATGAAAATAACTATAAAACAACCATTTCAGGTATAAGCTGTGGCTCTAAACACTGCAGTTGTAATCACTTACAATTAACCTATTGTTAGTCCCTGTCTCTGAAACAAATTCGTAAAAAGTTAGCAAAAATATATTGACATTGTAATTCTCTTTTGATTGTTATTTAAGAATGTTCAGTTTATTTCCTTTAAGGCATTCCTGTAGCAATCAGTTTGGATCTCCATTATGTTAAACATGTCATTCTGTATTTCATTATAATTAATTGCAAACATGTCTCTCTTTTCCACAGGTTACCTTCCCGAAGTGCAGTATGATTTCTTATTCATGTCTCTTTCTCCTTTATCAGAGTAACTTTCGAAATGAAGGTGCTTCAAAAATGATGGATTTTGTATATTCTAATAAGCACTTCAGATTTGGTCAAACTAGTTCTTGAAAAAAACAGAAAACAAAAAGAAATCACTGTGTCAGATAAGAAGAAGGATCTAATCTGTTAAAGGTACAAATCTGTAATCCAGATGGAGGAATAAATCTGATCCTCCAATATCTTGAATACAAATACATAGTGAGGTAGAGTTTCAAACAAAGGTCTCCTTTCACTAGGACATAAAGAAAGACACATGTGGGAAAGGTAATATTTTGACAAGTATCTGATTAATAATCACATAAATAGCTTTGCTACTTAGAAAACTTTTACTCCATCTGACCCAAACTTATACTCAGAAAAGTGGTAAATTCTATTTTCCATTTCTTTTTCCTTGTCTTCTCTTTTCACAGGAGACCTGTGGGCAGCAAATACAAGCATCAAAATATCCAGATATTGCAGGCCAATGAATTAAGGACACACTCATTTAGCCAATTTTGCTTCCACAAGATGTACATTTTAATTGTAACTCATAATATTGAAATTTTGTAAAGTTAAAGACAAATAAATGTAAAATTTCTTTCCCATGTGCAAAACTTTACTGGGGTAAAACAAAAATTCACCATTCAAAATGTCAGTGTGCCAACTGCAGATTTATGGAACATCCTGAACTGGACTAAGGAGGACTAAATCAAAAACCAATTTATATAATTATTTGATAACTATTCCAGAGCCTTTCCAGGCACTGCAGCTTATTAGCAGGTGCTACATTACCCCAGCCAGCTGTCAATACCTGCTGTCACCACTGCACATGCAAAATATACACAGAAATACAGCAAATATATTCCCCTGATATCCTTCACCATTACATTTTGAAATTAGATTGTGTAAACCTTATTATCTTCATTCTGATTCATTACTCTAAATGAAGATCTACATGATGCATGCTTTTTAACGTTGATTTTTCCAATCATTGTTATTGATAAACACTGGCAAAACTCACTTTAAGATACTCAGAAATTTGATCATTGATACGTGAGTAAAAACTGTTGATGAATTTTCCACAACTTAAATCATGGGGAAATTTTCCATGAAATTACATTTATTTTCACAGTGTGATCTCCTCTTTTTAGTTACACACTTTTCTTTGATCTCTATGTTACTTATAAGACCATGGGTTCGCTCGCTCCAGCTTTCTCTTTTGTAAATTCTCTATAAAAAATATCTATGGGATAGATATACTAAGAAATAAAGTTAAAACTGATGGAATTCTTTACCCTTCTAGCAAGATAAGGTCAAAATTGTCAAGATCTTAAAGTTTCCAGACTTTCTTTTTTTAGATTAACTCGCATATTGTTAAAGCTCTTATTTTCCCCAAGCTATTTTCATCTGAGATCTCCCATGAGGGGTTTATCTTCCAGTTTCCTTCTCAACTGGCACATACACAACCTTCCAAATTCCTTACTCGACAGTTTGAGTAAACATTATGTTTATTCCTACTCAATTGATCGAATTTCCCCCCAACCATATGTTTAAATTCATGTCTACCATAAGAACAGATTTGAAAGTGATTTTCCTGCAGGTGGTGGCTTCATATCAAAGTCAGTTTCCTTATACAAATGCTGGATCATGGGAGTTGGCTCCTGTCTGACTAGTCACACACACAGCAATGAGGTTCAACAATAGTACTTAGAATGAATCTGAGGAAACGATCTTCTTAACAAATAATTCATTCTACTTCCAAGGTCAGTTTTTGTCAGTGTGAGACCTTTTCTCTGAAGGGTTTTATTATATCAGACAGTTTCCAATGGGAGCAAAAATAGTCTTTTAGGTATTTTGAGCTCTATCTCACTCTCCATCTACCTGATAATCAGATATTACAGATTAATGTAATAATGCATCTGGAAGAGATTTGAAACTACCGTTTCATTTTGTTGCTTTTGTCCTGGTGCTTGAAAAATAAATAGACTCTCAAATTACAGTTTATTTCCTTCTAGGTGAAAAAATTAATAAATCAACAATGTATTCTGATCCTTCCCTACACATTGGGGTTTCAGGTCGTGAAATGAAAAAGTTTTTAAAATCCTTTTCTTCCATTTTAGTCAAGTAAAAATGTCATCTTATATTAAATGATGACTTTGTTAAATGATTGATTTGTTCTCTAGGTATAACTGCATAGATCTGGTTTTCTTTTTTTCCAACCAGGCGACAAGGAGAGATTTAATAATCTCCTATACATAAGCCAACTTAAATAAAATTGTTTTACCTCTATTAAAAAACACTCTTAGGTAAATGTTAACCTCATATCTCTTGATATTGAAACCAAGATATTTAAATAACTTGGCAGGGTCTCAAAGCTATATATTTATACGTGTGCCATAAGGCTTTAAAATAGAGGTTAATTGCAGTTGCTAATTGCAAAGCCCATAATCATGTTGCAGATGGAACTCTGTGGCCTGAAGTAATATAGAAAGAGTACATGGATTAAGAAAATAAAATTATAGTGGCACTTTCAGCCACTGACTTGGAGAAGTTGATGGGTTGTGGTGCTCTGAGTCATGGGAAAGATGAGATAATAATAATACTACTACTAAATATATTAGTTCCATTAGAAGTATTAAATCTGAGAATAATATTAATACTATAGAGATGTTTAACTATAACATATTATGCACCTGGATAAAATTTTGCTTATTCTGTTGAAATAATACCGCTCATGTCATGAGATAGCATCAAGTACAACATCATTAGCTTGTTAAGTGAAAGGTACTTTCTGACATCATTCAACACTAAAAAATCTTTTGTATGAAAAGCTGGGTTTGTAAGTTTTGCAGCATATTCCAATTTATACAGCACTTGTATTACGTTGATTTTTTATTTGCGTTAGTAGGAAAGTAACTTTTCTTTGTTTTTGTCCATAAGGTGACAGGTGATTTGCTTTTAACACATAATTTCCACTTTCAGCTTTGCTCTGATAAGGGGTCAGATTATTATGGTCACTTGTTCCGGAGTTGGCTTTATGTTGTTTGAAAATGGAAGTTTCTTTACATTGTTTTATCATACATGTAAATTATTTTACCTCAATATACCTTTATATTATTTAGTTTTCTAAAAGACTGCACATGCTCACATATGCTTACAAAACCCAGGTCTCTAGGTATTCAGTAATGCCTATAAATTTATTAGGTATCATTTCACTTATAAGTTACTGCTTTAATGCTGTGATACCCTGTTAAGAAATAATAGGATCCATATTATTATATTCTCTACATGATTGTATTGATTTTTATCATAATTTCCATAAAAATAAGAATCTTTTGGAAGTTTTGTTACTTTGCTTTCTACAGAGGTGATCCCCCTCTGCAGGAAATAAGCATAAAACTGGACAAAATCCTTCCCCCCCATCATAATTATTTCATAGTACAAAAGATCAACCAAACACAGACAACAAATTGAGAAGTAATTATTCTTCAAAACTCCAACAGTATTGGGTGAGAAAGGTGGCAAATCTGTAGCCTTCTTGTTGGGCTTCCCCACCAGCTTAATCAGAGAAAGCTCTAGTTTTAACTGTGGTGGAGAGCAAAACCCAGCAACTTTGAAATAAGAGATAGAAGACTCCGTTGAAGACTGAGAGACAACAGAGTAGCAACAACAGGTTTTTGTTGTTGTTGTTTTGGCTGAAGATAGCTGACTGGGACTGAGGTTACAGGCCAAGTGTATGGTGGAGGGAAGAGCAGCCAGAACATAACAGGGAGATTCTAGAAGTGACACAGAAACAGAAATGCTGATATGAGTTCTCCAAATATTTCTGGATAATTTCTAAACTTTGCAAATGTGAAGAAACCTGAGAGAACCCTGAAAAAAATAGAAGCCCAGTGAGATTTGGGAAGTAACTTTGACTTTGAAGGTGTTTCTCTAGTCACACATAGCTTAGTTTGCTAAAGGCAGAAGCATTATAGTGTTGAGGTTTATGAGCACAACATCCACTTGAATTATTGGCTAATGACTAAATTATGAAGACATCAGTATGAGTCCTCTTGCCCCTCTCCAAAAAAAAAAAAAAAAAAAAAAAAAAAAGAAGGGCTGAGCAGAGATAACTATAGCTGCACACTATGAGAAAGTGTGGTTATATAATTTAATTACTGACAAAAGAATAAAACAAAGAAGCAAGAGTGCTGAGAGAAATAAAAACCGAATCCAGAATTCCTATAATTTATCATCTAAAACATCCCAGTTCAGGCAAAATTCCTACATATACTGAGAAAAGAAAACTGTGACACTTGCTTAGGGGAAAATAACAACAACAACAACAACATATAACAATAACCTTAAAACAACTCAAAATGGTCTCATATGGTGTATGTTGGAATTAGTAATGAAGACCTCAAAGTGACTATTATAAATAAGTCCAATAATTAAATATGCCCAAACACTTAAAGAATTTTATAATAACAGTTAGAATATGAATAGGGACTCTAAAAGAGAAATGATAAATATAAAAAAGACCAAGTGGAAGTTTTAGAGATAAAAGTTATAATAACTAAAATGAAAAAATTCAATAGAAGACCTCACCTGTAGACTGGAGATGGAAATGAAAAATATGAACTGAAGATAAATTAATAAAATTATCTATTTCAAAGATTAAAGAGAACAAAGGTTGAAAGAAAATAAATAGTGCCTCAAAGATCTTTGTAACAATATCATGTATTTCAACATACATGTGATGAGTGTCTCAAAAGGAGAGGAGAGGGAGAAAGGAGAAGAAAATGAAGAAATAGCCAAAAATTATTTGTCACATTTAATCAAAAACTCGAACTCATAGAGCCACACTCAGACATGTAATACTTCAACCGCTCAAATTCAAAGACAAAGTACCCCAAGTAGTAAGAAAAAAAAAAAACTGACCCATGACGTGCAAGGAAAAATGAAAACATCATTGTCTGACTTCTCAACAGAAATAATAGAGACTAGTAAGCACTAGAATGAAATATTCAATGTACTGATTGTTAAGGAAGACATAAAACTATCTTCTGTGGCAGATAAAATAGATACAAAATAATCTTGTATGTGGAAAATCATAATGAATCAAAAAAAGTTTATTAGAACAAATAAACAAGTTTAGGAAGGTTGCAGATTACAAGATCAATACCCCTAACCCAATTGCATTTCTGCTTATTAGCAAAATAAATCTGATAATGAACTTTAGAAATTCCACTGAAAATAGTTATGAAACAGAAACATTGATAAAATTTAAAGAAGACAAATAATTGGATATACATACCATGTTTAATATTTAGAAGATTCAATATGCTAAAAAGCAAATTCTTCCCAAATTGATCTATCTATAGATTTAACACAAACCCTAACAAAATTTCACTAGCTTTTTTTGTTGGGGGAGGGGATAGAAATTTACAAGCTTAGCTTATAACTTATAAGGAAACATAAAGAATCTAAAACAACCAAAACAATTTAGAAAAAAATTACTGTTGGAGTACATAACTCTCTGATTTTCCAGTATTCTATAAAAGCTAAAGTAATCAAAGGAGATTAGTATTGGCACAAGAATAGACTTATAGACCAACGGAACAGAATACAGTCCAAAAATGGCCCCCACACATATGGGGAGTTCGTTTTGAACAAAAGTGTCATTGTAATTAAATGAGGAAACAATACTCTTTTAAATAAATGGTACAGAAATATTTGTATATCTATTCGCAAACAAAAAATTAACATCGATCTCTCCCTCACACCATATAAATAATCAGGTTAAAATGAATTATTGATTTAAATGTAGGAACTAGAGCTATAAAATTTCTAGAAGGATCCACAAAAGAAAACACTCTGAGACCTTGCCATAGTCAAATATTTCTTCGGTTGGATACAAAACAGCACAAAAAATAAAAGAAAAATGACTAAAAAGATTTTATTAAAATTAAAACTTTTACTTCTCAAAAGACATTCCTGAAAACAGATAAGCAACAGTCTGGAAGAAAATATTTGCAAAACCTATATCTTATGTATACAGTATATAAAGAACACTTGAAACTCAAAAATAAGAATTCAAAAATTCCCATTAAAAGGAAAAAATATTTTAATTGTTAGCCTAGCCCCACCTTCCAAAAGATGACTGAATGGCGAGAAACACATGACAAAATGATTCATGTGAATCATGTGAATAATTCAATATTCAGCATGATGAATCATTAGGGAAACAAATTACAATGACAAGACATACTACACTAGAATTCATTGAAAGAAAGAAAGAAGAAATAAGGAAGGAAGACTGGCATACTAACTTGTCAGTAAGAATGTGAAGAAACTAGAACACTAATGATTTGCTGGTGGGAACATAAAATGCCATGGCCACTTGGTAAAACAATTTGCTAATCTTTCAACGTTAAATTTACATTTACCATGTAACCCACCCACTCAACTCTTCAAAGTCTATTCTAGAGAAATGAAAATATATGCCCACTAAATTCTTTTATGGAAAATTAATAGCAGCATTATTCACAGTAACAAACATCTGGAAACAACCCAACAATCCACAAGCTGGTAAACGGATAAGCAATCTGTGGTATATTAACATAATGGAGTACTATTCAGCAAAAAAAGAAGGAACTACTAATGCATGCAGTAACATAGATCAATCTGAAAAATATGCTATGTGAAAGAAGTCATATATAATTTATATGGATTTTCTGGGAAAGGCAAAATTATAGAGATAGAATCCAATATCTGGTTGTCTGGGACTAGGTATCAGAGCAGGGATGTACTGCAAAGAGCACAAGAGGATGCCTGAGGTTATAACAATATTCTAAAACTGCACAAACTGTGTGAATTCATTGAAATCATTAAATTGTACTTATAAAAGAGTTTAATTTTTTGCTATATAAATTATACCTTAACCAAGCTGTTAAAAATTCTCTATTAAAAAAAGAGAAAGAGAGTGAAAGAAAGAAATTAAGGTTTGGGGTTCTGATTATTGCATTATTTATGTACATACAGTTTAACATTTTTTGATCACCTACTATGTTCTAGGTTCCCTAGGGAGATTAAAAAAAAAGTCTCTGTCCTCAAGTCACAATAAATGACCAAAATAGAACTGAATAACTTTGAGATGAAAAACGAGATAAAAAGTTAAAATTGAGATAGGAGTTGCTATAAAAATAAAATTCATTGATTTTAATTGAGCATTCCAAAGAACACTTCAGAATGAAGAGTGTGCCTGTTAGTTGTTGAAAAAAATGATCGGATTTAAAAATACAGAGTTGATGTGGAGACGACATTAACCAAGGAGGAAGCAGCAGGAGTAAAAGCATGTAGGCTCTAAACATATCACATCATGTTGCTATCAAAAAATAATAGGGATGTCTCTCTAGTAAAGTAAGAGCCTGTAATTTTCTTTTAAAAACAATTTTATTAGGGAGTATACATTGGCAGCCTTTTTCTTTATTAAAATAAATGAGCAGTATAAATTAAAGTTACAATGTCAAAAATTTAATTACTCTGATCTTGTTTATAATCTCCCTTGGGTTTCAAATATATTTTTAAATATCCCAACCATGCACCTGTAAATCATATTTTTAGGCCATCTGTAATTTTCTCTAAGACCTCATAATATAGGTGATATTTACAATGGAAAATGATGATCACGTAAACAAGAGAAAACCAAAGAAATATAATTATGCAAAATTATAAATAGGTGTACTTCTTTTTAGGAAATGAAGGACATAGCGATATTGTTTAAGAAAACAAACTGAAAAGCATCTATTCATGTAGGAATATTATTATTTAGCCAAAAATTTACAGTGGAGTTTGTCTAAGGTATTACACTCAACATTAAGCTACCAATAAGCAATTAGAATGACTTTACTTAGTTTACGGAATAAAGTTTATCTGTACTTACTTAGGCTCAGAAATAAATAAATCTAGTTAGAGTAATGGAGAATGTAGAACAAGTACCTGAAAGATTGCCTAATGGAGTTACTGCTCCAGAGGAGTCTCCATATTTCTAGCTTTTTATGGTCTACTCCATCACGCAGCTTCTGAACGTTTCACTTTGAAAGTCACTCTGAGGTTAAGTTCTGATCACACATTTTTTAGTTGACCTGAAAATGATAATTCAGGCCTGATATTTTGGAAGTGTTGGTGTTAAAAGATGATTTATCTTTTTATAAACATAATCACTTTGTTGATCACAATCAACGCTGTCATATAAGATAAATGGGCAAGGTGTGTAAAGAAGATATATTTTAAGTCCAAGAACTAACTGCATTGATTGCATAGGTTCACAATTGAAAAGTAAGTTTGCATACTTCCTTTATACTTTTTATATTTTTATATTTTCTAGATTTTTATATTTACATTCATTTATTTTGTCTTCTGAACACAATGTAAAGTTATAACACACCTATTTCTACTAGAGAAGACCTTGAAATTTACAGAAGGCTAAAAGAAAATTTAAGTGCTTATTTGTGTTATAGCAAATCTTTTTTTTTTTCTTTTTACTCTTATTGCTCTGAATAAGATGGCTTTGATTGGCTGAAATAAGCTGAATAAACTAGAGATGAAAGAGTCTCAAGAACTTTCTGGGTCTTCCACTACACTGTTGGCATCTATCCAAAAATAAAGATGCAGATGAAAATGAAAAATAATTTCAAAATATTACCATGATGATAAAATAAAAATAATAGGATAATAATTAATGTTAATTTTTATGAGTCATATATAGAATTGGGTAATTTTAGCTGCATTTACTCCCAAGCTTTCATTTTTCCCCTTTTGCTAATAATCAACATCGATGTACACTGTATAAGCCCCATGATTTGCCTTCTACCGGCACTATATTTTCCTACTAATCCTTGTTAAATGCTTAGGAAAAATACTAAAGTCTTAAATGGAAACATAAAATACAGCAATAATTTTTTAAGTGAAAAGACAATGGCAAGTTTTAACACGGGATCATCATTTCAGATAGTTAAAGTCAGACAAGAATGGAGACAGAGCATGTAAACTAAAATACCTCAAAACTATTTATATGAAAGCTAAGGAAAAGAACGTATAACTGAATTATTCCAAATATGCTATATATACCTAGTAAATGGTACTACAGAGCAGGTGTTTTTCATTATGCTATGACTTTTCTGGTATCATTACAGTTTAATAGTTTTTTTTTCTATATGTATTAAATTTGAAGCATAATAATTAATCAGGTAAAAACATATATAGAATTCCTAATGAGTAGATATTTACCATATACGCTCACCTTTAAATAATTGTGATATGACACTTACATGTACTCTGCACGTAAAACCATATTTTTTAAGCAAAATAATGGAAAATTGTTTGAGCATTAGACTTTTATGTGTCTACTTATGAGATACTCTGACATAGGCTGTCAGTGAGATATCCAAATAGAAAGTACACATCTCTATTCAGATTGGAATGCAAAAAAAAAATGTACTTAAATACATTTGCATTACTGTATGAACTCCTTTGCTATAGATAAAAATCATATTCCCAACTGTACTCTCCAAAAATTAAAATCAAACTTCAGAGGTCAAAATCCTGGTGGAATTCTATAAACCTGTGTCAGACATCAGGCCTGAATCCCAGCTTAGAAGACAAAAAATTTCCAGTGTATAGGTAAAAGCTTACAACCTGACAAATGTATAGTCATTTTTTTGCCCAGAAAGAACAGAATGGAATGTTACTGCTTACATTTACTTACCCAAATCAAGAGAGGGGAATAAAAGAGGAGATAATGCAAAACTATAGTTAATCAAAATACATCATATTTAGATTGCAATGGGCTAGATTGCTTTTGTTCTTACCTTACCTCACTAACCATGTTTTACTAAGGTGAATTTTGAAGTTTAATTGACAGTATTAGGGCACACATGCTTTCCGAGGTGGCTCAGAATGGCTGAGATAATAATTTGAGAAATATTCTCAGATCAAGCTATTATTATCGTCTTTAAAACAAACTTTTTAACTTACATAATAATAATGGAAGGTCCAGGTTTTGTGGTACCCGAAATTTATACAATTTTGGAGACTCTCTTTAAGTAAAATAATGCAATTGTACAAATATAAAATTAAGTACAAAAGCAAATCTTAACTGAAAGTGGTCTTAACTGATTGTCGTCAAATTTCTAGCTGCTGTAAATTTTACAAAAATGTATGAACATACTTCTAGAGCCCTTGAAAGAAACCAGTGCCCCCAATGAGGAGCCCCCAAGCTTGATCTTCATTAGCTGTAGTGCAGACCTTCCACGAACCTATAAGCCATTTGAAACATACTTCTAGGCCTAAAGATGTGTAAAGATACAATCTGGATGCTATCCAGCTAGATGTCAGAAAGGAAGTCTTGAAATTGGATGAGATGACAGGAAGGAGAGGTTGTTCACAATTGAATAGGGCTTTCAACAGGGCACAGTTATTTTGTAGAGTTATTCAAGGAGCAGTGGAATTGAGCAGTACAGGATTATGAGTATGGGAAACATGGCAGCAAGATCTTTGTACTTGTTGTGATCATTTTTAAATAACATAAATGAAAGAGGCAAGACCTTAGACAACTTAATCCTAGATGTCCAAGCAAAATGCCTTCTATTTCTGGGTTTACTGGTGTCTTGATGGTGGAGACCATCAATAGTCTGAAAGGCAAGCTGGTGGCTCAGAAAAGAAGAGAGGGCTGGTGAGGCACATCTTTGCATCTTTAATGTATACCATCTTCAAATCCTGTTAAGTGTTAATATATAATGACTCGGTTGCTAGAAGTATTTTTATCCTGACAGTGTTGAGTTACGTAGACCAATAGTTCTGAGAACAGAGCGGTCAAAAATCTTTTAATCTCTTGTTTATAAAAGTTATTACTCCATTGCTGGAATTTAAGAGTGGTTCTTCTTCCTCTCTCTAAAACATGCCATCTTATCTATTAGAAAGTAAACATCTTGTCACTCAGGAAGAAAACTTGCTGTAATTTTATTTGGCTCAAAGAATATTCCCCATATATGTTGTTCATTTATCCAATTTGATAATAGGTGAATCCATCAGGATTCTTTAGATAAGAAAGGTTAATGTACAGCTTGTTCCAGACATTCTTTCCTATTACTTTTATCTTTTCCTATTATATTCTTAAATCCCCCCCCCCAATTCTACTCTTTGATTACTCATGCAATCTTGCATTTAAAAATTATATCTCAAGATTATTTTTTAACATGCACCCCAGTACTGGCTCAAGTTATGGATAATTAAACATTCCTACTGCAGAAAGCATGACAAGAATAAAAATATAATACCAACAATAAAAATAGATTTAATTTATTGATCACTTACATGCTGAATGCTTAACATCCACTATTTGGTAGCAATTATTATTTACTCCCATTTTAACAGATGAAGAAACTATGTATTTATGAGCTTGAATAGTCTACTCAAACTTATACAATTAAAAATATAAAATTCCCAACACTGAGGTCATGCTCAATATGTGCTATAATCTAAATGATTTATATATTAATATATTTAATTATTATAATAATACTAGAAATACTATTTATCTCTGTTTCTTAGATGAAGAAACTGAAGCAAAGTGAGGTTAAGTAACTTGGCCAAGATCCCATAGCAACTAAATGATAAACTCAGGCGTCATACCTAGCTGATTTGGCCATAGAGCCCATCCTTTTAATTACCTCACTTAAAATTTGCGTACTGAGAAAATAAATCATAACATTAATTGATCTCAAAATGTGCATAATTAGCCATTCTAAGAGAAACAGCAAATGAAAAATGATAAGAGTTCAGTTCTTTTCTCAACAGATAACAAACTGCAAATGTGTTCTTGTAATTCACATCGAGGGTGATAAACCTAAGTCTGATTCTAGACCCAAGTCAAGATCAAAGGAAGATCTAACTCTAAGAAATAAGATGAGATAACATTATATTTGACTGAAGTGTCAGGTATAGCACAAAATATCTGAGATATTTGCTTACTATTCTAAAATTCTTTAAAAACAATTTACATAATGGACTAACAAACATGTAAAGGATAAGCATTTGAAAAATTCAACATTGACACATGACAAAAACTCTCAGCTATGTAGAAATATAAGGAACTTCCTTAATACAATAAAGGACATCTACAAAATATACAGCTCAAAATATATTTAATGGCAAAAGAGTGAATAAATACATTGCCCCTAAGTCAAATTCACTCTATGATTTTTGTATATTCATATTTTATTCTGAAAATTTTCTAAAACTATGTATTGGTTTACTAAACTGTTTTGTTGATTTCTAAGGATTTCCTACATTGATAATCATATTGTCAAGGCGTGGCTACCATACATTTCTTTTTTTGCCTTATTGTACTCTCTAGAAAGTCCAGTAAGCTGTTGAATGGAAATGGTGAGACTTGATAGGCTAAAGTAAACAAAATGCTCCTAAAATGTCCACCTGGCTGAAATATCAATTTATGTACAGGGCATGATAAGTTGCAAATAACTGGTTAAGTACTAAGGGTAATGTGGGTGTGCTTTGGGTCCAGGGTAGCACTAGAAATTAAAATACTTATGCTATGTGGTTTTATAAAGCATGTCTATCTGTATCATTATATTTCATTCCACTAAAAATCCTTTATTTTTTTTAAAGTTTATTTATTTATTTTGAGAGAGAGAATTGGAGCAGGGGAGGGTCAGAGAGAGAGAGAGAAAGAGAGAGAGAGAGAAAGAGAAAGAGAAAGAGAGAGAGAGAGAGAGAGAGAGAGAGAGAGAGAGAGTCCAAGTAGGCTCCTTGCAGTCAGCACAGCACCACACACAGGGCTTAATCTCATGAACCATAAGATTATCAACAGTTGGACACTTAACCAACTAAACCACCCAGGTGCCCCTAAATATCCTTTAAATTAAAATCATATAATTTGTGTTATTAATATTTGGGGGCAAGAAGAAACAGCTCAGTTAGAAGTCTTGGCCAGTATTATCTAACTTTGGCTTTTATTCTAAATCCTATGTTTATGTATCACCGTAAGATTCTCTGTATATGCATTAGGAACAATAGACATACACAATACTCAATGCAAGTTGTAGCAATAAGACAATAAATAAAACATGGTTAGATGAGGGAGTAAAGGATATTACATGTTGCTTCTTAGAGAAAGTGAGTGTTGAACCAAATCTTGAAGGAATAAACTAGTAAAGATTTGTTAATAGGAGTTGTAGAGAGTCTGGATCACTGAAGATTATTAAATAGAAGCTAAGTAAATATGTGTGGAACAGAAGTTATTTCAGGAGTCTGAGAATCCTATGAGCAAAATCATAGGAAGGGGAGAAAGAATACTTAACATTTCTGTAAAGGTGCTAGTAAGAAGCCTGGACAAATTAAAGGGAACTGCTAAGTGGAGTAGTAGAGGATTACCTCAGAGATCTGGAGAAAGGAAACAGAAGGGGAGGTTTATAAAAGAAGGTTCAGAAAACACATGCATTACCATTTAAAAAGAGAATAACCTGGGAGTTGATGCCTAGACATTGAAGCTAGACTATACAGGTATATTTTGCAGTAATTGTTGTTATAACAGGATAATTTTGTTAGCTCTCCAGGTCTCAGTTTCTTCACACTAAAATGGGACAATAGTATTGTTACAAATGTTGTAATACTTCAGTTTAAGAATTAAGTTGTCCTTACATACAATGTCTATAAAGCAATGAGCAGAGCAATAGTTAGCATCATAAAATGGCTTACATTAACAAATAGGAAATAAAATGGAGTTCTGTAGTGTCTGCTGAAATGATTGTACACAATAGTTGTCATTAAATTTTTTGACACATCAATACTGTATTTGATCTATACTAGAAGTACCTTAACTAAAAAAAAATAGTGGCTTCTCTAAAGTGATTTCATTTATGTGTTTCTTTTAGCTCTAACGGGGTTATTGGCACTTATCATCATATGGCAGCACATATTATTGCTGCCAGACTGGTTTCAAAGCAAAACATAATTTTTCACTAAAGGCT
This sequence comes from Panthera pardus, assembly GCF_024362965.1. Lineage (NCBI taxonomy): Eukaryota > Metazoa > Chordata > Mammalia > Carnivora > Felidae > Panthera > Panthera pardus. The sequence goes on along the minus strand of NW_026526991.1, from coordinate 44,271,915 downwards.
CTATAATTTAATATTGTCCAAGATATAAAAACTAGTTGTGCATAGCAGTGACTTTAAAGGTATTTTATAATTTAATTGGCCTTTTCTTCTTTCTTTTTGAATTCATTGCAGATTAAAGTAGGCATTATGGTTTCGATGGAACAAAAGAGTTATCTTCAAAACATGTCACAAAGGCCTGGGAAGCTGGCAATAAAGAGCTGCTAATAAGAACCCGCTAATAAGCGGCTCTAAGGTAACTCAAAATAACATTACTATGAGCTTCTCCATCCCCCAATCCAACTTACAAACATCAAAGAGAAAGGATACCCAACAGAAATGCATATTGATTATTACCTGCTTTTTTGTTGTGAGTATCTTTTGTCATGCACAGTTTGAGGAGCTGAATGTGTATAAAACAAGGAATATAGCTTAAGAGTAATGAAATGTGAGTCCTATTGTTAATATAATATTTCTATCCTACTTCACAGGCTGTAAGAACTGAGATAATGCTTTTATTCTTGTCTTCCTTCCTACCTTCCGTCTTTGCCTCTTTCTTGCCCTCTTTTTTTTTTTTTTCAACAGAAACCTGAGTTGATAAAGTTTTACTTATAGAATTCATGATGTGGGAGTGCATTCCAAATAAAATCACATCTGTAATAGGGTTGATGATAAATCTTTATAGATGGGGCCCAAAGGTGAAACTACTAGACTGATTTGGCTAATCATTGGATACGAGTTATATTGCAGCCCAGTAACTATTTCCTCACCATTTTCGTTCAAGAAAATCACACATGTGCCCACTCTCAGACGTGTATCTTGGGTGAAGTTCCATGTGTCTTTTGACAAGATTGGACAAGTTTACATGGAAAATGTCTCTTAGAATCAAACCATCATATCCTTGGGACTCACATGACCAGGAAGATGCTCATGTGACCAAGCAGAGTTAATTAAAAACAACACCTTTTGCTTGAAATTTAGGGAAAGGAGTTTTCCCCTTACTGCTGGCAAAGAAGTTAGGGTTTTGAGGACTGGGCCTTCTGCAGCACTGTGAGACCATAAAAGAATCTGTAGGAGTATTAATTCAACTTGGATGAACGGTAGGAAGAAATTTCCCTTAATTCAGTTTACTACCTTTCACACTTCTTTTGAGATTTTGCAACAGGAAGAATGTTGATGTTTAACAAAATACTTACTGAATAAAAAATATATCTTTATTTACTTCCTTCAGAGTAAAAGAAAAAAGTTACTTATCAGTACTTTTTGGGTGCTAAATTATAAGACACTCATTTTTCTTTGTATTGAAAGGCAAATATATTATAAACCTAATTATAGATATTACTGAAGTTTAACAATCCTATTGTGATTAGCAGACCTATATTTCTGATAGGGTTTTTTGTTGCTGTTATTTTCTTATTATTATTAACCCATTCTCCTAAGTGCATCTCTGGGTATGTTGTGAACACAAGCAGCCAAGTATATAGAATATAGCAAATATCCTTTAAGTTGAAAAATCAGCTGTCATCTTTTTGTGTGGTCTTTTAAATTTCAGATCTCAAGCCACTAAATTTGAAAGAGTGAATGAACAGCATTAAAATATAAATTGGTTATTTTAAAGCTAGTTTTTATAGGAAATTGACAGTGAATTCAGCCACATATATGTCACATAGTAATTGAATGTATTACTACTTAACTCTAAGTATTTTCCTGAAATGCAGTCTTTAATATATGTTCCCTATGGTTTATCAGAGTCTAAATACCTGTGGTAAAAATCAGAGTTAGAAACATAGTAAATGAATAATTAAGCGATGCCTACATACCATACTTCTAAAATAGTGAATTCCAGCTCCAGAAATGACAAAGTAGGTTATATTGGAATAACCAGCCAAAAGATAACCATTATAAACTCTGGTGGTGGGAGGAACAATTATACAAAGGTATTAGAGAGCTATCCAAAGCAGGAAAAAACTTTAGGTTATCTAACACTTTACAACATAAGTTAACTGGATGAGATCTAAGTACATATATCTTTCCCATGAGGATATTTCCTAGGTTATGAATATAGAGGCTAGAAGTCAAACAGAAAGATGCATTTCAATCAGTTTAATGTTTCACAAGACAGAATTTTAGGTAACTAGAATGTCTAGAAATTAAGGAGGTAAATCTCAGAAAGAATGAAATCCAGTAGGGTCTATCCCCAAGTATATCCATAAATTCCTTTAAAATCATGGCTTACCTCTAAGCTAAACACACGTGGAACATTCTGAAGATCCATGTGGTATATATATATAAATACATACATACATACATACATACATACAAAGTCTGGAGGACTGAAAGACCAAGAAAGGATTTCAGCTTTTGCTCAAAGGAACAGGAGTGGCAGGAACAGGAGTTTTGAGTCCTGTCAAGTTAGAGGTATTGACTAAAAACCTTGAATTTTCCAGAGTCTGCCCTAATAGAGCATAAAACCAAGCCTCTGCAAGTTCAAGATGAATTGCCAGTAACTTAATTATCTGCTGAAACAAAAAGAAACCATCATCAGTGAATACTAAAATCTAAGAACTCTACAGAGTGTTATTTATAAAGTCTAATATACAATAGAAATTTATAAAATACACTGATAAGACAATGTGACCAACTGTTCAGGAAAAAAAAAAGACATTATAAACACAGTAATGAATAACCCAATGTGGAAATAACAGTAAATATCTTTAAAGAAAATGTTCAAATATGTTTAAGGACTTAAATGAAAACATGGTTAAATTAACTGAATATAAATGCATAAAATCAATAGTGGACAACCCAATGGAAATTATAAATTGAAAATTGCAAATCTGACATGAGAAATAAAATTACTAGATAGGCTTGATAACAGAAACAAGAGGACAGAAAATGGGCTGATTTTTAAGATAGACTAATAGAAACTATATAATGTCAAGAACTAGAGAAAAATGACTTAGAGAATGAAGAGAAGCTCAGTGACTTGTGAAGCAACAGTAAATGTTTTCAGACATGTAGAATTGAGCCCAAGAAATAGATGAGTAGAAAAATTGGGACAGATTTATCAGTGTGATGACAATCATCAAATAACAAACCTAAACAAACCAAAAAACTCTGCAAACCCCAAGCAAGGTAAATTTTTAAAATGAGCTGCACCTACTAAATCAGCTGAAATGCAAAATTTTAAAAATCCAGTCAAGTTCTCCACTTAAGACCTGTTCATTTTACATTATGCAAATTTTATGTGAAAACCATATGTGAACAATAATGTGTTTTAAGATATAGATTCTTTAGGATCATAAATTCTAAAAAACGAGATCATAAATTTTTAAAAAAGAAGATATGTTCATCTTAATAGATTCATAACAAAAACTCTCAATAAACTATGGATAGAAGGCAAAGTCTTCATTAAGATGAAGAGCATCTTAATGGTGAAATATTGAACATCTTTTCATTAAATCTCCCAAATAAGGAAAAGAAATCTCTCACAGTTTCTCTTCAGTATTGTATTAATTGTGCTCATCAGTGCAGTGAGGGGATAAAAAGAAATAGTAGAAATAAAGATTGAAAATGAAGAAGTAAAAGTTCTTTATTCCCAGATGACACAATTGCTTGCTTTTGTGGATGACACAATCCAAAGAAATTTACAGAACTATTACTAGAACTAATAAATGAATTTAGCAAGACCACAGCTCAATATATTACAATCATTTGTGTTTTGTATATTGGTAGCAATGAGAGAAGAATTTAAAATCCATTAACAGACACATCAAAGTCCATATTATACAGATAAATTTAGCAAAAGATGTGTAAAAGCTCCACATGGGAAACTAAAGAGATTGCTACAGGGGATCAAAGATAACCTAAATAAATGAGAGATGCATTATGTTCATCAATTAAAAAAACTTAATGTTGCTACAATTTTAATTGATCTAAAACAATTAAATGAATTTTAAGTTAAAATTCCACCAAAATTTTAAAATCTTAAAATTTAATTGAGATTAAAATGTATATGGATATTTAAAATATCTTGACTAGCCAAAAATAATTTTGAGTAAAAAAAAGTTGAAAGACTCAAACTGCATGATTTCAAATCTTAATATTTCTTATTATGAAGTTACAGTGATCAAGACAATGTGTTCTTGGGAGTATGGACAGAAAAATAAATTGACAGAACAAATAAAAAGTACAGGTACACATAAAAGGTCAATTGCTGTTTGATCAAGACACTAAGCCAATTCAATAGAGAAAGAGGAGTATTTTCAAAAAGTGGTTTTATGCCTGCTGGATATCCACATCAGAAAAAACAAAAAAACAAACCTACATCAAGTTTGACACAAAAATATTTGTAAGATGAAATTCATACAATGTACAAGTAAAACAAGAAAGCTCCTACATGAAAACATGCAATACATCTTAAAAACCATGGGGGAAGATAGAATTTCTGAGAGAGAATCAAAACACACTAACTATGAAAGAAAAAAATACATAGAATTCATCAAAATTAGAACTTCTCATCCAAACATATTTTTTAAGGCCACAGAGAAAATATTTACAATGCATGCATTTGATAAAGGACTTGTAACAATATAAATAATTCACACAAGGCAATAAAAAGACAACTTAATTTAGGGGCCCCTGGGTGGCTCAGTTGGTTAAGCGTCCGACTTCAGCTCAGGTCATGATCTCACAGTCTGTGAGTTTGAGCCCCGCGTGGGCCTCTGTGCTGACAGCTCAGACTGGAGCCTGCTTCAGATTCTGTGTCTCCCTCTCTCTCTGCCCCTCCCCTGCTCATGCTCTGTCTCTCTCCGTCTCAAAAATAAATTAAAACATTAAAAAAATTTTTTAAAAAGACAACTTAATTTTAAAATAATTCAGCAAGAGATCTGAACAGATATTTCACAAGTGAAGATAAACAGATGGCTAATAAGCACACAGAAAGATGTTCAAGATCATTAATCATCAAATTAAAACCACAATGAAATCATTTCAAATCCAGAATTGCTAAAACCTGAAAGATTGACAACACTAAATGTTAGTGAAGAAACAGGGTTATGGGAAGTCTCATGTATTGCTGGTGGAATGTGAAATGGTATACACCCTTTGCAAATATGGCAGTTTCTTAAAAAGTTGAATATATACCTATCTATGACCCATCAATTCTAGATATTTACATAAGAGAAAAAGAAAAAGTATATTCACTAAAGACTGTACAAAAATGTTTGTAGCAGTTTCATTAAAATTAGCTCAAATATAAATACTCAATTACCTTCATTAAAAATCCTGGGCAAACAAATTGTAGTGTATTTCTTCAATGGCATACTACTCAGCAGTTAAAAGGAACAGGTTACTGATATATGCAGAAAATATAGGGGGGGAATCAAAAATATATGTTGAACAGAAGAAGCCAGGTACATAACAAACAGAATATTATCTCTGCTTCCATTCATATGAAATTCAAGAATGGGCAAAATTAAACTATGTGGTGGTGGGTAGTGGGTGGTGGCTGGCTGGATAGGTGAGCAGTGATGTGCACATGTATGTTTAAGCACATCTCTGTGGGGTGTAAAAGTGAATTTTAAAAATGTGATTTCCATGTTGTAAATACCGACCTTACCCATTTCAAGCTACTGTCATGAAGTTATTGAAGACAGAGTCAGGAATGTGCAGTAAGACAATACAAATATGGTTATTTCTAAAACACAGAAGCAATAGACAAATAATCTCAAGAGCAGAACAGTAAAATGTAGTAAAATAATGAATCTGATTTTTGAAATTAATTATTAATTTTTTTAATTTATTGAGCTGTAAGTTCATATGTATAACTTGCTTTTTAATAATGCCTATTTAATAGCTCACAAAAATTCCTGAAATAGGGTCAATCTCCACTTGCAAATTTTTATAAGCCATTCTCAGTATACCCTTGGAAGAGGAACATTTCTGAAGCAATGGTAATGTTCTACATCTTAACAGGGATGATGGGTCATGGTTGTGTATGTTTATCAAAACTCACCAGTTCTCTACTTAAGACCTGCTCATTTTACATTATGCACTTACTACTGAAAACCATATGTGACCAATAATGTGTGTTAAGATATAGATTCTTTAGGATCGTATATTCTTACTTTTCCTTGAGTCTATTGAGTGATTTTATCTGCTTATTTCTAAATCAGTTAATATTTTGGAGTTATAATTAAAAATATTTTTTATTAGGGAAAATATGTAACAAGATATACCATTAACCATTTTCGTATGCGCACGTCCCTTAATCACAGTCACAATGTTATACAACCACCACCGCTGTCCATTTCCAAAATTTTTTCATCATCCCAAACAAACTCTGTTCTATTTAACCAATAACTCCCCATTCCCTCCTCATTTTAACTCCTGGTATTCCCAATATGCTTTCTGTCTTTACAATTTACCTGTTCTAGATACTTCCTAAACATAATCCAAATATAAACAAGTGATTCACTTATGCAACAAATATTCTTTTTACATCCTACTATATGCCAACATTTTTAACATTGTACTTACAGAAATGAGCAAAATATTTAAACATTTTTGCCCTCATAGAGTTTACATTCTTCTTATGGTAGTTTAGATGATAGATATTTTCTCAGTCTGTCTGTCTCTCTCTCTTTCTCTCTCTCTCCCCAGGATTTTAGTGACACATGGTTTCTAATGAGAACATACCAGAACTTGGAAGCATGACTAGAGATAAGCCCTTTTATTTCATGTTCTAAATAGCAGCTACCCTGCAGGAGATGAAGACTTAAAAACGGACACAAACATTAAGGTTAAGTTTTTCCATCATCTTGGTAATTTGTTTTTCAACTCGAGTTCCAGAAAAGACATAGATAAGTTGATTTTGTGGTATCTGGTTCTTTATCCATATCATATTATGATTAATTCATTATAGAGAATCATTGTATTTTTAGCTGAGTCTGTTACCTAAAATTGTGAATTCCTAACTAAGCTAATAAAACATTTCAAATTTATAGTGCTTTAAACATTGATGTTTATGACAACCTTGTGAGAGACAATACAACAGGAAATAATTTCATGTCTTATCCGTGAGGAAACAAAGATTATGTGATTTACCCAGCATCAGATGAAAGACGTGGTACTCAAATCAAGATTAATTTAAGTATTGTTATAATGGACTCTATTGTCTGATATGTGTGACATAACTATCCTTGGCCCTAGATTTTGAGAGCATTTTAATAATGGATTATCAAAAATATTATGTAATAAAAAAATTCACAAATGAATTGCATAGTATTTTTAACTTAAAATTTATGTTGAATTTTACTTGCTTTTAATTTTTTGTTTCATTTGAAAACAGGTTTGTAAGTACCATGCATTTAAATGATAGTATTTATGGTCTGAAAATGCATGGTAAGCATAGTGACTCACTATGTCACAAGAGTTAGAACACACTGTCCAACTTTCTATGGTCTATATGGCCTGAATTGTGATGACAATGGGTTTTAATATTATTTATGTGCTTCATTAAATTAAAAAATTATATTCACGATAGCATCAGTAAAAAGTAAACATTGATTTTATGTTAGTGAACAAATTAATCCCACAAAGTTGATGTAAACATCGATATGGTAACATATACAGTGCTTCTTAGAATTTGTGTGCAGATAAACCAGCCTTTTCACAGATATGTGTGTAAAAGATCCGATGTGAAGTACTTAAAGAAGGACAACGTAGACCTTTTGAGACTACATGGCTGTTTTGCAAAAGGTCAGTAAAATAAACAAACTTCTTTTTCAGACATCTTGTTATAGGAATCACAGGCTAAATTTATCATAGATATTCTCGAGGTTTGATATTTGATTTACTATTTGGCTTAAGACTTTTAACATTTGTACATATATACTTTAAAAGTATAATCATCATTTTGGTTAATTTTGAATACTTTTTATATGAGACTCAATAATTTATCAGGATTAAACTTGTCATTGGCAGATCACTTAACATAATAAATATACGGGAGATTAATTTGAAGAACTTAAAGTTAGTAAATATTTCCTCCCAATATATACTCTTTACTTATCTACATTTTCTGCATAAATTAACTTATAAATTAGGCAAATTCCAAAATTATTTTTATATACCTAAATAGTATATTTTGTTAAGAGCCACATTCTTAATTTTTTATACTTGTCAATATGAACTCTATATGAATATTGGCTATGTTGTTATATTTTCACCTCTTTTTTTTAGGTTTGTTCCACCATGAAACAATTCCAAGTCTCTGATAGTAGTAATAACTGGTTTTCACTTTTTTTTTTTTTCATGTGCCAACTTGTTCCCAAGTCTGACAGCTGCTGGTCTTCTCATTAGTATCACTTTCATATTTTCATGCTATAAGAGCTGGCATACCAGACAAGAAGCTACTTTTTCATCAATTTCTTTGTGGGATGCTTGCCAAAATACTGTAGCCCATGCTCTTCTTTTGCACCATTTCATGTGCCCAAATAGCCATGATGTATTCTGTTTAATACTCTCTGGCAAAGGTTACTGGAAAGAACTATGCAATTATCTTTCAGCAATACACCATTTACCATTGTGAGAGATACCCTGATGTTCCCATATGCCCATAAGGCTTTTCTAGTTTCTTTTACTTTTTCAGCCAACCTACTCATAATAAAATTAATACATTGTTAACATCGGGTCCATGGCTATCTCCTATGCCATCCATCTGGACTTGTCTTCTGTAATAGGCAAGATTTTATGAATGGTTTCAGTCTGTGTTCCCAGACCTGAAATATTTTGGACAATAATCCCAAAGTTAAGAACTTTATAAATAAATTTACAACGGGTATTTCTAAAGCATTGGCCATATTATCAAATTTGACCTTTGATATCTTGATTATACTCAAAATGAGAGGTGTTAAATTACACAGACATCTTCTATGTTCTTCATTTGATGATCCTGGGTTTTTAGGTTTTTTTGTTGAATAGCTTACACGTACTGCTCTTGTCACTGACAAAGTAGAACAGAGGTGACATATGGGCAGGTTTATTTAAGAGAGCTTTCAGGAGAAGAAGAGTAAGGGGAGAAGCCAAGCAAATGTGTGGTTTTTGCTAGAGATTTGCTTTAGCAATATTCCACGGGGACATTTATACCACTAACTGAACCAGAGTTGTTTCTACTTTGAGCCAAGGGAGCCAGCCTTCAATATCATTGTGTCAGAAAGTCATTGGCTGTGGTCTTCTGAGAGAGGCTGGGCAGATGATCCCCCAGTTGAATAATTAAGTAAGCTCCTGTTTGGCCCGAAAAAATTCTCCAGAAAAATAAAGCTGAAATGTCCACCACAGGTGAAAAATGCGGCATACACATACAATGGAATGTTATTCAACCTTAAAAATGAAGGAAATTCTAATACATGCTACAACTTGGATAAGTCATGAGAACATTATAATAAGGGGAAAAAACCAATCACAGAAAGGCAAATACTAAATTATTCCATATATATGAGGTTCTTAGAATAGTAAAAACCATAGAGACAGAAAGTAGAATGGTGTTTGTCAGGGATCGTGATAAGGAAACGAAGTGTAACAATAGTGGGTGCCTGCCTCTCTGCCTGCACCTCTGTGATGAGAAGCAGAAGTAAGTGACCAGGACACAGCTCTTTGTTATCTGGAAGATAGGATCCTTCTTGCCCACCTAGACTCTGGCAAGATGTGTACAAAATGCTCCAGCACACATACATAGTTCCCTTTCATGGAGCTGAAGGAACACATGGGTAATTGCTGAGGAGTTGAGTTGAAACTTGCCAAAATTAACCGAATTTACTATCCAGTCCTTCCCCTGGAAGGCACAGGTTGTTAATAGGCTCCATAGTCCAAAATAGTTACATCAAACAGATCCTGCCAGTGTAATTACTACCTGGGTGGGGAGACAGAATCCTGGTACTTCCTACTCTGCCATTGTTGCAGAGTCCTCTCACATACCATAGCTTTTAAGATTTCAAAGACATTTCAAGACAACATACACAAACATTTGAAACAACCCAAAAATTTAAAACAAAGTATAATTAAATGAGAATATATAAAGTTCTGTTATAAATTTTAGGAGAGATCAGAAAGAAGCGAGTTCAGTGAGTGCATGCTGATTCCAAAATTTTAATAATGTGTCTTAGATTTGGCATGGAAACATAAGCCTTGAGTAGATGGAAAAACAGGTATCAGGTTACAATATAAAGGGTTAGAGACAATCATGACCTTAAATAGTAAAAGATCTGTTTATGGAAACTTCATTGGCTGGAGCTCATGCTATCATGTTAAAGTAAAATGAAGACAGACTGAAAAGAACTTTCATCAGTTTTATTCCAAGGACTCTGACAAGTTCTTGAATGACTTAGTGGGGGAAAATGTGTGCACATGTGTGTGTGTGGGGGGGGGGGGGAGTGGGTATGTGTAAGATTGCTGAATGAATATTAGAAAGGAGAAAGTAAAGACGGAATCTCAATTTGAAAACTATGGAAAGCCATTAAAAGTGATATAAAAACAACAAGGTGTCAAAAATAATGCTACCTAAAATAGAAGTTAAGTGGTAATTCACATACACTATATTTATATTTTTAGAATTTATAGATATGGATATTGGTGTCATAGGATTATGGATAGTTTTACTTTTTTAAAAAAATGTTAATGTTTATTTTTGAGAGAGAGGAAGAATGTGCACATGAGCAGGGGAGGGGCAGAGAGAGAGGGAGACACAGAATCTGAAGCAGGCTCAGGGCTCTGAGCCCTGAGCTGTCAGCAGAGAGCCTGATGTGGGGCTCAAACCCATGAACTGTGAGATTATGACCTGAGCCAAAGTCATTGCTCAACTAACAGAGCCACTCAGGTGCCCTTCAATTTTAAGTATTTTCAAAGTATAAATATTCTTTAATATTTTTTTGTAGAAGTATATATGAGAGATAATAGAGACCTAAAATTGTAATGGAAAGAAGTAAGTACAAGAGCTGTTGAAAAAAATACATTATATATATATTTTTATATATTATATATATAAGAACAATATAAATAACTTATGTAGCTAGTTTTTTGTCACTCATATCAATATTATAATTTTATTTGCTATACACCTTTTGGGGCAAGTCAAATACTTCAGGAATGCATATATAGAATTAACTGAGCTTGGGTATGTTGGCTCTGCTTGCTTTCTATCTTAATGTTTTGACTGGTCATATTAGTTTTTTTAAAAAAAAATTTTTTTAACATTTATTTTTTTTTTTAATTTTTTTTAACGTTTTTTTAATTTATTTTTGAGACAGAGAGAGACAGAGCATGAATGGGGGAGGGTCACAGAGAGAGGGAGACACAGAATCTGAAACAGGCTCCAGGCTCTGAGCTGTCAGCACAGAGCCCGACGCAGGGCTCGAACCCACGGACTGTGAGATCATGACCTGAGCCAAAGTCGGACACTTAACCGACCGAGCCACCCAGGCGCCCCAAGGTCATATTAGTTTTATTCTCTAGTATGTTTTAAATTTCATCTATGATTAGGACCTGAGGAAGATGGTGCCATAGGAGGACACTGGGCTCACCGCGCGTCCTGCTGATCACTTAGATTCCACCCACACCTGCCTAAATAACCCAGAAAACCGCCAGAAGACTAGCAGAACGGAGTCTCCGGAGCCAAGCGCAGACGAGAGGCCCAGGGAAGAGGGTAGGAAGGGCAGCGAGGCGGTGCATGCTGCAAAGACTGGTGGGAGGGAGCTGGGGCCAAGGGGCAGCCTGCCAGCCAAGCAGAGCCCCCGAGTCTGGCTTGCAAAAGCGGACGGGCCAGACGGAGTGTGTTCCCACAGCAAGAGCGACTTAGCATCTCAGAGGTCATAAGTTAACAGCTCTGCTCGGAAAGCGGGAAGGCTGGAGGACAAAGGGAGGGAGAGTTGCTGAGCCCCAGGACTACAGAGCTCAGTTTGGTGGGGAACAAAGGCGCTCGCCAGCGCCATCTCCCTCACCCAATCCCAAAGGGAACCAGTTCCTGCCAGGGAACTTGCTTGCTCAGCACAAACACCCAACTCTGTGCTTCTGCAGAGCCACCCCTCCGGCCACGGGTCTGACTCCCTCCCACTGCTACAGGGCCCCTCCTGAAGTGGATCACCTAAGGAGAAGCAAGCTAAGCCTGCCCCTCCTGCCCCTGTGCACCTTGCCTACCCACCCCAGCTAATACGCCAGATCCCCAGCACCACAAGCCTGGCAGTGTGCAAGTAGCCCAGACGGGCCACACCACCCCACAGTATATCCCGCCCCTAGGAGAGGGGAAGAGAAGGCACACACCCATCTGACTGTGGCCCCAGGGGTGGGCTGGGAGCAGACATCAGGTCTGACTGCGGCCCCGCCCACCAACTCCAGTTATACACCACAGCACAGGGGAAGTGCCCTGCAGGACCACACCACTCCAGGGACTATCCAAAATGACCAAACGGAAGAATTCCCCTCAAAAGAATCTCCAGGAAATAACAAGAGCTAATGAACTGATCAAAAAGGATTTAAATAATATAACAGAAAGTGAATTTAGAATAATAGTCATAAAATTAATCGCTGGGCTTGAAAACAGTACAGAGGACAGCAGAGAATTTCTTGCTACAGAGATCAAGGGACTAAGGAACAGTCAGGAGGAGCTGAAAAATGCTTTAAACGACATGCAAAATAAAATGGAAACGAGCACGGCTCGGATTTAAGAGGCAGAGGAGAGAATAGGTGAACTAGAAGATAAAGTTATGGAAAAAGAGGAAGCTGAGAAAAAGAGAGATAAAAATATCCAGGACTATGAGGGGAAAATTAGAGAACTAAGTGATACACTAAAGAGAAATAATATACTATAATTGGTATTCCAGAGGAGGAAGAGAGAGGGAAAGGTGCTGAAGGTGTACTTGAAGAAATAATAGCTGAGAACTTCCCTGAACTGGGGAAGGAAAAAGGCATTGAAATCCAAGAGGCACAGAGAACTCCCTTCAGACGTAACTTGGATCGATCTTCTGCACGACATATCATAGTGAAACTGGCAAAATACAAGGATAAAGAGAAAATTCTGAAAGCAGCAAGGGATAACCATGCCCTAACATATAAAGGGAGACCTATAAGACTCGTGACTGATCTCTTTTTTGAAACTTGGCAGGCCAGAAAGGATTGCCATGAGATCTTCAATGTGTTGAACAGAAAAAAATATGCAGCCGAGAATCCTTTATCCAGCAAGTCTGTCATTTAGAATAGAAGGAGAGATAAAGGTCTTCCCAAACAAAAACTGAAGGAATTTGTCACCACTAAACCAGCCCTACAAAGATCCTAAAGGGCATCCTATGAGACAAAGTACCAGAGACATCACTACAAGCATAAATCATACGGACATCACAATGACTCTAACCCATATCTTTCTATAATAACACTGAATGTAAATGGATTAAATGCGCCAACCAAAAGACATAGGGTATCAGAATGGATAAAAATCAAGACCCATCTATTTGCTGTCTACAAGAGATTCATTTTAGACCTGAGGACACCTTTAGATTGAGAGTGAGGGGATGGAGAACTATTTATCATGCTACTGGAAGCCAAAAGAAAGCTGGAGTAGCCATACTTATATCAGACAAACTAGACTTTAAATTAAAGGCTGTAACAAGAGATGAAGAAGGGCATTATATAATAATTACAGGGTCTATCCATCAGGAAGAGCTAACAATTATAAATGTCTATGCGCCGAATACCGGATCCCCCAGATATATAAAACAATTACTCACAAACATAAGCAACCTTATTGATAAGAATGTGGTAACTGCAGGGGACTTTAACACTCCACTTAGAGAAATGGACAGATCATCAAGACACAAGGTCAATAAAGAAACAGGGCCCTGAATGATACATTGGATCAGATGGACTTGACAGATATATTTAGAACTCTGCATCCCAAAGCAACAGAATATACTTTCTTCTCAAGTGCACATGGAACATTCTCCAAGATAGATCATATACTGGGTCACAAAACAGCCCTTCATAAGTATACAAGAATTGAAATTATACTATGCATACTTTCAGACCACAATGCTATGAAGCTTGAAATCAACCACAGGAATACGTCTGGAAAACCTCCAAAAGCGTGGAGGTTAAAGAATACCCTACTAAAGAATGAGTGGGTCAACCAGGCAATTAGAGAAGAAATTAAAAAATATATGGAAACAAACAAAAATGAAAATACAACAATCCAAACCCTTTGGGATGCAGTGAAGGCAGTCCTGAGAGGAAAATACATTGCAATCCAGGCCTATCTCAAGAAACAAGAAAAATCCCAAATACAAAATCTAACAGCACACCTAAAGGAAATAGAAGCAGAACAGCAAAGACAGCCTAAACCCAGCAGCAGAAGAGAAATAATAAAGATCAGAGCAGAAATAAACAATATAGAATCTAAAAAATCTGTAGAGCAGATCAACGAAACCAAGAGTTGGTTTTCTGAAAAAAATAAACAAAATTGACAAACCTCTAGCCAGGCTTCTCAAAAAGAAAAGGGAGATGACCCAAATAGATAAAATCATGAATGAAAATGGAATGATTACAACCAATTCCTCAGAGATACAAACAACTATCAGGGAATACTATGAAAAATTATATGCCAACAAATTGGACAACCTGGAAGAAATGGACAAATTCCTAAACACCCACACTCTTCCAAAACTCAATCAGGAGAAAATAGAAAGCTTGAACAGACCCAAAACCAGCGAAGAAATTGAATCGGTTATCAAAAATCTCCCAACAAATAAGAGTCCAGGACAAGATGCTTCCCAGGGGAGTTCTACCAGACGTTTAAAGCAGAGATAATACCTATCTTTCTCAAGCTACTCCAAGAAATAGAAAGGGAAGGAAAACTTCCAGACTCATTCTGTGAAGCCAGTATTACTTTGATTCCCAAACCAGTCAGAGACCCAGTAAAAAAAGAGAACTACAGGCCAATATCCCTGATGAATATGGATGCAAAAATTCTCAATAAGATACTACCAAATCGAATTCAACAGCATATAAAAAGAATTCTTCACCATGATCAAGTGGGATTCATTCCTGGGATGCAGGGCTGGTGCAACATTCGCAAATCAATCAACGTGATACATCACATTAATAAAAGAAAAGATAACCATATGATCCTGTCAATTGATGGAGAAAAGGCTTTTGAAAAAATTCAGCACCGTTTCTTAATAAAAACCCTTGAGCAAGTCGGGATAGAAGGAACATACTTAAACATCATATAAGCCATTTATGAAAAGCCCACAGCTTACATCATCCTCAATGGGGAAAAACTGAGAGCTTTTTCCCTGAGATCAGGAACATGACAGGGATGTCCACTCTCACTGCTGTTGTTTAACATAGTGTTGGAAGTTCTAGCATCAGCAATCAGACAACAAAAGGAAATCAAAGGCATCCAAATTGGCAAAGATGAGGTCAAGCTTTCACTTTTTGCAGATGACATGATATTATACATGGACAATCCGATAGACTCCACCAAAAGTCTGCTAGAACTGGTACATGAATTTAGCAAAGTTGCAGGATACAAAATCAATGTACAGAAATCAGTTGCATTCTTATACACTAACAATGAAGCAACACAAAGACAAATAAAGAAACTGATCCCATTCACAATTGCACCAAGAAGCATAAAATACCTAGGAATAAATCTAACCAAAGATGTAAAAGATCTGTATGCTGAAAACTATAGAAAGCTTATGCAGGTAATTGAAGAAGATATAAAGAAATGGAAAGACATTCCCTGCTCATGGATTGGAAGAATAAATATTGTCAAAATGTCAATACTACCCAAACTATCTACACATTCAATGCAATCCCAATCAAAATTGCACCATCATTCTTCTCGAAACTAGAACAAGCAATTCTAAAATTCATATGGAACCACAAAAGGCCCCGAATAGCCAAGGTAATTTTGAAGAAGAAGACCAAAGCAGGAGGCATCACAATCCCAGACTTTAGCCTCTACTACAAAGCTTTAATCATCAAGACAGCATGGTATTGGCACAAAAACAGACACATAGGCCAATGGAATAGAATAGAAACCCCAGAACTAGACCCACAAACGTATGGCCAACTCATCTTTGACAAAGCAGGAAAGAACATCCAATGGAAAAAAGACAGTCTCTTTAACAAATGGTGCTGGGAGAACTGGACAGCAACATGCAGAAGGTTGAAACTAGACCACTTTCTCACACCATTCACAAAAATAAACTCAAAATGGATAAAGGACCTGAATGTGAGACAGGAAACCATCAAAACCCTAGAGGAGAAAGCAGGAAAAGACCTCTCTGACCTCAGCCGTAGCAATCTCTTACTCGACACATCCCCAAAGGCAAGGGAATTAAAGGCAAAAGTGAATTACTGGGACCTTATGAAGATAAAAAGCTTCTGCACAGCAAAGGAAACAACCAACAAAACTAAAAGGCAACCAACGGAATGGGAAAAGATATTTGCAAATGACATATCGGACAAAGGGCTAGTATCCAAAATGTATAAAGAGCTCACCAAACTCCACACCCGAAAAACAAATAACCCAGTGAAGAAATGGGCAGAAAACATGAATAGACACTTCTCTAAAGAAGACATCCAGATGGCCAACAGGCACATGAAAAGATGCTCAACGTTGCTCCTTATCAGGGAAATACAAATCAAAACCACACTCAGATATCACCTCATGCCAGTCAGAGTGGCCAAAATGAACAAATCAGGAGACTATAGATGCTGGAGAGGATGTGAAGAAACGGGAACCCTCTTGCACTGTTGGTGGGAATGCAAATTGGTGCAGCCACTCTGGAAAACAGTGTGGAGGTTCCTCAAAAAATTTAAAGTAGACCTACCCTATGACCCAGCAATAGCACTGCTAGGAATTTACCCAAGGGATACAGGAGTACTGATGCATAGGGGCACTTGTACCCCAATGTTTATAGCAGCACTCTCAACAATAGCCAAATTATGGAAAGAGCCTAAATGTCCATCAACTGATGAATGGATAAAGAAACTGTGGTTTATATACACAATGGAGTACTACGTGGCAATGAGAAAGAATGAAATATGGCCCTTTGTAGCAACGTGGATGGAACTGGAGAGTGTGATGTTAAGTGATATAAGCCATACAGAGAAAGACAGACACCATATGGTTTCACTCTTATGTGGATCCTGAGAAACTTAACAGAAACCCATGGGGGAGGGGAAGGAAAAAAAAAAAAAGAGTTTAGAGTAGGACAGAGCCAAAGCATAAGAGACTCTTAAAAACTGAGAACAAACTGAGGATTGATGGGGGGTGGGAGGGAGGGGAGGGTGGGTGATGGGTATTGAGGAGGGCACCTTTTGGGATGAGCACTGGGTGTTGTATGGAAACCAATTTGACAATAAATTTCATATATTAAAAAAAATAAAAAATAAAAAAATAAAAAAAAATAAATTTCATCTATGATTTCACTGGTTATAATTGAAGAAGTTTACTTATTTATTTTTTTATTTAAGAGAGAGAGAGTGCGAGTGGGGTAAAGGGGCAGAGGGAGGGAGGGGGAGAGAGAGAGAGAGAGAGAGAGAGAGAGAGAGAGAATCTTAAACAGACTCCACGCTCAGCACAGAGCCTGATGCAGGAGTTGATCCCATGACCCTGGGATCATGACCTGAGCTAAAGTCAAGAGTCGGACGCTCAACCATCTGAGCCACCCATGATGTGCCCTGAGCAAGTGTATTATAAAGAACATATTGCTTTGAAAGCTAAGACAATTTTAATTTTATGCTTCCATTTTAAAAAATATTTATAGGGGCTCCTGGGTGGCTCAATTGGTTGAGCCTCCGACTTCAGCTCAGGTCATGATCTCGCAGCTCGTGAGTTCAAGCCCAGCAACGGGCTCTGTGCAGACAGCTCAGAGTCTAGAGCCTGCTGCAGATTCTGTGTCCCCCTCTCTCTCTGCCCCAACCCACTCACATTCTGTCTCTGTCTCTCTCAAAAATAATAAAAAATAATAAAAAAATAATGAAAATAAAAAATATTTATAACTATAATAATGCACACAAAACATCCACAAATTTTAAAATGTATTATTTAATTTTGTAAAGCTATTTTGAGTAATTCTAAAGTTTAGGGTCAACAAAAAAGAAATTTGGCCACTATCTTCTGTAGTGAAATGGAAGAAGTGATCAAAAGAAATAAGTCCTCAGTATATAATCTACAGTATAGTGACAATAGTTAATACCACTGAATTAAAATTTTTCAAAGTTACTAAGAGAGTAGATCTTAAAAGTTTTCATCACAAGAAAAATAACGTATAACTATATGAGATGATGAATGCTGACTTACTATGGTGATCATTTCCCAACATATGAATACATTGAATCATTATGTTATACACCTGAAACTAAATAATGTTATATGTCAATTATATCTCAATTAAAAAAATAAATGTGGCATTTCTTTGTCTACTGTTACCAGAATATTGTATATGCCTCATGTACAAAAGCATGTATGACTTTTAGCCAATAGTATTTTAATACTTAAAGTGACTTCTATAGTTATGTTCCACAATATTTTCTTCAATATAAATGGAAAAAAGTTATGACTTTTTAATATAAGAGAAAATGATGCATGGTTTCTCTTTATTCTATGACAACTACAAGGATGGTAATGAAGAACTTTCCCCAAAATGGTTAAACTGTATTTAATTTGCATGTGGTTAAGGTAATAGTTAATAAAATGGATATCAGAAAATCCTTAACAATCCATTGACCCATTTTCTGGCCTCTTATTCTTATTTTTTCTAAAAGGTTTAGAAAATATAATCATCATAATGATAGGAAAAAGAAAACCTTATCTAACTTGATAAATGTCATAAACTGAGTTCCTTTTAATAGTAAAACAGAGGCGCCTGGGTGGCTGTTGTTTAACCATCCGACTTCAGCTCAGGTCATGATCTCACAGTTTGTGAGTTTGAGCCCTGTGTCGGGCTCTCTCAGAGCCTTGAGCCTGCTTCAGATTCTGTGTCTCATTCACTCTCTGCCCCTCCCCCACTTGTGCTGTCTCTGTCTCTCAAAAATAAGTAAATGTAAAAAAT
Organism: Panthera pardus; assembly: GCF_024362965.1. Lineage (NCBI taxonomy): Eukaryota > Metazoa > Chordata > Mammalia > Carnivora > Felidae > Panthera > Panthera pardus. Next base: position 44,252,827 of record NW_026526991.1, on the reverse strand, counting down.
TTTTTTTAAATAATAAAACTTAAATTTACAAACTTAAAATGTGTCTTGATGGTTTGTGTGATTTCTTAAAATTGTTTGTACACAGTTTTTCTTGGATAAATTTTAATCAGCACACTTTCCATCCACAGTAATTTGTAATATGTCATTCTAATTAACAAGAGAGGATATACACTGTGAATTATATCTATGTTAAATAGATGTGCATGTTAAGTTGAGTGTCACACATAAAAATGAATGATGAGCAGCTCAGTCTTCTCAGTACTGTCAGAATTACTCAGTATTTTAGCACTTTGAAAGCCTCATTTAACCACCATCTGTGCATTGTGTGGTTTATACACCTTTTACTTCTTCCTGAAAAGTTTGGGATTTCTTTCTCATTACCTGTCATAACCAATCACTGACCAATGGAGTGTGATATACATTGATTCTGGTGGAAAGATTGTCTTAAGTTAGCTCCCCTTCAGACATCCATTGTCTTACTGAACACCGAATTTATTTTACTTGGCCAAGGGAAGTCTGGACCCAGCAAAGTTCAAAAAGGTGAGACTAAGTGCAATGGTGAAAGATGGCAAATCAGAATGAGACTACTCTGAATTGTCTTAATTTTCTCAGGTGACTTGCTTGAGGAGCCATTTAATAAAACTGGCAATATCCTAGAGATGAGGGTTTTAGAAGGGCAGCATAGAAATTTTAAGTTCTGAATAGCAGAGAACATTTCCCTTCTCTCTCCCTTCCTCATTTTATTAATATTATCATATAAATGAAAAGTTTTTTTTTAATTTTTCACATTTATTCATTTTTGAGAGAGAAAGATACAGAGAGACAGAGCATGAGTTGGGGAGGGGCAGAGAGAGAGGGAGACACAGAATCTGAAGCAGGCTCCAGGCTCTGAGCTGTCAGCACAGAGCCCGACACGGGGCTCGAACTCACAGACTGTCACATCATGACCTAAGCCGAAGTCGGACACTTAACCGACTGAGCCACCCGGGCGCCCCAAATGAAAAGTTTTTTTTAAACACTTTGTTTTATTCAATTCCCATAACATCCTTTGAATTATATAAGCCTGATACCATTACTCTGCTGGTATATATAATAAAATCAAGGCACAGAGAGAGCATTATATATATTTCAAGATTATAGTCTCAAAGTGAACTATATGTGTATGTGTGGTATAGGCCATCACTTGCCACTCATTTGCCCACAGTAGATGTCACTATGAGTCATGATATAATTCATAAATTACAATTTCTAGAAAAAGGAAAATCTAGCCCAGTGAACTAGCATGCCAGCAATTTTCTTCTAAGGGAAGACTGGGAAGCTGATGAAAATCTTTGATTTTAATCTATTATACTCTTTCTTGCAGAATTCCAAGATACCATAACCTGGAGATTAATTTTCCAGCCAATTGTCTGGTGAAAATATCGTATCTTCTCCCCTTCATCTCAACACTTATTTCTCTCTTTCTTCTTTCCCACCCCCAACCTTGTTTTCTTTTGCATTGTAGAGAATTAGCTAATATTGTTTTTATCTTCTATTCTCCAAATCTTTCAAGATTGTTTTATTATAAATGGGGCAACTTTAAGCACTGAATGTTCTATGAATGTTTGAGATCAAATTGAACTAATTAAAAGTGACAAATATTTCCAAGCCATTTAAAGCACCCATTATACCTCCCAAATTATAAAGCTTAGAATACGGTCCTGATTCTCCAAAACATTAATGCTATATGACTACACACACACACACACACACACACACACACACATTACTATAATTACATTTACTTATCTAGTAAAAGCAGGATAATATAAGCATATTCCTGTCTCTAGACAGAATAATGGAGTGACTCATGAGATAACATTATTTGCACTTTTAGAAGAAAGCAGTGTAATCACCAACCTGACTTAGTAGTCTCTAGTCTGCTTTAATAATTTTAATACTTGCTTTTTAGTGCTTTCAAAAATAGAATTTTTATTAGATTTTTTATTATTAGTAACAATTCATTTGAAGTCTGAAGAGAAATTATTTTTAAGTAACTATTATTTTCTTTGTTACCTATATCAGATTTTTTTTATAGTCTAGACATCAAGCAAATCTTGGATTTATTACAGATTTCTCTAAGCAATTACATAGTATTTTTAAATCAATGATAATGATGCTTTAAATTTTACTAAGCGGTTAACAGTTTGCGCCTATTATGCTCTCACTTATCCCCATGACTTTTTGGTTATTCAATATTAAGAGATGCCACGAGATTTTTAATTTCCTAATTTAGTTTAGGACTGGTTCAGGTCTGATTTTTCCTTCTTTCTTTCATGAACTCTTATGTTTTATACCAAATGGTGGGATCATATAATCCTTTAGAACTCATTCTTCTGTATTTTTCTTACCTGTCTTAGGTTTTTTGAAAGAGTAGTATATACTCAATCACTCTAATTCTTAATTTTGCATTAATTTCTCAATGTACTATGATTGGATTAGTTTTGCCTTATTTCATTGAATCTATTTTAACTTAATTTCCAGAGAGCCTCCTTATATATCAAACCAAATAGATGTCATTCAGTTTCAAACTTTCTTCCTATTTTTCCTTTTGTAACTTGAAAATAGTATCTATTATTTCTTTATTAAAATCCTACTCATTTTGTGTCAAATATACAACTGGTAGATATCCAAATTTCTACATGAAACTCACAGCTTAATGTTTCCCCCTAGATGTCCTGATAGCTGAACTCCAATATATACCACATTTATCACTTTACAATCCCCAACCAGTTTTCTCCTTATCTTGGTTTCTACTAGTGGTACAGCTATCAGTCCAGTGGCCCAGATGGAGGCCATCCATATCTTTTACCCATCGGCTATATCCAGTTAGTTACTAAGTACTATAAATCCTCTAAAGAGAGCTTTGGTACTCTTTTTAATCCATTTTATTTGTTCCTTCAAGAAATATGTATTAATTACTACTATGCTCCAGCTATTTCTGTACGAGTTGTCAATATTAGTGAGAAAAATAGGCAAGTCCTGATAGTGATGAAACTTTCAATAGAAGAAGGTAGAAAAATAATAAACAAATGGACAAATCAATGAATTGTTTCAATTATCTATTGTTGCTGAACAATAGATACATTTTAGTGACTTCGTAACTAGTTCATTATACTCACAACTGTGAGGTCAGGAATTCAGGCAGTGGTGCCTTTTCTTTGCTGCATGATGTTTGCAGCATCAGCTGAGGTAGCTCAAACAACTAGAGAGATTTTAGATAGCTCAACTGGGTCAATTTTCTAGGGCCTAAACTCTCCACTTGGCATTTGATAGTGCTGAAATGTCTAAAATGGCTTCTTCACTGGTACCTGGGCTGGCCCGCATCACTCTCTTTACAGGGACACCTTCCACTATCTCAGAGCAAAGTGGCCGGAAGGCAGTCGGATTTCTTCCATGATGGTAATTTTCTAAGAGTAGTAAAATGGAAACTATTGGTCCTCTTATTAAACGATGGGGCCAGAATTGAAATAGCATTACTTTTGCCATATTGTATTGGTTGAAAGCAGTCACAGTCTTGCCCAATAGTATATGGGGACATTTCTGGTTTATTCTGGGAGACAAATGCTCCCACCAGAAACATTCAGAATTCTGTGGACTTCCCTTAAATCCTGCTTTGGTAATTTTTTTTTCCTAATGTTTAATTTTGAGAGAGAGAGAGAGAGAGAGAGCGAGCACACATGCACATGCATGTGTGTGCTTGAGCTGGGTTGGGGCAGAGAGAGAGGGAGACACAGAATCTGAAGCAGGCTCCAGGCTCTGAGCTGACAGCACAGAGCCCTACATGGGGCTCACACTCAAGAACTGTGAGATCATGATCTGAGTTGAAGTCAGATGCTTAACCAACTGAGCCACCCAGGAGCCCATGCTTCGGTGATCTTGAAGCTGAATGAGGCGGTTGACTAGGAGCACTGCTTTTGTCTGAACTTGCTTTCCTTTCTTCCTCCTTCTTTTTTTTCATTAGCTCAATAGGCTCATAATGAATCTCCTTGCCTCTAGCAATATTTTCTTTCCCTCTATACTACACATTTCAGACAGAGAAATCTTTCAAATTGAAAATATGTCTCATCAGTTTTTGTTTAAAATCACTCAGTGCTTCTCTAAAACTTTTTTGATAATGGTTGAATTTCTGAGCTCTTATTGCTTTCCCCATGAAGTATTCTATATTCTAGATCTCTGATCAAACACAGGCTATGTTTTCATCACAGTTTTCTGGATGTGTCATGTTTACTTCAGTACCTCTTAATTCTTTTTTCCTGACTGTAATTCCTAAATAGCTTCTCCATCCTTGTGGTGCCATTAGATATCATAAAGCATTTTTTCTTGCAAATTATAAACGGTATCTCTTCCTCTTTGGTGAATAATGCCAGCACGAGGACGTACAACTTGCCAGAGCATGTGCCAATTTCGACCATATGGTAATATGTCAACATTGCCAGATACCCTTGTGTGGCGATTAATACTTACCAATGTACATGGAGGCACAGCTCTGATATCCTGATGCTGGCTTTGAGTTCACACTCACTCTTCATAACCTGTATGAGTTATCACCTTTGGAAAATACCCTCTGACACGTCTTGGGAAGAAATGATACATCTCTCTTTGTAGCTACTATTGTACCTGCATATATATACTCTTACTCAAACACTTAGTCACACTGTGTTGTTACTTGCTTACATGTAAACACCTATTTTAGAAAGGCAGATTTTTTAAAAATAAAATTTTTAAGTGTTTTTATTTAGTTTTGAGAGATAGAGCTCAAGCAGCAAAGAGAGAGGGAGAGACACAGAATCTGAAGCAGGCTGCAGGCTCTGAGCTGTCAGTACAGAACCCGACGTTGGGCTCAAACTCATGAACCACGAGATCATGAACTGAGCCAAAGTTGGACACTCAATTGACTGAGTCACCCAGGCACCCCATAGGAAGGCAGATTTTCTTTCCTTTCCTTCTTTCCTCCTTTCATTCTTGAGAGACTCCTTTTTCAGTTCTGTAGCCCTAAGGCCTGGTGATACTTTTGGAATCTGGTTATCACTGTAATAGCAAACATTAATATCACTTTCAATGTGCTAGATGCCCTACTAATGCTGTGCATATTTTACCTCACTTAACACACAAAATGTTATGAGGAATATGATAACCTCATTTTACAGATAAACAAAGTTAGGTCACTTGCTTATATTACCATTGTAAATATTTTAAAAGCCGGCTCTTAGACATCAGTGTTTACAAACACAAGCACACTTGTGTGTGTGTGTGTGTGTGTGTGTGTGTGTGTATAACACATAAATATATGTGTGTTTACACATATAAATATGCATACATATTTATATATTAAATATTTATGTATTATAAAATATATATACACACATAAATATTTGTTATATACTTATATATACATATGTATATACAAAGTGTATATTTACATATTATATGTAATTAAATATAGAACTTATAAATATATGTGTGCAAATTTAAACTAAAAAGTAATTGCAATGATTGTTTAAAACTTGAAAAAGGGATTTTTAGGGAACAGTATTTTCCCAGTGCTAATGTTTACAATTAGAAGTGCACGGTAATGAAAGGGAGACCAAATTTGTTACTTTTATATTGCTGCCTTTGAGGTCTCTAAGGACAATGGGCTCCACCTACTTCATGTATCTAAAGCAATCACTCCCACTGTAACACACCTCGGACCCCTCAGCAGCTGGCTCTACCCAAAGTAAGGGATTACCTTTTCTGAATTCTCAAATCATTGCTAGGCCAAGTCATGTTTCCAAAGGGCTACATCAATGTAGAGGTGCCACCTCCCCCCCACCCTTTTCTTTAATTGCACAGTTATCTTATGAGTTAGAGGTAACTCAGAATTCTAGGCAGGAATAATAGAAGTGACAAGGCACTTTGGCATGAAAGACGATGACATTCAGAAAACTGGTATTAGGGCTAAGTGCTGAGTGAGGAGAGAGTGAACAGAGAAGGAGGTCATGTCAGAATATCAAAAGCTTAGAGTACTAATCAATGCAAATGTAAGGAACTGGAAATTAATTCTATTTTCTTTGGGGGGATAACTGAAAGTCATTAACTGAAATTTTCAATATGGAAATAACTTTCTGGCCACAGTGGGGAAGATAGAAGGGTAGAGAGTAAAAGTGAAGGCAGGGATCATTAGGAACCTTTTGAAATCTTAAAGAAGAAATAATGGCTCTGAACTAGAACAGCATTACTGGTAAGTGTACACCTTCCACGGCTGCAAAACCAATGCAGCAGCAGCTGAGAAGTGACAGAAGTCAGAATATTTCTGGTGAGAACCCTGAGGTCCCAGATTCTCTGGGAACTGTCTCATGTAGGGACTTCTGTTCCTCCGATACCTCACATGAAACTGAACCATGAGATAAAGTATGTTATGTGAATTCATTGCTGTTTTCAGGCCAGATGAAAAAAAAAAAAAAACTTCAAAAATTAAAAACAAATTAATTGTTTTGAACAATTGAAACTGAACAGCTCAAGTCTTCAAAGTACATGTCATCAGATTATGTTGTACATAAGCCCTCAGTGTTGCAATTATTTATCACCCAATAGCTACTGCCTCTCATTTATATCACCCTCTCTCAGCCACTACTCCTGACAGCATCCTTGATGATTCCTTGGATTATAGATGTTGCATTATGATCCAGTTGACTTGCTTGCTTCAAATAACTTTGTCTTTCAGTCCATTCCGTTAGCTACCACATCCGTGCTATCAAATCTGCCATCAGCAATAATTGTACACCTTCTGTAAGTCTCACTTTCAAGTATTCCAATCTTTGGGCACTGCTTCTTATAATTCCAGTTTAGTATTTCTTAAACCTGTAATCCAATAGTTCCTTAAACCTAATAGTGTCTCTTATCCACTGATATCCCTCATTTTCACATCCATTAGCCCCTTCATGTTCTCATTTGCCTTTTTAGCCAATTGATTTCAGTTTGCATCATTAAAATCACTTCATCGCATGTACCTCAATTCTCTTTTCTCTTATCATTCTTTCCAAGAACAACCTCAGATATTGTTAAATATAGGATTTGCATCTACCACCTCTTCTCCCAGCCAGCTAAAAATGACTAGAGAAAACTTTTAAGAGAAATATACACTGGCCTCACTTTAAATGTGTTACCACAAACCGCAGGTGATTCCTCTTAAGGTCCTGGCAATCCTGCAGCATTTCCCAAGGCAATTTACACTCTTACTCTCTGAGAGGACTATTTCACACCTACTCTTCACTGTATTCTTATTTTACTTGTTTCTAATTTCCTTGAGAAATGTAAGTGATCTGAAAGGAACTTATTCTCAACATCCAGAGCTACTATCCTACTATTTCTGTATCCATATATATTCATCTTATGGTAACGGATGAATTGACTTTACTCCTATCTAAGGCTAAAATCACTGAATGTACACCAGAACCTGTGGCCTGCTGAATTTGAGCAAGAAATAAACTTGAAATTTGATAGCTCTTGAAATTGAGGGTTGTTTCTATAACAAAACCTGAGTTATTCAGACTAACTCATGAATATGAAAATACCATTATATTATTTTCCTATTGCTGCATAACAAATTACTACAATTTAGCAGCATAAATCAGCACACACGCACTATCTCACCATTTCTGTGGCTCAGGTGTCCAGGCACAGCTTAGCCGGGTCCTCTGCTTGGTGTGTCCCAAAGTCTGTAAATGAGGTTTTTTCAGGTTATACCTTCATCTGGAGACTTGACTGGGAAATAATCCACTGGAAAGTTTCTTTGAGTTGTTGGTAGAATTTGTTTCCTTACAGCGGCGTCACTATGGACCCTGACTTAGTGCTGCCTGTTGCCTGAAGTTCTCTCTTGGATCCTTGAGGCTGCACACAATCACTTGAAGATAAACTTCTCCAACAGAATCCCTCACCTCAAGGAGAGTCTCTGGCTTCTTTTAAGGGCTTTCACCTGATTGAGTCCTTTGAAGGGCTTTCACCTAATCAAGTCTTTTCTTTAAGGGTTTCCACCTGACTAAGACCATGCAGGACGCTCCATCTCTTGATTAGTTCACAATAAACCTGGACCTTAATTATTTACACAGAATCCCTTTACGTTTGCCATGTTCTATTGACTAGTAGTTAATCTCCTGCACTCAATAATACCCAGTTTTGAAGTCCAAAATCCAAAATTATCCTTGACACCTATGAATACTATACCATACTTAATTTTTTCCATTGAGTTTACTAATGAAAACTGTTTAACTTTGTCACTTTTTCTCTATGTTTGATTCTCATCACTGTAATCTGATCCCAGTTACTAAAATATTTAAATTATACTCTGAAAATCTTAACAGCATTGTATATCTTTACCTAATCATATTTTTGTCTACGTATTTTGTATTTAAATGTATTTAAATGATTATATTAAGCAGAATTCTAAGATGGTCTTTACGATTCCTGTAAAGATTCTTGTGTTACAAGGCTGGATATGACACTAAACTAAACAGAGCAGAAGCTTGAGGGGCTTGATATTCAAGCTTGAGATTTTCTTTCTTTCTTTCTTTCTTTCTTTCTTTCTTTCTTTCTTTCTTTCTTTCTTTCTTTTTCTCTTTCTCTTTCTTTCTTTTTTCTTCTTTCTTTCTCTTTCTTTTTCTTTCCTTCTCTCTCTCTCTTCCTTCCTTCCCCCCTCCCTCCTTCCCTTCCTTCCATTTTCCTTCCTTCCATAACAAAAGATTTGGAAATTGATTATCTGGTATTCCAATGGTTTGACGCACATAGAGTTTTGCAATTACATTGGATTATGGCAAGCCAATAAAGTTCAGAGTCATCAAAGTTCAAGCAAGTAGCATGGAGTGGGCAAAGAGCCAGACTAGCCAATCTTACGTGGGCAAGAATAATGGTTGTCAAGGTAAGATAAATACACAAGCAACTGCAGCATGAAGGATACCTCTATGTGACCTGCTTTTACAAAGTCTGTCAGTTTTCATTAATAACTTCAGAGTATTTTCTAGTGCTCCAGTCCTTATAAGGAGATGTCTTTTCAAGAATATATAACATGTAACTTAATCAAATGTTCACTTATGCCAGACAGCACACAAAAAGGACCTTTACTTATAATAATTCTTATTTTCTTTACCTGGACCACAAATGCACCGAAGTAGATTAAGTATTAGTTAATGGCAAACTACAAACATGGCCCATATATGCCCTCTTTTATTTGGACTTATTCTATAGCCCTATGATTTTGCAGTTTTTCTACTCTATTTCAGACAGGGTGGGTAAATTTAATTCTGAGGTGATTGGTTAGCCAGTCAAGTGTTTCCAAATTCATAAACTGCATTTTCTAAAATAGCATTTGCCAATGACAAAGCTGATATGTTAATTCCATCTGTCTTCTTTCTGCATCCATCTCTTAATTAGTTCCTAACTCATGAAGAAAAGAGGAGTTTTATACAGGTATCTCTCAAACTCCATATATAACAAATTGCTTTTGATTGCACCTTGGGATATTGGTGCTTATTTTTTAATTAGGGTGGTCATATAATTTACCATCCAAACATGGATGTTTAGAATGAAAGGGAGCATTAGCAATAATTAGCCATCCTCTTTAGTAACTATGGAATACTGCATCAATTAGTTTTGCAGCATACGTACTACTCCGAGATATAGTGACTTGAAAGAGCTATAATGTATTATCTCATTTTCTGTGGTTTTGCTGGATAGCTTTTCCAGTTTCATCGGTTTTTCTAGTCTGGGAAAACTAGGCTGAATGATGTAAGGTGGGCACACATATGTCTAATAGATGTGGGTAGGCCTCCTATGGGTTGGCATCCCTCTGCTCAAAGTGGTCTCATATTTGCCAGCAGGCTAAGCCCAGGTATCACATGGCAGCCCCAGGTTTCAAATGAAGAGCACAGGAGGACAAATCCCTAAGTATAAACATTTTTCGAGTCTGCTTTCCCAGATCTCATTGGCCAAAACTAGTCATATGAACCAAACCCAGAGTTCATATGGAAAGGGACTATTCGAGGAAATGGATAGGGGAAGACAAAATAAATGAAGACTACTACAAAAACAATCTAGTACCACTATCCTTAATTGCTGTTCTGGAAGTGTATCTGACATATTAAAAGATACAGCCCCATTCTAAATATTAGCTTATTTAACTGAACAGAAGTCTGAATCATTTCCTTTGATTAGAAATAAAACTAAAAGTTTTAGGTTTGTAGTCATTTCATAGTCATTCAAGAAATGTCACATTTTTGTTTTTAATTAGTCAGATGAATTTTGCCTCCAACCCTACATCCTAACAGACAGAAATTTGAAAACTCGTGATACTTGAATTTTCTCCTTCTGTAACAATGGGCCAAAATATTGAGATTTTACCAAATGCAAATGTAATCGGGGTGTCCTCTCCTGGCTCAGTGTGGTCACCACTAAGATAGACAAATGATGTTCCCTGTCATGGTGCCCTCAGGTATACTTACTCTGCTGTTTTCATTCAAGCTGGGGGTAGAGAAAACTGTATGACTTTGGTAACCTTGGCTTATCAACCTACTCTTCTCTCTTAGATGTGCTGGTTGGTCATTTCCTCTGAGATGCTGCTTCCTCCCTTGGAGAGCCACCAGAATCAAAGAACCAAATGCTGTTTCTCCTGCAATCATCAAACTTTTTACTCTTTCCAGTTCATTGGAATTTAAAATAAGTTTCTGGCCTGAAGAAAGTCTCCATTCAAACTCTATTCCCTTCAATAGGGTTAGGATTTCCTGGTGGAGGTGGAAATGAAGTCTTTTTGATTTTTTTTAATATCTATAAGTTAAATGATTTAATTAAATTAATTTAATTGTGGAAAGAATTTGACATGACATCTGATTTATTAACAAACTTTTAAGTGTGTAATATATTACTATTGATATATTCGTAATATATTACTAATATATTACACTATATTATAGCAGATTTCTAGAACTTATTCATCTTGCTTCATGGGAACTTTAGCCTGTTGATTAGTCTTCCGGAAACATATATGCCACTCTTTGATTCTATGAATTTGACTATTTTAGATACCTCATATAAGTGGAGTCATGCAGTATTAGTTTTTCTGTGACTGGCTTATTTCACTTGGTGTAATGTTCTCAAGGTTCATCAATGTTGTCTCATAGTGCAGAATTTCCTTCTTTTCTAAGGCTAAATAGTATTCTATTGTATGTATATAACACATTTCCTTTATCCATTCTTCTGTCAATGGACATTTGTTTCTACATTTTGACTTTTGTGACTAATGTTGCAATGGTCATAGGAGTGCTAATATCTCTTTAAAATCCTGATTTCAGTTCCTTTGTAAAATTACCTTGAAGTGGGAAGTGGGGATTATTGGATGGTATTGTAGTTTTATTTTTTTTATGTTTATTTATTTTTGAGAGAGAGAGACAGACAGAGCATGAGTGGGGAGGGGCAGAGAGAGAGGGATACACATAATCTGAAGCAGGCTCCAGGCTCTGAGCTGTCAGCACAGAGCCCACCGCGGGGCTCAAACCCACAAGCCGTGAGACCATGACCTGAGCTGAAGTCAGATTCTTAACCGACTGAGCCGCCCAGGCATCCCTGTAGTTTTATTTTTAATTAATATTTTTAGGAAACTCCACTCTGCTTTCCATAGTATCTGGGGAATGAAGTCTTAAAGACTTTTCTTCTTCTTCTTCTTCTTCTTCTTCTTCTTCTTCTTCTTCTTCTTCTTTTTAATGTTTATTTTTGAGAGAGAGAGAGAAAGAGAGAGAGAGAGCAGGGAGGGGCATAGAGAGAGAGGGAGACACAGAACCCAAAGCAGGCTCCAGGCTCTGACCTGTCAGCACAGAGCCCGATGCGGGGCTGGAACTCACAAACCACAAGATCATGACCTGGGCCAAAGTTGGATGCTTAACTAACTGAGCCACCCAGGCACTCTTTGAAGACTACTTCAAATTAGATTCTGCTACATCCAAAAAAAAATCGTTTCCTAATTGCTTGAGAAGAGATAGGGGGAAAGAGGAAAACACAAATGTGTAACTTGAAAAATTATCCAGTTTCATGCTCATATCAAAATGGCCTTTTTACTTATTTTTTAATATTGATTTTTTTAAGTTAATTTATCTATTTTGAGAGAGAGGGGGGGAGAGAAAGAATCCCAAGCATGTTCCATGCTGTCAGCGCAGCTGATGTGGGGATCCCACAAACCATGAGATCATTCATTACCCAAGCTGAAATCAAGAGTTGGATGCCCAACTGAATGAGCCACCAGGTGCCCCTCAAAATAGCCTTTTTAGAATTTATAAGGTAAACTTTTCAACAGTATTTTGAGTAATAGCAGCATCATTGAAAACCATGGACTCCCTCCATGCTTTAAATTTGAATGGCAAAATACATGGAAGTATAAACTCTTGTACATTTATTTTCCTCTCTAACTCTCATTAATTGGCACAGTATTCAATGTTTTACTGGGAAATAATGCATTGATGAGTAAGTAAAGCTAGAAGAGCCAAGTAAAGAGCATAGTACTGCAGTACTTTTTGGCATGTTCTTAGATTTTTAGGTTTCTAAATATCATGCTAGGTGTACAAAATAACATTTTTGATTTCTGAGTTGAACTGCTAATAGAAAATGCTGTGGGATGGAAGAGAAGTAAATAAGCAAAGATAAAAAAAAAAAGTACGCTTTTAAGTGTTTACAGAGAAGAAAATTAAAAAAAAAAATAATAGAAAAGTCGATAGTAAGCCTCTTGTGTGATAAAAAGTGATGGTAAAATAGAGAAAAGAGATTGATTGGCGCCCGTTTACCAGCAGTAAGCCTGGGGGAAGCAGACTACTTCTCTAGGCACCAACAAATCCAGCAACCTGTCAAGTACTCACTCAACATGGCATCTACTTCCCAGATAACAGAGGATAAGGGCAAAATCACCATTACTTTTGGTATTTATGCCTTTCAGGACACAAGTAACTCTGAGCAATTAAATTATACACATAACTTTTTGATCTGCACATTTGTTTATTTTAACCTGCATAAAGTGAATCCTGTATTATAAAAGCATTGGATTTTTGTTGTTGTTGTTGTTGTTGTTGTTGTTTTCAATTCTTACAGCTTAGTTCTACATTTCTAATTGTTCTTCTAGTTTAAGCAAATGTGCATACTGGATAGCATTTGTACCCATAAACATTTGTTAAAAGGGCATTCTATTTAATTCCTTTCCCTGAATTTGAATTAATATATTTTTATTACCCCAGAAATATTAGTTTATTCCCTAAATATGACTAGGTGGATACTTGAGTTAACTGCTAAATTAGTAGATGTGGAGATTTCATTTTGAGTGCAATTTTGGAAACTGTCTTACCTTTTTCTCCTAAGAATTTGCCTGGTCTCATGGAAATTTATAAGGACCTCATATTTTCTTTGATAAGTAAATATTCCATGTTCTTTTTTCTCACCCTTTTTTAAACCGTACTTAGGATAATTCACATAGCATAGAATAACAAGCATCGTACTTTTGATTAAGCTTTAGTCAGAGATAGTGACATTCATCATTTAATTATATGTTCAATATTAATTACACTTTTCTTTCTAGAACTTAGCACAATTTAAATCCATTTACCATGTTCCAACATAGCACAGCTATTATTGCTGTGAACTTTAATTCTTTTAATATATGTTTTATACCTGTTTAGATAATATTTTACCATATATTATATTAGTATATTTTAGACATACTTTCAATGTTTATTATTCCTTCTTAAATCCAGAAGTTTTTATCTAGGATCATTCTTCTGATTTAAAAATCCCCTCATTCAAAAATTTGATTTGGTGAATGTTCAAAAATTTTATCTATAAATATGTTTATGTCACCTTCATTTTTGAAAACTATTTTACGGGCTCACAATTTTAAGATGGCAGTTCTTGTTCTTCTCATTCAATAGTTTAAAAATACCAGCCTACTGTCTTTGAGCTTATACTGCTTTTGTTAAGAAGTTAGTTGTGAATCAAATGATCATTCCTTTGGAAGTACTCATTGATTTGGTGGTAAATAATACACTATTTACTATTAAGATTTTCCCTTTGTCATGTTTTTTAACAGTAGTCTTATGATGTGTCTATATATGGTTTAGTTTTTCATTCTTTCTTTTTTATATATCTGATTTGTTTTTTTTAGAACTTAGATCTGTAGCTTAATGACTTGTTGGTTTTAGAAAATTTTTGGTTACTTTCTTCTCAGATACTTCTGCACCGTTCATTTGTTCCTTTTCCTATGGGTACCTATTACATATATATGAGACATTCTCACTATAGAAATATGTATATACACACACAATGTACTTAGCCATACTGAGGGCCTATAAGTGGGACTGTGATACCCCAGTAGGATGGAAATGGGGCAAGCTGCCATGTGATCAGAAATATTAAGAGTTCGGTGCTCGCTTCGGCTGCACATATACTACAATTGGAATGATATAGAGAAGATTAGCACGGCCCCTGTGCAAGGATGACACGCAAATTCGTGAAGTGTTCCGTATTAAAAAAAAAAAAAGAAAGAAATATTAAGAGTTGGGAAAGCCAAGGACACTAGTCACTAATACTGTTTTCTTAGTCATGTTGGATAATGGTCATCATCAAATCTCCAATAAGGATAAACTGGGAGTGGATATCTCTTAAAATGTTTTTATTTCAGATTCAGATACAAATCCTTTTGTCATTTTCACTAAATCTGGGATTTTAATGCTTCAATAGGATGAATTTTTGTTCCTTAAAATGATGTTATTTATGTCACTCAAAATTGTTATTCTCATGGGTAAGAATAGGCAAACTTCCTCACAAAATGATGTCTTTATAGGGTAATTTTAACTAAGCTATATATTGCATTATTTACTTGAACACAACTATATGATGATTAACAACAAAACATTCCATTTAATTTAATAAAAGCTTGTTGGAATTATTATCATATTGTGCATATATTAAATATTTAAATATTTAATATTTGTATATATACATTGTGTGTTAATATTAAAATACATAAATTACAAGGTGTGCCTTTATATGAAGTACATTTTATTTGATCGGTAATAATGCTATGGAGGTAACAACTTATTACAGATATGTGAATCTCAGCAGGGGGTAGGGTCTGCTGTCACTAAAAAACAGGAGACTTATCCAGAGAGGTAGATTCTCAGTCATCAGGTTCTAATCACTTGTTTGTAACAATAAATATTTGAGAATTTGATATGCTATTTTTATCTTAATTTACTAGATATAAAAAAATAGCACTCAAACCACCTTGGCCATGTACCATTCACTGGGATTTTTATTATTATAAGAAATGAATCACACTCCTGAAATGGTGTTATATCATTATGGATGGATTGATTGTGTTTTGTATGTCTTGAGAATTTAATTGAGTTTGTTGATTTATTTCTAATAGTACACTCAGAATCTTTTTCTATACTTTTCTTTTTTTTTTTTCTGTAAGCAATGAGAAATGGGCATTTCAATGATTTAATATGCCCTAAACTTGAGCAGATTAGATATGCCTTAAATATATGGTGAGAGTTTAAAAGCCTGATTATACAGATTAAACAAAAATTAGTAGGTTTAAGATCACATCGGGGACAATAGACTTTGCTCTTTCCTACTGATAATTAATGTACCTATTATCTTAGGTTGCATAGTAGTAATATTCTATTTTCAGCAATTCCTAAACCACCAATGTATTTGATGTATGTATCCCTGAGCTCTGAGGATCTTCTCTGTAAACACCTCCCAAGATAACCACCATTTTTCTTTCCACTCCTCAAATAGCTTGCTCCCCATTTGATAAATCTCCAAAGTTCCCTTTCACTTTTCAAAACTTCAATAAATCCTTCCTTGTCATTTTAAAAAGATGGTGACAAAAAAAAAAAACACAGGAAAAATTGTAGCTACATTTTCCCTTTATTCTGCTTTGCAAAACTGTCAGCCTAGGTATTATTTAATTTTTTATACTACTAATGGGTAGATGGAAGTTAGAAAATAACAAAAGAATGTAGAGGAGGCCAGTATATAATTTTTTCAATATATAATTATCATATCATTTATAATAGAAATGATAATTGCATTTCTAATTGCTATTGTCCAGAGTCATGTTTATTGAAGTGATTAGAAAGGTCTCTGAACACGGTGCAATCTGAGATCATCCATCTCATTAATCTAATTAACAGGCAAAGAGAAAAAGAGCCTCTGACAAAGGAAAGATTTTGGAGTTAATTTTATTTTTAGTTCTCCATATCTGACAGTCATTTCACTTGTGAGATAGAAAACATGGTATGGTTCAGGAATATATTCAGGGATATATTCAGGGTATATTCAGGGATGCCTTGAATAATGAACAAGAACAGGTTAAACCCCTATATTATAGGCAAGATATAACAAAATCACAGTTATACCTTTATATTTCGTGTGTGCCTGATTCATTCATATCTGTTTTTGTCTTTATTATTATATCCCCAGGGCCAAACATACTACCTGATAATAGCAGGGAGTTATTTAATATTTTTAATGAATGGTTAGCATGCATGGTATCTGTCTATATATCAAGATCGATGAAGATACTAGATCATTCATGCATATAATGCTGGATGTTTCAAGAGGGATTGCTGTTTACAACAAAATCAACTTTATTCTTTCCTGCTTATACCGCTTGTCCAAATCCAATCTGTTAGGCTAGTTCACTCTCATTATTTGGATGAATTGTTGAGCAGAACTTCTGAATTTTCTGGACGCACAGATAACCAAATTTCCTCTAGTCATCTCAAACAACAAAAGTAGTTTCATTTGAGAAATTAAAATGTCTAGTAATATATTAATCAAAGTCTAAACTTCACTAAAAATATCTGTTCTCCTTTAAAAATACGGTGTGAGTTAGAGGAGGTCCTGGGATGGAAAAGGGGTGTGTGATTAGCTTCTTCTCTTTGTTCATGACTTATTTTCTGTCTTCTTTTGTTATTAACCATTCTTTCTGGTCCTTTGAGTTGGAAAAAGGAAAGTATGGAGGATAGTGTTCATGAATATGAACCCCCGAGAACTAGGGACTGAAGGGTGAGATACAAAACATACAGCCAGAAAAATCATCACCCGTATCACAGAACTGAAGACGACACTCTCCATCTAAAGAGAATCCTTAGCCTTCAAAATATTACATGTAGACATTAATCTGCTGTAACCAGCTTCCAAGCTCAGAGAAGAGTCCTCGCTCTAAGAAATGACAGTTCAGTTAGTTTTCCCTAGTCCTTTATCCCTTATCCTTCTCTTTTGTTGGTTTAAGGTGAGTAGTTAGCTCAAAATTGGGTACCTTATTTTTAACTATGGGTGTGTGCTCACTGTCTGCTTCTGTCCTTGGGCAGAACTGAATCAGAATTACCTAGAACTGCTAATTTTGCCAATAGCAGGATATATAATCATTAGCCCATTTATTAAGATTTCTGAGTTTCAAATGTCTCATATGTAAAGTGGAGATAATCACAGAAGTTCTTCATATGGATTTCTGGTTTTTGTTTGCAGGTAAATTTAACTTATAGAAATAAAAAGATTAATACAGTGCCTGTGGTTCCATAAACAGTAAATAAACAGTAGCCACCGTTATTATCTTTAAAACAATGCCTTTTCCTCCAGTAGTATTTCTGAAAATAGAAGGGTTAAATTCTTACACCTTTACTATTCCTTTTGCTGAAACATGTTTAAAACTTTGACTCCATACTCTTATTTCATCTCATCATAAGTGCTATGCAATGGAGCAGAACTCATATAATATTTTTAAAAACAAAAACATGCAAATTATTTTGACCAGTCCAAATCTACAGTTAAATGGTTAAGTTTTAAAAGGAAATGAGAAAAGGTTGAACTGATATTACCAGAAGACTAATCCATATTACTGAATATGATAAACTACAATTTGCTAAATCATTTAAAGGTTACTTGTCCTATGTAATTTGGTAGATAAATACCTGTCTAGAGAAGTTTAGATGACTGATTTCATCCCAATGTATTTATTGATCAATAGCAATATGAAAGACTCAACTAGATCTAGTAGAACTAAGTACTTTCACCAAGGAATCAATGGAGAAAAATACCTGAAACCTTCATTCACTTAAAAAAAAATAAGATAATCAATTTTAATAAAAAAGGATAAATGCACTAGCTACTAAAACAAAACTTTTTCATTATAGGTGTGGAATTTCTCTCTTGGACACAATCTGTTTGAGATTTATTTTGCAATTTTTTTTTCTAGGCTGTTTTGAGACTTCCCAAAATGATTAACTCTGTTTCCAATTTCCCCCTGACAGGCACAGACTTGCTCTTGATCCTCTCTGGAATTGTCCCTTTAACAGACCAGAGGCAAAAATCCCTGTCTTTCTGAGCACTCTTTTTCAAAGATATGGCAATCTACAATAATAACTTCTTCCCTCTTCCCTAATCTATAGTTTGCCATCAAAACACCCATGCTGTAACAAATCAGATATTTACATATACTTCATATGTATACATATATACGTGAACAACCATGATTTAACAAATTAAACATATATATTACATATAATGTATATTTTCCTTTGAATTAAAAGCCCAAAATTTGGAATATAAACATTGAATTTAGAAAACTAGCTCTATGAAATTAGTTTATCTCTTCCCCAGAATTATGTTTGTTCCCCTAATTGGTTGTACATTTTTTATCCTGGTTACAAATGTGCTATGTATTTTTTTGGAATTCAATCAGCAGGGAGCCTTAAAGGTAGTTTCTTCAACTTATAAAAGTATTTCTTGTGAATATGGTAGGGGTCATCATGCATGGCGATGCTTTATCATGATGTCTACAATTTCAAAACAGCATTCCCTACTCTGTCTTCCTCTTTGATTATCTTTCTGCCTCCATGTAGAGATAGCCACTTTTAGAAAACAATGGAGCATGAAACAATTGAAATGTTATTGTATCTTTTAGTTTAAGTTTTCAAAAGTGCCAATCCTTTCGGAACCGGGGAGCAGAAGATAGGTAAAATCTTGGCAGGAGTGAATACTGGAATCATAGTTTTGACCTTGTGCCGAAAATATTTTAAAATCCCAATAGCAACTCATTTGAACCATATATACTCTCCTGTCAGGAAGAATTTGCTTGGGATCTCATGGCACATGAGTCTTTAGGAAAAGTTCTAGAAATGTTCAGAATGAAAAAAAAAGCATGTATGGTTTATTCATTTATTGTTATGCTCCAAAATGTCTGAGTGCTAGACTTCTCTTGCTTGGAAAAAAAATATTAAGAGAACAGAAATGTGTCAACCAGTGTCCTGTGGACTAGTTTTTGTTTTTATTTTTGTATTTAACTATCCTTAAACCTAGCCTTAGATAAACTTTGCAGCTCATTCACTTTTGTTCTTATCTGTGAGGTACTGGTTTCAAAATATACGCTTTTAAAAAGAGGTTCTCAAGTTATCAAGGACAACATGGAACTTCCAGACAAAATGCAGTAAGAGCAGATAAAAACAACCTTTACCTGAACTCTGCTTTCTGACTGACCCTGAAAAATAGGTTGTATTGTAATTCATGCAAAAGTTTTTCTTACAAGTTTTTTTCCTATTAAATCAAACAACAGGGACACCTATGTGGCTCAGTTGGTTCAGCATCTGACTCTTTTTTGGGCTCAGGTCATGATCTCACACTTCCTGAGTTTGAATCCTGAGTTGGGCTCTGAGCCCTTGGGCTCCTGTGCTGGCAGCTCAGAGCCTGCTTGAGATCCTCTCTCTCCCTCTCTCTCTACGTCTCCCCTAATTGCACTCTCTTAATAAATAAATAAATAAATAAATAAATAAATAAATAAATAACTTAAAAAAAACCAAACAAACAAAGCTGTGATATCCAAACTCTAAACCTAAGTAAGGCTATTTGTTCTAGTAGCATAATGCAGGATCAGTCCTTGTAAATTCCATCTATTATTTCTCCATAGTAGTATACCAAAGAACCTAGTTATAAGATGGTATCTTTTATAAGATGGTTTTACAGAATCCTAAAACCTTGTGCAATAATACATATCTCTAAAATGTTATCGGTAGCATAAATTTTCCCATATAAAAAGTAATTCACTCTACAAATCTCAAATATGTATGTATATATATATATATATATATATATATATATATTTTTTTTTTAATTAGATTCATTTCTTCTCTACTTTTAGGAATCAAGAATGTAATACTATTAATGTAATGGAACTTTTTCATCTACATGTTTACATGAAAACATAAATGCCAACTATTATGCAATTTATTTCATTGTATAAATATTAATTTTTAATATAAAGTATTCATTATGAAGACTCACTTTTTCACAAT
The DNA here is from genome assembly GCF_024362965.1 of Panthera pardus. NCBI lineage: Eukaryota > Metazoa > Chordata > Mammalia > Carnivora > Felidae > Panthera > Panthera pardus. The sequence goes on along the minus strand of NW_026526991.1, from coordinate 44,232,425 downwards.
AACTTACTAGATAATCATAAAAATTAAATTATGGTGGGAACTTTGACTTAGCATATTAAATAATAGTACTTTGAAATCTAATCATTTCAGCATTTGGTTTTGTCTGTAATTATTGTTAAACTCTCTGGTTCTCAAAGGTAAGATCTGGTAAACAAAATCAGAAACTTCACAGCTCCTACAGTCAGATATTGACTATCCTGGGTCAAGGAATACCAACAATCTCCAATACTCTTCGTGTTTTTTTTGTTTCTTTTTTTTTGTTTTGTTTTTGTTTTTGTTTTTGATTTTAGAGAGAGAGAGAGAGAGAGTGCAAGTAAGGGAGAGACAGACAGAGAGGGAGAGAGTCTTAAGGAGGCTCCATGCCTAGTGTGGGCCCCAAGGCAGGGCTTTGTCTCTCCACTGTGAGACTATGACCTTGACCTGAGCTGAAATCAAGAGTCCAATGCTTAACTGACTGAGCCACTGAGGCACCCCATCCAAGATTCTTTGCATTGACAGAGGGTAGAATTATTTTCTTTGTTTTCAATCCAAGTAATTCATCTTCACAAAGTACGTTACCTGGTTATTGACTATTTTAGGAAGAAAATAATTAAAAATCTTTATGTTGATTGTAAGTTCATCAGATAGAAGTGTTTTCAAAAGACTTCTGCAATGTTTAATTTTTTTTTTTTTTAGCCTTCAATGAAACAGGAAAATCTTTGTTACTCTAAAATTCAGCCTACAGGAATAATTCATATAATTTTGAAAAATTTGCATAGTTTTCTACCCATCAGCTTATCTTTCAAAGTGAGAGCTCAGCAGAAATAGGTCCTATTTTCAGGAACATACATAATGATTATAACAAGCTTTGATTGAATAATATATTTAAAACCCAGGAAAGTTTGGTCCTGAATGAACTCCTTTCAGTCTATTTTTTCTGAGAGTAAAGTTTCATTTTTCTGTAAAAAAAAAAAAAAATCAACAACAACAAAAAACAAAACAAAACAAAACCAAAACAAACAAACAACAACAACAACAACAACAACAAAAACCAGCATGTATTCTCAATCTCCAACTTCTGGTTCCAGACATAAATTCTGATATGTTAATAAATTTTACTGGAGCAAATACCTTAACCTACTCCTATTTCATTATAAAGTATGTGAAAGAGTTCTCATTTAATACCTTCTCTCTCTCAATGAGTTGATAACTGTCATGCAAGGAAAAGAGACCATTACTAAGCATTGCTGGATGAGTTTTTGTCAAGAATGTTTTGAAGTGGAAATAAATGAGTCCTGGGGTCTCCTTTTTTATAAAGTATCAGATGTGCAGCCAGGCATCACAGGTGTTCCACCTGTGTGTAGAGGTAGAACTTTATTCCTCACATTAGACATTTGCTAAATAAAGAATATTTTCTCCACCTTAAGGATACCATTGGCCTGTTTTGGTCTCAAGTGAATACCCAAACTAATTTGTTCATGCCATCACTGTACACACAACCAAATACCAGGAGCTGCTAGTACTTACTTTAAGCATCCATTACTTTAAAATATATGAGGCAATATCAGAAGGTCTTTAGGAAAATATATTTTTCAAGAAATAAAAGGAATACCAAAACGATATTACAAATCATTATATAATAATCCAATGGAAAGAAATGTTGAAAAACTGAATAGAAACCTCAGGTAAAATGATACCCAAATAACCCATAATCATTAATAAGTGTTTTAATCTACAAGTCACGGGAGACTCCACTATAAACAAACCAAAAATAGCTTAAATTAAGGAGACTGTCACTTATAAGTTCTGATTAAAATGCAGATCAACTGGAACTGTTAACACATGTTAATAAAGGGAGTTCAAAATTATTTGGAACACCTGTTATTATCTATCAACTGTGAGCATATGCATACCCTCTGATATATACACCACAGAAATGTACACATACATGCTCCAAAGAACAAGAAATGTTAAGAATGTCTATGACACGATTATTTTAAATAGTTCCCAATTAAAAACAATCTATATGTCTGTTTCAGTTTGCTCAAACTACCATATTCCTATTTACTACCATAACAAAATAACATAGACTGGGTAGCTTAAACAAGAGAAATTTATCTTCTCAGAGTTATGGAGTGTGGACTGTTCAAGTCAAGGTTTAGACAGGCTTTGGTTTCTGGTGAGAGTTCTCTTCCTGGCTTGCAGATAATTCTCTTGTTGTGTCCTTATTTGACACAGAAAGAGAGAGACAGAGACAGAGACAGAGACAGAGACAGAGACAGAGAGAGGTTTCTTCCTCTTCTTTTTATTTAATTTTTAAAAGTAATCTCCACACTCAACATGGGACTCAAACTCACAACCCAAGATCAAGAGCTGGATGCCCTACTGACTAAGCCAGCCAGGCTCCCCTCTTCCTTTTTACATAGGTAACAGTCTTATCAGATTGGGGTCCCAGCCTTAATAACTTCATTTAACCTTAACTACCTCCTAAAGATCTTATCTCCAGAAACAGTTCTAGGAAGTTAAAGCTTGTTAAAGCCTCAACATATGAATTGGGGAGGGAGAGCACAATTAAGTCGACAGCATTCTATATGCCCATCAACATAAAACAAAACAAAACAAAGCAAACAACAACAAAAATCTTTATATAGTCATTCAAGGATTAACAGGTACCAGCAAAAATACAAAAATCAGCAAAGTAGCTACTGCTACATACAACAACATAGATTCATTCCATACATAAAAAAGAGCTAGGACAAAAGATGAAGACAAAAAAGAAAAATCATGAAGTAGAGTTCTATTTTATTTTTAAAGGCAAACATATTTATCCTAATACATGGTGTTAGAAGTCAGGAAAGTAATTACCTCAAGTAGGACAAAAGGACATATATTAGAAGGGAAATGTTAGGGAGCTACTGGTAATGTCCTAACTCTGGTGGTAGTTACACAGTTGTATTCATTTGTAATAATCAGGCTGTACACATCTGAATTATATACTTTTGTATAGGTGGAGTCTTTCAAGGAAAAATTTCTTTAATTTTTTAAAAGTCTTCATACAGCTTTACTTTTCATTTACTCTAAGATACAAAATAGTTTATGCACCATTATAACTTAAAAATTAGCAAGTTCCCTTCAATCATGTGTAATTCTTGGGTCCATTTATTTTGCAATTCAATAAAAAGTTCCTTGTTTTTCAAGATAAAGTGTGTCTCTTAGAGAATAATCCATATTTCTCAAGCCTGCCTTTTGATGATAGAAGACATACTTATAATTGAATAAATTGAAGATTATTCCTTCCCTTTATTATTCATTACTCCATGGGAAATAATTATAAACATTCTGGCATTCATATTAATTTTTTCTGATAAGGAAAGCTTCAGTGTACGTAGCTATTAACATATATCTTTGATATATTGTCAATATTAATATAATCATGAGGAAAATCAAGACAGTTACCTACTATAATAGCTGTAGATTAAAGTATTCTGACTAAAACCACACATTAACTTAGATCCCATTAGGTATGGTAGTGACGACTTTATATTACTTGTTTTTTAATGATGACATTTCAGATTACCTCAAATTTGGGGTGAGGGGTGAAATGATACTTTAATAGTTTGATTTAGCAAAGTAATACATACTTTCTCAACACAGACTTTTTTTTTAAGTTGATTTCTTTATTTTGAGAGAGTCAGAGAGAGTGTGAATGGGGGAGGAGCAGAGAGAGAGGGAGAGAATTCCTCCTTTCAACAAGGAGTCTGATGTGGGTTCAATTTCACAAATTGCAAGATCATGACCTGAGTTAAAATGAAAAGTTGGACACTTAATTGACTGAGCCATCCAGGTGCCCCAACACAATTTCCAACATAACAGGGAGGAAACAGAAGAAATAATATAAAACATTTAATCCCAAATCACATATTCTTTAAAGCCCAACCTTGGTTTTATATTTGAAACTGATTTTTTCCTTCCTCATCCTGTAACCTTTCTTTTGTTGTAAAACAACCTATTTCTGTGATGCTTCCACCCATAGTAGTTTTCACATATTTGAACCTTGAGCTTTATCTTCTCTTTTATGATGATTTCATTTCTCTGATAATGTCTGTGCTAAAAAAATCTTTCTGGACATCTGGAATATTTGTGTTGCTGTTGAATTCTGCATTAATGAAGGCACAGTACAGACAACAATTCTATAAACACTCTTTAAGGTGAAGCTCTTTAAAGTGAAGTCATGAATTGATAGAAAGGCAGAGACTGATGTAAAAAACAAAATCATCCAGATCAAGGATTGGATTCCATATCTCTTCTCTTAATTTAATATTACCTGTGCTCTGAAGTGAAAATTGAGCAGCACTCCTTGTTATAATTCATCTATGGGATAAATATGTGACTTGTGGCTGCTTGGTTATATTTGTGAAGGAAGACTTTGTGGTTTTTGTCCATGACATTCTTCTACCTTGAAATATCCTATAACTGCCATTGAATATGTCTGGACATAATATAAAACCTAAGAAGTCAAGACAGTTGGAAAAAAGAGATGAACATGTAAGGAACCCAAGATGGTGACATAGGGGGATCCTCTATAGGAAGAACCTCTTCTCAGAAATACATCAAATCTATAGCTACATATGGATCGTCTCCTTTTGGGGAAAAAAATAACAAATAACAAACAAACAAAAACCCCTGAAACTAGAGGAACTACTCTCCACAATGAAGGATAAAAGGATGACATTGACATTGAAATGAGTCTTGGCACACCTTCAAGAATGGGGGCATTTCAAGAATAAGTCAGGTGTTGTAGACAAAGATTCAACAAGAGCCAGGGCAAGAATATATAATGAAGGGGGCACCTGAGTGGCTCAGTTGGTTAAGCATCTGACTTCAGCTCAGATCATGATCTCGCAGTTCATGAGTTTGAGCCCTGTGTTGGGCTCTGTGCTGTCAGCTGAGAGCCTGGAGCCTGCTTCAGATTCTGTGTCTCCCTCTCTCTCTCTGCCCCTCCCCCGCTTGTGCTCTGTCTCTCTGTGTCTCTCAAAAATAAATAAAAACTTCAAAAAAATTTTTTAAAAAAGAAGATACAATGGAGGAAAGAACAGTCTCTTCAATAACTGGTGCTGGGAAAACTGGACAGCTACATGCAAAAGAATAAAACTTACCACTATCTTGTACAAAATCAACTCAAAATGGTCTAATGATTTAAATGTAAGACATGAACCCCAAAAACTCCTAGGAAAAAAACACAGGCAGTTAGCTCCTCGACATCATTTTTAGCAGTGTTTTTTTGGATCTAAGTCTAAAGGCAAGGGAAACAAAAGCAAAAATTAACAAATAGGACTACACAAAACCAAAAAGCTGTGTGATGAAGGAAACCATCAACAAAATAAAAATGCAGCCCTCTGACTAGGAGAAGATATTAGTAAATCATATTTAAGGGGTTAATATTCAAAATATATAAAGAATGCATACAACTCAACAACAATAACAACAATAAGTAATCTGATTTAAAAAATGGACAGATGATCTGAGTAGACTTTTTTCCAAAGAAGACAGCCAAGCACATGAAAAGATACTCAACATTACAAATCATCAGGAAAAGACAAATCAAAAACACTGTAAGGTATCACCTCACACTTGTCAGAATGGATATTATAAAAAATACAGGAAATAACAAGTGTTGGCAAAGATGTGGAGAAAAGAGAACGCTTGTGCACTGTTGGTGGGGATGTACGTCAGTGCAGACACTAACTAGGTAAAACAGTAGGGAAGTTCCTCAGAAAATTAAAGATAGAACTACCATGTGATCCAGCAATTCCACTACTTGATACTTATATTATAAATATTAAGTGCTAATTTGAAAAAAATGCATGCACCCTTATGTTTATTGCAGCATTATGTAAAATGGCCATGTTATGGAAACAACCTGTGTCCATTGATGGGTGAATGGACAAAGAAGATGTGGCGTATGTATACAATAGAATACGACTCAGCCATAAATAAAGAATGAAAGCTAGCCATTTGCAACAACATGGTTGGACCTTGGGGATATCACGCTGAGTGAAATAAGTCAGATAAAGAAAGATAACTATCAAATGATTTCACTTATACGTGAGATCTAATTAGAGAACCAAAACAAGCAAACAAACAAAACAAAAGACAATCCAGACTCATAGATACAGGGAAAAGATTGGTGGCTGCCAGAGGGGAGGAGGGTAGTGGGCACAATGGGTGAAGGGGACTAAGAAGTATAAACTTGCAGTTATAAATAAATGTCATAGGGATATGATGTACAGCACTGGGAATATAGTCAATACTACTGCATTAACTTTGTAAGGTGACAGATGGTAACTAGACTTATAGTGGTGACTAGTTTGCAAGGTATGCAGTAAGTGTCAAATCGCTATGGTGTACACCTGAAGCCAATACAGTATTGTGTGCCAACATACCTTGGTACATAAAAAAGAGAGATGAACGTGCTATCTCAAAAGCAGAATTAAATATATACTTAAAAAATATTTCATCAGCATCTGTCACTGACTGTTTTATATAGTTCTCTGTAAGTACCAGAATATCTTACTACAGGTATAGATTTGACTTTTCTTTTTGGACAATTGAACACTACATTTTCACAGCAAGTGGACACCAAATTCTTTAACTCAGGTCTGTGTTTTGTAATGTGATACATGGGGAACATTTACTGTTCAATAGCCCTCAAAACTTTCACTTCCATTTGGATGGTAAGCCATCATGAAAAATATCTTTAAGGCCTGACATCAGTTCCAGAGTCCCCTGTGAAAATAGCATTCTCAGTTTTGTAGCAGAGATAGGGAACAGCATATTCCATGCAGGTAAGCAGGTGAAACAGATGGTTAGGAAAGTGACTCCTTACCTGAAGATCTAAAACACAGACATTAAAGTCCATGTTGTGAATTTGGGAGTTTTTAGAATAATCAAAAAAGAGATGAATTATGGATAAAAGAGGAAGCATGAATCAATGCTGAATCTTCATCAAACCTGAACTCAGTATTATCTTCTCCAATTGCACACGCATGACCCACGACTTCCTCTGTCCTTCCTGGAAAATCACCACTGCCTTCTTCCACCCTAGATAATGTGCACACTTCTTCACTCTGACCCAGGCCAGAAAGGAAAACCAAAGTGTTCTTTAGAGACACACCTCTTTCTCATCACTCATATTCACTTTGTCTCATCTACAATGTAATCATAGGAGCCATCATTCATATCTTCCTCATCTCTCTTTAGAATGATATGAATATATATATATAGAATGATATGAATATATATATATATATATATATATATATATATATATATAGTAGCAGATCATCATACAATTTCTAGGTTTAACTCTCTTCAAAAAATTCAGTGACATTTTTAAAGTCTTATTTCTTAAAATGCATCTTTGTGTATGGTATTGAATTGTGTAAAATGTGCCATTGACATTCTGTCATCTAACACAAATTCTAAGCCTCCATTCATAGTGTCCATGTTATTTCATGATTTTATATAACACTCAAAGACCTACTTCTGCATACCTGCCTTGGTTTCTAATTATCATTAACTCCATGTTATTGTCTAATTTTCCTATATCTCTAAATCTATGGATTACCTGTGGCTAGGTCTGGATTCTTAAATTATGTTTTAGTGTTAAGAAACCGAAACCAGTCTAGCTATCTTCAAGAGCCATAGTACAGGGAAATAAACGTTCACACAATCATTGGGAGTGCTGAAGAAGGCTTTAGGCCATGACTTCATCAGTGTCCATCTCTCTCTCTGGAATGCATGGCTCTATCCACTTGAAACACTCATATGTTATCTTTTAAGAGTCATTCCAAACATCAGTCACTCTCTGAAACTTGCTCTGATTTCCATAGGTCCACTTGGACACATCTCAGTTCCTATTTTACTTTTTATGTATCTTCATTATAATTTTCATATCAAATTATTATAATCCCATTATATTTGTTTCTGTGTTTGAAATATAGCCCCCTTAAATTTGAGACTTTATGAAGGCACATACCATTTTTTCCAACTATATACATAAATATCTATGACCTGGATGAGTATCTGAAAGAAAAGGAAATTAATAAAAATGTATGAATGTATATCAAATATAGTAATAACTATGAGCCAGAATCCAAACTCAATAGCCATTCACTTTCTCTACCAAAATGTATTTTAAATGATAAAATGGATCTTTATATGTTTGGAACTTGAATCTTTTTTTCAATGTGAAAAAATGTGCTATTTACCAATCATACAAAATAACAATTACTGTCACATTTGAATGATGGAAAATTATTTGATCAAAAAACCTGAGTATTAACCATATGCAAGTCTAATCTGTAAGGTTTCATAATGATCAAAATTTGATAAATTTTATCTACTAAATGATTGGCTCCTTGAGAAATATAACATGAGTTTCTCTCTATTTGCCTTGCATAGGTAATATAATGTCTAGCACCTATTAGGCTGTAAATACCTCACAGTCGAATAAAGGAATAACTTGAATAATGAATAAATAACAAATATAGATTATTTAAAACTATAGTGAAGTGAAAGATACTTAATGAGCAGATAAAAACATGGACTTTTTTTGCATTACTTATTGTTGTTTATTGTTTTTATTGTGTGTGTGTGTGTGTGTGTGTGTCTGTGTGTGTGTGAGTGCCTGTTTCAATCCCTATTTTCATTTATTTCACTAGGCAGTATATATTATTTTTTGTTTGAGACCATTTTTCTTATGTTTATATCTGTTAACCTACTAGAGCAGAGTCTGTGAGTTTGTAAAAGAAATCTCAAAGTTTTTCTGAACCACACTGGGTATTTTGAGAGGTAAAGGAAGATTGGACTTGTGCTCTACCTAAAGGTGAAACAAAGGAGAAAATAGGTCTTTTAAGGTACGGTAACATAGAAGAATAAGTTTTCTGAATTTGATTAAAAAACCTTTTCCTTGTTTAAATACTTTTTTTAAGTTTTATTTTTTGTTAGAGAGAGAAAGAACACGAGCTGGGGAGAGGAGAGAGACAGAGAGACAGAGAGAGAGAGAATCTTAAGCAGGCTCCCTTTAGTGTGGAGCCTGATGCAGGGCTTGATCCCATGACCCTGGGATCATGACCTGAACAGAAATCAAGAGTTGGACCCTCAACTGACTGAGCCACCCAGGCACCCCGCAGAGTATATTAAAAAAAAAAAACAATCAAATTATATAAGCAACAAAATTGTAGGTTAATTTTAAAAGGAAAACAAATGAACTGTTGGTATCTAAAATAGTTGTGATCTTATTTTGGTCCTATCCTGGAGGTGATATTGAGAAAACAACAGCCAGGTATAATACATATAAGTTAATAAATATTTATGTAGTGTTTGTGGTAAATTGCATTGGGTCATTGAAGAGGAAGTTGAAATACAAAATTAAGGTAAGTATTTTATGTTCACTCTTTAGGTTTAAATGCTAGTTATTTTGTTTGCTTCTTAACTATGGGTCATATATTTAAATATAATGAACCCTAGGAAATATGTCCATTCTTAAGGACTGGCTCAAGAGGGGATAATTTCCTAAGAGCCTTAGCCAAAGAGAGTTTTCAAACATAAAGTGTTATATAGGTTTATCAATTTTGAGTTTCATTTTAGAGACCCAATTTGTTTCTAAGGGAAGTAAAATTATCTTTTCTATGAACAATTTTATCAACTTTATCTTCATAACTTAGGAGACTTATTTTGGGGGAAAGAAGAAAAAGAAAGAGCTTGCTCACAGATTTTTCTAAGATCTAACAGCTCTAATTAGGATAATAATCTCTCTTTATGGGAATTGTAAAGAAAATGGGGACAATGCAACTCCAAAGAAGTATTATTAAAATGTCAGCCTCAAAAAAGTCACATATTTTAAAGCATTCAGTTTCCTTGTCTCAGCATTACTTCCTCCTATCCATCTTACTAATAAAAGTGTCTTTTTGCTACTTATTTATGTCTTTATTATAGAAGAAATATACATATCTTATGTGTTCTTTTGTAGACTTACTATTTTAAATTTATTAAAAATGGACGACGGATAGCTGACTTGCCAAAAGCAATTACTGTGTTAACACTTTGGTAAAATATCTTGAAATTGTTAATAATTTTTTTTCAAACTAAGAGTTTATAATGGAGAACTAAAAAGAATGTGACCCAAAAAAATGTGTTCTTGAAGAGCCTAATATAGTCACGAGTCATAAATGTAAGTCAGACCATTATAATAAAATATGATGGCAGGAAGTTATTATAGTTGTCATGTATATATACTATAGCTATTATAGAATCAGGTTTGGGGAAAATTTGATGTGGTTGGGACAAGTGTGTTGGGAGAAAGAGCTCTCTTTCAGAATCGGTAGTACAAAACACATCTTCTGAATATTCACATTTTAAAAAAGGATAAAAAGATGTAGATATCCACATTTGATATATAAGAGTGACAGCGCTAGGTTTCATATATAAGATTGGTTTGAATTAATCAGGTAAAGGTAAGATGCTTGTTCAGATGAGACTGTCAATATATATTGTGTAGGAATTTGGCTTCATATTTTAATTAATATTAACCATGAACACATCTTCTTTTATAATAGTATATATTTATCTTATTAGTATAATGGGGAAAATGTTAGAAATAATACTCAACAAGGAAAATTTATCTTATGAGAAAATATCTTGAATGAAAGGAAATATTTTCACTGCGAAACAAGGAGGGTTTCATATTTTTAGAAGAAAGAGTTTGTCTTAATGAAGAAAAATATTATCTTCTTAAAACTCATAAAACATATCTATTAGTTGTTTGGCTTTAGCTAAATATGATAATAAGTGAAGAAAGTGAATCCAGTTAAAATAGTCAACTTGAGCTTTATTAAATCCCAAAATAAATATAAAGTTAGTATCCATTTGTCCCTTTTAGATATCTTTAGATATGTTTGTTCTGCCATTCAAAAAATTCAATGAAGTGTCTGAAACCTTCTTACTTGGCATTTTATTATTGATGTTTTAAAAATTTTTTTCTATCCCAGTGAGTTGAAGAGCAAGCTATCTAAATTATCTTTTGCATCATAAATCTGCAATGATTAGTGTGTTACAGGCAGAAAGGATTATAGATTATAAACAATGTTATATGACCACCAAAAATGTCTCAGAACTACTGCATTTAAAAGAATGTTACTATTCTAGATTCTCAAGAATTCTTAGATTATGTACATCAGCAAAATGAATCCATGTTTATATTACATTATGTGCTATGTTATGCTGTAATTGCTTGTATTCATAAACATCTGAAAATGTGTTTTGACAAATTAAGAATTACTTTATATTATAAGAATTTCTTTTTTTAAGTTTATTTATTTATTTATTTTGGGGGCAGAGCAGAGAAAGAGGGAGAGAATCCCAAGCATGCTTCCTACTGTCAGTGCTGAGCCCAACATGGGGTTCAATCTCATGAACCGTGAGATCATGACTTAAACTGAATCCAAGAGTTGGACTTAACAGATTGAGCTACCCGAGGACCCTTATTACAAGACTTTCTTAATGACATAAGAAAAAGCATAGTTTTAGTTACTTAAATGATATCCCCTTTACTAGTTCATAGTCCTGGTATATATATGATTCTGTGATACTTCTATCAGCAGGACATTCATTCATAAAACTATTTTAAAGATGAATGTTTCTGGAAGGGTTAAGATTTTTCCAAATTTAGTTGTCAAAGACCCTCATGGAGTTAATTCAGAGGTAACTGTGTAAAAATTTTAACTTCATCCTTTGGGACAGCAATGAGTGAGAGTCTTCCCATGGGAGTAAATTTAAATAAGTACATATTGGAAGAGATTAACCAATTCAACCAAATAGAATGCATTGCATATTAAATTTCACTTCCAGTAAATAATTCACTCACTGTTCACTAAATAGGTGGCCTTCTTTAGTTGTTTTGTTAATTTTCTTCCATAGAACTTATTAAATAACCTCCTCTAGGTAAGTCTGAATAAACTATTTTTAAATAGCTTATTTTTTTTTAATTTGAACAAGAAGCAAATGAATATAACAACTCAAGAGGTATAAAAGAACATATATTAAGAAGGAAATCTCTTTCATCTATTGTACTCGTTTTATCCAATTTCCTCCACTGGGGGAAATCTGTGCTATCATTTATGTATATTTTCAAAGATATATACTTTGCATATACTTTATTTTGGGGTTTTTGTTGTCTAATTTTGTCTTAAAACAACAGTGGACTACAAATGCCACTACTCTGCACTTTAAATGATTTTTGGAAATCACTTATAACGGTTCATATAGAAAGGCTTTATTTAAAAAAATTGAATATTGAATAATTGACTATCATGTCATTGTACAGATGTCATACCTGATCTAATAGGTGAATTTGGCCTATTGACTAGTATGTTTTTAATTCTGTCATCTACTTTTAGTTAATTTTTATGGAGGCGTAATTTAAGTACAGCAAAAATTCTTCGTGAATTTTGACAGATGTATATTATTTTTTATATTTCCATATCTGCCACAATATATTCTGTATTTTCTTGCGTGTGTGTGTGTGTGCCTGTGTGTGTTATATTTAATGACTAGGAAGGTTAGACTTTGTATAATGGTTAATGTTCTTCCAGTTACTGTTGCTTCATGTGAATTACTACAGTCTTAGTGGCATCAACATTTTTATCATTCTCACAGATTCTGTGGGTCAAGAATTTGGATAGGACAGGACAGGGATGGCATCTTTTTGCATATAATGTCCCACCTGGAAACACTCAATGGTGGGACTGATTTGCCAACTGGGGGCTGGAAGCATCTTGAAGTATCTACACACATCTGGTGATTGATGTTGGCTGTTTGCTGAGACCCTATCCGGAGCTGTGGACCCAATTACACGTGACCTCTCTGTATAGCCTACATCCCTCATAGCACAGGGGGCTGTGTTTCACCCACATTTTCCTTAGACTGAGTTAAACAGTTAAAAGGAATCATTGCTCACCAGCAGTCCTTTTGCAGTAGTTTCCTAATTCATTGTTTAGCATTTTAGTTAGCCCTCTAGGAGCTGTCTCAAGAAGCACTCAGCTGAGTTTAATCCCACTGGTCTCTCAATTCTACTTCCAAACCAAATGTTAGCTGGGTATTTGCAATTCCCTTATAGTGCTCTTTTATCTTGAGCCCTTGCTAGTCATTGTCTGGCTGTTGTAAGTTTTGGATATTTCTGTGGGGAAGTCAGAGACCAGGCTTGTAAGATCATTGTTTAAATACCTGAAGGATTCTTTCTTCATCCCTTTTTTTCTTTTATGGGTGTTAATAATTCTGTGTATACTCCCCCCTAGAATATGGTTTCCCACTTCAAACTATAGATTTAAGTATTTATTGGTTCTAGAAAGATTTCTCAAATTGTATTTTATTCCATTAGGTTGGATTTTTATTTTACAAAAACAAAAGGTTTGCATTTTGGTTCCTCTATCAGTTTCTGTATCTATTGATTTTTTTCCTAACCTTCTTTGATTTGCATTTTTATTTTGTTGACGTCCCTTAATCTTGACCTCACTGCCTCTTATTACTTCTTAGCAATGTCTGTCTCCTTTATACAGCTACCAATGTGGACTTCGTTTCTAAATGAATTTATTTTTCTTTTCTTTTTTTTTTTAATTTATTTATTTTAAGAGAGAGAGAGAGAGAGAGAGAGAGAGAGAACACACCAGCAGGGAGGGGAAGACAGAGAGAGGGAGAGAGAACATCCCAAGCAGGCTCCGAACTGTCAGCGCTGAACCTGAGCTGGGGCTCAATGTCTCTAACTGTGAGATCAAACCTTGAGCCAAAATCAAGAGTTGGTCACATGACCGATGGAGCCACCCAGGTGCCCTCAATTTATTTTTCAATTGTACTAGTTTTAAATTTCCTTCTACCATCTTGCTTTATAGTCCCCAAATTTTTGAATTTCTGCTTTATGGAGGTGCCGTTTTCACCTTGATTTCTGTGTAAAAGCCTATTTATTTCCCATGAGAGGATTTTTTTCCTGGGGGCTTTCTTGGTCTGCTAGTCTTTCTTTTCTTCCCATTTTATCTTACCAAGAATTATCTTTTTATTGACTCTGCACTGTTTCTTTTTACTTATTTATTTATTTTTTGAACAAGGTGATTGCTACCTGGAGCAGCTAAGGGAAGTTCCTGTTGGAGTAGGCCTGGGCCAATTTCCATATTTTAGGGACTTTCTTTCTTATGACATAAAGCTTCATGGGTGATGGATTGATTTGTTGGGTCTTTGCTTTTTCTCATCTAATAGATTTCTAAACACAAAGAACTCCTTAACAAGCAACATTTTCTTCATTCTGTACCATCAAAAGACTGTTTCCTGGAAATATGGATGTATCTGTGATTGTCTATGCAATTCAGCCTCCCCTGTTCTCTTTGATGACAAATTAGACCCAGCAAAGTTCCCAACACAAATCTACACACATTGTTTTCATTTTTTCAAAAAGATGGACCCTTTACTTGGCAAACTATGTGTAGTTTCCTTATCTGAGATCAGAAAAGGAGTACTCTCTTGGTTCCTCCCTGCCTCTCTAATTACAATAGACCTTCCTTGGGTATTGTCATTCAGGTATACAGATATCTTTCCGCATTATATGTGGTAAAGTTTGTCCTTTAATTTTGTGTTTTTATTTTTTGATTATTTATTAAAAAAAGAGGGCAGCATCATTTTGTCACCTTTTTATAATTTTTTTTTGTTACAAACCTGGTCATTTTATGCCTCTACTTCCTAACATTTTTTTTTTCTGCATCAAGAGCCAAATGATTATGATTTTTGCTACAAACTAGTCATTTTATGACTCCACCTCTTAACATCACTTCAAATGTCAAGTCTTTCCCGACTCTTTATCCTGAACTTTTCACCACTGACAGACTTAATCACCACATCTTCAAACACCTTGTAAGTCCTTAAATTTTATGACTATCACAGTATGTATACATAGTTTTACATGGCTATCTTCCTTATAAATTCCCTGCAAATGAAGACAATAACTCATCATTTCATCCTCTAATAAAGGAATTAAGCCTAATGTATAATACACACCTAATAAATATTTCTTGAATTGTTGAAATATGACATCTAATTACCTAGTTTATACATGAAAACACTAATTATATTTGTTCTCCTTTGGAAATATCCTATATTTAATTATATTACATTGATGGTGATGTTTTGATTAATGATTTTTATTTTTGTCTCCATTTTCAGTGAGGAATCATTACAAATAATTCAGTTATAAAAAAAAAAAAAAAGGCCAGGTCTCGAACTGCATAACCATCAGCTATTTTTGTTTCCCTCACTGTACAGTTAGTTGATCCAGTCTTGTCATGAAGTTTTCTTATAAGTGTTGTGTTATTCAATACATATCAAATGTTTAATAGGAATTTAATTCTATTTCCATTTCCTTCTGAAGAATACAAAAGATGCTTTCAATGTAGACCCTGTTCTCAAAAAAACAAAGTATGGTGAGAAATGAGGCTTGTACTCCCTTAAAAATTTTTTCAAATGTAAAAAAATAATGCAACTAAGACAAAATTACAAATTGTCTATCATCCAAACATCTTTATATAATCACAGCTAATGTTTTATAATGTTTTCTCCCATATATTTTTCTCTCTGTAATAACGTAGGAAAGAATAGCAGAGTAAATTATAAAAAGGCTTTGGAGTTAATAGAAATGTTTGCCTGAGTAACTTATCTACTTAAACCTCATTATTCACATCTTCAAAGATGGGTGGAAAATATGACTACTGTATAAAGCAATTAGCATGATATCTCAGTCATAAAAGCACTAACATACCCGTTTGGGGGCCCCAGGGTGACCCAATTGGTTGAGTGTCCAACTTCAGCTCAGGTTTTGATCTCCCAGTCCATGAGTTCCAGCCCCGCATGGAGGTTGATGCTGTCAGCACAGACCCCCCCTCTTTGGATCCTCTGTTCCCCTATTTGCCCCTCCCCATTTGTACTCTCTCAAAAACAAACATTTAAAACATAAAATAAAATAAAATAATAATAAAATAATATACTTGTGTGTATCCTTGGGGTAGACTATAGTCCAAAATTTATAAGTACTACAATTAATTTAATCATTTTCCTTGATAGACATTTTATATTTTTCCAGTGTTGGTTTCCTTGGCTTTTTGTTTTGATTAACAATTAAAGTTATAATTACAAGTAATGCTGGTGTGACCATCCTTGACTATCTTTATATTGCTGTCTTTATATCCCTGCAAACAGTTTTACAACAAAATTCCAGAAGATGAATGATTGGATTTTTTTTCCTTCCCACCCCTTTATAACTGCTGAACTTTTGCTCATTCACACAGCCTTTTAGCAAATACTCCAAGGGAAAGTAGTTCTAAATATAGGCCTTCCCAGTTTATGCTTCCCTTTTCTTCAATCTTATTCCCATGAGTCCCTGTTTTCTAGGTAGTTTTCCAATGCCTACAAACACATTTTTTTTTAATACCTTTCCCAGTTCTTAGCTGCAGATTTGATTTGCAACAAGTGTGTTCACCATTACCACCAAGAAAACAAATTATTTCTTGACAGGGTAAACAATTCTAGTCTGATTATTATTTTAACACACTACTATAGAAAGTTAATTCCATTATTTTTGGATGGCATTGTTATCATTTGGAAGTCTGCTAGTTATTGAATATTTACTTTTTTGTAGGTAAATGTATCTTGTCTCCTCCTGCTTTTAAAATATCTTTTCTTTTTAATGTCTAAATGGTGTGTCTAATTATGGAGTTTTCAAAAAAATAATTCCAATTTAATTTATTGTGCTTCTTATCAATTTTGTCATATTTCTGTATTAGAAAATTATCATCCACTTGTTTCTCAAATTTACCTTCCCTCAATTTTCCCAAGTCTTTTATTCTAAAACTTTAGACATATGTTCATTCTAGATACCAAATATCTTAAATTATCTTTCATATTTGTAACTTATTTTTCTCTTTTTGCTACATTAAAAAAAATCCTCAACTAGATATTTTGGTCCTTCAACTCATTCCTAATTTTGTTCTGTGTTGTTAAACTCATTAATTTTGCATTTTGTTCCAATAAACATGTTTAATTTTCAAAAATTTATTAGATTGATTTTAAGATCTCCCCATTATTAATGAAAAGCTCTTATAGCATGCTCATGCTTATGAATTCATCTTGTATTTCCTTTTTTTCCCAAACGTAGTTATCCTATATGCAGTGAGAGAATACTTCAGATAATCTAGTCCACCATGATCCTGAAAGCACTTGATAAATGATAAAATTGCACTCTGAGTCAAATACCTTTATCTTAGTCCATTTAGATGCTCTAACAAAATATCCTGTACTGGGTGGCTTGTAAACAACAAAACTTTATTTCTCATATCTCTAGAGGCCGGGAATCTGTGATTGGGTGCCAACATGGTTATGTGAAAGACCTCTGTTTGGCTGCAGAATTCTCCTTGTATCCTCACATGGCAAAAAGGGCAAGATGTTCAGCCTTCTTATATAAGGGTATTAATCTTATTCATGAGAGTTCTGCCCTTATGATCTAATCACCACCCAAAGACCCTACCATCACATTGGGCATTATGATTTCAATATATGGATTTGAGATGGGACACAAACACTCAGACCCTAGCACCATATCTGTACAAAATTCCAATCCTATATTCAGAAATAACTGTGCTATTTTATCTATATTCACTGGATGCTTTCCTGTTCTTCCAGTTTCCATATGGTTTCATCTGTTTGTTTTCTGACCTCAGTTCATTTTCTATATGTCGAAACTAAGTAAAAAATAATTTTATTCATTCTCTCAGGATTGTACTCAAGATTTCAAACCTTCATAAATGTTCTCATATTGTTTGTACTAATTCTTCATCCCTAAATCAATCCAATCATTTATTTTCTTCTACTCTTATAAGAACTTTCCAACAAGCGAGGGAAATCAAAATATCTTTTGATTGTATATATTAGAAATGTTATGATACTTATTTATTTTTGTGCTTAGTTTGCCATCAATATTTTCCTCATTTCCAGAGGGTTCCATTTCCACATTTTTTGGTTAGAAAGTTACTTAAAATAACCTCTAGTACTTCTACCCTTAACTTTCTAAACAAATGGCTAATTACACTATATCAATTGTTTTCAATGAACATACGAAGATAAATTATGTTAGCTATTCTTTCCTTCCAAATTAATTTTTGTTTTTATCATGTTAAACTTTTTTTCCTGTTTAGAGCATAACATTAACCAAGGTAATTTCCTCTACCACACAGATTGGAAGCTTGATATACTTCTGAACAATATTAAGTATTTGGGTACAAAAATGAGTAAGGCAAGGTGGCCAAATTTCCTGAGAGAGTCATGTAAGTTAAACACAAACGTTTATGAGACTATGATAGCACTACAAAACAAAGCAAAACAAAACAAAACAAAAAAGTACTACAAAACATCAGGAAAGAAGCACCAAATTATATACACAGTGGGAAGAATAGTTTCACACCCAAGATTAGTTTTAAAAGGAGTCTTACAGGATCTGTATGGCTTCATTAGGGTGAAAAGGAGTATAAAAAGATATTCTAAAAATAGAAAAATATGCAAAATCAATATTATCTGAGACAAAATGGCATGATTAAAGAGATGAACACAGTTTGTATAGTTAGCCAATAAGCTGTAAGGGGAAGTAGAAGTAAGAAAGAAACTTATCTCACTTTACCATACAAGCATACATTTTTATGTATTTTTATTTATGTTTTATTTTTATTTTTCAATATATGAAATTTATTGTCAAATTGGTTTCCATACAACACCCAGTGTTCATCCCAAAAGGTGCCCTCCTCAATACCCATCACCCACCCTCCCCTCCCTCCCACCCCCATCAACCCTCAGTTTGTTCTCAGTTTTTAAGAGTCTCTTATGCTTTGGCTCTCTTCCACTCTAACCTCTTTATTTTCCCTTCCCCTCCCCCATGGGTTTCTGTTAAGTTTCTCAGGATCCACATAAGAGTGAAAACATATGGTATCTGTCTTTCTCTGTATGGCTTATTTCACTTAGCATCACACTCTCCAGTTCCATCCACGTTGCTACAAAGGGCCATATTTCATTCTTTCTCATTGCCAAGTAGTACTCCATTGTGTATATAAACCACAATTTCTTTATCCATTCATCAGTTGATGGACATTTAGGCTCTTTCCATATTTTGGCTATTGTTCAAAGTACTGCTATAAACATTGGGGTACAAGTGCCCCTATGCATCAGTACTCCTGTATCCCTTGGGTAAATTCCTAGCAGTGCTATTGCTGGGTCATAGGGTAGGTCTACTTTAAATTTTTTGAGGAACCTCCACACTGTTTTCCAGAGTGGCTGCACCAATTTGCATTCCCACCAACAGTGCAAGAGGGTTCCCGTTTCTCCACATCCTCTCCAGCATCTATAGTCTCCTGATTTGTTCATTTTGGCCACTCTGACTGGCATGAGGTGATATCTGAGTGTGGTTTTGATTTGTATTTCCCTGATGAGGAGTGACGTTGAGCATCTTTTCATGTGCCTGTTGGCCATCTGGATGTCTTCTTTAGAGAAGTGTCTATTCATGTTTTCTGCCCATTTCTTCACTGGGTTATTTGTTTTTCGGGTGTGGAGTTTGGTGAGCTCTTTATAGATTTTGGATACTAGCCCTTTGTCCGATATGTCATTTGCAAATATCTTTTCCCATTCCTTGGTTGCCTTTTAGTTTTGTTGGTTGTTTCCTTTGCTGTGCAGAAGCTTTTTATCTTCATAAGGTCCCAGTAGTTCATTTTTGCTTTTAATTCCCTTGCCTTTGGGGATGTGTCAAATAAGAAATTGCAACGGCTGAGGTCAGAGAGGTCTTTTCCTGCTTTCTCCTCTAGGGTTTTGATGGTTTCCTGTCTCACATTCAGGTCCTTTATCCATTTTGAGTTTATTTTTGTGAATGGTGTGAGAAAGTGGTCTAGTTTCATTCTTCTGCATGTTGCTGTCCAGTTCTGCCAGCACCATTTGTTAAAGAGACTGTCTTTTTTCCATTGGATGTTCTTTCCTGCTTTGTCAAAGATGAGTTGGCCATACGTTTGTGGGTCTAGTTCTGGGGTTTCTATTCTATTCCATTGGTCTATGTGTCTGTTTTTGTGCCAATACCATGCTGTCTTGATGATGACAGCTTTGTAGTAGAGGCTAAAGTCTGGGATTGTGATGCCTCCTGCTTTGGTCTTCTTCAAAATTACTTTGCCTCTTCGGGGCCTTTTGTGGTTCCATATGAATTTTAGGATTGCTTGTTCTAGTTTCGAGAAGAATGCTGGTGCAATTTTGATTGGGATTGCATTGAATGTGTAGATAGCTTTGGGTAGTATTGACATTTTGACAATATCTATTCTTCCAATCCATGAGCACGGAATGCTTTTCCATTTCTTTATATCTTCTTTAATTTCCTTCATAAGCTTTCTATGGTTTTCAGCATACAGATCTTTTCCATCTTTGGTTAGATTTATTCCTAGGTATTTTATGCTTCTTGGTGCAATTGTGAATGGGATCAGTTTCTTTATTTGTCTTTCTGTTGCTTCATTATTAGTGTATAAGAATCCAACTGATTTCTGTACATTGATTTTGTATCCTGCAACTTTGCTAAATTCATGTATCAGTTCTAGCAGACTTTTGGTGGAGTCTATCGGATGGATTGTCCATGTATAATATCATGTCATCTGCAAAAAGTGAAAGCTTGACTTCATCTTTGCCAATTTGGATGCCTTTGATTTCCTTTTGTTGTCTGATTGCTGATGCTAGAACTTCCAACACTATGTTAAACAACAGTGATGAGAGTGGACATCCCTGTCATGTTCCTGATCTCAGGGAAAAAGCTCTCAGTATTTCCCCATTGAGGATGATGTTAGCTGTGGGCTTTTTATAAATGGCTTTTATGATCTTTAAGTATGTTCCTTCTATCTCGACTATCTCGAGGGTATTTATTAAGAAAGGATGATGAATTTTGTCAAATGCCTTTTCTGCATCGATTGACAGGATCATATGGTTCTTCTCTTTTCTTTTATTAATGTGATGTATCACATTGATTGATTTGCGAATGTTGCACCAGCCCTGCATCCCAGGAATGAATCCCACTTGATCATGGTGAATAATTCTTTTTATATGCCGTTGAATTCGATTTGCTAGTATCTTATTGAGAATTTTTGCATACATATTCATCAAGGATATTGGCCTGTTATTCTCTTTTTTTACTGGGTCTCTGTTGGGTTTAGGAATCAAAGTAATACTGGCTTCATAGAATGAGTCTGGAAGTTTTCCTTCCCTTTCTATTGTTTGGAATAGCTTGAGAAGGATAGGTATTATTTCTGCTTTAAATGTCTGGTAGAACTCCCCTGGGAAGCCATCTTGTCCTGGACTCTTATTTGTTGGGAGATTTTTGATGACTGATTCAATTTCTTCACTGGATATGGGTCTGTTCAAGCTTTCTATTTCCTCCTGATCGAGTTTTGGAAGAGTGTGGGTGTTTAGGAATTTGTCCATTTATTCCAGATTGTCCAGTTTGTTGGCATATAATTTTTCATAGTATTCCCTGATAATTGTTTGTATCTCTGAGGAATTGGTTGTAATAATTCCATTTTCAATCATGATTTTATCTGTTTGGGTCATCTCCCTTTTCTTTTTGAGAAGCCTGGCTAGAGGTTTGTCAATTTTGTTTATTTTTTCAAAAAACCAACTCTTGGTTTCGTTGATCTGCTCTACAGTTTTTTTAGATTCTATATTGTTTATTTCTGCTCTGATCTTTATTATTTCTCTTCTGCTGCTGGGTTTAGGCTGTCTTTGCTGTTCTGCTTCTATTTCCTTTAGGTGTGCTGTTAGATTTTGTATTTGGGATTTTTCTTGTTTCTTGAGATAGGCCTGGATTGCAATGTATTTTCCTCTCAGGACTGCCTTCACTGCATCCCAAAGGGTTTGGATTGTTGTATTTTCATTTTTGTTTGTTTCCATATATTTTTTAATTTCTTCTCTAATTGCCTGGTTGACCCACTCATTCTTTAGTAGGGTATTCTTTAACCTCCACGCTTTTGGAGGTTTTCCAGACGTTTTCCTGTGGTTGATTTCAAGCTTCATATCATTGTGGTCTGAAAGTATGCATGGTATAATTTCAATTCTTGTAAACTTATGAAGGGCTGTTTTGTGACCCAGTATATGATCTATCTTGGAGAATGTTCCATGTGCACTCGAGAAGAAAGTATATTCTGTTGCTTTGGGATGCAGAGTTCTAAATATATCTGTCAAGTCCATCTGATCCAATGTATCATTCAGGGCCCTGTTTCTTTATTGATCATGTGTCTAGATGATCTATCCATTGTTGTAAGTGGAGTGTTAAATTCTCCTGCAATTACCACATTCTTATCAATAAGGTTGCTTATGTTTGTGAGTAATTGTTTTATATATCTGGGGGATCCGGTATTCGGCGCATAGACATTTATAATTGTTAGCTCTTCCTGATGGATAGACCCTGTAATTATTATATAATGCCCTTCTTCATCTCTTGTTACAGCCTTTAATTTAAAGTCTAGTTTGTCTGATATAAGTATGGCTACTCCAGCTTTCTTTTGGCTTCCAGTAGCATGATAAATAGTTCTCCATCCCCTCACTCTCAATCTAAAGGTGTCCTCAGGTCTAAAATGAATCTCTTGTAGACAGCAAATAGATGGGTCTTGATTTTTATCCATTCTGATACCCTATGTCTTTTGGTTGGCGCATTTAGTCCATTTACTTTCAGTGTTGTTATGGAAAGATATGGGTTTAGAGTCATTGTGATGTCCGTAGGTTTCATGCTTCTAGTGATGTCTCTGGTACTTTGTCTCATAGGATCCCCCTTAGGATCTCCTGTAGGGCTGGTTTAGTGGTGACAAATTCCTTCAGTTTTTGTTTGTTTGGGAAGACCTTTATCTCTCCTTCTATTCTAAATGACAGACTTGCTGGATAAAGGATTCTCGGCTGCATAGTTTTTCTGTTCATCACATGGGAGATCTCCTGCCATTCCTTTCTGGCCTGCCAAGTTTCAGAAGAGAGATCGGTCATGAGTCTTATAGGTTTCCCTTTATATGTTACATCACGTTTAATCCTAGCTGCTTTCAGAATTTTCTCTTTATCCTTGTATTTTGCCGGTTTCACTATGATATGTCATGCAGAAGATCGATTCAAGTTTTGTCTGAAGGGAGTTCTCTGTGCCTCTTGGATTTCAATGCCTTTTTCCTTCCCCACATCAGGGAAGTTCTCAGCTATTATTCTCTAAGTACACCTTCAGCACCTTTCCCTCTCTCTTCCTCCTCTGGAATACCAATTATGCGTAGATTATTTCTCTTTAGTGCATCACTTAGTTCTCTAATTTTCCCCTCATACTCCTGGATTTTTTTATCTCTCCTTTTCTCAGCTTCTTCTTTTTCCATAATTTTATCTTCTAGTTCACCTATTCTCTCTCACCTATTCTCGTTATTTCCTGGACATTTTTCTGAGGGGAATTCTTCTGTTTCGTCATTTTGGATAGTCCCTGGAGTGGTGCGGGACTGCAGGGCACTTCCTCTGTGCTGTCTTGAATAACTTGGGTTGGTGGGCGGGGCCGCAGTCAGACCTGATGTCTGCCCCCCAGCCCACTGCTGGGGCCACAGTCAGACTGGTGTGTGCCTTCTTTTCCCCTCTCTTAGGGGCGGGATACACTGTGGGGTGGCGTGGCCCATCTGGGCTACTTGCACACTTCCAGGCTTGTGGTGCTGGGGATCTGGCGTATTAGCTGGGGTGGATCAGCAAGGTGCAGGGGGGTGGGAGGGGCAGGCTCACCTTGCTTTTCCTTCAGAGATCTGCTTCGGGAGGGGCCCTGCGGCACGATGAGGGAGTCAGAACTGCCAGAGGGATGGATCCGCAGAAGCACAGCTTTGGGTGTTTGCGCAGTGCAAGCAAGTTCCCAGGCAGGAACTGGTTCCATTTGGGATTTTGGCTGGGGGATGGGCGAGGGAGATGGCGCTGGCGAGCGCCTTTGTTTTCTGCCAAGCTGCGCTCTGTCGTCCGGGGCTCAACAACTCTCCCTTCTGTTGTCCTCCAGTCTTCCTGCTTTCTGAGCAAAGCTGTTAACTTATGACCTCCCAGATGCTAAGTCCCGCTTGCTGTCAGAACACACTCCCTCTGGCCCCTCTGCTTTTGCAAGCCAGACTTGGGGGCTCTGCTTTGCCGGCGGGCTGCCCCTCCGCCCTGACTCCCTCCCACCAGTCCGTGTAGCCCACACCGCCTCTCCGCCCTTCCTACCCTCTTCCATGGGCCTCTTGTCTGTGCTTGGGTCTGGAGAATCTGTTCTGCTAGTCTTCTGGCAGTTTTCTGGGTTATTTAGGCAGGTGTAGGTGGAATCTAAGTGATCAGCTGGACGCGGTGAGCCCAGCGTCCTCCTACGCCGCCATCTTCTCTCAAAATAAGCATACATTTTTTAAACATGTTGATTTCCATATTAAAGCATGAATTCTCAAATCATGATAGCTCTTCAGTATTTTGTGGTTATTTATTCTAGTACTTGACTAATTGTAAATGTTCAATAAACATTTTATTGATGAAAATGAACTATTATCTCACTTAGATCTAAAGGACCTCACATAAAAGAGCACAATTAAATTTTGAGATTAATATTTTGTTTGTGTGTCACTCACTGTTAAAATATACCTTTCTTTTTAAAGACAGAGATTGTATTTTTACAGTAACTCCATCATTTATCACATCAAAAGGTGTAAGTTAAAGAAAGTCCTGAAAGGTTATACAAGAACAGACTAATAAATCTTGATGGAATTATTGAGGAAGAAAACCCAGTTTCCAAGGGTTATATGTTTGTGTAAGTATATGAAACATGGTAGATAAGAAAGTGATAGAATACAGTAGATAAGAAAGATAAGAAAGTAGATAAGAGTAGATAAGAAAGAATTTCCAGGACAACTGAGGAAGCAAAAGACTAGAACACAGAGCAGAGGAGGAATGGAAGGTGCGAAGACTGTCAGTGAGATCAGGTGACTGAAAGAGGATTCAGCACATTGGCCTGACAATATATAAATAATATCAAATGTCCTACAAAAAAGTTTTTCTAAGTGGAATTTAAAAACAACAACAACAAAACATGTTTCAGAAAGGTGCTAAAGGGAATGACATCCTGTAAGATTAAATGTTGAGAGTGATGAATAAGTAGACTGTCTGTGACAGCAAAAAGTGAAAAAAAAATTAAATATGTTGTGGGGAAATGAGTTTTCCCAACTGTAAGCTCTTTCTAAGTATTTCAATCCTCTCAGTGTTTTGAACTATGGTTAAAGTCATGTTCAATTTAGGTTCTAAATGGCAATTATTCCAAGTTCTTCTGTGAGAGACTCCAAGACCTAACTCATGGAGCAGGGGAGATTTATTAAGTGTTCAGTGAATATCATTGCCCCAACCATATCGCACATACATACAAGTCTATATTGCTTATTTTATCCAAGAAGAAATTTAATTTTAGCTAAGAAATGAAGTTTCGAAGTCACAGAGAATTCATATTATTTTTCAAGAAGAGTTCATTTTATTTCTCAAACCATCAATAAAATCAGGATTAGACTTTATGCCCTGCTTCTCTCAAATGTATGGTGACTGTTGACTTTTGCTATAGTAAAAACATTTTATTTGATAGTGCAATAAAATTAGATGTACTCAAAGACTTGAGCAAGCAATGAATGTTTTAAGTAGAAAAAATACAATTTTTAAAACACTAGCATTAAGATTAGAAACGAGTTCTGCCCCAAAAAAGGAATATGTGTCAGCAAATCTATTTAAATAACACAATATTAGTAGCATCTGAACAGAAATATGTGTCATGTCTGAGCTGTAATATAACCTGTGTGGGAGAAGAGATTAAATGTGGAATTTTTAAATACCTTTCCTTTAAAAAAAGGAAAGAATAAAAGAAATCTGATATGCTTTCTTAAAATTAGAGCCATGTGGGTAGTCTAACATTTGCCTCCTGCTGCTGCTATCCATAGTTGTTAAAACTATCCTAATCAATCTGGCATTAATCTTACACTTAACTATAGGGATGAATAGATAGATGATAGATAGATAGATAGATAGATAGATGACAGATAGATAGAAGATAAATACAATATTATCTATAGTGTGTGTGTGTGTATATATATATATATATATATATATTTATTTATTCTTGTTAAGTGATACTAAGTCCTGTTTTATGTCCTCGCCTGTGAAGAGATACTTGTGTAGAACAAAATCCAATCTCCACTCAGGTTCATTCTGATAACCTTTATGCGAGGCATTATTGGGGGATCATAATAGAAATCTCTATCCCAAGACCCTCTGTGAGTAATGGATAAAAAAATACAACTGCGTATCTATCTAAGGTCACCTTTTTATTCACTTTATATCTAATTCAAATGTTTATTGATCTACTCAATCTATATGTCAAAATAGATAATAGTATCTATCTAAAATGCTTATGCACCCAAATACTTTTCATTTGTGTAATTACTAATTATCATTTGACATCTCTGTTCTTTCTGGTGTGTAAGCATGGGGCTTACATGCACCCATGCTGGAGTCTCATAAACTTGATATCTGAGCAGTTTTATAAAACTGGGTCTATCAGTTAAGATGGCTTCACAGAATAGTGGAAACTGGATCTTGATTTTCTCTTTCAGGTCTGTACCATAAGGACAAAATATTTTGGCTACTTCATGTTAAAATATAAGCTTTTATTTACTTGCCTTCAACATGAAAATGTGTCTGCCTTTGGAAATAGATGAATAATGAACTTGTGCAGAGTTTTCAACACAGGTATTAAAAAAGAAAAACAACAACAACAAAAACAAACTCATGTCCCCTTTGCCTGTTGAAAGAGGCCCAAGATTTTAGGAAAGCCCAGCTATATATTTCCTCAGTTAAAAGAAAAAATTAAGAGTATGCCTGCTGGAACAACATTTTTATGCATATCGCTAAGTCTCTTTGATCATTGCTGTTTTTCTCAACACCGCCCCCCTTTTCTTACAACAAAGTTTGAAGAATGCAGTGATGTTTAAGTAGGGATAATACCATCTTATTTAACTGCTTACTAAAGAGCTAGTTTAATCAAAATTATTTGACATTTAACAGCAATTTGAATAGTAGTGACAGTGAATATAAGCAGAAATTTCGTATTATTTTCTGAAGTAATTAGTATTTTTTATATAAAAGAGATGTTATACAAGGGAAAACACACGTTAGAACTATTATATTAATTTCCAAACATATAAATAAAACCCAACTAGCCACTTAACTGCTACTGTTCTTTTCTTTTGGCACAATTTAGCAATTACTGAATTCACCCTCTGCTTCTTTCTTTAAAGAGCATGTCTATAAAATTAATGAACCTTCTACTCCCTGTTGAACATACAGATTTCACGGAAGCAGGGAAAATAATCATCATTCCAATGAGTGTAGGCATTTGTATAGCTATACCTTTATTTATATCTACTCTGTATTCATATTAAATTTGCTCATTTTTGAAAGAATATAGTCATTTTTTAAATACATAGATTTGGTGAAAAAAAGTCCCTAACTTTCTGCCTTCTAATTACTTAATGAGACTATGAATATGGATAAGACACACCTACATATACACAGGCCTTTATGTGCTTTTAATTTCTACAATGGAAATAATATGCATGTGCTTAACATCTAACATCATCCCTTGTTTGCCACCCATGCGTTTTTTTGTTGTTAATTACAGAAGCACCCTGATTTCACTTTGGGGAACTCTTTTTCTTTCCTATTGAATCAAATCTTGGTGAGGCTTCAAATCAAATATTCTACGTTCCTCCTGCTCAAAGTGTAGATAACCCCCACGGAGGCCAATGAGAGGATTTATCCCTAGATTTTGAAGCTTGACTGATTGCTGTGGGCTGGGAGCATTTTCTCACTTTATCCAGTGTACCATGCAAATATTTTCTTTTTAAACCTGCTGTGAGAAGGTTGAGAAACAGTGATTATAGTGTCTTTACTTCTTTTCTATAGTACTTCTTAAATCGTTTATTTATTTTATTTTATTTATTTATTTATTTATTTGTTACCTCTCAAGTAGGATCTGGATATTATGCTCCTAATTATATGGCTATAAAGCTGGAATCTTGATAGATTTCTGAGGACGTGAGGAACAAGGAAGCAGAGATTTTAACTTCACTTTGACATTAAAATTTTTTTTAACTTTTTTTATTTTTGAGACAGAGAGAGACAGAGCATGAACGGGGGAGGGTCAGAGAGAGGGAGACACAGAATCTGAAACAGGCTCCAGGCTCTGAGATGTCAGCATAGAGCCCGATGCGGGGCTCGAACTCACGGACTGCGAAATCATGACCTGAGCCGAAGTCGGCCGCTCAACCGACGGAGCCACTCAGGAGCCCCTGACATTTTAAAAAATTAATCATTAATGGCTTTGACTTGAATGATTCTGTAAAGAATAAGAGGGAAATACTTTATTTCATGAAACAAAACTTCTTCCTTCCCAATTCCTGCAAATAGGATAGAAAAGATTCGCTCAAAAGAGTCTTTTGGTTCTAATGGTTCTTGTTAAGAGATTGTGAACAAAAAAATAATTAACATTTCCACAGTTGAATCACCTAAGGGAAGAGCAAGTCATAGATTTGATAATTTGCTTCCTATTTTTATGAGAGACACGATGATGCAATGTTTATATTCTTCCTCAATCCAAATGGATATTTAAATACTTTTTTCTCTTATCCAATTTTTTTTTTTTTTTTTTGAGAGAGAGAGAGAAAGATCATGCGCAGGGGAGATGGACACAGACAGAGAGAGAGAGGGAGGGAGGGAGGGAGGGAGGGAGAGAGAGAGTGAGAGAGAGAGAAGAGAGAGAATCCCAAGTAGGATCCATGCTCAGCACAGAGCCTACTCGGGTATCTATCCCATGACTTTGGGATCGTGACCTGAGTCGAAAATCAAGAGTCAGAGGCTCAACAGACTAAGCCACCCAAGAGCCCTTATTATCCAAATTTTTAAAAAGATGTAATATGGACACTGGGACAGCAATTCCTCTTACTCTTAGTCCAATATCACTCTATGGTAATGATAAATAATCTCATCTTTATTTAATATTGTTCAGTTATTGCAGACTAGGCAATCGATTGATATTTATGTTCTGGTCCAGGTTCAGTCCTTAGCAATTTGAATTTCTAGATATCCATTTTATGCCCTATTCATCACGTAAAGCGTGGTAAAGGTTTTATGTAAGATTGTTGGTAAAATGGCCTGTGTTCCAGGAGTGAAGTGCAAATAGTATAAAGCTTTGTACCATTGAACATATTTGAGAAGCTGTATACCTTTCGATGTGTCATATGTGACAAATCACAATGAAATTTAGAGAGCAAAAGGCCTATAAAACATTGCCCAATCATACTGTATAGGTAAAGTGGAAAGACCCCCTATAAAAATTCAAACCATACTTTGGTATCTAATTAATGAGACCCATCTAACATATAATACCTATATTTGCTGATGCTAGAGTTTTTTGTAAAATTACTTATCAATAACATGATAGCATTTGGTCTGTATTAGGTTTGTTGTCATATGTCATATAAACAGTTGTGCAAATCTTTGAACCATAACTAGTTCTCTACAGAACTTGATGTATCAACAAATCAGGGCAGATTTTTTTTTTTTTTTTTTTTTTGATGTGACAAGTTCTGAGAAAGCAATTTGGGCAAATAAAATCTCTGAACAAATCCTCCAAAGCATTTCCAATTACTTGGTATGTCATTGATGGATTTTTATTTTGCTCTTGAAATTAGTAACATACACAATTTGAACCAACAACTATCCCACTCCTTACTCTGAATGTGTCAGCCATTAAACTGAAGCATATTTATTTCACCACTTGATGAATTGAAGAATAAACAATTAATCACAGATATTCCTTTCCTTCTTCTAACCCTTGATGAATGCTCTTGTATACATGATGTCATTGATGGATATTTATTCTACTTCTGTAAATAGTGATGCATAAAAGTTTAACTGCAGATACATGCCTCTTCCACTGTTAGTGCATAAAAATGTAATTGCCACACATTGCTGAGAGATAATGGACTGCATCACTTAGGACCTAAGTTACTCCGTGTTAGTTTCTTTTTTAGGAAGATTCATTAGCCCAAGTAACTATTGTTTTTGCCTGAGGAACTGCAATAGAGAGACACTGAAGAGCTTTTTACTCATCGTACTCTTTTTTTTTTTTTTAATGTTTTTATTTATTTTTGAGACAGGGAGAGACAGAGCATGAGCAGGGGAGGGGCAGAGAGAGAGGGAGACACAGAATCCCAAGCAGGCCCCAGGCTCCACGCTGTCAGCACAGAGCCCGACGCGGGGCTCAAACTCACAGACTGTGAGATCATGACCTGAGCTGAAGTCAGACGCCCAACTGACGGAGCCACCCAGGCACCCCCTCATCGTACTCTTAAAGCTCTTTAGGGCCATAGGGTTGGGGCTTTGGTTGTTCATATTATATTCCAAATGTCTAAATCTCCTATCATGGGTATTCGCTAAATTGATAAGTTAAATATTCACAGGAATAAAGATCATTAGAATGAATCATTCACTCATTCATTCATTCACTCTTTAAAGAGTAGTCTACATACCTGTAGACCTCTTTCCATTTAGATTTCAAAGTTCCTTCACTCTGGCTTCTACTCCTACTCTTCTTTTGGTAATATTATTCTATTTTATATATTGTATTTTCAATCCTTAGTTTGTCTTATCTGTCCTTTCTGTGATGTTTGATCATGCTGATGACTCTATTTTTGAAATTATTATCTTTTCTTTTATTAAAAATATCTTTTTTCCCTTGAGCTTTGTTTTTAGCCATCTTCTCAACCATAACTTCATCTATAACTTTTATGTAGATTACTTTTTCCGGTTTTAAGCCACCTAATTCATTCTCCATATACCATAAAAATCATTCTTCTGAAATGCAAATCTCTTCATGTCACATTCTTGCTTAAAGTATTTTAATACTTTTATTAACTATGTAGTCAAATTTCAGTGTAGTATGCAAAGATTTTCATACCATGACCTCCATCATTATTCCCAAGATCATCTCCTTACTGTCTCATATTTAAATTCTACATTTCAGACAAAATTTATGGTACACATTGGTTCCCCAAGTAAGCCATGATTTCTCATGTCTTTTGACATATTCGTTCCCTCTGTTAGATAGCTACTTCTTCCTTCTTTTCCACCATTTGCATGTTTATCCAGCAAAGATGGCTCATCTCAGATTTTACCTCCTCAACTTCTTTGGCAGAATAGTCATTCCCTCATCTTGCTTCTCTTAAATAATGCTGCATAACACAATGTCTCACTTCCTTTCTATATGAAGAAAAGACTTCCATATATCATGAAAACAACAGTTATGCCAGAGAATAAAAAATATTTACTTAACCTCTAAGTAATTTCAGTTTCTGTATATATTTCCTTCACTAAATTATTTCAAAGTAGTGAGTACATTTACCTATTCTTCTATCCACAAAAGCTAGATTAGTACCTACCATGTAATTGTTACTTAAAAAAAAAATAGTGAAAGACTGAAGTAAAGGATAAAGCCAAGAGATACAAAGATTTAGATGCATGGCTAATGTATTAATTTCTTCTTCAACTTCAAGATTTTAATGATGATGGAGAAAAGAAGATGTGTATGGAGAACAGATATCTATGTGGTATCTAGAAACAGAAATAGGCTTTTTTATATTATTATTTATGAAAACAACATGAGTTCTTTGAAGAGGACTAAGCATGTTTTACAAAATTATAGAAGCCTGGGTACGTTAAGAAATTTATTAATAAAGTGCTTTAATTTGAAATATGATGGAGAAAGAAAAATATCAGAACGATTTTTCTATGAAGAAAATACTTTCAATATCATGATAAAATTAGGCATAGCAGAGTATGAAGAATATTTAGTAAGCCTCTCAGTAATTTTCAGTAAAATCTAACATAGGATGGTGAAGTATATAACAATCTCATTGCAAGATAGCTCTCTACTGGTACCCAACATGTAAGTGATTTATAAACAAAGTGAACAGGGGAGGAGCCAAGATGGTGGAACAGCATGGAAGTTTTTCGTGTGTCTCGTGTCCATGAAATACAGCCAGACCACACTAAACCAACTTGCACGCCTAGAAAACTGATTGGAGGATTAACACAACAATCTGCACAGCCTGAACCACAGAATTCAGCAGGTACGCGACGCAGAGAGCTGAACTTGGGGAGCGAGAAGCCGTGGGAAGGGAGGCGCTTTTGCGGGCAGAGAGAGGATGGAGACAGTAGGGGGGGAGAATACAAGAAAAGCACCCCTCCCAATAGCAGCTGGAGAGAAAGTGGAAGATTGGAAACAGCAGCAGGGACTAAACTAAAGGGACAAAGGAGAAGGGAGAAAGGAGAGGGTTTAAATTCCATTAAGACTGTAAACAAGGGGAGCACAAAGTCTGCAACTCAATAGCTGGTGATACCTGCGATAGCTGCAGCTCCATACCTGGCGGTGCTCTGGTGGGAAGGGCGAAACCCCAGGAGCAGGGTGGAGTCCGGGAGTTTCTTGGGCCACACGGGGAAAAGTGGTTCCACTGCTGGAAGGACATATGGTAGAGACTGTTGAAGCCACCTGGTCCCAGCAGACCCCAGAGAATGGCCACATTCGCTGGTGCTGGAATAAAGATGTTAAAGGTGAAGCCTGGTGCCAGATGTGTGTTGTGATTTTCCATAATCCCTGAAATGCTGCTACATTGTCTCGTGTACTTTTTCTGGGGCGGGCTGGCATCTGGCTTCAGTCTTGGGGCACCGGCAGCAGCAGAGTCCAGCAAGCGTTCCTGGGTGCACCTGACATTCGGCCATGGCTCATTCGGCCATTGCTCAGTGAGACACTCCCACAGAGGGGCGAAACGGGTGAAAGCAGCAGTGGTTCAGAAGTAAGGGGCTGGAGAAAAGAGCCGCATCTGAGAAAACCCGGGAGACAGGTACCACCTGGGACTTGGTCACGGACAGTGAAAACGTGGGGAGTGGACGAAAGCTGAAGACAGAGGACGGGTGCACGATTGTTGATTGGAGAGAACAGAGTTCCTCCCGGGTAGCTGGGTGACACCATTCCCACTGCTCCGGCGCATGCACTTACGCACCTTCGAGCGCCAGAACACTCCACGCCAGTAGGCTAGCAGCGCCATCTAGTGGAGAACGGAGCCATTACACTGAGCCCCGCCCAACTGGGTCAACCTCGCTCTTCAAGAACACAAGTCTCACCGCCTGCTTAGTTTATGGACTATAAAGCGCTTCATAGTCTGAGTTCTAGGGGAAAATGAAGTAATTTCAGTCCTATTTCAATCTGTTAGCAGGTCCATCTATTAATTTTTTCTTTTTTTTCTTTTTCACTTTTTTCTTTTTCTTGAATACAGAAAGAGAAAAAATTCATTTTATTTTCAATTTTTATTAAAAATATTTTTCTTTAATTTTTTAACTATATTTTTTATTTTTGTGGACATTTTTTCCAATTTCTATTTTACTTCCATCATTTTGTTTTAGCCTACTACAGTGTATTCACTTTTTCAAATTTTCAAACAATTTCTTTTTTCTCTTTTTCATTTCTTTTTTCTTGAATTCAGAAAGAGAAAAACTTCATTTTACTTTCAATTTCAATTAAAAGTATCTTTCTTTAATTTTTTTCTATATTTTTTGCTTTTATGTAAATTATTTCAAATTCTATTTTACTTCCATCATTTTATTTTAGTCTACTACAGTGTATTCACTTTTTCAAATTTTCAGATGCTTTTCTTTTTTTTCTTTTGTCTCTTTTTCATTTCTTTTCTTTTTCTTGATTACAGAAAGAGAAAAAATTCATTTTTATTAAAAATATTTTATTTAATTTTTTCTACTATATTTACTTTTGGGTAAATTTGTTCAAATTCTATTTTACTCCCATCATCTCATTTTAGTCTACTTCAGTGTATTCATTTTTTCAAATTCTCAATTTCCTTTCTTTTTCCCCCCCCTTTTTTCTCTAATATGTCAAACCACTTTCGACACCCAGACCAAAACACGCCTAGGATCTAGCATCATTTATTCAATTTTGTGTGTGTGTGTGTGTGTGTGTGTGCTTAATTTTTTAATTTTAATTTTTTACTTTAGTTTTTTTATTTTAATTTTTCTACCTCATTCCTTTTCTCCCTTCAAAATGACAAAATGAAGGAATTCACCCCAAAAGAAAGAGCACGAAGAAACAACGGCCAGGGATTTAACCAACACAGATACAAGCAAGATGTCTGAACCAGAATTTAGAATCACGATAATAAGAATACTAGCTGGAGTTGAAAATAGATTAGAATCCCTTTCTGTGGAGATAAAAGAAGTAAAAACTACTCAGAATGAAATAAAAAATGCTATAATTGAGCTGCAATCACAGACGGATGCTGTGGAGGCAAGGATGGATGAGGCAGAACAGAGAATCAGCGATATAGAGGGCAAACTTATAGAGAATAATGAAACAGAAAAAAGAGGGAGATGAAGGCAAAAGAGCACGATTTAAGAATTAGAGAAATCAGTGACTCATTAAAAGGAACAACATGAGAATCGTAGGGGTCCCAGAAGAGGAAGAGAGAGAAATAGGGGTAGAAGGGTTATGTGAGCAAATCATAGCAGAAAACTTTCCTAACATGGGGAAATACATAGACATCAAAATCCAGGAAGCACAGAGGACCCCCATTAGATTCAACAAAAACTGACCATCAACAAGGCATATCATAGTCAAATCCACAAAATACCGAGGCAAGGAGAGAATCATGAAAGCAGCAAGGGAAAAAAAGTCCCTAACCTACAAGGGAAGATAGATCAGGTTTGCAGCAGACTTATCCGCAGAAACTTGGCAGGCCAGAAAGGAGTGGTAGGATATATTTAATGTGCTGAATCAGAAAAATATGCAGCCAACAATTCTTTATCCAGCAAGGCTGTCATTCAAAAAAGAAGGGGAGATAAAAAGTTTCCCAGACAAACAAAAATTAAAGGAGTTTGTGACCACTAAACCAGCCCTGCAAGAAATTTTAAGGGGGACTCTCTGAGGGGAGAAAAGATGAAAAAAAAATACCAAAAGCAACAAAGAATAGAAAGGACCAGAGAACACCACCAGAAACTCCAATTCTACAAGCATCTAATGGCAATAAATTCAAATCTTTCAGTACTCACCCTAAACATCAATATGGTAACAGAATGGATAAGAAAACAAGATCCATCTATATGCTGTTTGCAAGAAACCCACTTTAGACTTGAAGACACCTTCAGATTGAAAGTAAGAGGATGGAGAACCATCTATCATGCTAATAGTCAACAAAAGAAAGCTGGAGTAGCCATACTTATATCAGACAATCTAGACTTTAAAGGCTGTATCAAGAGATGCAGAAGGGCATTATATCATAATCAAGGGGTCTATCCACCAAGAAAACCTAACAATTATAAACATTTATGCGCCAAATGTGGAAGCACCCAAATATATGAATCAATTAATCACAAACATAAATAAACTCATCGATAGTAATACCATACTAGTAAGAGACTTCAGCACCCAACTCACAGCAATGGACAGATCATCTAATAAAAAAATCAACAAGGAAACAATGGCTTTGAATGACACACTGCACCAGATGGACTTAACAGATATATTCAGAACATTTCATCCTAAAGCAGCAGAATATACATTCTTCTCCAGTGCACATGGAACATTCTCCAGAATAGACCATATACTGGGACAAAAATCAGCCCTAAGTAAGTACAAAAAGATTGAGATCATACCGTGCATATTTTCAGACCACAACAATATGAAACTCGAAATCAACCACAAGAAAAAATTTGGAAAGGTAACAAATACTTGGAGACTAAAGAACATCCTACTAAAGAATGAATGGACTAACCAAGAAGTTAAAGAGGAAATTAAAGAGTACATGGAATTCAATGAAAATGATAACACCACAACCCAAAACCTCTGGGATGCAGTAAAGGTGGTCATAAGAGGAAAGTATATAGCAATCCAGGCTTTCCTAAAGAAGGAAGAAATATCTCAGATATACAACCTAACCTTACACCTTACGGAGCTGGAAAAGAACAGCAAACAAAACCCAAAACCAGCAGAAGACAGGAAATAATAAAGATTAGAGCAGAAATTAATGCTACCGAAACAAACAAACAAACAAAAACTAGTAGAACAGATCAATGAAACCAGAAGCTGGTTCTTTGAAAGAATTAACAAAATTGATAAACCACTAGCCAGTTTGATCAAAAAGAAAAAGGAAAGGACCCAAATAAATACAATCAAGAATGAAAGAGGAGAGATCACAACCAACACAGCAGAAATAAAAACAATAATAAGATAATATTATGAGCAATTATATGCCAACAAAATGGGCAATCTGGAACAAACGGACAAATTCCTAGAAACATATATACTACCAAAACTGAAACAGGAAGAAATAGAAAATTTGGACAGACCCATAACCAGTAAGGAAATCGGACCAGTAATCAAAAATCTGCCAAAAAACAAGAGTCCAAGGCCAGATGGCTTTCCAGAGGAATTCTACCAAACATTTAAGGAAGAGTTAACACCTATTCTCTTGAAGCTGTTCCAAAAAATAGAAATGGAAGGAAAACTTCCAAACTCTTTCTATGAAGCCACATTACCTTGATTCCAAACCAGAGACCCCACTAAAAAGGAGAACTATAGACCAATTTCCCTGATGAACATGGATGCAAAAATCCTCAACAAGATATTAGCCAACCGGATGCAACAATACATTAAAAAGATTATTCACCACAACCAAGTGGGATTTATACCCAGGATGCAGGGCTGGTTCAATATCCACAAAGCAATTAATGTGATTCATCACATCAATAAAAGAAAGGACAAGACCATATGATCCTCTCAATAGTTGCAGAGAAAGCATTTGACAAAATACAGCATCTTTCTTGATAAAAACCCTCAAGAAAGTAGGGATAGAAGGAGTATACCTCAAGATCATAAAAGCCATATATGAATGACCCAATGCTAATATCATCCTCAATGGGGAAAGACTGAGAGCTTTCTCTCTAAGGTCAGGAACAAGACAGGGATGTCTAATCTCGACACTGTTATTCAACATAGTGTTGGAAGTCTTAGCCTAGCAATCAGACAACACAAAGAAATAAAAGGCACCCAAATCGGCCAGGAGGAGGTCAAACTTTCATTCTTCGCAGATGACATGATACTGTATATGGAAAACCCAAAAGATTCCACCAAAAAACTGCTAGAATTGATTTATGAATTCAGCAAAATTTCAGGATATAAAGTCAACACACAGAAATCAGTTGCATTCCTATACACCAACACTGAAGCGACAGAAAGAGAAATCAAGGAATCAATCCCATATACAGTTGCACCAAAAACCATAAGATATCTAGGAATAAACCTAACAAAAAAGGTGAAAAATCTATACACTGAAAACTATAGAAAGCTTATGAAAGAAATTGAAGAAGACACAAAAAAATGGAAAAAGATTCCAGGCTCCTGGATAGGAAGAACAAATATTGTTAAAATGTCAACACTACCCAAAGCACTCTACATATTCAATGCAATCCCTATCAAAGTAACACCAGCATTCTTCACAGAGCTAGAACAAATCATCCTGAAATTTATATGGAACCAGAAAAGACCCTGAATAGCCAAAGCAATCTTGAAAAAGAAAACCAAAGCAGGAGACATCACAATCCCCGACTTCAAGCTATACTACAAAGCTGTAATCATCAAGACAGTATGCTACTGGCATAAGAACAGACACTCAGATCAATGGAAGAGAATAGAGAACCCAGAAATGGACCCACAAACATATGGCCAACTAATCTTTGACAAAGCAGAAAGAATATCCAATGGAATAAAGACAGTCTCTTCAGCAAGTGGTGCTGGGAAAACTGGAGAGCCAGAAGAATGAACCTGGACCACTGTCTTACACCATACACAAAAATAAACTCAAAATGGATGAAAGACCTCAATGTAAGACAGAAAGCCATCAAAATCTTCAAGGAGAAAGCAGGCAAAAACCTCTTTGATCTTGGCCACAGCAACTTGTTACTCAACACGTCTCTGGAGGCAAGGGAAACAAAAGCAAAAATGAACTACTGAGACCTCGCCAAAATAAAAAGCTTCTGCACAGCAAAGGAAAGAATCAGCAAAACTAAAAGGCAACCAATGGAATGGGAGAAGATATTTGCAAATGACATATCAAATAAAGGGTTAGTATCCAAAATCTACAAAGAACTTATCAAACTCAACACCCAAAAAATAAATAATCCAGTGAAGAATGGGCAAAAGACATGAACAGACACTTCCCCAAAGAAGACATCCAGATGGCTAACCGACACATGAAAAATGCTCAACATCACTCATCATCAGGGAAATACAAATCAAAACTACAATGAGATACCGCCTTACACCAGTCAGAATGGCTAACATTAACAACTCAGGCAACAACAGATGTTGGCGAGGATGTGGAGGAGGATCTCTTTTGAACTGTTTGTGGGAATGCAAGCTGGTGCAGCCACTCTGGAAAACAGTTTGGAGGTTCCTCAAAAAACTAAAAATAGAACTACCCTACGATCCAGCAATTACACTAGTAGGCATTTATCCACAGGATACAGGTGTGCTATTTCAAAGGGACACATGCACCCCAATGATTATAGTAGCACTGTCAACAATAGCCAAAGTATGGAAAGAGCCCAAATGTCCACTGATGGATGAATGTATAAAGAAGAAGTGGTATGTATATACAATGGAGTATTACTCGGCAATCAAAAAGAATGAAATCTTGCCATTTGCGACTACATGGATGGAACTGGAGGGTATTATGCTAAGTGAATTTAGTCAGTCAGAGCAAGACAAAAATCATATGACTTCACTCATATGAGGACTTTAAGAGACAAAACAGATGAACATAAGGGAAGGGAAACAAAAATAATATAAAAACAGGGAGGGGGACAAAACAGAAGAAACTCCTAAATATGGAGAACAAACTGAGGGTTATTAGAAGGTTTTGGGAGGAGGGATGGACTAAATGGGTAAGGGCACTAAGGAATCTACTCCTGAAATCATTGTTGCACTGTATACTAACTAATTTCAATGTAAATTAAAAAAAATTAAAAAAGTGAAAAATATAAAAAAATAATAAACAAAGTGAACATACACACACATGTATTTATAAACATCTGGATACTTCTAGAACATTCATTTTTTTCTAAAATTAGTAAATTTGATAAAGTATTGACTTAATGGCCTAAGAATTTTCTTCTCTGTAAAGAAACAAAGGAAATAGCAATAACCATTGGAACTTTGAAAATATTACTGTAAGCAAAGAAAAATTGGTCACTAACACTGAAGAACCAGGAGATATTGACCAACTTTTGTACTAGTTATCAAATTAAATTCTTCACATCAGATAGTCTAAGGAAGTGATGATGATAACAACTTACAACAAAACATCTTGAGAGGAAAGAGGAAGATCCCACCAATGTCAATAAAATATTCAAGGTGATTCAAAGTTGTAAGAAATCAAAACAACACAATTTATTACAATCGATCATTAAAAAAGGAATACAAATAATTTTCTAAAAGAAAGAAAAAAATAATCGGTATCTAATCTCTAAACATTCAGAGATCTTGGATTGGCAAGAATCTGTAAAATAAGATGAAGCTTCGATCTTCAGCTACCTAGAATATAAACTGTCTCCAATACTTTCTGAATGTCTAAAAGTTAAATTTTGTTGTAGTGTTCTGGGAGTATAGAGCCTATGTGTCAGTCATAAGCATCACAATACATTGAGGCAAGTAGACAATTCAACTACAGTAATTTATACGAGTCTTGTTATGCTTTATTTTCAGAGGCCAAATTTGCTTTAAAAAAAACTGAAATCACAACACAATATATAGCTTGTTTTTGAGAAATGGTAAAAGGAATTTGGTATATTTTATAGGATAAAAGATGATTAATGGGAATAATTATAGATTCTTAATTGTTTAAAGTCATTTAATTTCTAAAAATTGAATTTATCCAATGTTGCTTCAGAGGGTGAAGGAAATAATGAGTCTGGTTTCAAAAAAAAAAAAGAAAGAAAACTTTCTGATAGTTCTAATCAACCAAGACAGTATTTCTTGGAAAGCAATTTTTCTCTCACTAGAAATATACAAGAATGTGTCGAGTGTTCACTATGTCAAGAAAGTTGTGGTAGTATTTCTGAGGTATATGGATTCTTTATTTTTAAGCCTCAAACTTGTGGATAAGTAATTTATTTTCTGTATTTTTATTTTTTAATATTTTTTCTCCTTTAAATAGAATTAAGTTATAGAACACTCAAATTTGAAGAGAAACATAAGGTTAATTGATAATGTGTAGCTTCAAAACTGGTTCTCCACTCAGTAGTGGCTGGAATGCTTTATCTTTCCACGTATATTTTGAATAACACTTTAGCAGATTGCTGTGACGTTGAGGGGGAAGGGTAGGGAAACTCTAGCTTTGCTTTTTCTCTATAACCTAGATAATTTATTATCAGTTGAAAACATAAAGCTAGTGCATATTTTCACACTCAGTATGTAAGTTCTCTTTTAAATTTGGGATAACCATTTTGAAATATGGAAGGAGAACTGGAAAGATGAGGTGACTGCCTTCAAAGAGACAGAGTCATAAATAATGTGCTGCCATTTTTCCTTCTTCCCTTTCTTGTCATCCCATTCCCTTTCAAATATTTACTATGTTAAATTTTCCAGGATTGAATTAGCCATAGGAATAGAAAGAATAATAAGAATGTATGCTTCAAAAAAATAAAATACTTTATTATTTAATAATGCAGACATGAAAGCCATAATGTTAGTAATTTCTGATAAAGCCCTATATTAGGGAGGAAGTGATTGACTCCAAAGGAGGGAGTGATTGACTCTTGGGAGATACATTGACTGAGTTGGACCTTGAGCATTAAATTATAGTTTACTGGGGAAATAAAGAACCAAGAAGAATTCTAGGAATGACGGCTTTTCTGTTTAAGGTCATGAAAGTGTGAGATCAGATGGCACATTGAGTAAAGGGCCAATTTGGGATGGCTACAGAATATAGTGAGAATAGAATAGATATTGCAGGAAACTAAGATAGAAAACAGGTGGATTCTAGAACCTGTAAAAGGATTGTGTATCTTGCAGAGGAGTGTGGATTTTATTCTGTAGTTGACAGGGGCTTATCAAATGGGTTTGGGGAGATGAATAGGATGGATAAATTTGTCACTTAAAGACTCTAGCAGATGATTAATTGGTAGTGGATGGTATTAGGGGGTGGGAATCTACTTAATATCTGTTCCTATAGCCCCAGTTAGAGGTGATAACACTCACGTCTAGAGCACTGCAATGGAGAGGAGTAAAGAGATCCAATACACTGAAGCAGTGTTGATAGGATTTATAATAGTCTTTTGGAAGTTGTGGGTTGAATGAGGTTTAAAAATTATCTCAGGTAGTTCCAAACATTTTTGGTGGTAGTATTAAGCAAGATGGAAAATATTAGAAGTGGAGCTGGTTTTGGAGGATAAAGGGCATACTGTGGATAGAGTGACTATTCCTTAAGTAACACTTAGGTATACTTATGTTACATAATAATCACTAATACTTTTCTTCTCAAGACTCTACTATTAGGTCAAATTTAGAATATATAGAATTATTTGATATCTGGAACTAAATTAGCCCTTTTTAATGATTTTTAAATGCCCCTATTCTACATTAATATTTCTTTGCCATGTATTTAGTAATTACTTAGAGATTAAAAGAGTGGATCAAAATCCCAATTGAATATTGGGATAAACACAAATACAGAAATGTATTTAGTTACTGAATGGACCTCACAAGTATTAGATTTGTAAAGCTGTCATCATACTCCTCCTAAATTTTCCCTTTATATTCATTTCATTCACAGTCATTCTATTTTCCAATATCATCACGTGTCTTTGTATTAACAGTTCAGACATGGTTCGTATTTGACTTTTGCCAGATTACTTATATAACTTCAGGAATGTTTAGTCTTTAAATAACATTTATGAGATATTTGATGTTTCATCCATTTGCATGTAACATTAGTCCATCCCTCTCACCTGGAAATTAGTATTTATAACTAGGTAAGTTAATAAAACACATAAGAGAGGGTACTTCTTGGTTTTGGTTATTTCAGAGTCACCTTTACTGATTAAAATACATATTCATTGGCCCCTTCCCCAAACCTCAATATTCCTTTGTCCTCATTTTTCTTTTTTTTCCTAATTTTTCCCTCACATATTCTTTTCCAGTCACATTGACCTACTTGCTGCTCCTCATACCTGCTAGGCAAAGCCTTGATTTAGTAATTTTGCATTCTTCCCTATG
Source organism: Panthera pardus (assembly GCF_024362965.1). Taxonomy (NCBI): domain Eukaryota; kingdom Metazoa; phylum Chordata; class Mammalia; order Carnivora; family Felidae; genus Panthera; species Panthera pardus. Next base: position 44,189,908 of record NW_026526991.1, on the reverse strand, counting down.
ATATTTTACAAGGCTTTCTTCAAATGTCACTTTCTCAGTGCAGCGTACCTGGTAACTGTTTAAATTGAAATACCTCCTGAACTTGCTGTCTTGAGCACTGGGTGCTATATGTAAGTGATGAATCACTAAATTCTACTCCTGATGCCAACATTACACTACACATTAACTAACTAGAATTTAAATGAAAATTTGAAACAACAACAATAAAAAAACACTTCCTGTTCCCTTTCATACAATTTTTTCACAGTATTTTTTAATTTACATCATCTTCTAAAAATATCTATTTATTATCGCTCTATAATATTCTATACTCTACAAATTTTTATTTTCCCTTTTTGCTCTCTGATATCTCTCAAGTGCCTGTAATAGTGGTTGGCTATTAGTAATAGTAAATGCTTCATAAATAAATGAATTTACTCAATAAAAATCTCTGGTGTTAGAAGCCAAGAAATTTTATAAACTCCACATGCAATCATGTTGCTTTTTCAGGCTTGCCAACCCCTGACCTAGAGAGGAGCATAATATGAATGTAAACCATAACACCTTTTTAGTAGGCAACAAAAAATAGTTCTAGCCAGAAGACTTGTTGATCTTCCTTATTATATTAAGCTATCTCTTTTGTTTTGGGGTAAAAAGGATTCATCTTTCAATAAACACAAAGCTGTCTGATCTGATACTATTTTACAGATAGAATAGATTACAGTTGAGTTTTCCACAAAATTAGCAAAGCTTGTTTATGTTTGTATGTTAAGAAGATATGATTTAACGTAATGAAAAAAAAAGATAGGATGACTTACTTGCTATTTGTATAGTTGTAAATATAGGTGAAAATATAGTCACTGCCAGACCCTGAGCCTGACTTCAGTTTTCCAGATTGCCATTCAAAACTTGTATTTTGTTATCTTAGCTCATGTTGCCTTATTTGGCACCATATTACAAACCATCTAGGGAGAAAACTGAAACATTTGTCTATTTTAACAAGTGGAATAGATACTTATCTACTTAGATTAAATTATTATATTTAATTCTGGCTAAGCATTGGGAGATGAAGATGTCCTTTTATATTTTCAAAATGATATTTGCAAATAGAAAAGTGTAGGCAATGTATGGTATGTGTCAATATTCATAGTTCAAACACTACAGCCTAACCCTCTTAACTAGATATGCAGAGCCTTAAATATTAAGATATTATGGAGAATGTACTTGAGAAAGGAAGTGATCAGATGTTCTCTTGACATAATTAGATGTGCTGATATTTCTGGAAAGAAAAATAAGGGATATTATATATGAAATACATCAATTCAGCATGCTATTTCATAATTGTAGTTTTTTAAAACTTACTTGACTCTGGGGCACTCTGAGAACAGCAGCTGATTTATTCTCTATTTCTTTAAGTCCTAGACCTCTAATCTTCCAACCTGGCACACATAGTGAAGAGAAGCAGCAGCTAAAAAATGATAAGGGGATAGTACTGTGTGTATTTCAGAATAGAAGCAGGGCAGGATAGAATGCATAAATCCTCAAGCCTTATGGATTTGTAAGAGCAATGTGCAGTTCAAGAAAATTGTAGAATGCCACTTTTTCTGTGCTTTCCATAATTTTTAGCCACATATACTTCTCACACCCATTTTGTTTTTTTAAAATTAAACCTTCAAAGGATGGAATGGTAAAGCCACCACCCAAATAAAGGATTGTAAATGAAATAAATATAAAGCTTTGTATGCCTTTTATGCTTTATTTATGGTGAGAACTGAACTTGCAAATTTAGATGTTTTTGAAGAATATTATGTCCATAAATGAAACCGATTCTAAATTATGAATCCCTTTATATATCCTGATAGGCAGAATAATGGCCTATCAAAGATATCCACACTCTAATTCCAGAACATAAAAATATGCTGTGTTACATGGAAAAGAGGAATCTGGGTTGGAGATGGAATTAAGTTTGCTACTCAGCTGACCATAAAATAAATAGGAGGATTATCCTGGATAATCTGCAATGGACCCAGTGTACTCACAAGGGTTCCTAAGGGAGAAGACTGAGGCAGAAGTCAGGTCAGGGTGACCCCCTGAGAAGGACTTGATCTGACATTATTATATTTGGAGATGGAAGGAAGGGTATGCAAGAGGTCTCTAGAAGCTGGAAAATTCAAGCAAACAAATTCTAGATTCTCTCTTTGAGTTTCCAGAAGCAATGCAGCCCTACTGTCACTTTGGTCTTAGCTTGGAGAAACTTCTGACCTATAGGACTATAAGAATAAATCTGTATTGTGTTAAGCCACTAAATTTGAGGTGATCTGTTATAGCAGTGATAGAAAACTAACATCATGCCTTCAAAAAGTGTATCGCCACTGTCTTAACCTTTATGGGTTAAACTACTTAAACATTTTTGACCCTCTAAAATTTTATTTAATTTTCCTGTTCTATAAGGAGTGGCAGATTCTTGATGCATATATTTGAGGGAAAAGCTTTACATATAAAACAGGTAAAATAAAGCACCAAACAAATTCTTAAATCTATATTGTATTCCACTCAAGAAACATTGACCAGTAACTGAATTTGAACAATATTGTCATTGAAATAATATTTTGAGAAAGTTTGGATAACCTCCATTTTCAGGCCAAAAATAATCAAAATTAAAAAAAAGTTAAAAAATGTATTACTTTGAAATTTTGCCTTACAAAATGCAGGGCCTTTTAATGAGCCCTTTGGTAATGACCTACTTTGTAAATGTTTCTCTCAGAATTTGATTTGTGTGTAGAGAAATATATATTTCACATAATTGTGCAAAATTTCTCTTACTTTATTTAGCCTGTTGTAAAAAGTTTTTGAAAATTTTTATTTTCACGACGAATCCTGGAGCCTATAGTTCCGCAGGCTTGATTCCATATTTCTCCCTGTTCAGTGACAAATTTATAACATGCATTCAACAGTAAATTTTGCAGCATGCTGCAGTGGGCTATATGGTACCTCTTACTACATCTATTAATTTCCAAGAGTATTTTTCTTTAGCCATAATTTATACAAGCCTCTGTATTATTTATCACCAACTCCCTATCAATCATCTAGTTTAAGAATGTTTATTACTAGGTTTATTTGAATGAGGGAAACAGAAAGGCAGTAAGGACTTTGGGTATTAATGTTAGGCTTGTGGGAGGATGCATTACTCTTCTCAAAGCAAGCCGACATTTGGTAGTTGACTTGCATAAATTGTTGGCAAATGCAGCGGGATTCTGTGTTTCAAATGGTCGCTAAATAAATAAACTTGTTAATAAAATTAACCTACCAGGATCAAAGCAACATGTGCTTAAAGGCACAACCTTCCCACTCCTTTTTCAAATTTAGCCGAAGTGATCCTCCAAAGGACTCACAAGAATTCATTTACTCCACAGAACACACATTTCCTTTAAATAACCATGAATGAATACTGGTAGGAATCCGTCACATTTGGATGAAATAGTAATCTGGAAATGATCCACCACTGCAAAGTAGAAACTAATAATCTTTAGTTATACAAATGGAGAATTTTAGAAACGGAAAGAAAAAAATGATTCAATAGCCAGGAAGTGTGTGAAGTGTGTCTAGTTAAGATGGTAAATTTAAATTTGAACTGTAAATTTAAGCCTAGCTGCCCCTCCCCCATTATCTTACTTTAATGTAAATTTAGAAAATTAGTTTAGAGTATGGACTTGAACTGGTTGTAAGGTTAGCATTTTTTTCTTCACCGAGAGAGGCATTATGAGAGAGATCAAATCTAGTGCTTTGGGTCTGTAAACCAGAAATTAATCCAGTGTGAAAGAACAGCCTCCAAAGGCAAGGTTCTTCTCTTCTATACTTCTAATTAACTAGATAATTATGAGGCTTATCACCAGCATTCCTAAACTAGTGATATTAAGGATCAAATATAAGTTAAGCTGTATTTACATTTGTATTTACATATTTCATTTATATGACATGTTTATTTCTCAAGTTTTTCACTTGACATTAAAAAGACAGTGTTCCAATCAACTCATTCATAGGAAAGAATTTTTAAGCAGTAGTCGTAACATACCCATTAGCCTTATACTTAGGAAGTAGAAATAGTTGTTATTAGTTTGCTAATTGTTAATCTGCTCCCTATCCCATCCCTGTCCTTTTGGAGCCTTGTCCATTTGACTTACAAATCATAAGGCTTAATTCCATTAACTGAGATCTTCTGAAATACACAACACTACATGTAGGTACCCAGCAAATTATTTTTAAATATATCAATACATTTTCCAAGGTCTTTGAAAAAAATCTCCTAAGCTTTTGCCAAAATCACCCTCTGCTCAAGAATTTTTAGAAATAAAATTCTCCTTTTGTCCTGTGTAGAAATAGTTGAGATTAATTAGTTTTCTCTCTTCTTTGGACCATTCTTTAAACAAGTGATGTAAGGGCTTCTTGTTACAGTCATGAGTAAAAATCACAATTTAAATATAGTTTAAATATAGCATACATAAAATTAAGTTGGCAGAGGATTTTGAGGGACATCTCCTTAAAACCTAGAGTCCTTATTCTATTTACAGAACTTATAGCACGTTTTTTAAAAAGACCATACTTAGTGACTCCCCTAATATGTTGCCTACTAGTTTTGTTAATAAAGAATAATCATAACATCATTCTTTTAGATAGCACAGAACTCATATTTACCTTACAAATTTCAGGATACATATTTGTTTGATTTTGAACTTTAAAGAGATCTGTTTTGCACTAACAGCTTCATTTCATGTTAAAGGTATATTACTTTTATAAAAGTTAGAGCTAATACCTATCTTTTCAACACTGAGCTACAGAATAGAAAGATGTTTAAAATGCATTCTTCTATTTTTATCAGTGTATACTGCATTACTCCGAGGAGCTTAAGGCACACTTTTCCAACTGGCTTTCAAATACTAATCCTGAAATATCCTTGTAATTTGTTATGTTGCTTAATTAAAATGACAGTTAAGTCTTATCCATTGCTCATAACACTAGGGATAAATAAAAATAAGACAAAATGCCTCTTCTCAAATGAACGTGCACTCTTATGTTGGCTATGATTATTAACCCAATGAATTCCTTTGAAAGCAATCTGCTCTCAACTTCCGCTGAGAGTGTCATAAATATGATAATACTGCTTTATATTTACATAGCACATTCTGATTTTCATATCACTTTTAAACACATTTTATTATAGACTTCCAATAATCATACAAAATGCACTTACTAGTAATTTCTGAGTTATCATCCAATAAACGTTTGAAGAGACTGAATATTCAATGAGAGTACATGATATCCTCCATGTAAGGAGACTTTTTGGCAAATGACAAAATCAGAGCTATAATCAGGTTCACTTGTTTCAACATATTCCAGTGTTGTTCTACTAAACTCTCCTTACTTAAGAGAGAGAGGAAAAATCCTTTTCAGTAAAACCATCATGAAGAGGATGATGTTGGCAAAAAATTGCAATCATTAGCCATGATAAAATCAAGGAATACTACACAAGGCTGGGTAGTATGTAAATGACCTAAGAGTCACCAATTATTAACTCGTTATCTGACATTCAGAAGGTGCTCAAACATAAAACCTTCAATTCTCTTACCTCTAAAATTGAGGCATTGCTTCAACAATTCCTATCTGAAATGAAATTCTATGGATCAGCAGCAGAAACGAATTGAGTCTCAGATATTGCTTTCATTTGGGAAATCAAATGTTTTGTCAATAATACCAGCAATATTTATAATGACTTATCATTGAAAACTTAGTACATGGCAGGTAACATGTTAAGGCTTCAGATCCATAGATGAAGTCACGTTATGATCTCTACTTTATATGTGAGGAAAAAGAAAACTTCAAGTTTAGGTAACTGACTCCCAAATCATTCAGCTAGTAGGTCATATGAAGCTGGAATTTGAAACCAGATTTTTCTTACTCCAGATCCTGCTCTTAAATTACATGTCTGTTTTTTTTTTTTTCTGTTGTTCCTATTTTATTGAGTGCAGCCATAAAAGTCTAGTCTAATGTTACTTAACTTTTAAATAAAAATCACCTATCAATTCATCTAGCAGGCAGATTTATTTTAATCTGTTCACTCATATGAGGACTTTAAAAGACAAAACAGATGAACATAAGGGAAAGGAAACAAAAATAATAAAAACAGGGAGGTGGACAAAACAGAAGAGACTCATAAATATGGAGAACAAACTGAGAGTTGCTGGAGGGGTTGTGGGAGGGGGGATGGGCTGAATGGGTAAGGGCCATTAAGGAATTTACTCCTGGAATCATTGCTTCACTATATACTAACTAATTTGGATGTAAATCTTAAAAAATAAAGTTAAATTATAAAAAAAATCAAATAATTTTCTGTTATTTATCTATGGCATCACTTGGCTGTAAATTAATTTAATTTCTGTCAGGACAGATTTTTAAATAGTAGAATGCTTACTTTTTACATTTGCATTGGGAATTTGACCTTGTTTACACAGAACTAGTTTATAAATGGACTTCAAAAAGAGCATATATAGCTTACAATGAACATTGTGAGGTCGTAGTTAGAACATTGTTGTTACTAATGGGTGTGTCATGTTTATCTGTTGCTTATCATTTTTTTTTTAAACTAGAAGGCTTGTTTTATTGGAACAGTTTTAGATTTCCAGAATAATTGAGAAAATAGTACAAAGAGTTCTCATATATGTCCTCAAACAGTTTCCTCTGTTATTAGCATCTTGCATTAATGTGGCACATTTGTTACAACAAATGAACCAATATCCATACATTATTATCTATTAAATCCAGTTTACATTAAGGCTCAGTCTTTGTGTTGCACTGTTCTATTGGTTTTGACAATAGATAATGTCATGTATTTGCCATTACAGTACCCTACACATAGTTTTACCCTAAAAATTCTCTCTGCTTCACTCTTTATTCCTACCCCTCCCACTCTGAACCCCTGACAGCCATTAATCATTTTACTGACTCCACAGTTTTGCTTTTTCCAGAGTGTCATATAATTAGAATTATGCCCTATATAACCTTTTCAGGCTTGCTTCCTTCACTTAGCAATAAGCATGTCAGTTTCCTCCATGCCCTTTCGTGACTTGATAGCTAATTTCTTTTTATTGAGGAATAGTATTTCACTGTAGGAATGTACCACAGTTTGTTTATCCATTAACCTATTGAGAACATCTTGGTTGCATTCATGGGTTTGTTTGTGTGTGTGTGTGCCATTTTTTTAAATAAAATTGCTGTAAACATTTGTGTGTAGGTTTTTGTATAGACTTAAGTTTTTAATTCAACTGGGTAAATAACTAGGAGTATGACCGGTGGATGGATCATATGGTAAGACTATGGTTTTGTAAGAAACTGCCAGTCTTTCCAAAGTGGGCATATTATTTGAAATTCACATCAGCAATGAATGAGTGTTCCTGCTGCTACACATCCACTCTAGCAGTTGCGTTGTTAGGTTTTTGTTTGTTTTGTTTTGTTTTGTTTTTAATTTTAGCCATTCAATAGGTATGTAATCGTATCTTGTTTTAATTTGCAATTCCTGATAACATGATTTTAAGCATCTTTTCATACGTTTATTTGCCATCTGGGCATCTTCATTCATGAGATGTCTGTTCAGATCTTTGCCTTTAAAAAAATTGGTTTTCCTCCTTGTTGGTTTTGAAGAGTTCTTGTATATTTTGTATACAAATCCTATATCAGATATGTTATTTAAATATTTTCTTCCAATCTGTGGCTTTTCATTCTCCTAAGATAATATCATTTCTAATAAAAGCATTACTAGATATTTCACATATTTCAATAAAAATGGCATCACTATCTTTTAGATGCCATTAAGTAACTTATTCATTGATGAAAGTAATATAAAAGAGAGCTCCAAATCACAGTTTTGTAAAAGTACTGCCATGTTGTAACATTTTTTATCCAATGTTTTATTATAAAAGATTTATGATCTCAGTAAGAATATTTACCTGCATTGGAATGCATAAGTATATATGTATTATATATTATTATAACATGTACTGTACATATTTTATAATATACATGTTATATATATATATGAAGAGAGGGGTTAGTTAGAAATTTTGTTATATGTTTCATATTGATATTATATTAAATGTATATCATACAGTGTTTGCTTATCAGTTGTTTGAGAACCAAGAACAACATACAAAGCGCTACTGTAAATTTAAGCTGTCTTTCAAGTTGGTCCTCTACCATCTGTTAAAATGAAGGTAAGCAGGGGCACCTGAGTGGCTCAGTCGGTTCAGTGTCTGACTTTTCGGCTCAGGTCATGATCTCACGGTTCATGAGCTCAAGCCCCGCTTTGGGCTCTGTGCTGACCGATCCGAGCCCGGAGCCTGCTTCAGATTCTGTGTCTCCTCCTCTCTCTGCCCCTCCCCCGCTAATGCTCTGTCTCGCTCTGTCTCTCAATAATAAATAAACGTTTTAAAAATTTTTTTTTAAAAATGAAGGTAAGCAGAGGTATGTCTAGGTGTGATTCCTACGTTTCTCAATTTCCGAGTAATTTCAAAGCATCGGGAAATAAGTGCACATAGTCATTGCTCCTCACAACATATTTGGTAGTTAAGCTCTCAGGCTACAGAAGTAAAATTTGGGTCCATGTTTCACCATTTATCAGCTGGATGACCTGAAATAAGTTACTTAACCTGTCTGTGCTTCAAGTTCCTTCATGGGTAGAATGGTGATATAAATATTACCTGACTTACAGATTATTGCAAGGATTACAGTAAAGTGTTTAGAAAGCATTCATATTATGCACTCAGTGATCTTATTTATGTAGCTGTCAAAAGTTATATGTAATGTCATATAAAATACAAGAATATATTGAATACCAGAGAAAATACTTGCTAACTCAAAAATATCATATATGTTTGGAAGTAAAGGAATTTTAAAGTCTTATTTTTTTATTTAAGTGGTATATTTTCCAACTTTAAACTTATTCCTTTGACATATATTGAGATGAATATATCGACAAGAATTTATAGGCTGATAATATAGATAGGTAATCCTTTGTGCACATAAAGCAAATAATTTTATTATAGTGGCTGTGATGATTCACAAAACAAACATGAGATGATACTACAACAATGTATCAGTAGAAGTTTGCAATATGTGGTCTCAGACAGCTCCAAGGCATACATAAAATGACACTTAGACTGTGTTTGACATTTGGAGAGGAAAGAAAATGGTCTTTGAATCAGTAATGGGGAGAAGAGTTTCCAGATAGCTCTCCTGTATGAGACCAAATTGATGAGTTTTGAGCCCATGGAAAAGGGGAGCCAGAAAATGATGCTCTGAAGCTGTTTTCATGTATTTAAGACCTGGGAAATGATAAAGCCTAGTGTTAGAGAAAGGGACATGAAGCATGGCTCAAGTATGGGGGAATCTTGGGATTTTTCAGTTTGAGGCAATAGAAGCATCTTTGACATGAAAGGTTGCATATGTTTTCCTTTGTGTTTAGTCCATCTGTGTTTGCTAATTTTCAGTTAAAGTTAGGCTCTTACCTTTCTATAGAAACTGGGAGAGAGTGGTCACTATCTCCTTCTGTTTTACACTTCAAAGAGATGATCCCCAGGCCCTTGAGAAAGACATTTCCTGGGTTGTAAAACTGGCAGGAGTCTGGAAGAAGATCTACATACATATCAAAGGGGCAGAGAAAGAATTTACAGTTACAAGTTTTCTAAAGTAAATGATCTTTAAAAAAGAGAGGTCAGAGGCCCAGAGAGGAAGAATCTTGTCTAAAATTTAGTCAAGCTCAAGGGAACTTCAGGGCATCTTGGTCAGACCTGAGATATTGGACTTGCACAAATATAAATATGTCAGGCAGTCTGGTCATCAGCTGAATCGTGAGGTACAATATATCAACTCTAGAAAGTTTTCTGTTTTATGCTCATTTAAACTTCTCTGCAACTTCTCAGCCCTTTGTGTAAACTCACACTTCAGTAGCTGAAACTTGGATGGTGGGCTAACAACCTCAGTGTCGTCTGGAAGCTTGTAAGAAGTACGGTCTCTGACTCCACCTCTGATTCCTGAATCTGCATTTTAGCAAGATCCCCAGGTGACTCCTGTGCTCCCTCAGGTTAGAGAAGCACTGCCACACATTGTTTGTCTCCCTCCATTCATCCCCATCAGATTTTTTTTTTCTATTAGTGCCAATTCCACAGGCACGTGGCCTTAGATTTATATGGTTACAACTAGATAATCTAATAAATGACAGCAATATTGTATATCAATTGGGAATAATGTATTTATGAGAGAAGAAGAGCAACGGACTTCTTTTCTTGCAATCAATGTGATTTTTTTTTCCCCTGATTGGGTTAAACAATGACAAGAGGTACTCTATTTCTTGTCATTGTTTAACCCAACTGAAAAAAAATATTCAAATTAGCTAACAGGTGAAAATATCTTTTGTACAGCTGTTTAACCTTTACCAAGAAGCTGTGTGCTCTATCTATTGGCAGGGGAGTTCCACATTCATACATTTTGATAAGAATGGATAAAACAGTGCATTGTTACCATGACAACAAAGATATTGAGATATTTTCCCTGCTTTAGTACAGTATCTTTCTTTTTTCTTTTCCTTCCTTTCTTCTTCTGCTGCTGCTTCTGCTTTTTTTTTCCTGTTCTTGTTGTTCTTCTTTTCTTCTTTCTTTTTCCTTGTGTTCTTTATAGCTGTTAGATGAAGATTTCTGGTGAATTTTCTTGCATTTATTTATATTTATTTTTTCTTTCTTAAAACAATAGAATATTTAACCTACCTTCATAAATAAGCAGATTTATATCTTTATGTGCTCGGCCATTTTAGAAATTGAAAACCTGACTCAATGAATTATCAGTATTTTCCCAGCAAGTGTTGGAGCAAGGATTAGAATCAATCCTGGCTTCTAGCCCTTGTGCTGCCTCTGATTGGGTGCACAACTTATTTGAACCACTTGTTAGTGGTGGGATTCAGTTTTTCATTCATAAAGTCAGGAGCTTTAGTAGGAAAGTGCTCTCAATGTGGCTTCTAGATCAATAGTCTTGGTTTGTCATGAATATGAATCTCCTGTTAAGTGAAAATATCATCCTTTACACTACAAGTGGTTTATTTGTACCTTACACATTTTTTTTATCAGTAACATTTTTTTCAACTTGTATGGACTGGACTAAAGACTGGCAATTATGATATACCTGATATATAGCATGTGATGTTTTGTTCAGTACTTTAAACAGTTCCTTGGATGCTCTGATATTAAAGGCTTAGATCAGGTGTACAGAAAGTGATAGAAGCTTCTACAAAGCAATTTCACTTTTACAACACCTACTCCTCAAAGTATGTGTATTTCAGATAATCATACAATCTAAAACAAGTGAAGAAACAAAACACATAAGTCACACTAAGTGCAATATGAGGATGGGGTATCTAAACTTGAAGGAGAAATGCCTCTAAGGCAAATATATCAGTTAAACAGTTTATAGTAGGTTGAATAAGGGCCACCCAAAAATGTCAAGTTCTAATATCTGGAGCTTGTAAATGTTACATTATTTGGAAGAAGAAACTTTGTAGATACAGTTAAATTATGGATTCTGAGATGAGGACATTACCCTAGATTACCTGGGTGAGCTCCAATTGTCATCACATGTATCTTAGAAGAGAGAGGCAAAGGAAAATAAGAGACGAGAAAGGAATGTGAGCATGCAGGCAAAGGCAGGAGTGATGTGGCCACAAGCCCAAGAATGTCAGAAGCTAAAAGAGGAAATAAGTGGATTCTCTGTTAGAACGATCAGAGAGAGTACAGCCCTGCTGAATTTTAGACTTGGAGCTTCTAGAACTGTGAGAAAACAAATTTCTGTTGTTGTATGCCACCATTTTGTGAAGGTTTAGTACCATAGTCTCAGGAAATTAATGCTTGGTACGTTGTTAGAAAGAAATCTTTTATAAAAGTAAATCTGCCACCTCCCAAAGAAAAACAAAAGGAAGTGGAAAATAATTCAAGTCAAAAAACAGCATAGTAATCACTGAATCTGAAGCATACTAGTTAAAATAGTAATTTCAACTCTCCAATATCATCTGCTACCTCAGAATTTCATGGAGTAGAAGACAAGAGGACTAGTAGGAAATCGGGACCCAGTTGGAAATTGCATACCTCTTGGACTTGTTCCCAAATCAGAGTAGAAGTAGATATGGACAAGTTCTGGTAAAAGGACTCTCCCATAAAGGGAACATGTTCTTCTAATTAGCACCAATGAGAATGTGGAAATTCTCCATTCCAGATTCTGTTTCCTGCAGAATTCTCATTCTGTCTTACTACACAGAACTCCACAAACTCTTTATGAAAATGATCGCATTTTAATCATGTATTCATTGCTTATAACACAGCTAGTACATGGTTAATCTGTCTTCTCATTAAATCTTCTCAACAACCTTGTGAAGGAAGTTTGTTTTGCGAAATTTGCTTGGAAAATGGAAAAAAAAAATAGATCTAAAGCTTTTAAATAACTTGTCTCAAATCACACAACAGTTAAGGTGTGAAACCATATTTCAAATCTAGTAGTTAAGATTCCGTAATACACTTTCTTAATGACTGTGTTGCATAGAAAATACCTGACGGTAGAAGGTTTACAATATCCTTTCTTTATTGGACCAAGACTGATCTGGCCTTCAAAACTCTGGAGGGGCACCTGGGTGTCTCAGTCGGTTAAGCGTCCTACTTTGGCTCAGGTCATGATATTTGGGTTCATGGGTTTGAGCCCCATGTTTGGCTCTGTGCTGACAGCTCAGAGCCTGGAGCCTGCTTGGCTCTGTTTCCCTCTGTCTCTATTCCTCCCCCACTCACACTCTTTCTCTCTCTCAAAAAATAAACGTCAAAAAAAATTAAAATTCAAAACTCTGAAAAACTGTCTTGACATACTCCATGGGCACTTCTGAACTGATATTGCCCATTGATATATGTATGACTAAAGAATATGAAACAGATTCGCCCTATTTGATTTTTAACTGTAGACTTGTACTATCTTTTCCTCTCCATCTCTTTGTGGAGAATTACTGCATCACCCATTTCACAAATAGTAAGCATTTTTGGTTACAGTGTGGAGAATCTTACTAGTGTAACAAGCATTTTTAGATATGAATGTGACAGTAGAGATACAGAGTTCAGTTTGTTGACCTTGACACATTCTTTTGGCTTATTTTCAACTGTTTGACATCTGAATCAAGTTGTTGTTTTCTTACATGGTTTCTGACTTCTGGAAATTGAGAAAAATAATGAACACTTTTTCTAGCTGAAACCCGGATATAACCCAAAGGTCGAGTAACAAAGCTTCTTTAATGGATACATCTAAGATGTTGGGTAATGACTGGATCTTTCATGAATTTCACACCCTGAATTTTTAGGTTGCCATTCTTTAAAGTTTAAATCCTGCAACAAAATCATTCTTCAAGCTTTGCCTTGAACCGATTTTATTTATTCTGAGATTCAGTTCCTTTTAGGTGTCTTAGTCTAATCCTTCCTTTCCTTCATCCCTAAGCCTATTTATCCTAGGTTTACTATATATTCCATATAGTAATATATCAATAAATGAATATATCCAAATTTTAATATAAATATTAAAACAAAGCAGTATATTTTATATATTATTGTGTCTATTCATCACTTATTATAACCAATAGGGCCATTTAAAAATATGACTATGCTTACATAGAAATATCATTTACCTATCTATATAAGTGTTATTACAATTATAATACACATATATCTAAAATGACACTTTGACCCTGTTGTATTATGGAACCCAGCATGCCACTGTGAAAGCTTAAGTATGCATGACCAATGGCTTCTTAGTTGCCATCTGTCAAATAGACATTTTCCTTTAATGTCTTTCTGGGATCCTTCTAAGGGCAATGTTGTTTCACATATTATACACATCAAGCCTAACCTTTGCCAGACTTCTGTTCCAGCTGCTACTCTTGCTCTCCATCTTAGCCTTTGTCTTCTCTTGTTCTGTCTGCCCACATTGATGTCACTTACACCACTCTGCTCCTACCAACCTTTGTCTGAGCTGTCTACAAAACAGCATTGTGAGTCTCTGAAATGTCCTGGCTGAGAAGACCCTGCTGAAATTATACATGAGTCTCTGGAATACCCTTGCTGAGAAGACTCCACTACCCATCTTTTTGGGGGGAAATTATTATTCTCTACAGGCTGTCTTTGGTAGTATAAACTACACAAAAAGAAATCAAAATCACCAAGTTACATTTTCTATTGAAGATATCTTATAAAAACATAATACATCTAGTTTCTAATCCTGGATCTGCTCTTACTATAGATATTTCTTTGAACAAGTCACTTAATCTCTCTAAGTCTCAGTTTTTGATTCCACAAAATGAAGATATTAGCCTTGCTTATTTCACATGGTTGTTGTGAGGATAAGATGGGAAAAATATTTATGAGAGGAAATTGCAAACTGTGGAAAAAAGGATACACTTTTGAAGATTTATTATAGAATCAAAACTTCTTGCCTCTTGTAATTCTACAATGGTAAGTTTCTTTTTATCCTTATTAAATTTCAATTTAAATGTTACACTTTATAGTATATTGAGCCAATTAGCATGTCGGTAATAATATATTTTATGTTGTGAATAATTATTCACTCCTTTAATAAACATTAGCATGTACTATGTAATAGGTATAGTAAGATAAATGAGTTTATACTCTTTAAGGATCTTAAGTTCCAATGGAGTATAAAATTAGAAAAGACCAATAACAGCAATGCAAGTTGAGACATTCAATGACAGACCTAAATGTAGGATGCTTTTTTTTTTTTATTTTTTTTAAACATTTATTTATTTTTGAGACAGAGAGAGACAGAGCATGAACGGGGGAGGGTCAGAGAGAGAGGGAGACACAGAATCTGAAACAGGCTCCAGGCTTTGAGCTGTCAGCACAGAGCCCAACGCAGGGCTCGAAATCACGGACCATGAGATCATGACCTGAGCTGAAGTCGTCCACTTAACCGACTGAGCCACCCAGGTGCCCCTATAGGATGCTTTTAAAATACAAAGATTTTAGAGGCATTTTGATATTTTGAAGAAAGTTACACAGATCCCCAAGAGAAGAAAGAGATCTGTTAGTTATATTCCGGTCCAAGTAACTTGAATGTAAATATATCTAACAAAAACAAAAACAAAACAAAACAAAAAAACAGGAAATTTCATTGTGTTACATAATTGAATGTTCCAGTGATGAATTTGTTTCAGTCATGACTGGGAGTAGGAACTGAAAAATTACTATCAATACTATCTATCTCTGCTGTTTTCTTTTGCATTGATTTTATTCTTTTTTAGATTTCCCTCTGTGGTATGTAAAGTGGCTACCAGTGGTTGTAGGCCTATATCGTCATTATAGCTGAAGGTACTAGAAAAGGGAACACTTTCTTCTAATGAGCTCCAGCAAAGACTTGGAGAGGACCTGCTATTGCTTCAGTTTGGATCACATGTCCAACCAGGAGTGATTACTATAGACAAAGGCATGGGTTCTCTGACTATCCAGCCTGAGTTCTATGCCCATTCTAAGGTGGTTGATCAGAGTTGGATTAAGGAGAGCTTCTTCAAGTAAAAAAGGATTAATAAGTACAAGGAATTTTATGTGTGTATTTATGCATGTAGGTATGTAATTGTTTGCTTAATATGTCACCCCTCTAGACAATAAACAACTCTGGCCAGGGATTTCGGTCATTTCGTTTATCATTACCGACTCAAGTGTTTCACAATGCCTGATACACAGGAAAGGCTTGCTAAATATTTGGTTAATTAATGAAGTAAAGGCAAAGACCCACATAATATGAAGGAAGGAATTGAAGAATAAATCAAGAATAAATTTATTATACATTTACCCATAATTTTCTTTACATTCTATATCCAAACTTAGAAGTTCTTTTGAAATATTTCATTAAAGACTCCACTGATGTCAATAATTAATATTTTCACTTTATAATTATGTTTATGTTTTAGCAGCAGTTAGTTTAACAAGTTAGAGATTCTCAAAGACATGGAACTCCATGTGTCCATCTCTTCAACCAAGGCAGTTTAACTAGCTTGATTGAGTGTCTGACTTCAGCTCAGGTCATGATCTCATGATTCATGTGTTCGAACCCCATGTTGGGCTCACTGCTGTCAGCACTGGGCCCACCTCAGATCCTCTGCCCCCCTCTCTCTTTGCCCCTCTACTCTCTCTCTCTCTCTCTCAAAAATAAATAAACATTTAAACTTATTTAAAAAATCTTATATTTTTGCTTCAGGATTTTATAGGCAAGAGTGATTTAATATTTATTCATTATGTATGTACTAGATATTAAGTGGAAAACAAAGGAAAATTCCATTTGGCCCTCATCATGAGTGGATTCCAGATGGGCAGGAAAAATTTATTTCCAGTCAAATGGGACAAAGGAAATCGAATAGAAAGAGAAGTGTGGGCTCATTGTAATAGTTGTCCAAATGCTTACCTTCAAGGAAGCATGCAAAATTCAGATAATTCTCCTTAGAATCAGTATCTATGTTATATTGTGAAGACAGAGTTGAGAACACTGTAGCTCTTTCTTGGTGATTCATTATATTTAAGGTAGTGTGTGTCACAAATGAAGTCTGCCTACAGTAAAAGAAACTGGTGGTAGAAATAAAATATTTGTGTAAAGATTACACAGCTCTGCAAGTTGAGGTTTGCAGCTCAATTCTAGAACAAGCTGGAAATTGAAGTAGGAGTCAAAAAGCTGAGTCTAGCCTTTCAAAATTAATGGCCACACAGTCGGGGATGGTTGTACATTAGCATTGTACATTAAAGTTGTACATTGTACATTAAAGTTGTACATTAGCATTGATTTATAAACAAATAATTCTATTTGCCACCAATGTATACACCATAGCCAGTGCATGGAGCACCAAAACAATTCCAGGTTGTATTAATCCAAATGGAGCTATGCTAGGCTGTCCTCATATTTTAATATTAGATTTTGGAAAAAAGTAAGAAGAGGTCAGGCCTGGAAAATAATTTAAAAAAAATAGGTTAGATACCTCTATAAAAACAACAAAAATTGTGTTCATCTGTTGTCATGGTGGATGTGAGGAATCTCTACAGCCTAGAATATCTTCTAGAGATTTTTTTTAATGTCTGAATGTTTACTACTGTGATGCCAACTCAGTCAAGAGTTTTCTTCCTGTTAATTGACATATACAATTTACAGTTCCCCTGTTATGAGATCCAGGGAGAGGTGTAAAAAAACAGCAAGAGAGATGAGATGGAGTGGCCAATGAGGTGAGAAGAGAAGCAGAAGTATTGTGTACTAATGGCCAAGCAAAAAATGTCCATCAAGAATGAGAGGATGATCAAATGTCATCAAATCCTGATAATAAATCAACAGAGAACCAGCAATTGTTCATTGAATTTAGAAACCCAGAAATCATTAGCTCTGTTATTGATAAGAGCACTTCTGTTGAAGTTAAAGCATGAACACTTGGTGGAAGTGAGTTTAAGAGAAAATAGGAAAATATAATTAGAAGTAGTGAAGATAGACAACTCAAGATACAAAGCAATTGGGCAGTGCCTGGCAGGAAATTGGATTCAAGAAAAGTTATTTGTTTGTTTGTTTGCTTATTTTTATGGAAGAATAAAATAATATTTTCATGCTGTTAGAAACAATCCAGGAGAGAGTATATGGCCAGAAGGAAGAATTGCTAGAGCAAAATGGTTGAAAAGTAAGAGGAGATAGGATCTGGTGAAAAGGTGGAGAGATTTGCTAAAGATGAACATAAGTAATTCATTAAGGTATGGGCCAAGAAAGTAGAGAATGTGGGTGCAAATGTTACTGAGCAGAGAACCACTTGGTTCCTTCTACTCTAAAACAAGAAAAAGAATTTTCATTTGGTCTTTGGTCTCAAAATTATTCAAATGACTTCCATTCTCAAGTTGTAGGCATTTGTTTATTCCTTTAGATTTCTTAGGAAAAATCCCTCTTCTGGGTCCTGGAAATGTGTTTGTGGCAGACATTGCTAGTTGATTACATAATACATATTTTCCATTTTTCCTTACCAAGAAAACCTCAGTTGTATTTGGCAGAACTATACCAGCCAAAATACCAAGAGCTACTATTCTGGCCAATGAGAAAGAGGCTGAATGTACCTGAGAAAATTCCATATCTTTTGATATATGCTTCCCACTATTTTTTCCCCCTCTTCTAAGAAATAATGCGCTGTCATTGCAACAAGAATCTTGAAGCCATGAAGTGGTAAGCATGAGTATGAAGACATATATATTAAGAAAAGTGGAAGAGAAAGAAAGAGGCTAGATCCCTAATAATATTATTGAACTAAGATACCATCTGTGGGATATATAACTCCATACCTTTATTTGCATGATATTAAATAAATTTTTGCCACTACAGGGAAGTTTGTTTGTTTGTTTGTTTGTTTGTTTGTTTGTTTGTTTTTGAGTCAGTTTCTTAAAAAATTTCCTAAGCAGCTTTGGGCATTCTTCAGAGTTGTTAATTCTGTGAGATCTGGGTGATTTGGATATGCTTTTCCTAAGGCCCTCTCTTTGATTTCTTGAATAGATCCTGAGAATAGGTTCAGAAAGGCAAGACTTGTGTTGAA
This sequence comes from Panthera pardus, assembly GCF_024362965.1. NCBI lineage: Eukaryota > Metazoa > Chordata > Mammalia > Carnivora > Felidae > Panthera > Panthera pardus. Next base: position 44,171,259 of record NW_026526991.1, on the reverse strand, counting down.
AACAACTAGAAAAATGCCAACCTTCAAAGATAATTTCATATCTTTCTTCTCAAATGGAAGGCTGCCTGTGGGAAGTCAAGTTCCATTTTCTATAAAGAAAGGGGAGTGTATTCTGTTGTCCTAGAGTCAAATCTCTTTTATCATTCTCTCTTCTTTCCAAGTATAAATGAACACACACACACACACACACACACACACGCACACACTTATGCATATACACAGATCTATAGACACTAGATCACACTAGCTTTTTATTGAATTTGACTGACAAAATCTAGGTAACCAATATTTACATATTAGTGGGACCAAGTACAATAAGGGAAAGACTGGATGTAATAAGGAATGAATTTTTTAAAATGTTGGCATTAAACAGAAAGGAGACATTATGCAGAGTGATCATCAAATTCAAGCTCACTACCTTTGGGCTAAAAATAGGTCTCTAACAGAAAATGGGAGAGTAAGCAATGTCTGGAAATATTCTCCTCTCTTTGAGTTTATTGTTTATATTGTTAAGTACTGGGTGTGTGTTGTTGTTGCATGATAATTCTCTAGCTGCCCCTCTTATTTCTGCACATCTTGTGACAGCTTTTGTCTTTTGTTGTAGTATATTTTCAAGGATGTTTGTATAGCAAACAGCCTAGGATGATAGAGACAGGTCTCCCTCTGGAGCAAAGACAGATTAGTTTATTACCCAGGATAATAAAGATAATGTCTCCTCTGGGACACAGTTTGGGTAGTTTGCTAGCAGTCCCCTTATAAGGTGGCGTTTTCCCTAAGCCCAGAGTTCCTCAATAAGGAGGCAAATCCTCCAGAAGTGAGCACCCACCTGGACTACTCTGCATGTCTCCCATGATACTTCAGGAGTAAAAGGGAACCAGTGAAAACATAAAGCACATTCAGCCTGCTGTGGCATGAAGAAAGTATTCTGTGTCTGAGCCAGGAGTCTTGTGCTAGCATCCTTGAAGCTATGGCAAGCTAACCTGTTGGTTTACAAGTAATATAAAATCTAAATTCTTCACAGTTCTTGGCACATTGATAGGATTATTCAACGTCTTCACCTCAGGAGAAAATGTTGCCTAAAAAATACTTCCCACATTTGCCTCTTAAAACTTTTGGCATTGTAATGAAGAAATCTATAATACCACACCCTGTAAATTACCTTTCTCGTGAAACCTTCACTGGTGCTATGTTCTGAATTAATTACTGTTATTCTTTCTCTCTTTAGAACTTGGCAATTAACATGTCATGTAATTAATCCTACCCTTAAATATGAACTTTGTATATGATGTCTTTCCATCTGAATGTGAATAGTGGGGAAGAATGGGGAAGAAGAGTATTTTGTTCATCTTGGACCTTGCCAAGTACTTTATCTAAATATAGCAATAACATATACTTTAGAATTATCAAAGAGAATTGAATTATTAAAAAATTCCTTAATTTCATTTGAAAAATTAAACAACACATTTCCGTAACACTTTAGAGTTTTCAAAGGCTCTCATATATTATCTGATGTAATTAATTTTATTCTAACTTTCATGTACAATAGGAATACTATATCTAAGGAGAAAATGGACTGTGAGAACCCAAACCTTCTGACTTCTAGCTTCATATATTTCCTTTGGAATTGTCATTACCCTGAAAACTACTTAGTTGTTTGTTTTATCTCGAATTTTGTATTTCTCATAAATAGTAAATACAGTTGGCATTTTTTCTTTTCTTTTTTTTTTCCTCTCGCATTGCCTGAAGGCTTTCTTCCATAAAAGTTCAAAGCCGTTATTCAATTTAAGAAATGTTACAAGAAGAAAGATACTAAAAAGGTCTAGAGCTGTATGTTATGAGCCTTCTAAGAAGAAAGAGGCAGTTATCTCTGTATGCAAAGGTGAAGGAAAATGTCACAATTGTGTTAATAAAGAGTAATATTAACACAACATTAGAGTAGATTAAAAGTCAGAAAGGAGAATTTTTTGTGAAAACTTGTCATGTTGTAAATCATGTAAATTTTCTACTGTAATTATTATTATTCTTTTAATCTCCACTTGATAATGCTCTTCATAATCACTACAACATTCCTAAAGGAGAATAGAAATGAGTACAATTATCAAGAAATAATAGGGTTTAGAACATATTATGCTGGCTCTTGCTCTTTTAACTATTACAGTAGACATGATGAATTAACATACTTCACTGAGATATCCCAGCAGACTTTAAATTATTTGACTGAAAATTAATCCCTCCTCTGTTTATTGATTGTATATACATGTATGTGTGTGAATGTGGTATGTGCATTTGTGGAAGGGGAAGGGTAGTAGGAGAAAATTTCGTATGCAGCAGTATTTACCGACACAGCTGATTATTCTGAATCCTACTCCGAAAACAAAAACAAGATACAAGATTGTGTAGGGTAGTTTGTTCGGTAAAACCAAATTAAGCATCAAATAAAAACCTATCAAAACAATTGTCTATGTATTCCCTCTAGATTAGAAAATATCCAGGGTAATTTACAAAATAAATTTCTACATTTTACAACAGAGATAATAAAAGAACCGAGAATGTTAAGTGCCTTGTTATCATAGAAAACTGAACAAAAGGCTAGACTAGTACTCTATGATCTATAAATCCTTCATATTTTTCATTAAAAATCTACCTAAATATGTTTACACATATTATAGAGATATTGTAGAATATGAAGTTGCAGTTTCAGGAATGATAATTTTCCAAAATATAGGCAGAGTATATCACCAAACCATCATGAAAAATCATGTCTATAGTGATTATTTTTTACTATGCATTTGCTTTCATAGTGACATTTTTATTGAAATACAAAGCTGAGTACAATAGCAGTATGATGTTATTTTTCTAACTAATAACCCAGAAGTAAAATTTTGATAATATATCTCCAAGGGGGAAAAAGGAGTGTTTAAACAATCCCTTTTACATATATATATTTTTAGGACAAGACACTGTTATATATTTGTATTGTTGAGTTTCAATCATGTAGAAATAAGAGAGTTTTATTTTATGAGACTTAACCAGAAAATTGACACTCAAGTGACAGTATAGCCCAGGCTGGTGATACACATGACCTGAGGCCACCTTCCAGTCCCTTTCAAAAGATAAAACCCGAACTCAGCTCCAAGTGGGCTTTAATTTAGAAGGCACAAACAGGTTCTTCACCCTTAACTCCACTTTTCCTGAAACTCTATATTCAATCCATTAGAAATCCTTTCTCCCCCCACTGCCTCTAAAATATAGCTGTAATCTTATCTACCGATGACAGTAGTTAAATTTTGGCCAACTTATTATTATCCCTTGTCTTATTGCAATAGACAGATACCAACAGATATAGCTGTGTCTGCCTTTTCATCTATCAGAAACAAACGAAAGCAGTAATGCTTTTATTTTTTAAGTCAAGTTTTTCTCCTTCCCTAGTTAAGACTCTGGTATCTCTCGAAGTAAAAGAAAATATTCTTACAATGGCCCACAAGGTCCCCTTGTGTTCTGATTCCCTTCTACTTCTCTGATTTCATGCAGTACTGATCTTGTTTCCTCAACTCTCTTCTTGAGCCACAACGATGCACTTGCTGTTATTGGAACACACCACTCGTACTCCTACCTTAAGGTCTTTGCCTTTCTTGTTCCCATTGTTTGGGAACCTCTTTTCCTTCCTCCTGTACAAGACTGTCCCTTTGTAATCCGGCAAAAACCCAGCTGTTGTAACCACAACTGGGTATATTGCAACACAGTTTGACGCTCACTATCCAATTTTAGCATCAGAACCCACAAGTTAAGACTCAGTGCTCCATAAAACCACCCTTGCTTCAGATGCAAGCCATACTTCAGGAGTCCCCAGGACACTCATATTTCTGACCAACTGGCTATAAATTCAAGACTTTCTTCAGCCCTCTAAGGTTCAATTATGAACTAGAATGGCTCACAGAACTCAAGAAAGCACTATGCATAGTGAGAGGCCTGGGAGGGTCCCAAATGCAGGGATTCCATGCCCTCTCCCCACGGATTCAGGATGCTGTGTCACCTTCTTGGCACAACAATATGTCCACCAACTAGGAAGCTCTACTGAACTTCAGTGCCCAGAGTTTTGGGGGGTGTCTTTATTATGTAGTCATGATTAATAAAATCATCAGCCATGTGACGAAATTCAACCATCTGTGGAGGATGCGCAGGCTCAAAGTCCCAACTCTCTAATCATATTGTGGGCCTTTCTGGAAGCATATTGAAACTATCTAGTGACCTAGCATAAGTCACCACATTTGCATAACAGAGATGCTCCTATCACTCAGGAAATTTAGAAGCTATGTGCCAGAAACCTGAGACAAAGACCAAAAACTCTTTATTATCCCATACCTCACATCCTTTAAGTCATTTGTCAAAGGTCAAATGTTCAGTAAAGCCTCTCTGATCAACTAATAAAGAGTCTGACTCATTTTTTCATGTTTGACCATTGATTTCTTTTAAAACATTTATTTCCATTCCTCTTTGGCCCCCCTATCAGGACAGGCTGACAAGAAAGCCCAGGTGTTCTTCTTCTCAAACCTTGCATCTAGCCTAAACATGGGAACTTTTCCCTCTCCCTCCTTAAAAGGGCTAATCTATTTCCTCTGTATCGAGCCAGCCCAAGCCTTCTGCCCACTCTTCTCTTCCCTAGGAATACCTTGTATGAATGATAAACTTTCTCTCAAATTCTCTTGGTGTATGAAGGGTCAACAGTCTCAACATTTGAACTACACTTTGGATGGGGACCCATCTTGCCTCTGTGTGTGTGTGTGTGTGTGTGTGTGTGTGTGTGTGTACATCAAGTTACTGAACTATAAAACACTATCTTAATTAAAACCACCTCTCCTCCCGTCTTCCCACAGTAATTCCTAGTGACTTTTCCTAGTTTCGTCATAGCATTTATCAACATCTGCCATTACAAATATTACTTTCTTTGTTTACTGTGAATCATTCCTTCTAGAATATAAGCTCCACAAGGGCAAGGACTTATACTTGTTTTATTACTGTGATTCCACTATCTAAAACAGTTATATAATAAAATATTTATTCAAATAAAGCACTTAAACTTTTACATTTACATTTGTCAAATGAAAATCATTTGACAGCATCATTTTATATTGAATTCTTAGCTGATTTAGAGACTCAAAACAATACTATTTACTTAACCCACTCTTCTGTGGGTCAGCAGTTTGCCTAGATTCAGGTGGCCCCTTCTTTTAATATCAGTGAGGCTCACTCACAAGTCTGTTCAGCTGCCAGTTCATTATCACTGATCTCCTCTTCCTATATTTCTTGAATATTAACATTCACTCTACCACATATGAGTTTCGATGATTATAACTGTCTTCTTTTTCTACTTATCTGATACACATCTTCTTTTTTCCTTCCACTAAATCACTATCTAAAGTAGAGTAGATGCAACCTTGTTCTATTATCTTCATTTAGGAATTATCACTGTGCTTTTTTTTTTTTTAATTCTCTCAATCATCTCTGTTTACTCAATTAAAACAGCTAGTTATCTTCTTAAGGTTGTTTTTTTTCTTGCTCTTCCTTTACTGTGTAGGTTCTTTGGGAAAGTGATAGAGATCACTCCTTTTATTTATTTATTTTTTCAAATTCTCACAGCTTCTAGGTTACTGCCTCATAGACAATGATGTGAATGATGTCAATAATGGCTGAAAACCAAAAGTTTAAGCTTGACAATCTGTGCCTCACCCCAGGAAAGCACTAATCTCAATTCTCCTTGGTGTCTGATGTAATTGAAAAAGGAGGAAGAGAAGACTCCAAATAGAAGGCTAGATATCAAGGAAGTTAGATCTGGAGAATACTCAAAAATATACAATTAGATTTAACTAAAGGTTAAGGCACTATTTGCATTGGTGGTGGGACTGTTTGGTAACTGAAACACTTTTTGCCTTAGTAAAAAGGCAGTTTTACTAAGATGTAAGAAAACAGAAAAAAAATGCAAAATTTATACCATGGTATAAGAAATGACAGATAACTTTTCTTTCAGAGTTTTGACTCAAAGAAAATAAAATATGAGAACAAAAGGATATAATTATGCTGAAAGATATTCACAAAATGACCGATATTATAAAACAAATAAAAAAAAACTATTAGCTAAGCATATGTTAAATGTCAGTAAATTATAATCAAAGTAAGTTTGAAATAAAAGAGAGTAGGAAATTGGTAAAGTGACTGATAATGAATGATTCAATTATATTTTGGTTATGGCTGCTATCCCTTAGAAATGAAAAGGATAGGTAGGAATAAATAGACATTTGTTAAAGTAAAATTTTCACTATTACATTTTTCTTCTCCCTCTAAATCTTCTCTCTCTCTTGTGATAGCTTACCCAATTCAAAACTACTTTTTAGATTTCTTGTTGAGATTTCTTATTTAATTTTGTTTGACTTGATCACATAAAGATAGTAATAAAAAAAGAAATATGAAGTTATAACAGAAATACAAGAGAGTCTCTTGATCTATATTTTATAAAATATTCTATTCTCTCTATTAAGTTGACATGCAGTCTCAAAAATATTTTGTATACCTAAGAAAAACTATATCCTCTGCACGCTTTCAATGTATGAAGCCAACATGAATGGAAGAAAAGTGTGATTCCTGGAGATTCCCAAGTGATTACTTAGAAATGTTTTGGCTGTGACCAATTCTTTATACACAAGTGCCCAGCTATCCTTTTAAGAAAAATAGCAAACACATCAGTCTTTCTTGTGCCCCTGAAACTATTCTCCTTTGGTGTCCAGAACACTCATTTTCAAATACATACAAATTATGTATCTAAGGTATTTACCACCTATGTAAAATAAATGCTTGATTCTTTCATTCGTTTCCCCCATAGGAACAAATGGAAATAACGGAATGAGAAGTGGAGTGGGACTTATTTCTAGGAAATAGACTAGTGCGAGCTTATACCATACACAGATGAGCTTTAAAAAAATGAAATGTAAGTTTATTTTGAAGTCACAGGCAAGTGAGATTAGAGCTATATAAATTACATATTCATAGTGCTGTAAGTTTGAAGAAAAGCACATGTATTGAGTATATACTAACAGGTAGGCACAGTGGCTTTTATATATGTATTCATTTAATGTTCCTATAATATAAGAATTGATTCTTTTAAATTTCATATATAAGAAAAGATGTTTTCAGGTCATAAAGCTAATACATAATGGGGCCAGTATTTGAACCATAAATTACCTAAACCCGAAGACAATTATCATTCCCATTTGCTTTGTACTTCATTCAAAATATGCATTAGATCCATAAGAGAAGCAATAAAAAAATATACTATGAGTGTAGACAAATAGGAATGATTAATTCAGTTTGAAATTACTGAAGAAATCTTGGGGGTGGGGTGTTAATATATAATGTAGTCCTTAAACCAATTGGCCCAAGGACATTCCAGACAGAACAGAGCATACTCAAAGGCAGAAAAATGTTTTGTGTGTGCAATCATGATATATTCCACACAGCTGGTGGGCAGGATGTGTCAGAAAGTATAGGCGAGCACAAGACTGGGACCATGTAATAAAGGCTGAGACTTTGAAGTTTATACTACAGGTAAGTGGAAACCAACAGGCATTTCTTAGGAGAAGAGCGACATAATCATATAAATTGAATGACTAAATAAGTAAACATGTATGTCAAAGGTCAAGTAGTTTAGTCTTGAGGTTTTTGCATTAAATGGCTTATACGTTATTCTAGAGTTTTTCATGATGTTACTCATAAACAAAAAGCATTTCTTTTAAAATGGTTCGTTAACATGACAAATACAGTGGCTTATTTTTATTACAGACTGATACTTCTATAACAATCTACCTGAAAGTATTATTGAAATGGTGAAGTTTTCTAAGTTAGAGAGGTGTTTGAGGCAACAGCTGTTTAAGTGACAATTTTTGAATTCCACCTTCATCTCTTTACTCATTAGCTATTCACTTAAAGTTAAAAAAATTAAAACCCATCTGCACTCTCTCTCCTCCCTGCCCAATGCCAATTTTATATTTCCTGATGTGCCCGATTTTGTATTTGCAGAGGTATGTTCCTGTTACCTGATGAACATGTCGTCTTGTTCACAGAACAGGTGACAGATCCTTTCCATTTTGCATCGCGGTTCTCACCTAAATTACTCTTGAGAAAACACTCTTTGAAGACACAACCAGATGGTTTCCTTCACATACTTGAGGAACAGATTGGCAGTTTTAGCTCTATTTCAACACTTGTTGAGTGGCTATTTCCTATCTTACTCATGGTTTAGGGTGCCTGTGGATTTACGTCCAAAAACATACACGGAAAATAAATTCTCAGTAAGTTCTTCCTTGGCAAGTCATTATACAGCAGTCTGGCAGACTGAGTTCATGTACTGAGCAACTCCTCAGTGCTGCAGAAATGTTTCATCTCACTGGGGTTATTTGCTGCAATTGAAATGAGGTCAGGAAGTCCCTTGAATTTATCATGCCACACCAATTACTCTGATTTCTCTTCTAATGCTGGGCAAGATGATGTAATTAGTATTGCCAGAAAAGGCATCATTCGAGGGGTCATTTTTACAGGCTTGTAGCTGGAGTAATTACTACTATCTGAGCTATAAATGAAACTCCTTCTGCTGACCTTTACCACTCAACTCCTAACACTTCCTTTTCATTTTATGCCTTCCTGTCCCACCCCCATCCCACAACCCATAGGTGTCAGTGCTTCACAGGGTAGTACTACTACTTGTATTCTCCAATATAAAGCCATTCTCCTGGTCTAATGTTTTTAACTTTCATCTGCCATTGACTGGAAGACTAGCTAATGTTGATCATTTTGTTCCCTAGCATTGCCAATGCTTAAGCAATTTCTTAATAACAGTGATTGATTAGGAAATTACTTCCTTTATTCCACTGGCTTTCTGAGTCACAAGGATACAAACATAGCTCTTACAATCCAAATTTAGTGTTTCTTCTTCCAAATATTTTAAAGATTAATCTTGGTTTAACTCTAATTTGTCATTATGAATCAAGAATATTATTTGAATTCTCCCAAGTGTTTGAAATTTTACACTTGAGTTTTACCTATTGCTCAATTTGAGCAGAAAGAATCCATCTAGTTTTTATCAGGATGTAAAGGAAGATCTATGTGGTACGTCTTCTGCTCACCACCACTCTAGTGATGCCCACGTGCTTATTGGTGGATCCTGTAAATATGCTACACTACATGGAAAAGGTGACTTTGCAGATGTAACTCAGCTATAGACATTAAGATAGTAAGACTATCCTGGGTTATCTATACGGACTGCATCTATACAAATTAGCCCTTATATCTCTCACTGGAGATAGAGATATGTGGCAGAAGGAGAAATAGAGAGCTTTGAAGTGTCAGAAGGACTTGACCAGCTATTGTGGCTTTAAATATGGAAGGGGCAAAATGACAAGGGCCGGTGGCCTTGAAGAGATGACAAAGGCTTCTGGCTGATAGCAAGAAAACAGGGACTTTTGTCCTACAACTGTCTAGGAATGAATTCTGCCAAGAAGTAGCCTGGAAATGAATTACTTTCATGGTCTCTAGATATAAACAAAGCCCTTCAGACACCTTAGTTTATACCTTGTGAGATTCTAAGTAGAGGACTCAGATGAGTTATACTGTATTTGGACTTCTGATCTACAAAACTGTGAAATAAAAATAAGTGTTGCTTTAAGGTGTAAAATTTTTGACACCTGTTATAGCAGCAATAGAAAATAAATACATATTTTGGAACCTGAAATAGGAGTATGCGGTAACAATACCTAAAATGTGGAAGTTGCTTTGGATTTTGGCAGTAGACAGATTTGGAAGAATTTTGAAGAATGTAGCAGAAAAGCCTAATTTGCCTTGAAAAGACTGTGGCTAGAAAAAAATGGACAATAAATGTTTTAACAATGAGAATTCAGAAGGAAGTAATGAGAATTATGAAAAATTGCAAATCACCCTATAGAAAGCCGTTTTGTTAACAGACTGTCAATGGAAATCTGGACAAGGATACTTCTGGTGAGGAGTCGGAAAGAATTGAGGTACATGTTACATAGAGACTTGAAAAAGGAGGACTTTTGTTATTTAATTCCAGAAAGCTTACTATAATGGTGTCCTGAGAACAGGCAGAAATCAGAACCTGCAAATAATAAACTTAGATGTTCGGCTGAGGAGGTTACTAAACAAAGTGTTCATGGTGAGTCCTAATTTCTTCTTGCTGTTTATCATAAAATTTAAGAGGAATGATATAAATTGAGGGAAGAACTGTTCAGCTAAAAGACATTGGAACATGAAGATTTGGAAAACTCTCAGCCTATCCAGAGGGCAATAGGTCCAAATGTTCAGTCATACAAAGGCTCTTTGAAGAGATCAAAGGTTTGACTTACAGATTCCCTCAATCAAACCAGGACCCCATGGGAAGTTTAAGATCTTTATCCTTCAGTCTTTTCAACAGAAACTAAAAACAGTTATAGGAATGTCTCCAAAAGATTTGTGGACATAGCTTCTATTGGAATAAATCCTTCTGTAGCCTCCAAAGTTCTACCACCAGGAAACAGGCTGATAAAATTAGATGCATGCCACCTTTCATGAAGAAGAAATAATGACTCCAAAGATAGATCTGGGAGCCAAGAATTTAAGAAGGATTATTCTTAACCCTTGGTATCGAATATAGTTTTCTTGCTTTCAGTTTGAAAATGCTTGGATTGCTGAATCTCGTCTCCATTTCCCCACTTTTTAAGTGAGAGGATCTATAACTGCTATCTATGTATGTCCTACTACCGCATGTTCGCAGCAGATAACACATGTCTTTAGTTTCATAGGTTCGAAGACCGAGGAGGAATTGTGCCTCAGCACTTGTGTTTGATAGATTATATCAAGAACTTCATCCTCATGATTTAGATGATTCACTTTCATCACATTATTTAGATGATAATTTCTTTGCTGATGAGATTTAGATGTAATTTGAAATTTAAGCTGATGCTGTAATGGGAGGACACTTTTTGGGAACTTAGAATGGGATGAATGTATTTTGCATTTGGGACTCAGCAGGTAGACAATTATTGGCAGAATGACCTACAAAAGAAATTCACCCCCTAATCCCCAGCGTCTGTGAATATGCTACATTATAGGGAAAATGGGATTTTTGAAGATGTAATTAAATCTATGGACCTTAAAATAGAGAGATTATCCGGATTACCTTCGTGGCCCCAAACTACTCATACAGCCTTTAAAGGCAGAGAACTTTCTCCATTTGCAGTAAGAAAGACATGGCAGAACTAAATCAGAGAAGGATTAAATCTGCCATCGCTCTCTTTGAAAATGAAGGGATCAAAATGACGAGAGATGCAGGAGGCATTACAGATCTGAGAGAAGCTTCAGACTGGCAGTCTATAAAGAAACAAGGACCTCAATCCTAGTGCTGGGTGTAACTAAATTCTGCCAAAAACCTGAATGAATCTGGAAACAAACTTTCTGCCAGAGCCTCCAGAGAAGATCTAAGACCAGGCAAAATCTTGACTATATTTTTTCCTACAGAAATTTGAGATAATATATTTTTGTTGTTTTCAGTTGCTAAATTTGTGGTCATTTGGCATAGTAGCAATAAAAAATTAATATAGTCCATTCTTCAAATGCAATGATGAAGATGTCAAAACTTCTCTCAGTCTGGATCAGTATCCATTGTTATAATGTTATCTGTTTCCATTGGAGCAAATTCATGATCATGTAAACAGAAGTGTATGTATGGGAGACTGATGATAGTAGTGACCCTAACTCTTTACCCCTTTCTCTATTCAAGCCCTTTGCCATGTGAATATGAATTTTATGTCACTAAAAAGATGGAGTCAATATCTCCACCCACAGATTCTGGGATCAGCAATATGATTTACTTGGCTCTTGCAATGAGGTAGAAATGATGATGTGGTGAGTCAGTTTTGAGTCTAAGCCTTTAAAGGATGCTTAATTTTCCTTTGATCTCTCTTATGTAAGAGTTCGTTTTTTGAAAAAATAAACAAAATTGACAAACCTCTAGCCAGGCTTCTCAAAAAGAAAAGGGAGATGACCCAAATAGATAAAATCATGAATGAAAATGGAATTGTTACAACCAATTCCTCAGAGATACAAACAATTATCAGGGAATACTATGAAAAATTATGCCAACAAATTGGACAACCTGGAAGAAATGGACAAATTCCTAAACACCCACACTCTTCCAAAACTCAATCAGGAGGAAATAGAAAGCTTGAACAGACCCATAACCAGTGAAGAAATTGAATCGGTTATCAAAAATCTCCCAACAAATAAGAGTCCAGGACCAGATGGCTTCCCAGGGGAATTCTACCAGACATTTAAAGCAGAGATAATACCTATCCTTCTCAAGCTATTCCAAGAAATAGAAAGGGAAGGAAAACTTCCAGACTCATTCTATGAAGCCAGTATTACTTTGATTCCTAAACCAGACAGAGACCCAGTAAAAAAAGAGAACTACAGGCCAATATCCCTGATGAATATGGATGCAAAAATTCTCAATAAGATACTAGCAAATCGAATTCAACGGCATATAAAAAGAATTATTCACCATGATCAAGTGGGATTCATTCCTGGGATGCAGGGCTGGTTCAACATTCACAAACCAATCAACGTGATACATCACATTAACGAAAAAAAAGAGAAGAACCATATGATCCTGTCAATCGATGCAGAAAAGGCCTTTGACAAAATCCAGCACCCTTTCTTAATAAAAACCCTTGAGAAAGTCGGGATAGAAGGAACATACTTAGAGATCATAAAAGCCATTTATGAAAAGCCCACAGCTAACATCATCCTCAATGGGGAAAAACTGAGAGCTCTTTCCCTGAGATCAGGAACACGACAGGGATGCCCACTCTCACCGCTGTTGTTTAACATAGTGCTGGAAGTTCTAGCATCAGCAATCAGACAACAAAAGGAAATCAAAGGCATCAAAATTGGCAAAGATGAAGTCAAGCTTTCGCTTTTTGCAGATGACATGATATTATGCATGGAAAATCCGATAGACTCCACCAAAAGTCTGCTAGAACTGATACATGAATTCAGCAAAGTTGCAGGATACAAAATCAATGTACAGAAATCAGTTGCATTCTTATACACTAACAATGAAGCAACACAAAGACAAATAAAGAAACTGATCCCATTCACAATTGCACCAAGAAGCATAAAATACCTAGGAATAAATCTAACCAAAGATGGAAAAGATCTGTATGCTGAAAACTATAGAAAGCTTATGAAGGTAATTGAAGAAGATTTAAAGAAATGGAAAGACATTCCCTGCTCATGGATTGGAAGAATAAACATTGTCAAAATGTCAATACTACCCAAAGCTATCTACACATTCAATGCAATCCCAATCAAAATTGCACCAGCATTCTTCTTGAAACTAGAACAAGCAATCCTAAAATTCATATGGAACCACAAAAGGCCCCGAAGAGCCAAAGTAATTTTGAAGAAGAAGACCAAAGCAGGAGGCATCACAATCCCAGACTTTAGCCTCTGCTACAAAGCTGTCATCATCAAGACAGCATGGTATTGGCACAAAAACAGACACATAGACCAGTGGAATAGAATAGAAACCCCAGAACTAGACCCACAAACGTATGGCCAACTCATCTTTGACAAAGCAGGAAAGAACATCCAATGGAAAAAAGACAGTCTCTTTAACAAATGGTGCTGGCAGAACTGGACAGCAACATGCAGAAGGTTGAAACTAGACCACTTTCTCACACCATTCACAAAAATAAACTCAAAATGGATAAAGGACCTGAATGTGAGACAGGAAACCATCAAAACCTTAGAGGAGAAAGCAGGAAAAGACCTCTCTGACCTCAGCCATAGCAATCTCTTACTCGACACATCCCCAAAGGCAAGGGAATTAAAAGCAAAAGTGAATTACTGGGACCTTATGAAGATAAAAAGCTTCTGCACAGCAAAGGAAACAACCAACAAAACTAAAAGGCAACCAACGGAATGGGAAAAGATATTTGCAAATGACATATTGGACAAAGGGCTAGTATCCAAAATCTATAAAGAGCTCACCAAACTCCACACCCGAAAAACAAATAACCCAGTGAAGAAATGGGCAGAAAACATGAATAGACACTTCTCTAAAGAAGACATCTGGATGGCCAACAGGCACATGAAAAGATGCTCAACGTCACTCCTCATCAGGGAAATACAAATCAAAACCACACTCAGGTATCACTTCACGCAGAGTGGCCAAAATGAACAAATCAGGAGACTATAGATGCTGGAGAGGATGTGGAGAAACGGGAACCCTCTTGCACTGATGGTGGGAATGCAAATTGGTGCAGCCGCTCTGGAAAACAGTGTGGAGGTTCCTCAGAAAATTAAAAATAGACCTACCCTATGACCCAGCAATAGCACTGCTAGGAATTTACCCAAGGGATACAGGAGTACTGATGCATAGGGGCACTTGTACCCCAATGTTTATAACAGCACTCTCAACAATAGCCAAATTATGGAAAGAGCCTAAATGTCCATCAACTGATGAATGGATAAAGAAACTGTGGTTTATATACACAATGGAATACTACGTGGCAATGAGAAAAAATGAAATATGGCCTTTTGTAGCAACGTGGATGGAACTGGAGAGTGTGATGCTAAGCGAAATAAGCCATACAGAGAAAGACAGATACCATATGGTTTCACTCTTATGTGGATCCTGAGAAACGTAACAGAAACCCATGGGGGAGGGGAAAGAAAAAAAAAAAGAGGTTAGAGTGGGAGAGAGCCAAAGCATAAGAGACTGTTAAAAACTGAGAACAAACTGAGGGTTGATGGGGGGTGGGAGGGAGGGGAGGGTTGGTGATGGGTATTGAGGAGGGCACCTTTTGGGATGAGCACTGGGTGTTGTATGGAAACCAATTTGACAATAAATTTCATATATTAAAAAAAATAATAAATAAACAGTGATGTTCTGCTTCTTCACATGTGTGTTATTGAATTGGATCATTTTGTTCATTTGTTCAGGTGTTCTTTGAACGACCAAAGTGAGACATTAAAAATTATATTTTAATTTTCATCTTGTGTTTAGGCTCAATTTATATTTCTTGACTTTATTATTATTTTTTAGCTTTTTATCTACAAGAGCAAAATATAAAGGTTTCTTTATTACTTTCCATGAAAATGATGCTTATTCACATTATCTTTATAAATATGAATATGTTGTGCTAGAAACTCATCAATTACCCATTGTTTTCCTCTGTATGTCTTTTTAATATCTACTTTATCTTTCTTTACCTCTCTCTCTAGAAATCATCTGTCTCATTTAATCTCTCTAACAATGTCTTCTATCTCTATAAATTACATAAATAATTTTATCTTAATATTATTCCAGAGATGAAATATATCCACTTATGAAAGGTGAGAGGCAACCTTAGATAATATATTCTGCCATGTTTTGGACTAGTTAATATAGAAAAACATTGCATGGTAGTTTGGGATCCCGTCCCTTTAAATTTTTTTAAAACTCAGGTAACTATCTCAGCACTGCAGTTCAATACTATTTCACAAAATCCCAGGATGTTTTATCTAAGACGTGTTTTGTAAGAAGACACAGAAAAGCCTTTATTGAATTTTGTATTGGCTGAAGAGATACGTGGAAAGTCTATGTCTTATTTTCCTTCTCTCCAATTCTTATAAATGAGTTGGAGCCATGTGGAATTTTAAAGAAAAAAGTGTGTTAATAAAAAGCATTAGAAGAAATTATTTTGTTTTACACTAAATATGAAAGATCACGTTGCTGATCGAAAAAAAAAGCCATTCTTGATACAATCACAAGGCAGAAATCAAAAGGTATAATGATGAGGCTAGTACAAACAAGGTTTATTATAAACTGGGTTAGAAGATAGGGTAGAATAAAGAAGTAAAGCCCAAACTCCATCATAGGAACATACATAGAATTTTATTCTGATTTATCAGCCTCTGAAACACTGTCTTGCAAGTATTATGTTGTACATGAAACTACTCACTTTTATCTGTAAACACCTAATTTTCTGCACATACCAAATCTAGTTCACTTGGTAGTTCTCGTCCATAAAATAATCAGTTCTGATACCTGCTCCATAACTTAGAGAAATTGCCAGAGAAGTAGCAATTAAATCATTATTGTAACCTATGATTTTAAAGAATGAAAAGAGAATAAAGAAAAGCACATACCAAGACAAAGCCAATTGTTACTTTTGTAACAAAAAGAGAGAAGGATTAGGACTGGGGAGACCATAAAGACTAATATATGACGGTAACTTCTGATGTAACTTTGGGACACTGATTTGATCTCTCCGATATCAGTTACTCATTTTTAAAAGTGAGAATTAAACTTTCTGCTCTACTTATTAATTGGGTTATTGTGGATTGCTTTAAACGTAAATACTTTAAAAAATTATACATTTCTAAATAATTTCTCTCTTTTTTTCTTTTGTGTATAACAGCAAGTTAGGATTATCTGGGAAAGATAAATGATGGTTACTTGTTGGGAATTCTATAGAAGTCTATAAAGGTGAGTTGAGATACAGTAGACAATGATTTCATAAGTAAGCTAAATAGTGTTCTATAAACAATCATAGTAGAAACGATGAAATATCAGCTCCTTTTGGACACTTTAATAATGAGATCATTTTAAATGGTTTCAGACCAATAGAGAGAAATAAAAGGAATAAGGGAAACAAGTGAGCACATAGGATGAAATATATAAAATAGCTTCCTTAGGTGAAGAGCAGGATGTGTGATCTGGATTGATGAAAGAGGAGGGTGTGTAGGATCCCGATGTTAACAGGTGGTGTAAAGGGGGCAACATTGTAGATTTTGAAGGCTATGATGAAATGTTTATAACTGTCCAGTACTCATAATTTTTAGAATGTTGTAGCTTGTGATCTAAAGGTTCAGAAACATAAGGTTATAATGACTAAAGACACTTTGTGCTATCAATTTTCTCTTCTCTTACACAAGAACAAGTGACCTATGATATTTTTTCTCTTTGCCTGCCCTGTATGAATTGCAGCAGATAATCTGTACAGAAGTAATGCCACTACCCATAATTTAATGCTAATGAGGCAAACATTTGAGAGCCAGGGATGACTCCAATTTTGCAGCATGGCTACAAAAGGAATTATCGGTTCAGTTATTGACATCTTGGTCTACTACTATGAGACTTTAAAGGATCTCATGTGTCATGATACTCTTAAGGCTTTTGGTAACAGATGGATTATTGACTTGAAAGCAATACAATTCCAATGAAAAAACTGTTTTCTATCAATGGAGATTTAGGGAGTTATGTATGGCTTCCCTGTTTTCTTATTTTGGCATTGCTCTAAATTTAAATGTTTATACTTTAATTATATCTACTTATGTAAAGTATATAATATATTAGTTGATTTAGGTGAGTATAGACTATGAAATTATCTATAATGTTATAAAAACTGTGTGATGTTCCATGTAGATATTTACTTTTGTAATCAGGTATACCTATTGACTACCCGTATTTATAGAAAATGTATAGATTTAATACATTATTGTAGCTATTTTATTCTGTTAGCTTCTTATTTTTATTAGTCTAATGATGCTTTAAAGGCATGATACCAATCCACTTTCTGATATTTATGTGCAACATTTAGTGCAACTCTTCATGTATTAATACATTCACTTCAGCACAAAATTAGGAAATCTAAACTTTCAGTTAAGTGTTATTTTTTTCTAATTTCCTGGTAGAATTTTTGATGCTTGATTTATATCCTCCATTAAAGTAATATTTTACTTATTCTAAATATATATATTAGTGCTCCTTAAACCAGATACACTTAGTTATTATATTACTACCTTTCAAATGTCTCTTTAAGCCATTTGTTTATTTGCGTAACTTCAGATACCGTCATGACTCAAGAGAGCCAGAGTTCATATTAGCATTACTTATTAAAATAGTAAATTAAAAACCTGCACACAGTTTTCTTCTTCTACAATCACTGTTAGTAATGCTATCCTATAGATCAAACTCTCAATAGCCACCAGATCTTCCCAGAATAGTTCGTTATAAACTGTGCTTTCCAAAGTAGGATGTAGAAAACTTAGCTGTCATTATTGAATCATGGAGATAATGAAAATCTTACAGAGCAAGTTTGACACTGTGAAAAGTTAAAGTAAGAAAGGCTGTGGATAATTTTATTAGTCCTCATCTTTGTAAGGTATATCATTATGAGTTTTGACATATTTTAAAATTGCAAAAATATTCTAGGACAGACTGTATAACTACTGCATGCATAAATAGAAGACAGTGATTCTAAACTAAAACCTGTATAATTTCAAGGAAAAATATGTTCATTTCAAAAATTTCTGCAAGTTGTGGAGGAATATTTATGTTTTCAGAGGAATCAAGAATGGCATGTGTCTGTTTAGAGAAATGGTTGATATTTTTAAGATGAAAAAATATTTAAAGGATCCTTCTGTTTTCTAATTTGGAATCCCAACAGAGAACAGCATCATTAGCTGCTGATTTGAAAATGTGTTAAGCCAACCAGTAAATAGGAAAATCTGACAGTGTCCTGTTTAGTATATAAAAATGGTAGTAATAATCTCTTGTTAATAGTTTGGTATTTTTTAAAAGTGTATTGATGCATAAATTGATGACCTTAATAATCAATAGCAAAAATCAAGTCAGGATTATAAATAGGGTAGCCTTCATAGTTTATTATGTAAGGCAAGATTTTTAGTGTTATACATTTGTAGAATGTCTAAGTTTCTACTTATCGAATATATCTTGAAAGAGTTTAACTGTACACAAGGTATATGGGAGTTAAAAATATCAACGTATAATTCTTATCTTCAAGGTTCTTATTACACAGATTGGGAGACATGACAATATAAATGTTAGTAATGATGCAAAAAATAATAAAGCAATCATATGTATATATTTTAAATATGACAATCAAAAATTAGATGTGAAAAGTCTACATATATAGGATTAATCGCTAAGTGAGTTGTGCAGATACTATTTGGTACAGCAGTTCAGAGAGGTATGTAAAATAATTTCAAGCAAAAAATGTTAGAGAAGGCCACAACCAAATATAATTTGACTTAAGTAGGATTTAACCTGAATGAAAGCACTGGTGAAACAATGTAGATAAATATATGGAGTTGGGAATGAGCAATGACAGTTGGCAGGTATTGAGCCCATTTGACTAGGAAACATATGTACAACTAGAAGACAGGGAATAAAAAATAATTTGAACCTTGATAAATTTAAATTCTGGCTCCATAGATTGAGCTTTGTTCTCTATATTCATATTCCACGGAGATGGATTCTTAAAATCCATCATGGCTGGGGGGGGGGGGGTGGGGAGTGCCTGGGTGGCTCAGTCAGCTGAGTGTCCAACTTCAGCTCAGGTCATGATCTCACAGTCCGTGAGTTCAAGCCCTGCATCAGGCTTTGTGCTGACAGCTCAGAGCCTGGAGCCTGCTTCGGATTCTGTGTCTCCTTCTTTCTGCCCCTCCCCTGCTGATGCTCTGTCTCTCTTTGTCTCAAAAATAAATAAAAACATTTAAAAATAAAAATAAAAAAATTTAAAAGATGCATGGGGACTACTTCCAAGAGCAAAAGAGAAATCAGATGGCAGTGGGACTGAAGCACCATCTCCCTTGCTTCAACCCATTCTCTGTACCATTTCAATGAGTTTTGCGTAAGAAACTGAAAGCTAAGGAACAAACAACAATAACTTGAAAATCAATTATGTAGATAATAGAGAGTCAGGGAAATTTTAAAAGGATGGATATGTTATGAGAAATTTCTAGGATGCACTTGGCAGAAAAAGACTCAAAATAGTTCAATAACAGATTTATTTAATCATATTAAGACGGAGAGGGATAGACTTAGGTTAGGTAGTCTACAGGAATATGGCAGATTATCTGGCTGCTATGAGTCCCAAAGACTGAATCTTACTGGGTTTGCTTTTGACACTGTTGGACCAGTCATATAGCTGGAAGATGGAGTGCTCTTGAGACCTTGCCATCTAAAACTGCAATGAGGGAGGCTGAAGTATCATAATTCCCATCCCAATTAGAACTACACAGAAAGGAGTTCATTATATGAAGAGATTCAAAGCAAATAAATGTATCCAATACAGAGGAAAATGTATATATACATATACATATTGTGTATATACATATATATACATATACATATGTATACATATGTGTATATGTGTGTGTGTGTGTATATATACATATATATACACATATATATATGAACAGCATTAAACAACCATGTGATCCCATGTGTGATTTTCCGAAGGTGATGCCTGGGTACAGGTGGACACAGGTTATTACAGCAGCTCAGGAAAGAGTATAGACCTGAAGTAGTTGTAACAGGCTATGGAATAGAAAGGCATGTGTGCCATAAGAAAAATAAACATATTCTTTCTTCTTTTATCCACTTGTATCATGTCATGAATCCACCTCAACAATTTGAAAAATATCTGTTAGATTTTCTCTTAAGAGATTAGGATAGTCTATACAGATTATCTGCTGATTTTCAGGACCCATTTACTCATTTGTCCTGAATGTCCAACCAATTCAACCAATTTTATTATCAAATTTTATCTTTCTTTTTCATTTTTTTTTTGCTTCTTTCTTTCTTTCTTTCTTTCTTTCTTTCTTTCTTTCTTTGAGGGAGGGAGAGAATGACATGTTTGTGGGCACAAGCGGGGGAGGGGCAAAGGGAGAGAGAGAGAAAAACTTAAGCAGGCTCTATCTCAGCTCAGAGCCCACAGGGGGCTCTCTCTATCTCATGACCATGAGATCATGACTTCAGCTGAAATCAAGAGTCAGACATTCAACCTCCTGAGGGATACAGGCACCCCTGTTGTTATCCATTACTAATTTGCTGTTTACCTCAAATCCTCCATTGAGGATCAATTCACATCTTCATTTCTCCTTTCTCTGATCTCTCCCGAAGTACTACTTCTTAAAGATGCCTTCCTTAGTTGCTTACTCTAAAATCTCACTATTTCTGGGGCACGTTGGTGGCTCAGTCAGTTGAGCTTTGACTTTGGTTCACGTCATGATCTTGCGGCTCCTTGAGTTCAAGTCCCGTGTTGGGCTCTGTGCTGACAGCTAGAGCCTGGAGCCTGTTTTGGATTGTGTGTCTCCCTCTGTCTCTCGCTGCCCCTTCCTCACTTGTGCTCTCTCTCTCTCTCTCTCTGCCCCCAAAATAAATAAATAAACTAGAAAAAATTTAAAAATAAAAAAATAAAATCTCACTATTCTCACTATTCCTAACATTTCCTCTCTTCCATAATCTGATTTTATTGTTAGCACTAATTACTATCTAACATAGTGTACAGCATTATATATATAAATGTGAAAAAAATGTATGTATTCCTAAAGTATATAATGTATTTCATATAAAATGAATATATATTTTATATATATATTTTTTTCCTTAGGTATATAACGTATTCCTAAGGCATACATTTCCCTCTGGAATGTAAACTGAATGAGGGCAGAATTTTTTAATTCTATTCACTATTATATTCCCAGTACTTAGAACATTTATTATCACATAGTAGGCATGCAAAAACTATTTGATAAATAAATAACCTGTAACTGATTATTTGATTTTATAGCATCTTTTGAAATGTACATTGTTTTCATTCTAAAATAATTAATTTAATTATTATTTGGTTAACCCCCACTAAATACTATACACTTTAAAAACTGTTGGATATACAGAAATTATAATAAAACACACACAAAAACAAACAAACAAACAAAAAAAGAACTATGGTCCTTACAGTTTAACTATGGTCATGGATCTTACAGCCTAAGGAGAATGCAGACATTAAGCAAATTTTCAAACAAATGTGTGACTGTAAAATATTATAAATTCTAGGATAAAATATATAGCCTTTAATTAATGATAAAAGAAGGTTTCTGTAAGAAACTGGCTTTTTAGTTGGGGCATAAAAAAAAGCTAAGAGTTAGGCAAGCAATGGAGGAGTTAGGCAGGCAGGGCCAATTGTAAACTGAAGGATTAGTCACACACAGGAAAACTTTAGTCTATGGAGGAACTAAAAGTCAATATACCTACAGCTTATAGTGAGGGAAGGACTGGAGAATGATGAATTATGCTTGGAAAATGTTAAAGATACTAACATTCAAATACAGTTGTCAGTGATTGTCAGCCATAACAAACCCAATATTTCCTTTCCTTAACAGATGATTTGTAATGTCCTTTTATTATCTGAAGATTAATTCAATCATTATATAACCTACCTATCCTCATAATTTCAAAATTAATTCAATATATCAGTAATATTCTTCTTGAATTATAAAAGAAAAAAGGAGAGTAACATGTAGTAAAATATATTTAAATCTGTGTGTACATTTATAATCTGTGTATGCTGGAACCTAACTCCACTAGAAGGCATACTGAAATAATTAGTAGCTGGCATCTGTGTGTAGAGTCGCCATGAACTGTCAAATTTACAAATCAGATAAACACAGGTTATTTTTGTTGTGGCTCAGATATCACATGATGTTATTTCAATGACAATTGAAAATAACTTTTGGTAAATTTCCATACAAAGGAAAGTATACTTTTCCACAAATTGCACTGCAATTTCACTCCCAGAATTTTCGTATAAATTACACCATGCAAAAATAATTTGTGTTCATTTGTATTGTGCAGGTTAGGTTCTAAGCTCAAATAGATACAGATATACTTTTCCACAAACATGAGTCTTCTTTGATTCACTCATAAGTCACACAGAAAGAGGGGAAATTCTTAAATTTGGGGGGTGTCCCACAAGTAACAAGTGGTCTGGCATCTCTGTGTGATGCACAAAGTACCAATGGGGGGCAAAGTACTATCATTTTAAGTATCGGTAAAACTCTTCAAATAATTTCCAAAATACTTCAAATGAGATAGAGCTAGCTGGGAAGAGATGCACTGATGTTTGGGTCACTTTTTTTTTTTCTTTTTTTTTTTTAGGTAGAAATACTTAAGTTCCAACCCATCACGAAATTGAATAATTCAAAAGTGCATTCTGAAAGCCTAATAGGATTGAGACAGTAGGAAAGTATGCTAGGAGAATAATCTTCAAAGACACTGACTGCTCTAATATTACTAGAACAAATGCCATAATGTTCTGCTTCCGAAAACCACACCATTTATATCTCTAGCATATGTTCAGGATGCCTTTTAATTTCTGGTTTTTGTTTCATTAGTTACAAAACATAGGAACACAAGAGTTGGAGCCAGATTTGTATCTTTGGAGTCTTATATCAATAGGAAATATCATAATACAACACCGAGCAAAAACAAATAGCTTTGTTGGCTAAAATGTACCTGTGAGAACTACAAGTGAGACATTTCTGCCCTTTTCCCTTCCATTCACTGCACTCCTCATCTTTACTAACTTGGAGGCAAAGATTAGATAATGACCCCGGTGTGAAAAGACAAAGGGCGGGAAGCATTTAAGGACTGAATCCAAAAGATATTTCTCATATCTCCTGGTTCTCTGATTATTACTTCAAACTGGTGAATGAGCTTTGTGATCTGCCTTCGACCTCCAAGAGCCAACCAAATAAAGCAAAAGAACAAGAAAATAGCTTATATACTAAGTGAATTCATTTATTTCTTGCCTTAGGCTAAACGTTCTAAAGAAGTACTCTGTTTCTCTCCTCTAATTTGGTAGGGGTATGATGTTTTACATTAGAGACTTTTTTTTGTAACGGTGTCTAATTCCAGGTAATTTTTACCCACCATCTCACTACCCATCTCCCACTCCATGTAAAATAAAGAAACATTGAGTGAGTAGTGACACGGTATAATCGTTACAAATATCGACTATACAAATGTCTTTTGTATTGAGATGAAATTCACATTACAATTAACTATTTTAAAGTGTATAATTCAGTGGCATTTAGTCCATTCACGATGTTGTGCAACCACCACCTCTCTCTGGTTTTAAAACTTTGCATAGCCCCAGACCACCCTGTACACTTTAATTACTAACCATTTCCTTTTTCTTCCATTCCCTGGCAACCAATAATCTTTCTATCTCTATAGACTTACTTATTCAGGATATTTCATATAAAAGGAATCATGTAATCTTTTATGTCTGACTTCTTTCACTTAGCACAATGTGTTCAAAGTCATAGAAGTTTTGTGGCATGTATTAGCACATTTCTTTTTTATGGCTCAATAATATTCATATATATATGTTCATCTTCCAATGAACATGTGTGTGTTTCCACCTTTTGGCTGTTATGAATAATGAAACTCTTGTACAAGTTTGTGTGGACATATGTTTTCATTTATCTAGTTGCAGAATGGCTGGGTCTCATGGTAGTTCTATGTTTAACTTTTTGAGGAATAGACCAATAGTTTTCCACAGTGGCTATATGAGTTAACATTCTTACTAGTAATGTAGGAGAATTCCTTTTTCTCTACATCATTGTTAACACTTGTTATTTTCTGGCCTTTTTGATTACAGTCATTCTAAAGGGGATGGAGTTATATCTATACGGCTTTGATTTACATTTCCTTAACGCTCAACGAGGTTGAATATCTTTTAATATGCTTATTAGCCATGTGTAGATCATCTCTGGAGATAAATTTATTCAACTTTATTGCCCATTTTTTAATTGGGTTGTTTATTTTTGTTGTAAGAGTTCCTTATATAATCTAGATATTAAAACTTTATCATATAGTATTTGCAAAGATTTTTTTCCATTTGTAAGTTGAATATTCATTTTCTTGATAATGTCGCTAGATGCACTAAGGATTTTAATATTTGGGAAATCCAGTTTATCTGTTTTTATTTTGGTGTTTGTACTTCTGGTGTCAAATATAAGAATCCATTGCAAAATCTGAGGTTATAAAGATTTACCCTTATGTTTCCTTCTAATAATGTAGTTTTAGCTCTTCTATTTGAGTTGTTGATTCATATTCAGTTATTTTTATTATGGAGTGAGGTACAGATCCAGAATCATTTCTTCAGAATATGGGTATCCAGTTGTCCCAGCAACAGTACTTGAAGAGACTATTCTTTTCCATTCAGTGCTCTTGACATCCTTGCTGAAAATCAATTAGCCATAGGTGTTTGGATTTATTTCTATACTTCCAAATATATTCCACTCGCCTAAATATCACATTGTTTTGATACTATAGCATTATAGTAAGCTTTTAAACTTAATATGAGTCCTTTAATTTTGTTCTTCATTTGCCATATTGTTTTAGCTATTAAGGGCCCTTTGCAATTCCAATATGAATTTAGGGATTGGCTTTTCTGTATCTGGAAGAAAAAGGACGTTGAAATTTTGATAGAAATTACATTGAATCTGTAGAATGGTTTGAGATTTCGTCATCTTAACAAAATTAGGCCTTCTGATCCATGGGGAATATTTCCATTTAACTACATCTTCTTTAATTTTGTTCAGCAATATTTTATTCCCACATTTGGTTAAATTTATTTATAGATATTTTATCCTTTCTAATGCTATTATAAATGAAACTTGAGTAAATCTTAACTTACTTTAATTCTTCTTTGTTATTGTGTAGAAAAACAACTGATTTGTGTGTGTTCTTA
This sequence comes from Panthera pardus, assembly GCF_024362965.1. Taxonomy (NCBI): domain Eukaryota; kingdom Metazoa; phylum Chordata; class Mammalia; order Carnivora; family Felidae; genus Panthera; species Panthera pardus. Next base: position 44,145,604 of record NW_026526991.1, on the reverse strand, counting down.
TACTCTACAACTTTGCTGAATTTGTTTATTAGTGCTAGTATTTTGTGGACTTTTCTGGAATTTCTTTATATAAAATCTTGTTATCTGAAAATAGACATAGTTGTCCTTCTTCCCTTACAAATTGAATGCCTTTTATTTCTTTTTCTTGTCTAATTGTTCTGGATAGAACTTCCAGTATAGTATTGAATATCAGTGACAAAAATGGAAATCCTTTTCTTGTTCTTGATCTTAGAGTAAAAGCTTTTAATCTTTCATCAAGTATGATGTTAGGTGTAGGTTTTTCAAAATGCCCTTTACCATGTTAAGGAAGTTCTCTTCCATTCCTAGTTTGCTGACTGTTTTAATCATAAAGAGTATTAAATTTTGTCATTGCTTATCTGCATCTATAAGGATTGTTTTTTTCTTTTTCTTTATTGTATTAATGTGTATCACATTGATTTTCCTTATGTTGAACCATCCTTACATTCCTGGGATAAAAACCACTTGGTCATGGTAGTGTGGAGTGGCATCCAGTTTGCAAATATTTTGTTGAGGATTTTAATGTCTATATTATTAAAACGTATTGGTCTATAGTTTTCTTGCAGTATCTTTTTCTGGCTTTGCTTTCAGGATACTGGTGGCGTCCTAAAAGAGGTATTATTTTTTCTCTTCTATCTTTTGGGAGGAGTTTGAATACAAATGATGCTAATTCTTCTTTAAACGTTATAAAATTCACCAGTGAAGACATCCTGTATAGGGCTTTTCTTTGCTAAAAGTTTTTTGATTACCGATTTAGTCTCTTGTTACAGATCTTTGGACATTTTTTTTTCTTGAATATTTTATTTTTTCTTGACTCAGTTTCAATAAGTGTTTTTATTTGTTCATTTCATCTAGTTTATTTAATTTGTTGGCATACAATTCTTTTTAGTATTATAAGCATTTTAATTTTTGTGAGATCAATAGTAATACCTCCACTTTCATTTCTGATTTTAGATATTTGCCTCTTGCCTATTTTTCTTAGTCTATCTAAAATTCTGTCAATTTTGTTAATATTTTAAAGAACTGAATTTTGGTTTTGATAGATTTCTCTATTTTTCTTTCCTCTACTTCATTTATCTCTGTTCTAATACTTATTATTTTCTTCCATCTGCTAACTGTGGGATTAGCTTTTCTTTGTCTTGTTCCTTTATATGTAATGTTAGATACATGATCTGGGATATTTTATTTTTTAACATAGGCATTTACTAATATATATTTCTCTCTGAATACTGCTTTTGCTGAATCCCATAAGTTTTAGTATATTCTCTTTTCATTTTGATTAAATTCAAAGTATTTTCTAATTTCCCTTGTGATTTATTTCTTTCCCCATTGGTTATTTAAAAGTACATTGCTTGGGCGCCTGGGTGGCTCAGTTGCTTAAGCATCCAACTTCCGCTCAAGTTATGATCTTGCAGTTCATGAGTTCGAGCCCCACATCAGGCTCTGTGCTGACAACTCAGAGTCTGGACCCTGCTTTGGATTCTGTGTCTCCCACTGTCTCTGCCTCTCCTCACTCATGTTCTCTCAAAAATAAATAAATATTTTAAAACATTTTAAGTGCATTGTTTAATTTCCATAATTTATGAGTTTTTAAGTTCTTCTTTTGTTAATTTCTAGTGTCATTCCATCATAAGCAAAGAATATATTTTATATGATTCCAATCTTGCTAAATTTATAGCGGTTCTTTTGTGGCCTAAATATGGTCTATCCTGGAGAATGTCCCATGTGCACTTAAGAGCAGGTTTTCTGCTGTTGTTACATGAAGTATTATTTATATGTCTGTTAGGCTCAATTGTTTTATAGTATTGTTCTAATATTCTACTTCCTCATTGACCATCTGTCTAGTTGTTCTATTTATTATTTCTAATACAGTAACAAAGACTCCACCTTTTGAGTTATAATTGATGTATTATTATAAGTCAATTGTGGACATATTATTATATGTCAATTGTGTAAGTTTAAGGTGTATTCAACCATTATTTTAGAACTTTCTACTTTTCCCTTCAATTCTACCAATGTTTGCTTTATACATTTTGGTGCTTTGTTGTTTGCTTTTATATGTTTATAATTGTTGTATCTTCTTTATAAACTGACCTATTATTGATGTATAATATCTTTCTTTGAATCTTGTAATAATTTTTTACTTAAAATAGATTTCCTCAGATATTAGTATAGCTACCTCAGCAACCTTTTGTTTACTATTTGCATGGACTCTCTTTTTATATCCAGACACTTTCAACCTATTTGGGGTTTTGGGTCTAAAGTGAATCCCTTGGAAGAAGTCTATAGTTGGGTTATTCTTTTTTAATCCACTTTGTCAATCTGTCTTTAATTGGAGAGTTAATTCATTTACATTTAAAGTGTTTACTGATAATGTGAAATTACTTCTGGTGTTTTGCTGTTTGCTTTCTATATGTTTCTGAATTCCTCCAATCCTTTCTACTTTTGTTTTTTATTGTTTCTAGTATAATATTTTGATTTCCTTCTCTGTAATTTTTAGTTATATTTTCAGTGGTTACCATGAAGATTAAGTTAATATGCTAAATTTATTCTAATCTAATTTGAATCAATTTTAATTTAGCTTCAATAGCCTGCATTAACACCATCCTCCCCATTTCTTTATGTTCATTATTACAAATTATATCTTTATGTATTATGTCTTAGTCTTTTAAGGAGATATATCAAAATACCATATTATTAACAGAAAATTATTACTCATGGTTCTTGAAGATGGAAGTTCCAGATCAGGGTGACAAAATGTTTGGATTCTGATAAAGGTCCTTCTGATTCAGACTGCTGACTTCTTACTATATCCTCACATGGTGGAAGAAACTAGGGAGCTGTATGGGATCTTTTTAAAAAAAGTTTTTTTTTAATTTACATCCAAATTAGTTAGCATATAGTGCAACAATGATTTTAGGGGTAGATTCCTTGATGCCCCTTACCCATTTAACCCATCCCCCTCCCACAATCCTTCCAGTAACCTTCTGTTTGTTTTCCATATTTAAGAGTCTCTTATGTTTTGTCCCCCTCCCTATTTTTATATTATTTTTGCTTCCCTTCCCTTATGTTCATCTGTTTTATCTCTTAAAATCCTCATATGAGTGAAGTCATATGATATTTGTCTTTCTCTGACTGACTAATTTCACTTAGCATAATACCCTCCAGTTCCATCCATATAGTTGCAAATGGCAAGATTTCATTCTTTTTGATTGCCAAGTCTTTTTTATAAGAACACTAATCCCATTCCTAAGAGCTCCACCCTCAGGATTTAAGCACCTTCCAAAGACTCAACTTCTTAATGTGCCTGTGTGGTTACCTTTACTAGAGACCTATATATTTTTGAATGGCTTCAAGTTACTATCTAGTGTCTTGAAGGACTCTCTTTATCATTTATTGTAGGGTTAATCTACTATAGTTGAACCCCCTTAGCTTTTCTTCATCTGGGGATGCCTTAACTTCTTCATTTCTAAAGGACAGCTTTGCTGGATACAGAATTCATTTTGGTTGACAAGTGTTTGTTTTGGCATTTTAAATGTATTATCCTACTGCCTTCCGGTCAACCTGGTTTCCAATGAGAAATCAGCTGCTAATTTTACTGAACATTTCTTGTACATTATACATTGTTTTTCTTTTAGGGCTTTCAAGATTTTCTCTTTGTCTGTTGTTTTCCACAGTTTGATTATAAGACATCTCAGTTTGGATCTCTTTGAATTTAACTTGCTTTAATTTGTTGAATTTCTTGAATGTGTATGTTTATTTATTTCATTAAATTTGGAAAGTTTCTGGCCATTATTTCTTCAAATAATATTTCTGCTTCTTTCTCATTCTTGTTTCCTTCAGGAATTCCCATAATGCACATGTTGGCATACGTGGTGGCCTCTGATAGATTCCTTAGAATTTCTTCATTTAAAATTTCTTTTTCCTGCTCCCCAGAATGGGTAATATCAATTGTTCTATCTTCAATTAAACTGATTCTCCCCAGAATGGGTAATATCAATTGTTCTATCTTCAATTAAACTGATTCTTCTGTTTGTTCAAATCTGCTGTTGACCCTTCTAGTAAAGTTTCTATTAGGTTATTTTACTTTTCAATTCCAGAATTTCTATACCATTATTTTTTCTAAATTTTATATATTGATATTCATTACCTGTATATGCATCATTCTCCTGGTTGCCTTTAGTTTTTTGTACTTATTTTTATTCAAACCTTTGAACATATTTAAAATAGTCAGTTTAAAGTGTTTTCTAGTGGGGCGCCTGGTGGCTCAGTTGGTTAAGTATCTGGCCTTGATTTTGGCTAAGGTCATGATCTCACAGTTTTGTGAGTTTGAGCCCTGCATTGGGCTCTCTGCCCTTCCCCTGCTCACACTCTCTCTGTGTCTTCCAAAATAAACAACTAAACTTAAAAAAATCCTTAAAAAAATCTTGTCTAGTAAAATTCTAAAATCTACTTATTTCCCCCCTGCCCCCCAAGAATTGTTTCTATTTCCTTCTTTTGGTGTTTTTCTTTTTTCTTGTCTTTCTTTTTTTCATGAATGAGTCATATTGTCCTGTTCATATGCACGCTTTACATATTTTGTTGTTGATAACTGGATATTTTGAATATTGGTATGTGGTAACTCTATGAAGCAAATCCCCCACCCCAATGGATTGTTGTTTCTTGTTGAGAGTTGCAGTCATCCATTTGTTTAGCAACTTTTCCAAACTATATTTACAAAGACTATATTCTTGTCACTTGTGGTTCCTGAAATCTCTGTTCCATTCATTATCTCTGTAGTCAGCCAGTGATTGCTTGAATCCAACAAGAAAATGGGTGGGGGTGGGGGTGGAAATTCTGTCTCTTTCAAGTCCTTTCACAGATGTCCCTCAGGAAGCCACTTTTGTTTGTTGGTGTTGAGACAAGGGCCAACATTTGTGCTGGTCTCTGTGACCTGCCAGGCAAACTGAAACATACAAACTTGAATTTTGAGGGATAAGATCTTTATTTTTTATTTTGGCACCAGTAAGCTGCACTGAGAACACAGGCTTCCATCCCTATAGCTGCCTTCTACAAAGACAGGTCGTGGGGTATAGGAGCTGCTACAAGAAATACCAAAACCTATTGAGCCTCTTCATCAAGCCACAGGTATTTGACTAGACTCCAGAGTTATGAAATAGTTGATTCTAATTGTTCTTTACAACACAACTTAGTTTTGGTGGAGGGACCAATTCTTTGAGCTTTCTACTCTGCAATCTTCCTTGACACTACTAAACACTCCTTTGAATCCAGGATTAAGATTTTTTTTTTCTTGAACCAAAGTTGACTTTCAAAAAACTCTTGCTTAACTTAAACTTATACATTCTTTTCTCTTTCATAAGAAATTATATTGCTGAGAATTAAGTGATAATATCCAATCTAAAGTCATTATATCATTATCTACAAAAACCCACCTTTGTAATTATGTACATGTTTAAAGTAATTCTAAATATACACGCTTTCACATCGAGATTGGATCTTCTCTCAGTCACTTCTCTTTTCAATGTTATTTCTTTGGAGTAGAAGATAATTTTACCACATAATACGGTATTCGCTGGTAAAACAAAAGCAAAGTATTTCCATGACTTTCCTCTATTTTAGTGGGATAACTCTTGCCAAAATTCTGCATGTAAAAGGTGCTTACATAGCAGATAAAACCATGGGGGATAAAACACTAAGAAGCCATCCTAACTACTATATGAAGGATTTAAGTTCAAGAGGAAGATTGGTTCCTTGACAGTAAGAGTTATGACATATTAGATAACATTTTATGATGGCTTAAGTGATCCTCTGGAGAAAGGCCATGATTAAATACCTTTGGAATCCCCACGCAGAATTTTTTAAAATGTTTTTTTCTATGAGAACTCTTCTGGTTTTAAAACTCTAATACATATGCAATCAGTTTTAGAAATCTGGGCTCTGCGGATTACTTTTCCAGAGACCAGATGCAAAAGGCATCTGTGCCCAGCTGTTCTATGAGACACGTCTGCTTGTAAGGTGAACCAAAATCTGTAAATGAAAATAGGGATATTCTGAAAGTAAATACTTTAATGGTAGAAAAACCATCAAGATTTCGCTTATGTTCAAAAGATAATTCTTATCTTGTACTTTAAAAAGTTTTGCACATATTAAAGGAAAAAAAGACCAAGAGAAAATGCTGGTAAATATGCTCCTCTAATTTTATATCTAAAACATGTCAAGATAAAGAAATTACTTACTATTTAGGTAAAAATAAGTCTTGAGACAGCTGAATCTAGGATACTCGACATATTTTGTTGTTACCCAGTTTTTAAAAATTTATTTTTTTTTCAATTTTTTAATGTTTATTTATTTTGAGAAGGACAGAGACATAGCACAAATGGGAGGAGCAGAAAGAGAGGGAGACACAGAATCCCAAGCAGAATCTGTCAGCACAGAGCCTGATGTCAGGCTTGAACCCACAAACTACAAGATATGACCTGAGCCAAAGTGGGATGCTTAACCAACTGAGCCACCCAGGCACCCCAATAATTTTATTTTCTAATCAAAGTAAAGTCAATAACTTTTTTTTTGGAAAATGCAAATAATATCTGAAAATAGTAAATAGCACTATAATTCAATCATCTAATTATAATTTATGCTTAGAAGGTCTTTGTTTTCCTAGCCCTATTTTCTTCCAAAATTAAAATCATACCAACAATAGAATTTTATATCCTTTTTTAAAGCCATACTTAGCATTTTCCTTTCTATGTAAACATGTGTATGAATATACCTAAATGTAACATAATTGTTATCTGACTGCATGCCATCATATGAGGATATTATAATCTACTTAAATATTTCCTAATTTTAGATATACCAGGATTACTTAAAAAAACTTTTTTTTTTTACATTTATTTATTTTTGAGAGACAGAGAGAGACAGAGCACAAGTGGGGGAGGGGCAGAGGGAGAAGGAGACACAGAAGGAGAAGCAGGCTCCTGGCTCTGTGCTGACAGCTCAGGGGACTGGAACTCACAAACTGTGAGATCATGACCTGAGCTGAAGTCAGAGATCATGACCTGAGCTTAACCGACCAAGCCACCCAGGTGCCCCTACCAGGATTACTTGTGAGAATTGAAATTACAATGTCAAAGGAAATAGATATATATTTTTGTTAAGTAAATAGCAGTATATTTATTTATTTTTGTTTTTATTTAATTTCTAGTTAGTTAACATGCAGTGTAATATTAGTTTCAGGTGTACATATATTCCCAATTTTAAATAACTAATCAGGTACACATGGGTTTTCAAAAGTTTTTTCCGCATACATTAAGGAGTTTGTGGGTTTTAAAAATATATATAATTTATTGTTGAGATGTGCATATTAATACATCCCATAATAAACTTTGTATGATGATCACTTTTAATTTTATTATTGTATTCTATATCTTTGTATTCTATTTCAGTTCTTTATGCCTATGTTTATAAGTATTCTTTCTTGTGGTCAATTTTTATAAGGTTTTAGATAAAGAGCAGCCATTTGTATTACATAAAATTATATCTTTTTTCCAAATTTGTATGTGCTTTTAATATTTTATATAACATTGATTTTATTTGTGACAATTTTTAAAAATTTACTCATCATGGGGCACCTGGGAGGCTCCATGGGTTAAGCGTTTGACTTCAGCTCAGGACATGATCTCACCGTTTGTGGGTTTGAGTCCCCCCATCGGGCTCTGTGCTGACAGCTCGGAGCCTAGAGCCTGCTTTGGATTCTGTGTCTCCTGTCTCTTGGCCCCTCTCCTGCTCTTGCTCTGTCTCCCTGTCTCTCAATAAATAAATGTTAAAAAAAATTTTTTTTTTAAATTTACTCATCAATTCTCTTGGTCTAAGATTCATCTTTTGGAGGGTGGAGGTAAAAGTCAAGATTTAAAAACCTTTTAATGTTTGTCTATTTGTTTACACATGGAAGTGTATTTTTGTCTCTCCTATGGTTATTTCTTTTTTTAATTTTTTTAAAATTTTTATTTATTTTTGAGAGAGAGAGAGTGTAGTGGGCAAGGGGTAGAGAGAGAGGGAGACACAGAATCTGAAGCAGTTTGCATCCGGGCTCAAAGCTGTCAGCAGAGAGCCCGATGTGGGGCTTGAATTCACGAACTGCAAGATCATGACCTGAGCCGAAGTCGGATGCTTAACCGACTGAGACACCTAGGTGCCCCTCTCCTATAGTTATCTCCATCTGTTAATTTTCTAAAAGTATTTTTGTTTTCATAAAATTTTTGCCATTATTTTGTAGTTATATTTATGGTTAAAATTATATTACACTATGATTATTTCCTTTGTCATATACATTGTTGAGCTCTACCAATTTAATTTATTTGATATGAACAGTATTTTAGGTCATTTTGTTAAATTTTAAATTAATCAGTCTATGTATTTGTTTTTGTTTTAAACTTTTTATTTAATTATATTTCATATGTATCTCTTGTAAGACAACTAGTGTTTAGTTTTAAAAGTTATATATGCACATTTGTTTCTTAAAGAAAAATTCAGTGGATTTGTATTATCAAAATCTATCAAGGAGAAGAACTTCTGAAATGGTGGAATAATAATTTCCAAAAATATGCTCCCGTATAAAAACAAAAAAGAACACTGGCAAAAAATTGTCAATCTAAACTTTTTCCTAATGCTAAAAATTAATCAAAGGCTTGTAAAAATTTAAGGAATATTTATTCAAGAATAACATCTGTTTCTTTGTAATAATAAACTTTTCACAGTGTAACCTCCCTATTCTTATCACCCTGGTAATCATGGAACTATAAAAACCAGTATTCTAATAGCCTCTGGAGGTCACAGAATGGGGTTGAAGCTCCACAGGTTTCTAATCCCCAGAGAATTGTCACTATTTAACCTCCCTGGAATTTCCCTGGAAAATCCCCATTCACAGGGCAAACCATCAATTGACCTGACCCAGAGAGTACACAGTGAAAAATAAAATTTTAACCCAGATATTTGTTAAATTAATCAGCAACAACTGTATAAAACTGCAGTTGACTGTGACAGTAATACCAGTTGGGGCAAATAAGAATCTGGTAAAAAAAAAAAAAAAGACTTTAAAAATAATATCTTGGAATGAGATTTCATTGGGGGGGGGGCGCAGTTAGAAATTCTCTAGCATATTCCTGGGATCTCTCAGTTTACCTACATGTTCAGAGTTGCTGAGGAAACACATAAGAAGGCATTCCTTTCTAATTTCTAGCTGATCTTGAGGATCCACAAAAGTATGAAATGATTTGTAAATAGAGTTGTAAACTAACTGCCAGAGCATTGAATGCATGCTCCAACAGACATACAGAGTTCCTAAAATGAAGATAGAAGACTTACCGGCTTAAGGAATTGAAGAAATATGTACCCACTCTTTAGCTGATCACTAAGGTAACTATGCACAGAATTCAGTGGCTGCTATTTGGCAAAGAATACAGACCTTACGTAAGTAAGTTAGTTAGTTAGTTAGTGAAAAACAAACAGCAATAAGAACAATCCCTGGGTAACAAGGAGGGGATCCTGATTTCCAGAGTTGGCACATTATATTATTAAGAATGTACAGTTTTCAACAACAACAAAGTATGAGTCCCAGAAACAGGAGAGTATAAACGCACACAGTATATGCATATGCCCAAAAAAGAGGAGCCTATGAAAACAGTCCCTGAGCAACCAAAGATATTATTGCACTTACGACCCAAATATCAATATGTAAATCAGCTATTTTAGTGTTTTCAAATAACTAAAGGAAACCATGTTAAAGAATTCTAGGGAAGTATCAGAATGATGGCTCATCAAATTTTAAAAAATCAATAACTAAGTAGAAAATAATAAAAGAAAAAAAAAGAGAACCAAATAGAAATTCTATAGCTGAAAAGTATGATAAATGAAATGGAAAATTCACTAGAAGTTTTCAACAGTAGAATTTAGCAGGCACAAGAAAGAACCTATGAACCTGAAGGTATATTAATTGCGATTTTTCAGTCTGAGGGATAGGAAGAATCCAATAGGAAGAATGCAAAGATTGAACAGAGCCTCAGAGTCCTGTGGAATACCATGCAGCATACCAATGCATGCATAATAGGAGTGCCATAACTAGAAGAAAAAGAGGCAGATATAATAACTGAACAAGCAAAGTATAGAAACTTCCTAAAACTGATTAAAAATATTAACTTCTATATACAAGAAGGTCAATAAACTCTAAGTAGAATAAACTCAGAGACCACACTGAGAGAGGCAAGTTTGTCACAATGGCATGATAGTTGGCTTAAAGAGATGGAGTTGCTACTAGAAAAAGTAGATTCAGCTATTGGTGCTAGGCGACAGGGATAGTGAGCAGAATGCTGCAGTAAGCAATATCCGAATATTATGGAAACAAATAACAGACAGTCATCCAAGGAAGAAACTGAATGACTTACCATGAAGTAAGGCATATATCTTGACAATTGCTTAGATCCAAGGAGATAGAGAAACATGCAATATTTAGAAATCTATGAGACAGGCAGATGACATGATAAGGGAGTTCTCTTAAAAGGAAGGGCCCTACCTATTTGTTCTATGGAATGTAGGGTATCTTTCTGTAAGTATGTATGGAGGAGGAATGAAGAGGACAGTAGAGGGGAATTGGATCTCCAGAAAAAGGAGAACATTTATAGTATAATCCCTGAAATAACCAAATTGAAGAAACAAGCAAAAAGAATAATGATACTGTGCTAAGACTCCAAATAAAAATTTTCAAATTGTAATCTTTGGCCCTGATACTAAAGTCTAGGTCTTAAATATTCAGTGGGTTTGAGTCTGTTTGTCAGGGTCAAGTGTCTCTCTTTCTTCTCAAAGAAGAAAAAATAAAATACTCTGAATTTTGTGTATAAACCAATACTAGATTTTTCTAGGTTGTTTCTAATTCAGTGCTAGTTCCTATATTTTCACAGTAGATCTGAAACCTACTGATAATTCAAAAACATGCCAATTAGTTTTAATAAGTAGTTAAGTCATTCCCTACTTTTTAACACACCTAATAATTGCATGATGTTTTTAAACCTTAAAAAACGTATATTCAAATATACAATTTAAATTCTTCTATATTCTGGTTAAGACACAGAATCTTATAATGTTAATAATAGTAAAAAAAAATAGTAATAAATTTAAAGAATTCTGTGTGTTATGTATTTGGGTTACTTCATGTTGGGTGCATAAATATTTACAATTGTTACCTCTTCTTGTTGGATTGCTCCTTTTATGATTATATAATTCCCTTCTTTGTCTCTGTTTACAGTCTTCCTTTTAAAGGCTATTTTCGTCCAATTTAAGTACTGCTTGCTACTCTGGTTTTCTTTTGGCATCGATTTGAATGATAAATGTTTCTCCATCCCCTGAAGGTGTCCTCCAGTCTGAAATAAATCTTTTGGAGGCTGAATACAGATGGGTTTTGTCTTCTTATCTACTTTGTCTCTCTATGTCTTTTGATTGGAGCATTTTGTCCATTTACATTCATGATAGATATATATTTATTGCCATTTTGTTACTTGTTTTGTGGTTGTTTCTCTAGATTTTTCTCTGATCCTTTCCTCTCTTGCTCTCTTTTGTGGTTTGTTGGCGTTCTTTAGTAATATACTTGGATTCTCTCTCTTTTTTTTAACATTTATTTATTTTGAAGACAGAGAGCACAGTGGGAGGGGCAGAAAGAGAGGGAGACAGAATCCGAAGTAGGCTCTGCCCTGTTAGTGCAAAGCCTGATGTGGGGTTCAAATCCATGTACCATGAGATCATGACCTGAACTGAAGTCAGATGCTCAACCAACTGAGCCACCCAGGCACCCCTGGATTCCTTTCTCTTTATTCTTTGCATGTCTATTACTGGTTTTTGATTTGTGGTTCTCATTAGGTTTGTATATAACATCTTCTGCATATAGCAGTCTATTAAGCTGATGGTCACTTAAGTTTAAACTCATTCTTTTCTCCTCTTCCCTACCACCTCCCCCCATTTTAGGTATATAGTGTTATAGTTTACATCCTTTTATTTTATGAAAGAAATAATCTTACAATTGTCTATTCTACCCAAAACAATCTCCAGATTTAATTCAATCCCTATCAAAATACCAAAAGAAATTTTCACAGAACTAGAAAAAACAATCTGAAAATTTATATGGTAACACAAAAGATCTCAAATAATCAAAGCAATCTTGAAGAAGAAAAACAAAACTGGAGTTATCACAATTACAGACTTCAAGTTATACTACAAAGCAGTAGTGATTAGAACAGTATGGTACTGTCATAAAAATAGACACATAGATCAATGGAATAGAATAGAAAACCCAGAAATAAACCCACAATTAATTGGTCGAGTAATCCCACAAAAAATGAATGAATGTACAATGGGGAAAAGACAGTCTCTTCAACAGTGTTCAGAAAACTGGTCAGTCACATGCAAAAGAATGAAGCTGTATCACTTTCTTTTACCATATAGGAAAAAAAAAACAACAACCTCAAAATGAATTAAAGACCTAAAAGGTGAGACCTGAAACCAAAAAAAAATCATTGAAGAAAACACAGGCAGTAATCTAATATCCACTGTCGCAACATTCATCTAGATATGTCTCTGAGGAATGGGGAAAAAAACAAAAATAATCTATTAGGAATACATCAAAATAAAAAGTTTCTACCCAGTGAAGGAAACAATCAACAAAATTAAAAGGCAACCTACAGAATGGGAAAAGATATTTGCAAATGATATATCTGATGACGGTTAGTATCTAAAATACATAAAAAAACTAGTGCAACTCTACCCAAACAACAAATAATCCAATTTAAAAATGGATAGAAGACATAAAGAGATGTTTCTTCAAAGAAGACATCCAGATGGGCAACATATACATAAAAAGATGCTTAATATCACTTATCATCAGGGAAATGCAAGTCAAAACTACAATGAAATATCACCTCACATGTATCAGAATGTCTAAAATCAAAAACACAAGAAACAACAGGTGTTCACAGGAATGTGGAGAAAAAGGAGCCCTCTTGCACTATTGGTGGGAATAGATATTGGTACAGCCATTGTGGAAAACAGTATGGAAGTTCCTCAAAAAAAATAATAAAACAACCCTATGATTCAGGAATTGCACTATTGGGTATTTACCAAAAAGTTGCACAACACTAATTCAAAGCAATAGATGCACTCATATGTTTACTGCAACATTATTTACAATAGCCAAACTTTGGAAGCAGCCCAAGTGTCTATTGATAGATGAATGGAAAAAGAAGGTGTGATATATATGGAATGGAATATTATTCAGCCATAAAAAGAATGAAATCTTGCCATTTGCAATAGCATGGGTGGAGCTAGAAAGTACAATGCTAAGCAAAATAAGTCAGTCAGAGAAAGATAAATACCATATAATTTCAGTCATATGTGGAATTTAAGAAACAAAACAAATAAGCAAAGGAAAAGAGAGGTAGAGAGAGGGAAAGAGAGAGAGAGAGGGAGAGTGAGAAACCAGAAATAGATTCTTTACTATAGAGAACAAACTGATGGTTACAAGAGGGGAGGTAGGTGGAAGGGAAGGGGGAAATAAGGGATGGGGATGAAAGAGTACACTTATTATGATGAAACAAAAAATGAAATGATAAAAATATTAAAGAATTCTCTTCTTTGATTCATTTGTCAATATTTATTGTTTATTATTCATTTCTTATTTTTTGGTAAATTTGAAAAAAGAAAAAAAGTAGAGTGATGGCTAATTAACCCTAATCCTGATAACTGGGAATTTTGAAAAATGTATATATATATATATATATATGTGTGTGTATGTGTGTATATATACATATATGTATATATACATGTATATAAATATTTTTTTTCTGGAAAAAACCATTAAGTATAGTAGTATCTAAATAAAAGAGCATAATCAATCTTTTGGGGGGGTGATTAAGTCATTTAGAAAAGTCCAGTTTTCTGACCTTCAGTTTTCTTATCTGTGAAAGAGGAATTTGGACCAACTTTAATAATTTTCAACTTGGGAGCGGTCTGTTCCATAGGAACATCTGGACATAAGGAGGTCATATTTTTGTTTCATTGTTTGTTGTAGTTTTCTCCATGACTGGTGAGATATTTTGGGCATTTCATAAGACCACCAGGAGTGCTAAACATTTGTTATGTTAAAGGTGGCTCTGCCCATCAAATAATTTCACATTGTCTGTCGATTTCTTGTAGCTTTATAAAGCCTTAGTTTCCTAACCCATAAAAAAGGGAATATAATAATGACCTAGACAAAATGCCAAGAACGCTGTATTAAAAAACACTGAACTGAGTGCCTTTGAAGTCCTTTTCAATTTCATTGTTCATGGATCTGTGAATACAATACTTTATAGTTATTTAATCTTTAAAAGTATGGTTGTTCCATTTTTAACCCATATTCCCAATATCCTCTGCTCAGCAAAGCTTGTATCAGAGTAAATGATCTATGATTTAGAGCTTTTCTGTATCTTTTCCAATGTTTTGCTCTCAGTGACTAATATTTAAGAAATTTTTGAGTTACTGAATGAAAATTGACTAATGATTTACTTTTTTAGCATATATTTCTAGTAGAATAAAATGGTATTTCACTTAAAAATTCAGACTTTCCTTCAGTCCTATGACCTTTCTCAAAACTAGTTATATTATACTATTTTGTAAAAACTTCATGTTAGCTCAAATTTGCTTTTGATTTTGCTAGTTTGCTATTTTCTCTTTTCATTTTTGTCATTTCTGAGATCAATAAAAATACTACTTAAAAATATCAAGCTTTGTGTTAGTAAACACTGAATTTAAAGGTGTAAGTGATTTAGGGCTTGAATATATATCTCAGTAGCTTATAATTTCATCAAAAAATCCCTTGAGTTAAAATTTTCTTCTTTTCTTCTAAGCCTAAAGGTAAATATTTTGAGAAGTTTTGCCAAAATCAATTTAGAAGGTTTTCTTTTTATTGTACTTACATGAGAATGAAAAAAAAGTTAATTTTCTCACTCTGACAAAAATCCCTCTAGCATCTGTTTGCACTCACATTACTCAAGAGAAGTTAGTTATAAACCTGAAACTTGATAGGACTGGAGCTTTTAGTGTGGAAAAAAAAATCAAAACAAATTTGTAAAATTTTTTCAAGTTTTTTGGAAGTTATAATGGTTTATACTTATAAGTTTGTGAAATGTATTACAGATTTTTGTTCAACTTCTCTAGTGAATAGCATTGCAGATTAGTGGGCTGAATATAGAATTAACGTTAGAAATTCTCAAATCTAACTTTGATCTTTGCTGTCAACTTCCTTTAGCTTTGCTTTCTCAATCTCTATTCCTTAAAAAAAGGGGAGAAAATAATAGTTGTTAGTTTGGTACCCTGAGCTGTTGTGAAATGTGAGTAGCTATTTGATCAATAATTTTCTGAGGAGATATATATATATATATATATATATATATATATATATATATGAGTTTACTGAGTCTCATTTAGAAGTTATATTTAAAACACATTAAGATAATGAACTAGAATCCATAGAAGGGGATTACTTTCAATTCAGCTACCCTTTACATGCAGTCTGCATGGTCCCCTGGGAATAAAATCTTCATCCTATTATTCCATAAAATTGATCATAGTGATTTCTTTTTTTATTTTTTAATATTTAATTAATTTTGAGAGAGAGAGAGAGACAGAGCAGGAGTCGGAGAGGGGCAGAGAGAGAAAGAGACACAGAATCTGAAATAGGCTCCAGTTCTGAGCTGTCAGCACAAAGCCTGATGAGGGGCTTGAACCCACGAACTGCAAGATCATGACCTGAGCCGAGGTTGGCCACTTAACCAATTGAGCCACGCAGGTGTCCCAATTACAGTGTTTTCTGACTCTGATCCAATTCCAATCCCTTTTGACATAATTTACTTGGCTCTTACTAGTAAGGGCCAATATAAGGAAGGAGTTTTTGCCACTGAAATTTTTAATCTTTTCTCGATAGCAAAAACCGAAGTCAAAACCCTTTCAATAATTCCTGCCTAGTGACCTAATGCTAGAATTTAGACTTCTGAGTTTTCAGTTTCACTGTTAGTATACTTAATTTGCTAACTATAGTATCATAAACATAGAGTTGTGAATAAAGTTTTCTCCACCATCTAATTTATTCAGTAGAATTGATAATCTTGAGAGTAGTCCTTCTGTTTTGGCTCCCAATACACATTAAGGTTTTAGATCAAATGAGGACACATTGACATCAGTGACATACCATCTCTACTCCTTCTGCGATAACAGCAAAATTCACCACATTGAGTTCTTAATATAGCCGCCTGAATTGCATCTAATCTACTTTCAACGTTATTCTCACTGACCCATATGTTTGGCAACCAAAACCAATTACAAGCCTTATTAAAGCTTGATACAATAGAAATGTTATTTTACTGGCACCTTATTTTGTGCCCATGCTACTTTAGATTTACATTTGTTCACTATGGGCCATATGATGCCCTATCATGGGGAAAAATGAAACCGAAAATTCAGTGGAATCTACTTGAGAAAAACAAGAGTGCAATTTGCCACACAGCATGCCCTCCGATATGCACAAACAAGAACTTGTCATAACCATCTGTAGCTCTGTTTACACGAAGATACACGCAGGCCAAAAACCAGAGGAAGTCTGTCTGCATTAATAAATGTGTGGCAGAAGAGCTTGCAAGAAATACATCTTTAACAGATACAGGAAAGTCTGTTTTCAAGTGCAAGGGAACTTGGAATCAACAAAAGTTTACCATCAGCCCAAGTTTGTTTTTATTTTTCAAATATATGCCATGATATCAAACAAATGTACTGGTAGCAGTAGAAGTCATTAAAATAATGACACATATTATTGGCACATACATCCATTTCTGACAATTTGATTTGCTGGTGCTTTAATAATGATAATATGATAATGATAACATAGATTGAAATTTACTGTGTGAAAGAAATAGGGTTGCTTCCCTGGCTCTATCATTTTAATCCTCAAAACTATACATGTACTAGTAGTTTCCTCATTTTACACATGGAGGGACTAAGGTGCTTACCCAAGGTCGCGATGGTGGCACACAGAGACAGAACTGCTGTTAGATTCTAGGCAAACAAATATATCTCCCTAAAGTCTGGCAATGAGTTACAAGAGAATGAAGACTCCAGGTTAGGGAACTGTTAAAGGGATAACGGCATCCTGTTACTCAGATATTTATTGAGTAACAGGCAATGGACATTTGTAGCTAACACCATGTTGATTATGCTTGGGGTATAACATGTGTCTCTTCATAGAAAATAATCTTAAGATGTAGATGCCAAATCTAGTACTGTTTGTACTGAATCACAAAATTCATTGATATTTTACTTAATTTTAAAATAATTAACATTAAACATCTCCATCATGACCTGTAAGAACATAAATGATATATGTGTATTCTCAACCACATTGTCTACTCTTTCTATCCTTTGCTCATTCCTTCATGGTCACGTTGTCTAGGTCCGTTCCTACCTTAGGATGTTTGGAATGCTGTCACCACAGATATTTTTCATGGTTCTTTCAACTCCTTGCAGATGTTGCTCAACTGTTACCTTCTCTATGAGATTTTCTCTGGTTATCCAATCTAAATATGTAGTTTTCCTCCTTGTTATGTACTTTCCATGGTTTATTTTATTTGTTAGCATTCATCATGATCTAACAAAATGTATACTTACTTGTATATTCACTTTTTATTATCTGCATCTCTCACTAGAATGTAATCTCCATGAGGGTAGAGAATTCTGTTTGTGGTGCTACGTCAGAAAGTTCCTGACAAACGGATACTCCATAAATTCTTGAATGAGTGAGAATGGATGAATGAATGAGTATATAACATAATCTCTCATTGTAATTATCTAAGATTTCTCATTGTAATTATCTAGGATTCGTTCACTCTAGAAAATTATTTCTCAGAATCTCCCTTCTCTTAGATATATTCAGTCTTTCCATATCATATTCTAAAGATGCCATATTCTGAAGTGACCTCCCTCTGAAACTTGTAGCCCCAACACTTAGCACAACAAGTGTTATTAAAAAATGACCAGGGCCCATTCCAAGGTACATTCCTTTTTGATCAGTTTTTTTTTTTTTTTTAACTTTTCTATGAACAAATTTCACATTTAGTCATTTTGGCAAAGCCACCAAAGCATACATTTATCTCGTTAATATATAGAATTGTACTTTGATCAATTAATCACAGAATTCACAAACTCTACAAATATCTTTAACCCTAAGCTTGTACTTGAATATGTCCTACTGGCTTTATTTCAAAGATTGGCTAAAAATCCTATAGAGTTTTGCATAATTTTATAATAGCAAGACATAATTTATAAGAAATATTTTCTTAGTGCCTGGGATTCATATTTTTGTACATTTCAATTTTGGCTATTATAGACACTCAATGTTTATCATAAATGTTGCAAATGTTCATGTTTGTAATAGGGATTTCTTTTAGTACTTTCATCAAAATTAAATCCAAAGCACTTTCATTACAAACAACATAATAGAGAGCAGGACATTTCATTGATGCTTGATTAATTAACAAATGCAGAGAAACCTCCCAGGATACCCTCCTCCTACAACCCTGTTCAGCAATTTCCTTCATTCTGTTTATATGAAAACGTTCCAAAAATAACTCATGGAGAAGTTAAAATTTCATTAATTTCATAGAAAACATTAATTTTTCCTACTACTGCTTTAAACATAATAAAGCATGAACTAGCAAATTCTCACATTTTAAGGATGCCAACATGATCCCTAAAGTGGAAAAAAAATTTTTAAAGGGGGTGCCTGGGTGGCTCAGTTGGTTGAGTGATTGGTTGAGCACCCAACTTAGCTCAGGTCATGGTCTCAGGGCATGTGAGTTTAAGCCCCAACATGCATCTGAATCTGTGCTGACAGCTCAGAGCCTGGAGCCTGCTTCAGATTCTAGATCTCCCTCTTTTTCTGCTCCTCCCCTGCTCACACTCTCTCTCTTTTTCTCTAAAATAAATAAACATTAAAAAAAATTTAAGTGGTAAAAAACATAACTCATATCAAGGATGATAGTCATTAAGAACTCTTTTGGAAAACCTGGCTGGCTCACTAGGTATAGCATATGACTCTTGATATTGGGGTCATGAATTTGTGACCCACATTCACTTAAAAATTTTAAAGACATAAAGAGCTCTTTAAAAATATTTGTGATATGTCTGAGTGGAAGAATATCAAATTTCTTTTGTTTCAGACCTTACCCCTCTTTCCCAGTTGGAAACTCTCTAACAATAAATTAGTTAAAATGATCTTTTAGCAGCTACAGACAAATAACATTAATTAATGTTAGCTATGTAAAGTGTTCATGATTTCCTTTGACCCCTAGCAAAAGGCACTACAATCACCAATGATTTTATATTGGGAGCAATTTTCATGACCTGTACTGCTTTCCTCTGATGTAGATCACTCTAATTATAACTTTTCTTTTAGAACTCTTTAGAAAGGCTTTCCTCATGGATCTCCCTCTTCCAGTATAGCTGCATCCATTTTTCTTTTCTTTTTTTTTAAGTTTTTATTTATTACTAAAGTTTATTTATTTATTTTGAGAGAGAGAAATAGGGCAACAGAGAAAGAGAGAGAGAGAGAGAGAGAATCCCTAGCAGCCTCCGCATTGTCAGAGCAGAGCCTGACGCGGGGCTCAGACTCACAAACCATGAAATCACGACCTGACCCGAAATCAAGCATTGGACACTTAACCAGATGAGCCATCCAAGCACCTCTGCATCCAGTTTTCTTATCCACTATTCTCACACACTCCAGAGGAGCTACCAATAGGCTCCTACCAATTTGATCTCAGTTAGTTTTGTAGCCCTTAGGGCAGAAAATTCACAGTATCAGATGATTTTAGTATAAAGCAGACCTTGGTTTGAATGTCAGTCCTGTTAAATTGTATCGAGCAAATAATTTAATTCAAAGCTCTGATTTCCTCATCACTAAATGTTTGTAATGAGCAATGAATGAAGATAATATATAATCATATGGCATGTAGGAAGTAGTTGATAAAGACTATCTCATTAATTATTAAGCTATAAATTAGTTATGACCTTATTTACAAGTTCATACTCATTATCACCTTCATAATGGTTAAGGTACAGATAATAATAAAATATTACTTATCAAGTAGTAGAACTATTACCTTTATAATTAATTATTGACATTGTCTGAAGATAATATTCACTGACATTAATACTATGACTGGAGTAACCTCCAAACTAGTCTGTATGTCTGAAGTCAATTCACTCCAGAAACAGACTCTGAGAGTGACGTTTGTGTGCAGGTTAATTATTGGTGAGTTCTCTCTGGAACAGTATCTGTGATGATGTGAGGGAAGCTGCACTAGTAGAGGGAAAAGGGAAACTGTGATGCATTTGCAAGACAGTTTCTATAGAGGCCTTGGCTGATCCTGTGAGGGATTCTGGAGCAGGGACGGGACTTCAGAGCTGTTCTCTCTCAATCAAGACAAAGGGGGAAGGCCTTTGTACCCCAACATAGATTTTCAGGGAGGGAGCATAGTTCTCCCTGAAAGGGAGACAGCTCCCTTCTGGGCAAGTTAATTCCTAAAGAGGGACTCAGCTGTGAGCTGTCAGTAGCCAATATTTCTGGTAACTAGAAGGATGAGTGCCTGGGTTCTAAATGGGGGTTTTGGGTATTGTCCTAGAACATCCACTGCCAAATTGATACATTTCATAGGTATGTGTGTGTGTGTGTGTGTGTGTGTGTGTGTGTGTGTGTATACAGACACACACACACACACACATATATGTATATGATACATTTCATAGGTATGTGTGTGTGTGTGTGTGTCTTTGTGTGTATATATATATATACACACACAGACACACACATAGACACACACACACACACATATATATATATATATATATATATATATATATATATATATATTCTCAATCATTATGTACTGTTTAGCATTTTTTTTTAAGATTTCATTTTTTTAAAGTAATCTCTACACCCAACATGGGGCTGGAACTCACAACCTTGAGATCAAGAGATGCATGCTCTACCAACTGAGCCAGCCAGCTGCCCCCTGTTCAGCATTTTAATATAAAAGTATGAGAACAAAATCAAGAAGAAAACATGCTTTTTAAATTGAAAATTTACTATAAGTGTATAAGTGTAGATGATATAGATGTATCATATTTATCTATCATCTATCTATCATCCATCTATCCATCTACCTTTCATTTTCCTTCAGAATTGTAACTTAAAAGAACCCCATAATTTCAATATTAGCTTCCTTCCAGTAATCCTTAGTAGAGAGTAGGATAGTTTTCTCGACAAGTCTCACTTTTGTCCTAAAGTAATGATCAGAATCCAGGTTTGAACAAAGACAAAGAGCCTACACATATGGGCTTTGAATATAAATCTTAATAATTTCAGTTCATCCACATGAGAAGACTTTATCAAAAGCAGTACTTTGTTTATTATACCAACAATTTCATGACATTTGCAATTTACATATAATAGCAAAGATCATTTACTTATTTATTTAAACTTCTTAATTTTGTTCTCTTGAAGGCATTAAGCATATTGACTTTTTTCCATGACATTAATATTTATATCTTTCATATCAACACTCTTGAATCTTCATCTATGATATTTAAAAAAAAAAGTAAATGGATGAATTTCAGACCACTGCCGTTGTTTGTAGGTCTATATTTATAGAATCAAAGGGGTCATTGCTTATCTTGTCCTGCACATTGCTGAGCTAATGTTAAGTATGCATTTCCTTTGAAGTCAGTGG
This sequence comes from Panthera pardus, assembly GCF_024362965.1. Classification (NCBI taxonomy): domain Eukaryota; kingdom Metazoa; phylum Chordata; class Mammalia; order Carnivora; family Felidae; genus Panthera; species Panthera pardus. The sequence goes on along the minus strand of NW_026526991.1, from coordinate 44,123,732 downwards.
AGTCTCGGTTCTTAGATATTCTATTTTATGGCATAGAGCAAAGTAAGAAACTTACTATCAAGAATATCTTTGTAGAATATCTTCTTAAGACATATTTTTATGGTGTTTTTTTTAAGCCAGTAATTGATTTTGCCTAGCTAGGAAAGACACAATCTAAGTATAAACAAAGTCTTTCCATTTTATTAAGAGAGAATTAGCCTCCTATTTTTGATATGTGAAGAGCCAGTCTACTTTCATCTCAGTCTGAAGTTGGTCTGGATTATTCCAGGCAATTATCTTGGTGTTTTATGTTATGTTATTAGTTTAAAAAAATAACTTGTAGTGCAGATATTGTTATCCACTTTACAAATACAAAAAAAAAAATTGAGGATCTGAGAGGTTGAGTTTCTTGTTTTAAGTCAATAGTTAGGCCATTCTAACCTAGGCAAACCTGAATTTGTCTGGGGTCTGTCATGACTTCCCTTAACCCTAAATGTGATTACAGGATAACAATGGGATAAAAAAATGCAAATGCATTTTTGTGAATTAATTTACATGACATCCATTTGTTCTTGATTCTTAAATGTTCTAGACTCCTGGCATTTAACCTGAGGAAAAAGAGAGTACTCATTCTTTTCAGTAACTGAGTAGAAGTTGTAAGTTATTTATTTTTACCTATTTCCATACATATAAATGAATACACACACACACACACACACACACACACACACACACACACAGTCTACACACAATAAATGTCTGACATATAGGGAGTCTATTTGAAGGAGGCATATTTTATATTTTAAGATATAAAATATAAATGTATTTAAGTATATTTAAAACATAAAATATAAAAATAAGGCATAAGTATATTTTAATGAATACAAATACAGTAAAATCTAGGATTGTGAGTAACTCATTTCTGCAAGATGAGCAAACATTTCTAATAAATTTTAACTTGATAAACAGGCAATAGGAGTAGTACTTGCAAAACGAGTAGTATGTGATGCTGAATGTCACATGATCATAACTGAGCCAATGATTCTTCTCTCCCTCTCTCTCTCTCTCTATCTCTAGCTGCAGAGGAGGAGAAATCCCTCATTTCAAATAAGGCTAGGTGATGTGAAAAATATGGGAAACAGTGCTAAATTTTGTAGAAAAGCACCGCCCAAATAAGGCTGTAGCAGTGCAAGCAATGAATCTGTTTAACAGCAATGCAATGTCACATTTCTGTGAAATCCTCAAAGGGAGGCAAAAGCAAGTGTCGTTGGATAGGTTCTTTGTTAAAGTTGCGCGAAAAGAAAAAGATTCCATTAAGCCAATATACGGCAGCGATTCCATTAGTGATAGTGAAAGTTGTCCTACACAATAACCCTCCTCTCTCTTGTCTCCCTCACATCATCCACAAAGGTATTCAAAGGTAAGTGCAGGTTAATTGGTTTATTTTTCTTTATATTTTGTATTTTCTTTATTATTTTGTATCTTATTACAGCATAGTAGCCATTTTTACATTAATATTTTTGGATTGTGGAACGAATCATGTAAGTTTCCATTATTTTTTACGGGGAAATTGATATGAAAGTGCTTTGCATTACAAGCATGTCTCTGGAAAGAATTATGCTTGAAAACCAAGATTTTACTGTATCACATTTGGATTTTTAAAATTCTTGGTATTCTAACTATGATTTGTGTGAACTGGACAAATTATTTAATCTTTTTAAATCTCAATTTTAGATCTGTGAAATGGAGATAATCATTATAAGATTACTCTAGGAAATATAAATAATACTTCTTGGCCATCTTTTGTTTAGTAATAAATAAATTCTAGCCATTAGCAAAATTATATATTGAAAGATGTTTATAATTTGAAGAAGTTTAAGTAGACTTACTTCACTGTGTCTCAATCTAGTTAGTAAAAATAAAATTTAAGTTATAAAAATTAAGTGACAAAAGACTTGTAAAAAAGCACAATTCTCTCATTTGCACATGTTTTTACATAGAAATACAATCATTTCTACAGTTTTAATGAAGTTACATATTTTGGAAACAGTTTTGATTAGCTATTTTTTCCAATTGCCAAATCATATTTATAAAATTGCAGAAAGTCTCTCAACTTGATTGGAAAAACACCAGAGAACTAATTAAATATAACATTAGATTCATCATGTTAGTACATTGTAGGCTGCATGTAAATTAGATTAAAAACAAAATTCAACTTGCCAATCTGAAAAAGGATTTTCCTCTAAACATTCTCAAAAGAACATATATATTAATAGAATATTGCATATACTTATTTTTAGAGAAAAAATTTTTTTCTAAAGCCTAACAAAACACTAAATTATCCCTATCAAAATTCACAGAGAGGCATTGGTAACAATGCTATTCAGATATTAAATAGGACGCTTTGTTATAAGTTCAATTCTTTTTCAATTGTTTTTTCTCTTTGCTTTCACACTTAATGCTCAACAATATTCATAGAGTAGATGTTCTGTTCTCAGAACCATGAAAACTATAAACAAACAGAGTAGTAGAGTAGTAGAGTAGGAGAATAAAGACATGTGATGATAACATCAGAATAATTCCTAAACCCTAAGAATAATACCTGAAATTTGTATAGGATTAAACAGTTGAACTCAGTGTTAAAGTATAGTTTTGAATCAGACACAAACTAAAAGCAGAAAGAAAAGCATACGTAAAGACACTATGGCAGGAGATATAGAGCATGTTTATAGAATGCCAACAATTTGGAATTGTTATATAAGGTGTAGAGATGTATTTTCCATGAGACAAATCCCCATGATTCAAGCATCCTCACTGACATAGGCTTCATCCAAGAACCCAGGAGATACAATGTGTCATATATATATATATTTAATTACAAAATTGATATATTTTGGATATAACCAGTTTGGACCACTGTTCCTCTCTATTCTAACTTCTCTGTGATACTTTCCCTCATGCCATGTTGGACTGAAGGGGTGATTGCTATTTCTGTTATATGATTAATGGGAACTGGAGTGGGTATACACTGCTTGACTTAGTTGGACATATTTTTGTGATTTGAAATCACTTGTACATATTGCTAAGTTATTGCCAGTCATCTTGTTGTAGGAGTGGTTTTCAAGGGTTCTTGCTGTACAACATATAACCCCATGTTGAATTATAACATGAAGGTATAACATTAGTTTCTTTCCTAGGTTTTGTGATGCTTCTCTTATTTGTAATATTTTTTAAAAATTTTCAGTGTTTTCTGTGCCTAACATATGCATTTTAAGTAAATACGCACTTTCATACCTACTTGGAATCTTATTTTTCTCAAAAAAGCCTCTCCACCCACAACCCCTCAATTGTTTAAATCTCAGTCACCACAAAATCTATCTACTGAGAGGATCATATGGTTCTTATCCTATCTTTTATTAATGTGGTGTATTATGTTGATTGATTTGTGAATATGGATCTACACTTGCAACCCAGGAATAAATCCCACTTAATCATGGTGAATGATTCTTTTAATGTAGTGTTGGATTTAATTTGCTAGTATCTTGTTGAGAATTTTTGCATCCATGTTCATCAGGAATATTGGCCTGTAGTTCTCTTTTTTAGTGGGATCTTTGTTTTTGGAATCAGGGTAGAGCTGCCCTCATAGAATGAGTTTGGAAGTTTTCCTTCCATTTCTATTTTTTTTTTTTTTTTTTTTTTTGGAACAGTTTGAGAAGAATAAGTATTAACTCGTCTTTCATTGTTTGGTAGAATTCCCCTGTGAAGCCATCTGGCCCTGGACTTTTGTTTGCTGGTTTGTGATTACTGACTCAATTTCTTTGCTGGTTATTGGTCTGTTCAAGTTTTCTATTTCTTCCTGTTTCAATTTTAGTAGTTTATATGTTTCTAGGAATTTATCCATTTCTTTCAGAATGTCCATTTTGTTGGCATATAATTTTTCATTATATTCTTTTAGGATTATTTGTATTTCTGTGGTGTTGGTTGTTATTTCTCCTCTATCATTTGTGATTTTATTTATTTGGGTCCTTTTTCTTTTATTTTTGATAAATATGGCTAGCAGGTTATCAATTTTATTAATTTTTTCAAAGAACCAGCTCCTGATTTCATTGATCTGTTTTCCTGTTTATTTGTTTTTAGTTTCTATACCACTTATTTCTTCTCTAATCTTTATTATTTACCTTCTTCTGCTGGCTTTAGCCTTCATTTGTCGTTCTTTTTCTAACTCCTTAGGTGTGAGTTTAGGTTGTCTATTTGAGATTTCTTGCTTCTAGATGTATACCTGTATTGTATACTTCCCTCTTAAGACCACTTTTACTGCATCTCAAAGGTTTTGGGCTGTCATGTTTTCATTTGTTTTCATGTATTTTTAAATTTATTCTTTAATTTACTGGCTGACACATTCATTGTTTAGTAGGATGCTCTTTAATTTCCATGTATTTGTGGTCTTTCCAAATTTTTTTCTTGTGGTTGATCTCAAGTTTTATAATGTTGTGGTCAGAACCCTGTGGTCAGGGTACGATGTGAATCATTTTGTACTTGTTGAGGCCTGATTTGTGACCTAGTATGTGATCTATTCTGGAGAATGTCCCATGTGTATTTGAAAAGAATGTATATTCTGCTGCTTTAGGATGAAATGTTCTGAATATATCTGCTAAGTTCATTTGTTCCAGTGTCATTCAAAGCCATTTTTCTTTGTTGATTTTCTGCTTACATGTCTGTTATTGATGTAAGTGTGGTGTCAAAGTCTCCTACAAATTTTGTATTATTATCAATGAGTTATTTTATATTTGTTATTAATTGTTTTATACATTTGAGTTCTTTCAAGTTGGAGGCATAAATATTTACAAATATTAGTTCTTCTTGTTGGATAGTTTCCTTTATTATGATACAGTGCCCTTCCTCATATCTTGTTACGGTCTTTGGTTCAAAATCTAGGTTGTCTGATATAAATATTGCTACTCTGGCTTTCTTTTGACATCTATTTGCATGATATATGTTTCTCCATCCCCTCAATTTCAATCTGCAGGTGTCTTTAGGTCAAAGTGAGTCTCTTGTAGTCAGTATATAGATGGGTATTATTTTTTTGTTTGTGTTTTTTAATCCATTCTGTTACCCTATGTCTTTTGATTGGAACATTTGGTGCATTTACATTCAGAGTCATTCTTGATAGCTATGTATTTAGGGCTATTTTATTATTACTTTTGTCATTGTTTCTGGAGATTTTCTCTGTTCCTTTCTAGTCTTTGTCACTTTTGGTCTCTCCTTCCCACTCAAAGTCCTCTTTAATATTTCTTGCAGGGCTGGTTTAGTGATCATGAACTCCTTTACTTTTTGTTTGTCTGGGAAACTATCTCTCCTTCTATTCTGAATGATAGCTGCTTGATAGAGTATTCTTGGCTGCAGATTTTCTCCATTCAGCAAATTGAATATATTATGCCTTTCACTTCTGGCTTGCCAAGTTTCTGTGGAGAGATCTGGAGCTAACTTTATGGGTCTTCCCTTATAAGTTAGGGACTTCTTTTGTCTTGCTGCTTTTAGGATTTTTTCTTTATCACTACATTTTGCAAATTAACTGCAATATGTCTTGGGGATGGTCTACTTTTGTTGATTTTGGTGGTAGTTCTTTGTGCTTCCTAGATTTGGATATCTGTTTCCTTCCCCAGGTTAGGGAAGTTTTCAATTGTTATTTCCTCAAATAAAACTTCTGCCCCTTTTCTCTTTCTTCTTCTGGGATTCCTTTGATACAAATGTTATTAAATTTTATGGAGCCACTGAATTCCCTAAGTCTACTCTCGTGATCCATCATTCTTCTTTCTTTTTTGTTCAATTTCATTAATTTCCATAATTCTATTTTCTACATCAGTTATTCATTCCTCTGCTTCTTCTATCCTTGTGGTCATTATATCCTGTCAGTTTCAAATATCAGTTATTGCATTTTTCATTCTTCCTGATAGTTTTTTAACTCTTTTATGTCTGTAATAAGGGTCTCCCTGATGACTTCCATGCTTTTCTCAAGGCCAGCAACTATTCTTATGATTGTTGTTTAAAAATTTTTTTTTAACGTTTATTTATTTTTGAGACAGAGAGAGACAGAGCATGAACGGGGGAGGGTCAGAGAGAGGGAGACACAGAATCTGAAACAGGCTCCAGGCTCTGAGCAGTCAGCACAGAGCCCAACGCGGGGCTTGAACTCATGGACCGCGAGATCATGACCTGAGACGAAGTCGGTCGCTTAACCGACTGAGCCACCCAGGCGCCCCATGATTGTTGTTTTAAATTCTCCATCAGACATATTACTGATATCTGCTTCAATTTGATCTCTGGCTGTGATCTTTTCTTCTTTCATTTGGGATGAATTCCTCCATCTTGGCATTTTGTCTAGGTCTCTGTCTTCTTCTCTGTGTTAGAAAAGCCTGTTAACTTTCCTGTTCCTGAGTGTAATGACTTTATAAAGAAGAGGTCATGTAGTGTCCAAGGCCTGGAACTGCATATGTGTTGTGTGCACTTTGTTACTGTGCTTTGGCTCTTCTATCCCTCAGGTCAGTTTTCTGCATAGTTTCTCCTTGCCTGCAGTGGAGTGTGTTTGGACCTTGGCCAGAGTGTGGTGAGTTTTAACTAGGTGTGCTCTGGTCTGCTTGTTAAATTAGACCTTATGCTTCTTCTACTAAACTGAAGCCTTGCAGAACTCTATGGTTGGTAGACATGGTGTGTGCAGGGGTTTGTGTTAGTTTTCTGGGGAAGGGGCCCACTGAGCTGGTCCTTAGGCACACTTGCCCGAGAAAAGCAGTACCAGCAGAGCACAGGGTGGCAGGACTTTGTGTAAGCAGTTTAGACAGCCAGTGATGGTACAGTGCTTTTTACTGAAGACGGTTTATGCTGAGGAGGTGGGGGAGGGAAATGGCATCAGTCAGATTCTTTGTCTCTGGAGACCAGAGTCCATGCTTGCTGCTCTCATGAAAGCACTCCCAGAATAGCAAATAGTTTTCCGTTTTGCATCCCATGCTTTTTTCAAATTGTTATTTTTATGTTGTCTGTCTCCAGGTTACTTGCCTTCCTGGAACAGTGCATGCACTTTGTATCCCAGCCAGGCCTGCTGACTTTGAAAGCTCCAAACTTTAGGGACTTAGTGTGGAGAGAGTGCCTGTGCTTGTCTTCTGGGAGAGGGTCTCACCATACTGTGATGAATGCAAATTTGACTGAGAAAGGCAGTCATGCCAGAACTCAGGGGCATGAGGTTTGGAGCAAAGCAGGTTAAACAGCCAGTGACTGGGTTAGCTGCCCTCAGCAGGTGTCTCCACTCCTATGCTGAGGGGAGGGGGAGTGAAAGACACCTCTCACAGATGCAGGAAGAATGAAGTCTCTCCCCAGGCACCTTAGGCAATCCTCAAATCATGCTGTCTGCCTGGGGTTGCTTGCTTGCTTTCTCACCAGGTGTAGGGCAGTGCCCTCAGGTCTCTATCCCAGTCAAGCTTACAGACCTCTAAAACTCCAGTCTTTGAGCTTGGCTGATTGCAAAAACTCACAAAATCAGCCTTCTCATTTTCCCCTCCTATGGCTTTGAGGAAGTGTTCTTGTGCATTCTCTTGCATTTCTCCATGACCAGGGCTCCCTCCCCACTGTAGCATCTGTGATCTGTTTCTCCCTCAAACCATATCTCTGCACTTCCTGCCTTCCTCAATATGGCCTCTTGTCTCCCTCTAGTTGTGCAGTTTGTTCTGTCAGTCCTCATGTTGATTTCTTGGGTATTTAGAATGGCATGATAGTTATCTGGCTGTATTCAAGGGATCAGGCAAGGCTAAGGTCTTCTTACTATGTCACTATCTTAGCTCCTCAGGCACCACAAAATGTATATTTTTTCCTAACCATTAGTTTTACAGATGACGAGACATGAAGAAACATGGGAATGAGATTATAAATATGGGCAGAAAGTACCTTTTAGAGGACTGTGTGCCACTGAACCATGTTTGAATGGCTGATAGGCCAAGTTATGTCCTCTGTGTGTTATTGTACTATACAGAACACAAGCTGAGAATCATATTTACAGGCAAACAATTATAATCAACTTGATATTGGGGAACACTAATTTTGAGCTCCAATTTTTACTTCCCCCAAATCCATTTCCAGTCCATTCCCATTAGTAGATCTACATTATAAAAAAAGTGTCTATTAAAATTATTATTTTTAAATTTCATCTATAAGAAATTATGGAACCCTTTTCTCTCTTGTTATATAATTGCCTAAAAGTATCATTATTTTGCCTTTTGACTTGTAAAACATAAAAGGCTATTTACTATCTGGCTCTTTACAGAAAAAGTGTCCCGACTTCTGCTATAAGCAATGGTGAGTCATTGGAGTTCTTTTTAAACCAGAGGATGGTGTTACTAGCTCTGAATTTAGCAAGGACCTAGATGAAAAAAATGCAGAGGTTCTCAACAAAGAGAAAGACAGAGACAGAGACAGAGAGGAAATTTAAATACAAGGACTTTGGTGTAAAAGTTCCTGGCACATAGTAAGATGCTAAGTAAACAATGGCTCCCTATAGTTGAGATAGAATAAGTTTTAGAGAAAGGTGACAGAGATATACAAAATACTGAATGATTCATCATCCAGACTATTTAATAAAAAATATTTAATTCCCATCCAAAATATTTCCTTTTATTAAATTACTGGACAAGTCATGTATATTAGGTGCTTGACATGTGAGCAGGCTACCTCTGGAAAAGTTTGGATGAAGGCAATTTCCAACCATTCTTTTTGTGTAAATTTAATCCAGCACCTTAGGGCAAGAATCCTTAGGTCTGAATAAGAAGTTTTTCTCAGTCAAGGTAGGAGAGTAGCGATAGCTGGGATAAGTGAGCCAGAGACTTATAAGCCAAAACGAGAACATTTACATGAAGTTGATCTTGACTTGGTGCTAGTAGCAAGTGGAGTATCCAACTCTGAAAACGTTTCTCTAATCTCTTGAGTTAAACAGCATCCTAACAGGTTTGCAGAGAGTGACTTGAGGAGGGTGCTGCCTTTTTTTCTAGTCTTAACCTATGTGACACCTTTAATTTCAACCGGCTACATATCTCTCATTGTTTTTATTTATTCAATGCATTAATTGATTGTCAGTTTCACACCAGACACTTTTCCCAGCTCTGAAGACCCTCTTTTGGCTCTTATGCTGCACAAAGATAAATGGGAGAGTCATACACCTAACAACCCAGGGATCAGTGCAATGTAATTATGTGGATAAACACAGACATGAGAGCACATAAGATAGCTCTTTGCCTGAACCATGGGTGAAAGGGGAAAGTTTCCCAGAGCGTGTGAGTTCTAGCTGAGTCCAGAAGAGCAAGTTGGGGTTATTCAGATAAAGTGAGAGAAGGACATCCTGGGCAAGGGAGAATATGTTGTACAGTGAACTAGAACTCATTATAGTTTGTACAGGTCATGACTGTAAAGGTGATTGGATATAATAAAGGTGAGAATGGATAGGTGTGCAGAAGGAGTAGGACACTTCCTCGAAAAGAAAATAAATATTAATAGGCTAAGAATGGTTATAATTTAAGTAAAGAGTGAGATATTTTCTATTCCACTTTCCCCATTTTGTGATTTTTTCCTTGATATTAAAAAAAATGCTGGAAATTTGCCAAAAAGTATGTATGTATTTATACACGGTGACAAATACATGATTTCTAAAAGCTATTATGTATTTCATGAGTAGAAGAAGTTCATACTATCATTTTAAAACAAAAATACATGTGTTTCCTCATTTAAAAGCAATATCAGGCTGAACCTCTTGTTAAGAAGGGAGTATATGGTCCAGACTTTGAAGCATCATTAATACTTCCAAACCCCTACGGTTTCTTTTTTTTAACTGGGAGTCAGTAATTTAGTAGATACATAAAGTACATCTATAACAAATACGCTTAGAATAAATGTCTTAAATGATGTTGAGCATATACAGGTAATAACCTCAACTATCAAATCTATTATTTAATAAACAAATCCTGGGTTTTATTAACATTTGGTAGTAAGTCTCATGAATTTTTAAATTTTACTAGTTTACATAATTTTAAATAACTGGAGTGTGTGTGTGTGTGTGTGTGTGTGTGTGTGTGTGTGTGTGATTTCTCTGTTTAAAAAATAAGGAAGCAAAAAAAAAATAAAAAAAATAAGGTAGCATTTCAGTGTGGCATCTCAAGATACCAGCTTCAAAGGAATGTTCTGTTTAATATAACTGATATGTGCCTTTATATACAGGGGCAGTCTGTAAGTACAACCTACTGTTGCTTTTGTGTTCTTCTGGGCAAATTACTTTTGCTATTTTGCTTCATCCTTTCTTGAATGAGGATACATGCCTTGTTCTGGATACTTCTCTTGGACTCGACACCTGATAAGGTTCAAACTAATAGCAACCTTCACTCCTCTTCTCAACTATTATTTTCATTTGCTCCTCTAAGTAAATGTTCTCTCAAATCCTGAAAATTAGCCCAACCTGGTCCTGACCTGGTAAACCCACTTCCATGGGCACTTACTCCAAATGTACCACTTTTCCAGAGTTCCTGTTGAATTTGTCCTAATGTTAAAGAAATAGGAATGATATTGCATTACGAAAGTCATGAAGAATACATTCTGTAATGAAAATGTCATATATCATTGATCATTTTCTTTATATTGAAGACTAATTACTTTGCTGCTAAGGGAACTTTGCCTAAATGGACTTCCAATTAGTGTCTGGTGATGAGTATGACCTGAAATGTCATCCTCTTTTGGAAATGCTCAGGGAAATGGGAGTTTACTTCCTTTATTCCTGGGTAACATGTAATACAAACTGAGCAGAGCATTTTATTGATAGAAAATTTTCCAACATTTACTTATCAGAAAAGATTTTTGTGCCTTGTTTCTAGGTATTTGTCAGCTGCAGAAGACAGACATAAAACAAATAATTCAAATAAAATGTGACAGATTTCATAATAACGGTAGATATGCTAGACAGTAGATATGCTAAATGAAAGCTTAGGGAAAGGAATGCCTCCCTGAACTGGGGCTGTAGTGAAATTGGGGTGGTCTTTAGAGATGGAAAACTTTCATCAGAAAGGAATTTGGGAAGAAACATTTTAGGCTTGTGGAACATGTAAAGTGTTGTGACATGGAAGGGTGTAAATTTGGAAACAGCTAGTTGGTGTGCTTAAATATAGAGATGGTGTGAGGGGTGGAGATTGGAAAGAAGTGAAGAAAAGGGTTGGGAAGCTATTTAAATTATAGAATCTGAAATTCATACTAAGGATTCTTTTTTTCCTAAATGTGATGACAAGCCATTGAAAATATTAAAACAGAGGAGTTGCATAGAAGTATGTGTTTTTGACAAAGGTCATTCTTGTGGAAATTTGGGAAGTATATATCAAACAAAGAACTTGCAGTTAGAGAGATCAGTTCTGAGTCTATTTTTTGTAGCCCATGTTGATCCAGTGTAAGTCATAAGGCAGTGACAATGGAAAAAGAAAAAGAGATATCCAGTGTCCCAACTGATCTATTCTTAAATTGTTACTTTCTTAAAATCAAACTAGATACTAGATTCCTCTTTTTCAAGCAGAATTTGAATTTTGTCATAGCCATGCACAAAAGCATTCGATGATGTTCAATTACTTATCAAATTAAATCTTTGTCTTCACAGAAAGACTTACATCTTACCTTTTATTTTATTTTTGATTTTTTGTTTCTTTCTTCTACAATCAGCAGTCTAGTCAAACCTGAACTCTTTCTGTACCTTAAAAATATGTTCACATAAACTTCAGCAAATTATTTGGCTTCATTTGCCTCATGTTTATAAACAAAATAACAGATCTACCTGTACAACTGTTAAGAATATTAGATACTAGAATTCTATTTTTGAACGGATTTAATAAATTTAGCACTTTATATTATTATTCCTATTCCATATGTCTACAACTTTTCTCACATTCTGTTCTATATGTAAAATTCTATTTACCCATCTATCCCTGTCAAAATTTGATCTCTCCTTTAAGACCAGAATCAATCCTTAGCTGTACCTTCTCCCTAAATTCCCAATGAAACTGTCGCTTTGTGTTACACTTGTTCCTGAATTTCTCATTACATTCTGTTTTGTATTTAATTATGTTTTTATTTGTCCTCATCCATTTGGCTGTTTTTATTGAAAGAGGAAGTCATGTTTTGCTCATAATGGAAGGAGCATGTTGTAGGTCATAAATATATTCAGTCAGTTTTAAAGGCCATGTGAGAGATTAGAATGCCATTCAGTTACATCATGAGGATGCTAATCTGATAGGATCCAGAAGAGGTTGTTTTTGAGATATTGAAGTGGGCACTCCCAAAGCCTATATGGTTTCATTCTATTTTCTATGTGACTGCAGCAGGACTAATAAATGCTCATTTTGAACTAAGTCAAGTTTCTTACATACTTGGCCATGTACAACTTGGGATGTCAAGGATGGGTAGAAAGTCTAATTATCAATTTTTATTGAGTTTATTTTCTGGCAAATTGTGTATGAGAACCCATTTTTTATGCCTTGAAAAACAGCACACTGCCTTATTGAAGGAGGACTATCAAACCTTTGTCTATAGCTAAGGTTGGTGTGATGATGTTGTATAACCACAATACCTACACAATAGAACATAAAAAAAATAAATAAAAATTGGGATATGGTATGGCTGATAGTGAAAACATTCCATGGATACAGGGATATTAATACCTGGAAATTTAGAAGTCAGAAGGAGTGAATCACGTGTTATATCAGTTGATTCATTAAAGGAAGTCTTTTTCTGGAGAAGTAGATAGGCTGCTTGAGGCAAACCATTTCATGGGTAAAAATTAAAGGTACTGATTACTCCAACACCATACTGGGGCAAGGGGGTCTTTCTGAAGTAGAATTTATGCAGGGTCTCTATTAGTTTCTTAGAGCTGTTGTAACAAAGTAGAACTAATTTGGGTAGTTTAAAACAACAGAAATTTATTATCTCACAGCTCCAGAGGCCAAAAGTTCAATATCAAGGTGTTGGCAGGGCTACCCTCCCTCCAAAGGCAATAGGGAAGGATCCTTCCTTGCTTTCTCCAGCTTCTCATTGCCCCAAGTGTTCTTTGGCTTAGAGATGCATTTCTCCAATTTATGCCTCCATATTTACATGGCATTCTCTCATCTTCCCTCTTTATATACCAGTCACATTGGGTTAAGGGCCCACCCTATTCCAGTATGACCTCATCTTAGCTAATTATATCTGCAATGTCACTATTTCCAATTAAGGTCACATCCTGAAGTTTTAGGGCTTAAAACATCATAACTTTTGGAGATCATGATTCAAGCCATAACAGGGTCCACTCACATGATTCAATCCACAAAGTTGCAGCTGCTTTTACTAAATATTTTGATTTCTTTACTCAAATGTTATTCCTTAATAATTCTGGAAGAGTTTTTCTCCATTCAAGGCTCTCATAATGGGAGCCTATAGGTAACACCTCATCTAGGTTTACTTTGGGGAAAGTGAATCCCTCTGTTCCATGTGGAGATTGACCTAATAGCTTAATGGTTTTCTTTCTTCAGAAACTTGAAATCCCATAGAAGGAGATAATAGATTAGGAAGCTTTTATTTTTTTAAGACTAGGTGTCAGAAATAGGTAAATCAATATAATGAAATGTATTACCAGTTTACCAGCATTTCAAACTGCTAATAGTCCAGATCATCATCTATGACATTTAAATTAGTACATATAAACCTAAAACCATAATTTTTGGCTAATAAATTTGGCAAGGGAAATTTCCAACTCTTTAAAGTCTACCTTAAAAACAACTATACCATAGTAAATTTGCTAAGTGAATTACTGGTTGCTGAACTTTGCTTAGGAATTAAGTATTTGTTTTTAAAGCCTGAGAAGACATGAATATTATAATTAAATTGTGTTTAATAAAACCTTTTTCATGAGAATACTTCTGTGTCTAGTCAATACCATTTCATGACTTTCATATTTATAGATACATTCTAGAAGATTGAAGTGAAGCTAGTGGAGAGGTAATGACTATGACCACTTGGACCATGCCTTTACAGTGTAAATACTGGACTTTTAAATCTTAATAAATAATTAAAGATGTATCTACTGTAGCCATTGTTTATGATATTTTGTTTTGACTTGGCCACTGATACACGTTATTTTAAACCTTGCTAGCTACACTGCCTTCATCCTAATCTATCAAGGTCTCCTTCAGAAAACTCCAACATGAAAAGAAGCTACTGAATTTACAGAAATATAACATAGAATGTGACAGAGATGAACAAGAAGCAGGCTACTGTTGTGAAATAATTCCGTATCTTGTTTTCAAGGAAAAGACATCATTACAGAACAATATTGTAAATAACTTAATTTTGATTTATTAAGTGTTTACGGAAAACATATTAGTATGAAAGTACAGTCTACTCTCCATTTATTGTTCTCCTTGTCTCCTTAGTATATAAAAGTTAGTTGATACATAGTAGACACCCCCTCTTCCCCAAAAAAGCTTTTTTAACTTAATTGAATGCCAATCAAAAAGTCTATTTTAAATATGACAATGACTAGAAATCTAGAAATTTGGGAACTTTTTTTTTCTAAGCTTGTTAAATAAGACTAGTTTCTGGGGTATACTAACTGCTTACTTTCATAAAAATATTGCATTATGTGAAGAAGAGATTACTAACAAGGTAAAAGAGGGAAAATTTCTGCCTATTACTGAATAAATTAATCAGATTTTATTCTTCCCCTTAGAACACTTTTTGATAATGATTAGCATCTGATGGATAATAAGTACAGATTCATAAGACATTTTATCAAAATGTGTAATGTAAAGAAGTTTCTAAAAGCCCTAGTGGGAAATCAATAAGGTGTTGGTATACTGAATTTCATTTAGAGTAAAACATTAAACTATGGTTACTGAGAATAAATAAATATTTTACTTCTGCAGAAGGAACAAAAACGCATAAGGGCATTCTTATAAACAGTTAAGAAAAAAACATAAAGAAGTGATTTCAGAAGTTAATATTTAGTTTTAGAAAGGGTAAAACAAACAACATGATTCTAAACATAGGACTATTTTTAATAAAAGCTGTAATGACAAATGCAGTCTTCTATATTTAGTATCACTATTATATGTAACTTTTAAGTTATAGAATACTTAATATAACTAAAGTCAGCTGTCAATGGAAAATACAGTTGTGTCTGTCATTAAATTTCAAATAAAATCATCCTTCAGTAACACAATTTCTTGTAAGTGTGTAATTGCCTAATTTTAATACATTTGAGAAATATTATCTAAAATTGAACTAGAAGTAGGAAATAGGAAAGTAGGAAAGAAAAAGGAATATAATATTATAGCTTTGTAACTTAAATCCAATATACCTTTGATGTTATTGATAGAATTAGCCTTGCCAACACTTGCATGATGCTTGCGATCCTAGGAACAAGCAATCCATTGGCTGGTAGAAAGACCTCTGAGCCCATTTTGAAACCAGGAAAATAAATTATTATAAGACTTACACATTGAGTCCATGTGTTCTGATCCCAACCCCACTTTTGCATCATCTAGAATATTGAGTTCGTTTTCATTAAAAATATGCTGAGGGGCACCTGGGTGGTTCATTCGGTTAAGTGTACAACTCTTGAGACTCTTGAATTTGGCTCAGGTGTGAGATCAAGCCCCACCTAGGGCTCTACACTGACAGTATGAAGCCAGCTTGGGATTTTCTCCCTCTCCCTCTCCCTCTCTTTCTGCCCTTCATCCTCTCTCTCTCTCTCTCTCTCTCTCTCTCTCAAAAATAAATAAACTTAAAAAAAAGTACACTTATCTTTAAAAAAAAAAATTTTGAATACAGGAATGAATCCAAGATGTTCTTCATCTTGTCTCCACAATCCAATTACTAATTTTAAAATGCCAAATGATTATTGATGTTATGAAAAGGGTAAAACAGACAAAATTAAAGATAATAAACAATGGGGGCACCTGGGTGGCTCAATCGGTTAAGCATCCAACTTCCGGTCAGGTCATGATTCAGTGGTTCCTGGTTCAAGCTCCGCGTCAGGTTCTGTGCTGACAGCTGGGAGCCTGGAGTCTGCTTCTGATTCTGTGTCTCCCTCTCTCTCTGCCCCTCCCCTACTCACACTCTGTCTCTCTGTCTCTCAAAAATAAATAAGCATTAAAACATTTTTTAAAAAAGATAATAAACAATGATGATTAAATACTTACTCCCATATAGCCACAGTCTGACATAGCTTTGCAAAAACCAGGAGTTCTATTATGCACTATAAGGGGAGAGTACCAAAGGTCCCCAAACTTGAAATATATTGCTATGAATTTACCAGAAAATACCACCTATATTCACTTCTTGATAAAAACAACACAACTTGATTGATAAGAAATCATAAAGAAAGCCATGCCAGGTCTGGAAAGGGTTCCCATTCTCAGTTTTTATATAACATATTCTCAAACTTCCAATACTGTTTGATAAAATCTAAATATATATACTGCTAATTTCATTATTAATGAAAGAAGGTAGAGTCATTTCAATTTAAACAAACAAAAATTAACACAAGATACTTCCAAATACTCACATCATCAAATACATTTTAAAACCAAGAAATAAGTAAGATTTATTGTTTACATTACAGGAAAAATAAGAGAAGCTCTTTGTATATTGCTAATAATGTATTCATATATTATTCATATATAAGGCAAATCACTTTTCAGCTCACATATATAATGATATTTTGTGATTTATAAATGAATCTATAATGTATAAAACACTGCTAAATTTAATATATGAAAAACAAAACTAGACCTTGCCCTAAGGATCTTCTAGTCTAATAATTTTGACCTAATTATTGTTTTACATTTAGATTATTAGAATATTTGTTGATTAGCCATATCTTTATTTTGGCAATAAATAATGTAACATTATTGTTTCTGGTGGATAAGCTAAAAGAGGGAAGATACCGTGGCATTTTTACATACCTGTCTATTTATATATTTACAGAGGACAAGCTTGAGTTCCTTCCATTATACTAAACTTCCATGCACTCCTAATCTAAATATCTTATAATATATATTTAGTATAATATGAAAGCAACAAAAATTAAAAAAATAAAAGCAGCAAAATAAAATAACAGATTATCTTCAAAGAATAACAGCATAATTTACAGGTGGCTTCCTAACTTAGCAAAGTTGCAGGATACAAGGTTACTAGCCAAAAAGGCGAAATAATCTGAATATCCATAAAATAAGGAATGAATAAGCAAAGTATATTTTATCCAGACAATGGAAAGCAACTCATTATTTAAAAAGAATAAGCTAGTGATATATTAAACAATGGGTATGAATCTCAAAATAACTGTGTTGAATGAAATAATTCAGACAAAAAGAGTACATATAGTATAGCTCATTATGTATGTATTTCTAGAAAATACAAACCAATATACAGTGACAAGAAGCAGATTGGTGGTGGCCTTGGAATGAGTGGCATGCAGAGGAGCACGAGGGAGAATTAAACAAACTTTTTGACCTGATGGATTTGTTCTCTATCTTGACTGTAGTGACAGTTCACTGGATGCATACATATGCCAAACTTACAGTTTGTCACATGTTATTTGCCACTTACATGCCACTTCCACCACAATAAATTTATTTTTAAAAAGAGGTTGAAACATTGCAAAATATACTTAGTTCTTAGGGAAAACAAGAAAGTGAAAGTCAATGAATTTGCTTCTGTTTTAATGGAGAAGACATAAATACAAACAGGTGAATTACTGTCAGCTTGGGAAGTGCTAGGAGAGGAGTGTGGACAACATTTTGTGGGTTTCAAAGGGAGGAGCAAATACCTCTACCTGGGAAAGTTAAAGAGAAACTGCTTACTTAGTTGAGAATTCGTTAGTATTTTGGTTTTGCTTGCTTGTATACCACTGAAATCCTAAAAATGGCCAGTTGAAGAGAGGACAGAAATAAAAGCCTTGGAATGTATTGAATCCTTTTCCAAAAGGCAATGGTTCCTGGTGGGATTGGTCCTGCCCTTAGGAGTTTTTGGAATGTAGTGAAACCAAGGGGGTGACTAGTGAAGCCCTACTGACATCTAGTACATAGGACTAGAGTTGCTGGATGACCTCCACTGGTAGGACAGTTAAAACAAACAAATAAACAAACCTAACAAAAACAAATACTAAAGAGTCTTTTTATCTTTCTTCCTTTCTTCTTTCTTTTAACTCTCTCTCTCTCCTTATCTATGTATCTCTATCTATCATCTATCTATTATGTGATCATAGGCAAAATGCTTTAATTCTCTATCTTCTAGATTCCTAATTTATAAAGTTATCCCACTTCATAGGATTGCCTTGAATATTAAATAAGATCATATGTAAAGAGTTCAGTAAAATGCCAGACACATCATTCACTAAATTTTAGTTATTATCTCTCATGCAATATAAGGTTTATTGAAGGGAAAAAATATAAAAGGTAAAATGATATGCATTCCCCAACATGTAACCACCTCTGGCTTGTTATTATTTTGAAAAAAAAAATCATTCCTGTTTTGTTTTGTTTTGTTTAAGCACATCTGAGGGGAATAACCTAAGGAAATAACCTTACATAATGTAAGCAAACAAACAAAAAAGTTATTTCATAAATGGGAATGAATTAGGGTTTTTCCATTTTTACAGCCATAAAAAAATGAAATCTTGCCATTTGCAATAACATGGATGGAGCTAGAGAGTACTATGCTAAGTTAAATAAGTCAGTCAAAGAAAGACAAATATGATGTGATTTCACTCATATGTGGAATTTAAGAACAAAACAAATGGGCAAAGGAGAAAAAAAAGAGAGAGAAGCAAACCAAGAAACAGATTCTTAACTGTACAGAACAAACAGATGGCTACCAAAGGGGAGGCAGGTAGGGGGATGGAGAAAATAGGTGATGGGGAGTAGTTGAAACACTATATTGTACACCTGAAACTAATATTACATTGTATATTAACTCACTGGAATTTAAATAAAAACTTTTAAAAAATCCTTTTCTTACTCAAATTTATTAGAACACAGAGAAAAATGGTTTGCTAAATATCCTATGCTAACATATGCATTCATGATTAAGGCAAGAGGGAGTTACCATTTATCTGTGACATTATAAAATTACAAATAAGATAATTTATATTTGGCAAAATATATTTAATATTAGTTTTTATGGTATAGAATAACAAGAAAGTTTTTTAACTTTGAAATGATGTTTCTTATATGAAGAAAGCTATATATAACATAAAATGAATGATTCAAATCTACTGATAGTATTGAAAAGGAATTAATCCATAAGACAAAGAGCACCCTATGTGGCAGTTGGAGCCCTTGATCTCATTAATGTAAAAATTAGAAGGCAAAATCACAAATTCTGTTTTGTTCTATGTTAGATTAGTCTGCTGCCAGTTGAAACCCAACACAATTCTAAATAATACAGCTACAGGCCTAGGAGTTTTTAGTGTTTAAAGATGGTAATTGTGCTGTTGAATTAGTGCATATCGCCATATGGCTCATGCAATTCTATTAATTAATATCTATGGCATGCCATGGGGTTTGTGCCTGGTAGGCAGTATATGAATTCAAGTTATTATGTTATTTCAAAATGGCCAAAGGACGCTACAGAATAAAGAATTGTGTGTACTTTGAAAATAGAGTAAAAGGCTTGGCAGAGTGCAGAAATACTTCAAAGAAGAGACTTCTAACCCTAGGGTAAGAGAGACTCATCTGTGTGATGCAGGAAAGGGCATGGAAAACAAGCATTCTTTACTTCTGAATATTTCATTTATCTAATAGGGCAAATGCATCATCTGATGACTTTTCCTTCAATCAGTTTATTTCCACAAACACACAAATCTTATCAGCCAAAATAATTAAATCAATCAATCAATCGATCATATCCATTCTAGAAAAAGATCAATTTATTTCAAGTTAATATTTAAAACAAATTTAGCTGCAACATAGTGACAGCTATGCTCTCTTTAAATTGGATTAGCTTAAAAATACTGGCCACCACTGTTGCATCATCATGGCTTAGGCATTTAATCAAATGTTAGAAGAATACTTGTTCAAATTAAATATAGATTTGATTTACTAAAGAATTGTAAGTTCATTTTATTTGAACAAAAATTATATATTCAGACCATATCTCAAAATACGGAAAACAATGATAGCAGTCCACTTATAATGAGCTACATGTAAGTTAGCTTTACATCCAGCTACAAATTAAATTAACTTTTATAAATATGTTAAAATTGTATATTTGATTAAAAAGGGAAGTAAAAGAAGGAATGACAGACTAAGAAATACAGAAATAAAATATTGATTCTAGCATTTAGAATTCACTTATTTGGAGATTCATTAAAATACACTTCTTACTTTTGTGTATATCTGAAAACTTCCATAAGACTTTTAAAAAATTAGTGATTGGCTCAAGTAAGATGGGTATTAAATTGAAAAAGCTTTTAGGAAGCATGGAGGTTAAAGAACACCCTACTAAAGAATGAATGGGTCAACCAGGCAATTAGAGAAGAAATTAAAAAATATATGAAAACAAATGAAAATGAAAATACAACAATTCAAATGCTTTGAGATGCAGCAAAGGGCAGTCCTGAGAGGAAAATACATTGCAATCCAGGCCTATCTCAAGAAACAAGAAAAATCCCAAATACAAAATCGAACAGCACACCTAAAGGAAATAGAAGAAGAACAGTAAAGACACCCCAAAACCAGCAGAAGAAGAGAAATAATAAAGATCAGAGCAGAAATAAACTATATAGAATCTAAAAAAAAACTGTAGAGCAGATCAATGAAACCAAGAGTTGGTTTTTTGAAAAAAATAAACAAAATTGATAAACCTCTAGCCAGTCTTCTCAAAAAGGAAAGGGAGATGATCCAATAGATAAAATCATGAATGAAAATGGAATTATTACAACCAATCCCTCAGAAATACAAGCAATTATCAGGGAATACTATGAAAAATTATATGCCAACAAATTGGACAACCTGGAAGAAATGGACAAATTCCTAAGCACCCACCCACTTCCAAAACTCAAACAGGAAGAAATAGAAAACTTGAACAGACCCATAACCAGAGAAGAAATTGAATCAGTCATCAAAAATCTCCCAACAAATAAGAGTCCAGGACAAGATGGCTTCCCTGGGGAATTCTACCAGACATTTAAAGCAGAAATAATACCTATCCTTCTCAAGCTGTTCCAAAAAAAAATAGAAAGGGAAGGAAAACTTCCAGACTCATTCTATAAAGTCAGCATTACTTTGATTCCCAAACCAGAGACCCAGCAAAAAAAGAGAACTACAGGCCAATATCCCTGATGAATCCAGATGCAAAAATTCTCAACAAGATACAAGCAAATCGAATTCAACAGCATATAAAAAGAATTATTCACCATGATCAAGTGGGATTCATTCCTGGGTTGCAGGGCTGGTTCAACATTCACAAAGCAATCAATGTGATACATCACATTAATAAAAGAAAAGATAAGAACAATATGATCCTGTCAATTGATGCAGAAAAAGCATTTGACAAAATTCAGCATCATTTCTTAACAAAAACCCTCGAGAAAGTCGGGATAGAAGGAACATATTTAAACATCATAAAAGCCATTTATGAAAAGCCCACAGCTAATCTCATCCTCAATGGGGAAAAACTGAGAGCTTTTCACCCAAGATCAGGACCACGACAGGGATGTCCACTCTCACCGCTGTTGTTTAACATAGTGTTGGAAGTGCTAGAATCAGCAATCAGATAACAAAAGGAAATCAAAGGCATCCAAATTGGCAAAGATGAAGTCAAGCTTTCACCTTTTGCAAATGACATGATATTATACTTGGAAAACCTGATAGACTCCACCAGAAATCTGCTACAACTGATACATGAATTCAGCAAAGTTGCAGGATACAAAATTAATGTACAGAAATCAGTTGCATTCTTATACACTAACAATGAAGCAACAGAAAGACAAATAAACTGATCCCATTCACAATTGCACCAAGAAGCATAAAATACCTAGGAATTAACTAATCCAAGATGTAAAAGATCTGTATGCTGAAAACTATGGAAAGCTTATGAAGGAAATTGAAAAGGATACAAAGAAATGGAAAAACATTTATTGCTCATGGATTGAAAGACTAAATATTGTTAAAATGTCAATACTACTCAAAGCAATCTACATGTTCAATGCAATCCCAATCAAAATTGCACCCAGCATTCTTCTGGAAGCTAGAACAAGCAATCCTAAAGTCATATGGAACAACAAAAGGCCCTGAATAGCCAATGTAATATTGAAAAAGAAGACCAAAGCGGGAGGCATCACAATCCCAGACTTTGCCTCTACTACAAAGCTGTAATCATCAAGACAGCATGGTATTGGCACAAAAACAGACACATAGACCAATGGAATAGAATAGAGACTCCAGAATTGGACCCACAGAAGTATGGCCAACTCATCTTTGACAAAGCAGGAAAGAATATCCAATGGAAAAAAGACAGTCTCTTTAACAAATGGTGCTGGCAGAACTGGACAGCAACATGCAGAAGGTTGAAACTAGACCACTTTCTCACACCATTCACAAAAATAAATTCAAATGGATAAAGGACCTGAATGTGAGACAGGAAACCATCAAAACCCTAGAGGAGAAAGCAGGAAAAAAACCTCTCTGACCTCAGCTGCAACAATTTCTTACTTGACACATCCCCAAAGGCAAGGGAATTAAAAGCAAAAATGAACTACTGGGACCTTATGAAGATAAAAAGCTTCTGCACAGCAAAGGAAACAATCAACAAAACTAAAAGGCAACCAACGGAATGGGAAAAGATATTTGCAAATGACATATCAGACAAAGGGCTAGTATCCAAAATCTATAAAGAACTCACCAAACTCCACAGCCAAAAAACAAATAACCCAGTGAAGAAATGGGCAGAAGACATGAATAGACACTTCTCTAAAGAAGACATGTGGATGGCCAACAGGCATATGAAAAGATGCTCAACGTCACTCCTCATCAGGGAAATACAAATCAAAACCACTCTCAGATACCACCTCATGCCAGTCAGAGTGGCTAAAAATGAACAATCAGGAGACTATAGATGTTGGAGAGGATGTGGAGAAACAGGAATCCTCTTGCACTATTGGTGGGAATGCAAATTGGTGCAGCCACTCTGGAAAACAGTGTGGAGATTCCTCAAAAAATTAAAAATAGATCTACCTAGTGACCCAGCAATAGCACTGCTAGGAATTTACCCAAGGGATACTGGAGTGCTAACGCATAGAGACACTTGTACCCCAATGTTTATAGTAGCACTTTCAACAATAGCTAAATTGTGGAAAGAGCATAAATGTCCATCAACTGATGAATGGATAAAGAAATTTTGATTTATATTACACAATGGAATACTACATAGCAATGAGAAAGAATGAAATATGCCCCTTGTAGCAACGTGGATGGAACTGGACAGTGTTATGCTAAGTGAAATAAGTCATACAGAGAAAGACAGATACCATATGTTTTCACTCTTATGTGGATTCTGAGAAACTTAACAGAAGACCATGGGGGAGGGGAAAGAAAAAAAAATGTTAGAGAGGGAGGGAGGCAAACCATAATAGACTTAAAAACTGAGAATAAACTGAGGGTTGATGGGGGATGGGAGGGAGGGGAAAGTGGGTGATAGGCATTGAGGAGGGTGCCTGTTGGGATGAGCACTGGGTGTTGTATGGAAACCAATTTGACAATAAATTTCATGTTAAACAAATTTTAATAAATTAAAAAAAAAAAGAAAAGAAAAAGCTTTTAGTGGCACCTGGGTGATTTCTTCCCAGGTCATGATTTCATGGTTTGTGAGATACAGTCCCACCTTAGGCTCTGCACTGATAGCATGGAGTCGGGTTAGGATTCTCTCTCTTTCATTCTCTCTCTCTCTCTCTCTCTCTCTCTCTGCCTCTACCCTGCTTGTGTATGAGCTCTCTTTCTCTCAAAATAGATAAATAAACATTAGAAAAAAAGGTTTTAAATGTAAAGGAGTTTACAGTTACATTACCATACAGTCTACTAAACTGTATAAAATACTGTGATTTTTTTCCATAATATACTATAATGTCTTTGCTTCCCATACTTTAGGTGACTACTGTGGTCTAATCAAATATTTTCTGTTTTAATTAATATGTCTGTTTTCACATTATACTTCTAAAAATTTTTAAAAAGCCATTAATTCTGATACACTATACAGGAAAATTTAGAGTATTGTCATCCTTTATTGTCAAATTATACTTTCTAAGTTGTTTTATGTGTTTGATGGGTGATAGCTTTTTCCTGAGTATATGTAGTGTCAATATGAACTATTAGATTCATCAAAAGAGAAAAAAAAATGGCAGTGAGAAAAATTGTGTCGGAAGATAAAAGGAAAAGAGAAAGAAACAAGGAGAAAGAGAGAGGAAAATGGGCACAGGTATACATGCATATATATATATATATATATATAGAGAGAGAGAGAGAGAGAGAGAGAGAGAGAGAGATAGAGAGAGAGAGATAGTATCAAAAGTAAATCAGCTAATTTTACAATGATCCTTGGGCATTACTAAATTCTGACTAATATGAGTATTATAAGAATTTAACTAATTTAGCATCGCCTGGGTGGCTCAGCTGGTTAAGCCTCCGACTTAGAGTCAGGCAATAATCTCATGGTTTGTGAGTTCAAGTCCTGAATTGGGCTCTCTGCTGTCAGCATGGAGCCAGCTTCAGATACTCTGTCCCCTTCACTCTGCCCCTCCCCACTTGCGCACGTGCTCTCTCTCTCTCTCTTTCTCAAAAATAAAGAAACATTAAAAAAAAGAATTTAAATAATTTATTTTTATATCCCAACTCCAAATTTTCTATTTGATTCTTTGTTATTTTCAGAATATTACATCATGGTTTATAAAATATCTGTAAGTCACCATGACATATTTTGAAAAAGAAAAAAATGAAGAAGATCTGAGATAGTTTTAAAAACTCATTTTGGATACTTAATTTCAAAATGTGATGAAGTATGCTTATAAAACATCTCTTATAAAAGCAGAAATAAAAAAGTAGATTAGTTACACATGAGGGCAAGTGCTTAAATTATGTGTCAAAATTAAAAAAAAAGAAAGGTCTAGTAATCAGGCTATGGCTGAGAAAACAATACTCTTTCTATGCCAGAACCCTAAGAGAGAAACTTTTTACATTTTGTTAATATTTCTCTCTTCTTTTAATGTAAAAAGTGTGACATATTATATTGAAATCATGTAAAAACATTGCCAGATTTGATTTTTGAAGATTTAACTATTTTTCTAATCTTACAGCATAGATATTGATCTTCTTCACTTTTCAAGAGAAAAAGGAGGACATTACTTTCTGTCCTAGAAACTGAACTGGCTAAATAATATTTTGCAAGTAGCAATCTCTCCATCTAATAAATTTTAGGACATCACTATCAATATCTTTAAAAGGAATCATTTGTATTGTTTACAACCATCAATGAATAAAATTTACTTTATGTCAATTCCCATATGTATGTATATATATATAAATAGATAGATATTTATTATATATATCCAAAAATATATCTAAAGCATTTCTTTGCAATATGTTTCCAACTCATAACTTTGCAACATTTTTAATGTTTAATCTAAATTTCCCTGAGGCTTTAAATAAAAACTTGAAACAAACAAACAAAAATAACATACTACAGGTATATTTTTTAAAAAATTAAAAATAATAGCAGCTCCTGGGTGGCTCAGTCGGTTAAGTGTCCGACTTCCGCTCAGGTCGTGATCTCATGGCTTGTGA
Organism: Panthera pardus; assembly: GCF_024362965.1. NCBI lineage: Eukaryota > Metazoa > Chordata > Mammalia > Carnivora > Felidae > Panthera > Panthera pardus. The sequence continues at coordinate 44,097,885 of NW_026526991.1, read as the reverse complement.
GTTTGTGCCCAGTGTTGGGCTCTGTGCTGACAGCTCAGAGCCTGGAGCCTCTTCAGATTCTGTGTCTTTTTCTCTCTGTCTGCCCCTCCCCCACTCATACTCTGTCTCTCTCTGTCTCTCAAAAATAAACATTTAAAACATTTTTAAAAAAAAATTAAAAATAATAAATTTTGCTTTTTCAAACTAAATCATCACTGGAAAATAATAGACCATAATAACATAAAACTATGTGAATGTGGAGCAGAAGCAAATGAGCGGATTTAGGTACAGCTTATTGACCTTTTTACCTCAATAACAATAACTGAAAATTGAGAATTACAGCATCTTTAAAAAACATGGAAAAATGAACAACGGAGATAATAAAGTGGAGATTTTCACACAACAGTGTTGGAGGACTTGAACTATACATATTGATATTGTCATTTGCCAAGAAGGTGATAGAGTATAAATAATATTCCATATGAATAAATATTCTAGTCTGTATATCTGGTTTATACTTATCAATAAACAGTGACTCCCCAGGAAACAAAATGTGATAACATTTCCTGTGGAATCCATGCATATGAAGCAGCCTTTTATTTTCTTTCCCTGGTACATTAGTTCAAAAAAGAGGGGCCTGACTAATGTAAATAAACATTTTAGTGTTAAGAATAGGCATATTTTCAGGGTGCCTGGGTGGCTCAGTCAGTTCAGTGTGGACTTCAGCTCAGGTCATGATCTCACGAATTTTTTCAGTTCAAGCCCATGTCGGGCTCTATGCTGACAGCCCAGAGCCTGGAGCCTGCTTCAGATTCTGTGTCTCCCTCTCTCTCTGACCCTCCCTGGTGCATGCTCTGTCTCTCTGTCTCTCAAAAATAAACAATAAAAAAAAAAAAGAACTAAAATAAAAAAAAAAAAAAGAACAGGCACATTTTCTACTATACTACTGACATACTATAACAGCAGTCAACTAAAAAACTGAAATAAATTTGAACTAGTACTAATGGTGGCCAGTTTCATATGAAATGTTCAGGTAAAAACAGCCATTTCTACTTCCCTCGTTAACAGATTCCTGAGAAACTTTGAATCTGACTAGGAAGCTAGACTAAATTATATGACTGAACAGTGTTAAGGCAAAGCCACATATAAATCTTAGATTAATCCAGATTATAAATGTACTAGATGTTCAAATGAAAAATATCTGGAGTAGAGAGCTGTAAGGAAAAAAAAAAAAAAAACAACCTAGAAAAGCCCTGCAAAATCTAACAATTCTGGAACCTAGTAAGTATGATGCCTAAGTAAAAGGAATCCCAGTTTTATTTGTGTATTGCCACCCCAGGCCCAAGTGTATTTGGACATTTTGTCATCTTACTTTCATATCATAGAAAGTTCTCTTTTTTTAGGATAATATATAATAAGTCAATAAATACATATAGTTCTATTTATATTTAAATATTATATATAAATAATGATTCATGATAACTCCAGACCTTTCTTTTCATTTGATTAGTATAGTGCAATATTGATAAGGTCAAGGTGAAAATCAGGATGGATTTGTCAGAGTGTGTACTATCATTCTGATTATATTTGAAAACCAAATAAAATATGCTTAGAATGATCAGGCTTGTATTATCTGTACTATTTGTGCCCTCCATTGGAATATAATTGAGAGTTAGTATAGGTTATTACAAGATAGAAGCATGTCTTCATTTATCATTGTCTAGTTTTTTCTCCCAATGTAATATCCTTTTCCAGAAATCTATCAACCCTCTATTAGGAGCCCTTCAACCAAATTGAACTGAATAAATCATCTATAAAATTTGATGGAAAATGTCACACAACTGCTTTTTCACTCTAATGTTGAAAAAAAATATGGTTTTTAGCAGCAAGTTATACTGGAAATGGTATCAAACTGAAAGTTTCCTAATATACTTGTGAATTTGCAATGGCCCTTATGCAAATCCTGTATCTTTAATGCTGTGTTGGAATGCACATGTGATTCAAGTTAAACATGCTTTATCAATTTTCATAAAAATCAATCTCTGTCACTTTCATACTCAGATATAGCCCTATGTGTGACACATCCCCATCCCTTCTATTTTAATATTCTAATAGCAGTGTTGTAATCTAAATTATCTAATATAAATTTTAGTAAATTACTTAAATGTGTGAATGGAAAACTCTATGAAAGTTTGAGTCATTACAGTAAAATATGCATTTTAAAAAACAGGAACTAAATCTTAACCACTGTCTAGAAACTTCAAATGTAGATGTAAAAAGAGAGAAACCATATCAGCTTGTGTTCTAGAAAACACACTGGTTTTGCTACCATGCATTTTAAGATATTAAATAAATAAAACATTAAGAGAATATTCAATAAGGACTTAGATTTATAATTTTTTTAATTTTTTTTCTTTGTAATTTTCAATGGAAGAAATCAAGACAAATGGTGCTTGATAAAAGTGTGACAATATATTTCTAGCTTTCAGGGGATTTGTCTGGTGAAACTTTGTATTGGATGTAGCAATCAATTCTCCATTTGTACCTCCTGTTACCCATGATTGATATTGCTAATTGACTATAACTTCTTTCCCAAAGAGTATATATTTGACCTTAGAATCTTTTTCAATGTAGCACTTTAGGCAATTATTGTGAAACAATAAGAAATGGCATTCAATAAGAAAACCATTTGCCATGTTCAGCCTGTTGCCAAAGAAGTGCTAATGGTCAATTGAAAATTCAATATTCAAGTAAGGGACCAGAGGTCTTATGAAGCCCAATTTTGCAATAATGCAACTTCCAGGTCAGTTTTCTCACTGTAAGTCCCAAGATTATCTTGCAATGAGCTGGCCACTAGTGAGCAGAAATATTCCTCTGAGGGAGATTAGTCATGGCCTTAGTTGGGCAAAACACACTTAGCACCTTCCCGCTGAGAAAAGGTGTAACATTTGCACTATAATTTAGGAATACACACAGAGGCATACACACACATTCATGCACATAATTCAACCTTATTGTATCTACACCTGCAGACGACCTAAACTGTGAATATGTTTCCCTTCCCCAATATTATGTTTGGGACAAAGTCCTATCTGTATTAGCCAGAAAATACAGTGGATACTATTGATAATATTAATTCCTAGACTAAGTTAGTTCTGTGGGTTTGGAGGCTGCTGACATTCTAGGTATTGAGTCTTTTTTTTTAATATAAAGGATATATATATATATATATATATATATATATATATATATATATATGGAGAGAGAGAGAGAGAGAGAGAGAGAGAGAAAGAGAGAGAGAGAGACTATCTAAAGCAGATGACAGGAAACTTCCAGATACTCTTTCAGTTACTTATTTAAAAATAGCAAGAAAAGTGGTTAAATAAAGAGTAAATGGCCAAGTATAGAACTCTGAAGAGAGGAAAAGAGTCACAGGGAGTCAGAGAAGAGCATGTCAAAGTTATATAAGGAAAAACTGTAAACTATCATGTAATTCTAAAAGCATGCAGTGTTTCAAGAATTAAATGAGAGTGGATCAAGGTAATGATTGAGGCTACATACATTTTTCCTCTTGAGGCATCCGAATATATTTATAAAAATAAATTCATAACATTACTGGGAAATTAAAAAAATCTACAAATGAACAGCAGCATTAAGAAATTCCTCAAAGATTGAAAATAGAATTAGACCAGGGGAAGAAACCCCAATAAAAATACATTTAGACCAAGATTGTTGCGAAATATAAAAGTGGTTCCAAAGGTACTGTATACTTAAGGTGACAAATACAGAGAATAAATTGGGGGTGGGTAGCTAGTGTGAGATACACAATAGCAGCTATTACATCTGTGATGGTTGATTTTGCATGTTAACTTGATGGATGGTTTGGATGAGATCAACATTTAAATCAGTGAAATTTAAGTAAGCAGATTGCCCTTGAGGGTAGTGGGCCTCCTCCACTTAGTTGAAGGCCTGAATTGAATTAAAAGTCTGGTCTCCCCTGAGCAAGAGGAAGTTCTTCAGGAGACTGCATTTGGACTAGAGCTACAATACTGGCTCTCCTGGCTCTCTGCCTAGTCACCCTCAGACTTGAATTGTACCATCAGCTCTCTTGATTCTCCAGCCTGGCCACCACCTACACTACAAATTTTGCACTCACTAGCTTTCATAATCAGGTAAGCAAATTTCTTATAATTAATATCTCTCATGTGCCATACACATATAGTTTTATCATTTCTCAGCAGAACCTTGAACAATACAGATTTGGGTACCAAGAGTGGTTTTACAGGAATAGAATCTTACTGATGAATCTTCTGAATTGGTTCTAGCATTTCTATCGTCTGGTTGCTCCTAATGTCAGTGGACAAAGTGGAGGGGAAAAAAAAAAAAAAAAGATGAGTTCAGGGATTCTAGTTCCCAGCTTAAGCACCTCATAAGTGACCTGATATCTTCTGTCCCTTTTGAAAGAGCCCTTTACATCCTGTAGCTAGGGGCTAATATCTGATGAAAGCCAACTCCAAATCTCATCTAGTCAGTTGCAGAATTATAATGCAAATTGAATTCACAGCTTCACAGGGTGTCTGCTCTTAAAGCCACAGCAACAATTGGGAAAGAATGGTATTCTGAAACTTGGAATAAGGGCATGTGGAAAGACCCTGATGAAGTGGGGGAATAAGACCCTAAATTTTGATGATTCCTTGCCAGTAGAAACAGCCTCTCTACTCCTAGTAAATGCAGACTTTCCATCCTTAGTAGAAGTAGCTCTATTCCATCTGAGAAGATTAATCCTTCATTGCCTAAGGAAACTATAATGACCTCCCAAGACAGTTGCCTTGGAAGGCAAGAATGCTGATTCTTCTCGGGACCCACCTATACCACCTCTCTTTGCTTATAGACCTATAATTTACTTAAATCATAGCAAGCTCATAAAGATGAGAAAAAGTGTGATCCATGATGGAGAATGTTTTACCTCCAAAGAGCTACTTGAATTTTCAAGTTTATATGGACAAAAATCCAGGGAATATGTTGAAAATAGATATTAAATATATGAGATGGTAGCAGGAGAAATATAAAGATAGATCTGGATGAATTTATTGATATGGATTTACTAAACAGAGATTCTGTATTAAATGTTGTAACTCAGAGAGTTAGGACTCTAACAGTTTGGTTGGTTAGCTGAAACATGGATTGCCCTCCATGAGTGAAATGAAAATGCCCAATCTCTCTTTGTTTAATATAGGGGAAGGGACTTAGAGGCTTGTGGAGTTTGGCATATTAGAGTAGATTTGTCGTTTAAAACCTACTCAACTATCCTGGGAGGATCCAGAAGACATACCATTCACCTCGACTATGAAAAATAAATTTATGAGAAAAGACCAGTGTAATCGAAGAGCTCTGTGATCATCCTTCTCTGTAGGCCAGACCTTAAGAGTATCAACTGTAGCCACTGAACTGGAAAACCTAAATGCAATGGGAATAATTGAATCTCAAGATGGCTGGGGAGAGGTGGCTACACTCAACTACCAAAGGCAGAGTGGGTATGCTTCCCACAGTGGATGGCAGATTCAAAAGCAATAAGAATAGTCTGACTCATGCAGACCTATGGTGCAGGCTAGATATACATGGTATTTCCAGAAGTGAGATAGGAAGCCTATAAAATTTTTCTTGTCTATATGTATAAACAGAAATGTTCTAGGTCAAGTAATCAGGAGTTTTACTTGAATCATAGAAACAGAGTCATAGCCCCTCAATCAATTCTCATACTTCAGTCAGCCTACAGACTCAGAACTCCTTGAATTAAGAAAAGGCTGAGTCAGTCCCCTTGACAAAGGATCGTGGTACACTGTCAGGAGCTTATACTATTAATATTTCACAGCCTTCCCCAAAAGGATCTATAACCTTTTACCAGACAGTACGCTGAGGGAAATAATTAACCAGATCTCTCAGAGACTACTAGGCATTGGCTTTGAAACTAATTTCAGGAGACCTGAAATATCACTGTGGTCCCTCAGAGTAGAGGCTTATGGAAGTCAGGTGATCAATGGAGTTTTAGCTCAGGTCAGTCTCACAGCGGGCCCATGGGTTGCAAAACCCATTTGTGGTTATTTCCCCAGTTTGAGAATGCGTAACTTGAATAGTTATACTCAGCAACTGCCAGAATCCACACACTGATTCCCTGACCTGTAGAGTGAGGGCTATTACAGTGGCAAAGCCCAAATGGAAGCCACTACAACTTCTTCTACCTAGGAAAATAGTAAATAAAGAGCAATATCACATTCCTAGAGGGATTACAAAGATTGGGGCTGCTATCAAGGACCTAAAAGATACAGAGTGATGATTTCTACCACAACCCCATTCAATTCACCTACCTGGCCTATCCATAAAGACTGATGGATCTTGGATAAAGACAGTGGATCATCATAAACTTAAGTAGGTGTGGTGACCCCAATTTCAGTTCTTGAACCAGATGCAGTTTCATTGTTTGAGCAAATTAACCCATCAGCCAGAATCTGGTATGCAGATATTGACCTGGTATAAATGCCTTTTTCTGCATCCCTGTCAATAAGGTTCACCAGAAGCGACATTTTGACTGGCAAGGGCAGCAAGAGACCTTCACTTTCCTTTCTCATAGGGACCTTGATTTGCTTTCCTTTCCGTAAGATATCGCATTGGTCCATTACACTGATGAGATAAATTTGAAGACCTTGATACATCCCTACAGGTAAGTCACAATGCGGACCTCAAGGATTTAGGTAGAGGATTTCTACCATCCTCTGCAGAAAGCTACTCTTCCCCTGAGAAACAGTTTTTAGCCTCCTACTGGGCCTTTGTGGAGACTAAACCCTTAGCCACAGGCCACCAATTCTCTATGCAATCTAAATTGGCCTTCCTAAAATGGGTGTTAACTGAACAAGCAAGCCATAAAGTTGAGTGTGCACAACAGCACTCTACCATCAAATGAAAGTGGTATATATAGGAGATTAGACTTAGCATGCCCTAAAGGCAAGAGTAAGTCACTTGCAGAAGTGGTCTAAATGTAGATAGTCCCCACTTCTGCCATAGTGCCATCTCTTTCCAAGCCTATAACTGTCACCTCATGGGGGGGTCCCCTACTATCAGTTGACAGAGGAAGAGAAAACTTGTGCCCTGTTTACAAATGGCCTCACACAATGTGTAGGCACCATCTGCAAGTGGACCGCTATAGCACTATAGCCCTGAATGACAGGAAAATGTTCCTGATGGAAAGAACTTGAGTAATGCACTTGTCATTTTCTTTTTTCTTTTCTTTTCTTTTCTTTTCTTTTCTTTTCTTTTCTTTTCTTTTCTTTTCTTTTCTTTTCTCTTCTCTTCTTTTTTGAAGGAGAAATGGTTGGATGTGCAATTATGGACTGATTTGGGGGCTGTGACCAATGATAATTTGGCTGGATGATCAGAGACTTAGAAGGGATGTGATCAGAAAATGGTGACAAGAAAATCTGGAGAAAAGGAGGTACATGGATAGACCTCTCTGAATGGGTGAAAACATAAAAATATTTGTGCTCCATTTTAACGAACACCAAAAAGTGACCTCAGCAGATGAATATTTTAATAATCAAATGGATAAGATGATCTGTTCTGTGGATACTAATCAGCTTCATTTTGCAGCCACCCGGCCCGATGGGTTCAGTAACAAATCTGGTAGATACTAATCCTACTATAACAATAACCACTTTGAATGCCAATGGTTTAAATGAACTAATTAAAAGGCAGAGATTGTCAAAGTGGATCAAAAAACAACACTCAACTATATGTTATCTACATGAAACTCACTTTAAAATATGATGACACAGGGGCGCCTGGGTGGCTCAGTCTGTTGAGCGTCTGACTTCAGCTCAGGTCATGATCACGGTTCATGAGTTCAAGTCCTGCATTGGGTTTGCTGCTGTCAGTGCGGAGCCCACTTCAGATCCTCTGCAGCAACCCCCCATACCTCCCTCACTCATGCTCTCTCTCTCAAAAATGAATAAACATTTTAAAAAATATGATGACACATATAGACTAACAGTAAATAAATGGAAGAAAATCTACCATGCAAACACAAATGAAAAGAAAGCAGGAATAGCTCTATTAATTTCAGACACAGCAGACTACAAAGCAAGAAAAGTTATCAAAGAATAGGAAGGACATTATATAGTGATAAAGGGGTCAATTCTCCAAAAAGAGATAACAATCCCTTATACGCATATTCTTAACAACAGAGGGTCAAACTGTGCAAGACAAAAACTAATAAAATTGCATAAAGAAATAGACGAATCTATAAAATCATAGTTAGATAATTCAATACTCCTCTATCACATGTCCAATAGGAAGAAAATCCATAAGGACACAACACCACCATCTATCAATTAGATATATTTGATATCTATAGACTACTTCATCTAATTACAGCAAAATACACATTCTTCTCAAGTTTGCATGAAATATTCACCAAGATAGATCACATCCTGAGCCATAAAACACACCTAAATAAATTTAGAAGAACTGAAATCAAACAATGCCTGCTTTCACACCATGATGGAGTTGAATGAGAAATCAATAACAAAAAGATAATTGGAATAATCGCAAAATACTGGAGATTAAACAATGCACTTCCAAATAACACATGGGTCAGAGAAGAAATCTCAGGAGAAATTTTACAATATTTTTAAATAAATGGAAGTGAAAACACACCTTAAAATTTGTGGGATGCAGAGAAAGCAGTGCTTAGAGCATTATAGCACTGAATGCATACACTAGAAAAGAAAATTCCAGAATCAAAAATTTAAGTTTCTATCTTAGGAAACAAATAAACAGAGAGAAGAGAGGAGGAGCAGGAGGAGGGCAATTTCACTGCAAAACAAGCAGAAGAAAACAAATAACTATTAGAGCAGACCGCAGAAATTGAAAATAGGAAATCCATGGAGAAAATCAAAGAAACTAAAAGCTGGCTGTTTGAAAAAATCAATAAAATCAATAAGCCTCTAGCCAGTAAGCCAAGATTCTCTGTATTCCCCTGTCTGTCTCTCCAATCGTGGGGCAGCTGTTTGTCCTACATCCTCCCTCCTCTTATAGGTCCAAGAAGAGTTGCTGATTTTTCAGTCTTTTACCTGCTGGTAAGGCTAAGTGTTGACTTCCAAGCTTCTTACATGTGGGAGAAGAAAATATGCTCTTTTTTTCAAATTATTTTGGTTATTAGGTGTTTTGCATTTTTATATAAATTGTAGTATCTACTGGCCCATTTTTTCAAAAGCCTTGCTGGAATTTGGTAGTGATCATTTTGAATCTATAGATCAATTTGGACAGAATTACCATCTTTAGCACATTGAAATTTCCAAACCATAAACATGAAATGTCTGTCCATTTATTTAGATCTTCTTTAATTTTCCTCATCAAAGTTTTATAATTTTCTTGCACTGTTTTTGCTAACATTTTCCAAGCATTATATTCTTTTTTAGTATATATTCTTTTTGATGCAACTGCAAATAGAATTGTATTCTTAATTTTAATTTTTAATTGTCTACTGCTTATAGGTGGAAATACAATTCCTTCAGTATATTGATCTTGCATCCTACACCCTTTTACTACATATTCTGTGAACTTGCTGTACTTAAATATCCTCTTGGAGTGCCTGGGTGGCTCAGTTGGTTGTTTGTCTCTTGATTTTGTTTGTCTCAGGATCCCGGGGCTGTGGGATCTAGCCTTGTGCTGGGCTCTGTGCTGAGCACAAAGCCTCCTTAAGACTTTCTCTCTTTCTCTCTCTGCCTCTCTCCCCCACTTGTGCTCACTCTCTCTTCCTTTCTCTCACATAAAATAAATAGCCTTTGAATAAAATCTTTTTTTTTTAATCAGCCAGCCCAGCTGACTCTGAAAATATATTTATGCAATTCCCTACATCTAGTAAAAATTGAGAAAATTAAACACGAATTCTTCATAAGACTTCCCTCAGCAAACAAAGAATAGGGGGACTCTGCCTTAACTGTGTAAATGCCATCTACTAGAAATTCAGAGCTCACTATCTCCGTTATTATGCAGCCTTGTAATACAGTAATTGTCAACACAACAAATTATTTAATATACAAAAATATTAGAACTTAACAAGTGAAGCTTTTATTATTTATAAATAATAAATCTTCCACTTAGAAAATCCAAAAAACAATAAACATAATACTGGAATTGGTAAGAAAATACAATGGGAGAACTGAACAAAAGTGATATGAAAATGAGTACACTTTTTATGTATTGCTATATGGTAGCAATAATTAGTAATTGGAATAAAAAAATAAATATAATGATTGATTCTATAATATACTTAAATGTAAACTTAAGTAGAATATATATATGAAAAAAAGGCACAATAGCAACAATAAACACTATAAAACTTTACCAAAAGGCATACAAAAGGACCCAATAAATGGAAAATGTATGTCATATTTTTATCAATTTTGTTATATTTTGAAAATGTATGTCATATATATATATATATATATATAGAGAGAGAGAGAGAGAGAGAGAGAGAGAGAGACTATAATGACTTTCATTTATATAGTTTGGTGAAGAGGCAGGGAAGCAATACCTGAACAGTGCCATCCCGGGACAGGATCTCTAAAACCCCAACAGGTGAGTTTGGTTTCACTGCTTGGATCAATTGACCTGACTTGGATTTGTTGTTGTGCAAGTTGAAACCATAGCAATTTATGAAAAATATCAATGGTTCTGTGACTGTGGAGGGGAACTTTTCCTGTCAGAAATCATAAAATGTGATGGTTAAAAATGTGACATTGTTTTAAGACTAAACCACAAGATTGTTGGAATAGTGTAAAATATAAATAAACTGTGTGTATATTTATCTTTTGTCTATTAATTTTTTTATAAACTTTTTTAAACATTTTATTTGTTTTTGCAAGACAGAGGGAGAGAAAGACAGCATGAGCAGGGGAGGGGCAGAGAGAGGAGACATAGAACGTGAAGCAGGCTCCAGGCACCAAGTTGGCAGCACAGAGCCAGACGCAAGGCTTGAACCCACCAATTCTGAGATCATGACCTGAGCTGAAGTGAGACGCTTCACCAACTGAGCAACCCAGGTGCCCCTATTAATTGTTATATTTATATGGGAGATGGTCATATGAAAAACAGTAAAATGAAAACTAATTGAGGATGAGATGACCTCTGGTATTTTTTAGCAAAGAGGAATATATTGGAGTTGTGTCATTGGTAGCTAACATAAATAGAGTGATAGTAACCTCAGGCAAATATGTATGTACATAACTAGACCTTATGGAAAAGAGGAACTATAAGGAAAAGGCTATAGTGAGTTGCCATTCTTGCCAACACGTGTGTGAGATAAACCAAGAGTCCTGACTTGGAGTTTAACTATACAGAATGGAGATCTCTTCAACCATTGAAGTGCTCATGGATAATCCTCAGTTATGCAGGCTTCTTATGTTGTTGATATTATAATGCAATGAGATGCGCAGAAATAAAGGGAGCTGCATATGAATGAGTCTGAGATAAAAACAAAGGTGGGGAAATATACAAGGCAATCTGCACTTGCGAGAACTGAGAAGGACTTTGAGGAGACATTTTGCAACAAAGAAGAAATAAGTATGCAAAAGATCTTGTGTTGTGCATAAAAAAACTTCCTTCTTTAGAAATTTCATCTATCCTGCAGATACGTGTGCCTCATACTAGTATGTTCTTGACTAGATTAGCTAAACATTTTTTCATCTATTTGTCTCATTTCTTATTTGATTCTGTTACTATACAGAAGAGAAACTTGAATGGGAAGCATACGTGAAGTATTGGGATACAGTAGCAGGCAGAGTGGGTCCCAGGTAACACAACCTGACATACACTCAAAAAAGGAGAGCCCTAACCAGAGTAAAGAATGGCTGAGCAGATACAAGTAAAATGGACTTCACCAATGGATTCACCAATGTACAATATTATCAAAGACCAGGCTTGTGTATCAAAAGACTAGTTTCAGGTATGTTAAATCTGAAAGGATGTGCTACCCTCAGGGGAACAAGAAAAATTATTGATTTTCAAATAAGAAAATGAAAGCACAGAATCTGGGGATCCAACACAGAATGCTGCTTCTGCAAACTTTGATTATGGTGAACTTAGAGAAACAAGGTAAGAGTGACAACCGTGGAAATCTAGCAAATCATCCCTGCAGACTCCTCCCAGGCAATCCTGGAATTTGTTGTAAATAAGAAATTGTTCTGAGAGACTAAGAGAAAAATTACCAGGTGTACTCACAACTGCAAAGAAAAGACCTCCCCTCACCCCCGACCCCCACCCCCGCCTTTCCCGGAACCAGCCAGGGCGTGCCCAGTTGTGGTCTGACCTAAAGGCAGGAACCAATCAAGTTCTGCTGAGTGTTCAAATTTAAATGTCAACCAATAACAGCTCTGTAACCACAAAAAATCCCTAACTTGTTTGTGCCTGTCTATAAAAGAAGCTGTAAGATCCTCGCTCCTGGCCTCTTAGCATCACCGGCAATGAGTGCGCTGAGGACCGGGTTCGAACCTGCAATAAACGACCCTTGCCGCTTGGCTTTGACTCTGGACTCTGGTGGTTTGTTTTTGGGGGGTCTTTCGAATCGGGGTATATCAGTTCCTCCAACTGAAATGGAGCTCTTCCAGTATTACAAATGGCATGAGCAGACAAAAATGAGAAAAAGAATTCTACTTCTCTTTCTGAGAGGAGGGATACATGATGATGATGATGATGATGATGATGATGATGATGATGATGTAAAAACCATGATGTCTAAGAAGCAGGTCCCATTGTCCCTAAGTATGTTGTGGGGATAAACCAGGTATGTCTGGAAAGGTAGTATCTTTAATCACACTAGAAAGGCAGTTTATAAGCCTGAGGACCATAAATTTTGCCTCTGCTTCAGGGGTTCGGGGCCAGTGTTTTTCTGATCATGAAAGTTGAAATAAAGGGGAGATTCAAAAGGATCGCAAAGAAAAATGGCTTGGTGCTTTTGCAAAAGAGTCTGTTCTAAAGAGAAAACTGAAGAAATCTCTATGAACCTTTAACAAGATAGAGACTTTACAGCAAAGAAAATCTGATTGAGGATAAAGTTTTACAAGTATGTGTTGGGTATCGGGGTGGTAGATAGTAACATTTAGAAAATTGCATTGACAAATTATTTAGTGAAGACATTTAAAAAGAGGTAGGTTTATATGAAAAAAAAACTTTAAAACTTGTATAACTTAATATTGGTTATTCTGGTTGTGAATCAGTTTGTTTTTAACTATTAATAACTGTTTTAAAGTTTATGTATTGAATATACTTGCTGGCATATAAACTTGTCTTTGGGACTCAGATTTCTGCAAATGTGTGTAGAGATAATTGAATTAATCATTAGTGTTCAGAAGAAACATCACTCTAAATTCTAGCCAGAGGAGATGTTTGGGTTCAAACTACAGTAGCTAAAATACACTGTTTTGTTATGTGCAGGATAATTTGTATTTCTCAAATACAGTGATTGTTATTGTCTCAAAATAATTAAATTACAATGTTATTATAAATCGGGTACTTTTAAATCACATTTATATTTTATTTTGTTTTCAGATTCAAACTTATTTTGAGAAAGACTAGAGAAATCTTGCTTGCTGAGATAAAATTAAGGAGAGTACATTATATAAAACGTAGCCAAAAAAAAAAAAATCATGAGAAAGCTTTCTCTAAGGTTTAATATTGGATTTTTTTAAAGGTTTCTTTTTTCCCCTGGTGTCATTTTAGAATTTTGTATTGGTTTTAGCTTATAACTTGGGAGCTGAAAAAAGAATCCAGATAGCTCACACTGTGTAACTAAAAGTGATTTTTCTGCATGTGATAATAATTTCAAGTGAAAATTTTTATTAGTGGAGTGTTTAATAATCAAATTTGTAAATCTAACCCAAAATTTTAAAGGTGGTAGATATGAATATGTAACAGAATAAAGTACTTGATTTTATGTTTGTAATTGGCAAACTTCTTGATCTAAAAGAAGCCAAAATTCCTATAAGAATATCTGATTCCATGTCTTAAGTTAGAAAAATTCATTAAAAACCAAACTCTATTGGAATTTTCAGATACCCAAAGATAATTATACATATATTTGGTGTTAGAGGAAGTAGTAGTAAAAAGAGAAAAAAAGAACCCACTATGCAGACTGTGAATATTTGGTCCTCGAAAATAATAATAATAATAATAATAATAATGACAGTCAATTAGAATAAACTGAGGATATAAAAACAGTCATCAATCAATATATAGTTTTTAATGTTTTATTTTATTTGTTGAGAGACAGAGAGAGATAGAGCATGAGGATAGGGACAGAGAGAGAGGGAGACACAGAATCCAAAGTGTGCTCCAGACTCTGAGCTGTCAGCACAGAGCCCAACACAGGGCTGGAACCCACCAACAAGAGATCATGACCTGAGCTGAAGTCAGATGCCCAACTGTCTGACCCACCCAGGTGCCCCAGTCATCAATAAATATCAATGATATAAAGGGAAAAGTAACATCCATTGTGCTGTAGAGTATTTTAACACAGAAATGAGTTCCTAGTTGTTAATAATACATGCTATGTATTGATGAATCAAAATTATATGATTTTATATTTCTGCTTAACATATATATTTAAAATACTGCATAGAATTGGGATGATATGATTATATCATATTTTAAATATGTGTACATATACATGTTTCTATAAGTTTATCTTGAGAGTTAACATGTGGTATAGATTAGGTATGAAGAATAAGAATAGAAAGTTAGGGCACCTGGGTGGCTCAGTCGGTTGCACATCCGACTCTTGGTTTGTGCTCAGGTCACAATCTCATGGCTTTGTGGGCTCGAGCTCTGCGTTAAGCTCCTCGCTGGCAGCCTAGAGCCTGCTTGGGAATCTCTCTCCCCTCTTTCTCTCTGCCCCTCCCACACTAGTGCTGTCTCTGTCTCTCTCAAGATAAATACATGAACTTAAAAAAAAAAAAGAATAGAAAGTTAGAATTTTCTTTTTAAAAAATAAGACATTTAGACAGGCTTATAAAAGTAGGAGAAACACTGGGTTTTACTCTTCAGATTATGAGAGAGAAAGAAATTGTTTTGATTTGTGCTAATAGAAATAGAAATTCTTAAGCCAGCGAATTCAGGAGATTATGTCTCCAAAGTTCCCACAGCCTTGCAGAAAACAACCATCAAAACAAAAGAACTTCAGAGGAATTTTTGTAAACATTAAAATGGGATAAACTGAACAAAAAGTAAACATGTAAAAGATCTACTTTTAGTATTAACCCAAAAGATAGATGAAAGTAATCTTTCACATTTCTTTTTATTATGTAATTCAACAGTTACTAAAGTCTGTATTATACATATACATATATATTTAAGTTTTGGAGGTGATCATTCTTAAAAACAAATTCCTGATATATCTAAATTAATTTTATTTCTTTTTTTAAATTTTAATGTTTATTTTTGAGAGAGAGAGAGTGTGAACAGACGGGGGCAGAGAAAGAGGGCGACACAGAATCTGAATCAGGCTCTAGGCTTTGAACTGTCAGGACAGAGCCCCATGTGGGACTCAAACCCACAAACCATGAGATCATGACCAAAGGCAAAGTTTGTTGCTTAACCAACTGAGCCACCCAGGCGCCCCTATTTCATTTTAGACTCTTTTTTACAATTCTAAAGTTGTGCATTACAATATTTGAGGTGTTTACATAAATTGTGTATACCAACTAGGAGCATATGTTTACTATGTAAAATTAAAACTTTTAAAAATAGTTGATTAACAAAGCAGGAATATATTTTCCTTTCATCTAGAAGTCCAGAGATAGGGCAACAGAGGCTGGTATGATGGCTACACAGTCCTTTTACTTGTATACCCAGTACAGGTTTTTTCCCTGCTGTACTACCCTGGTGCATGGCTTCTATCCTCAAGCATAGTTCATTATTCAAGATGGCTGCTCAAGCGCCAATCACACCTCCCTGTTCCAAGTAAAAGATTAGTTAAATGACACAGCTGCAAAAGAGCATGCAAAGAATGTAGTTCTTTTAGCTCAAGTCACTTCTGCTTCAAGCAAAATTGTGATTATGTTACTAAGGCTAGAAAGGAGAAGAAGGAGCATCAATTGCCATCTGGCTTGACGTTCAAAACAATTGATCTGAATTTCTATGTCTAAAGTATCTCTAAATTTTCAGAGTTTTTTTAATTGATTATTTCATAAATTAGTTTGAGATGTTAGCATTTTATTTACGGAGAAATTCAGTTAGTTGAAACTCCTTCTTGCATAATAAAGACATGTTTAAAAGAGAATGGTTCTATTTTTTACAGCACAGCTTAAAGAGAAATCTAAACTGTTAAAAGCAAATTAGTAAATATGTCAAGATTAAGCCAGTAATATGATGTGGGTGTTCTAGCAATCATAATTCAAATTTTTAAAAAGAAGTTGAGTCATTTTTTATAAAAACCACACAAATATAACAATGTTCTTGATTTAAATATGGGGTTTTGAAAAATAAAAAGTTCCATATGGAAATAAACATAAGCAAGGTGGGGGAAAAAAGGACAAAATAAATGAAAATATGAATGACTCATATTTAAGGCCTAAAAGCACAGATATGAAAAATCTTTCAAATTTTACAAGAAAAGTTTCTAAAAATAGGTAAAAGTAATTAAGACAGATTTTATTAAAAAGTAAAAAATTAACTGGTACATACGAAAAATGCTCTAATACAAATATAGCAAAAGGAATTCACATTAAGTTACATCAAAAAACTATTTCTCACCCATCAAACTAGGAGAAATTTAAGTTTGAGAATACAGTTTATTGTGGAAAAATAAATCCTTTCATATATAGCTGATGGGATTTCCAAAACCCCTGTGGAAAAAGAGTCAGTGATACCTAACAACATTATAAAGGCATTTCCTCTATAACCTAGTAATCTCATTTATATAATATCCTCAAAAAATCTACCTCCACAATTGGGATTAAACAAATAAGTTCACTTATTAAAATATTGTTTGGATTAGTAAAAGATTAAAGACAATCCAAATATTCCTAGAACACAGGTTGAGCAAATTACAGCACATCCACACAATAACCTACTATCCACTAAAATTATAATGAAGACCCCCAGGTAGTAAATAAATTAACTTCCTAGATACATTATTAAGTTCAAGTTTAAAAAGCAGTGACCAAACAGTGGAGACATCAGGAATGGAGGAGGTCTTCTCTGACAACTTTTAATATCTTTGCTAACTTTGAAAGATATAAATGTGTTAATTATTTAAAAATCAAATCAAGGGAAAAATTAATAAATTAAACCACAAAGGAAACAATGAAGCTAAATGTGTATAAAATTAATATCCCAGCCACACAGATAAAACTTATTTAAAGCAACTTTGAAAGATGGTATTCTGGACACACATGGTGTTTGTCTGTTTTGTTTTACTTTTAATAAGGTCAAAAGCAGCTCAGAGAAATTTTAAGTTTCACTGAGAGCATTTATAAGTAGTGATATCGGTTTTACAACTTTGAAACTATATATTTAAAGATAAAAGAAGTAAGTGGTAAGTATATTTTAGAAAATAAAAATTTCAATATAAAAGCACAAAGATATATTTTAAACTTGAGAGTAATAACAATTAAAAAGAAAACTATAATATTAAATTTGAATTTAAAATATCAATACAAATTTGCATTTTTACAAACACTGCAAGAACCTAAAAGGAGTGACATTCAATAACAGGCAGATCCTGATCTCTGAGTATCAGCAATCCTAAAAATAACTAGGTATCCTTAGAAATATGTCTGTGTAGATCTGGGACAGTGAGTGTACAAATTGACTTAGGCCACTGTGCTGTGTAAGAAAGTGAGAAAATCCTCAATGACTAATGAGGCTGTCAGTGAGGTCTTCTCCCTCCAAAAATTAAGCCCACAAGTATCCATATTGGTTAAATTTGGGATGATTTGATTACAAAAAGAACAGTTATAATTAACTATAACATTAAATAAATTAAAAGCAATGATTCCATAGGATATACTCATGAAAGTTCTGCTTCTATGATTGTCAGATAAACTCATGATAGATTGACCTTCCTTGCAGATTAAAACTGCCTGGAATGGGGCGCCTGGGTGGCTTGGTTGGTTAAGCGTCCGACTTTGGCTCAGGTCATGATCTCACAGTCCGTGGGTTCGAGCCCCGCATCGGGCTCTGTGCTGACAGCTCAGAGCCTGGAGCCTGTTTCAGATTCTGTGTCTCCCTCTCTCTCTGCCCCTCCCCCATTCATGCTCTGTCTCTGTCTCAAAAATCAATAAACGTTAAAAAAAATTAAAAAAAAAAAAAAAACTGCCTGGAGTGCCTGGGTGGCTCTGTTGGTTGAGTGTCTACCTATAGATTTCAGCTCCAGTCATGATCTCATGGTAAGAATGAGCCTCATGTTGGCTCAGTGTACAGCCTGCTTAAGATTCTCCCTCCCTCTCCCTCTCCCTCTCCCTCTCTCTCTCTCTCTCTCTCTCTCTCTCCCTCTGCCCTTCCCCTGCTCATGCATGCATGAGTGCATGCTCTCTCACTTTCTCTCTCTCTCAAAAAAATCAAAACACTATTAATTCTGTACAAATACAAACAAGACAAAACAAAACAGAAAAAAGGCAAAAAACAACTACCTGAAATCTCAGAAATTAAAGGAAGGCACATTCTGGAGGGGAGTTGACAGTTATAAAAGGGGTGTTAGATAGAATCCCTAGATTCTCTCTCTTGGTTTACTTGCCCTGTATATTCATCTCCCCTTCAGTGAGGGTGCTACCTGTGGGTATGATGGGATGGCCCTTCTATGATATGGTAATGTTATGTGGCAAAGGTGAAAAGACTTTACAGCTGTGGTCAAAGTCCTAAATACATTGATTTTGAGCTAATCAAGAGAGGGGTTGCTTGGGAGGGCCTGGCTTAATTAGGTAAAATTTCTTAAAAAGGGACTGGCCCCTTCCTAGAAAAAGAAACAGATACTCTCCTGCTGGTACTGAAGAAGAAAATAGCTATGTTATTCACTAGGTATTGATAGTAGTGGCCTCTGAAAACAGTCCCTGACTCCTATAACCACTAGGAACTAAATCTGACCAATAACTCAAATGAGCTTGGAAAAGACTCCACACTCCAGAAGATACTTCTTGGATAACACCTTGTTTGAAAGTTTTTGAAACCGTAAGTAGAAGACCCAGAGCCATGCCCAGACTTGTGACCCATCTCTATGTGACATAACAAATGTCTCTAACTTAAGTTACTAAATTTATGGTGATATGGTAGGCAATGGTAGAACCTAATACAAAGCAATGGTCATGAGATAACTGTCCCATTTTTATGACTTTTGGTCTGACGGTAAGTTTGCAGTTGGTACTAAATGGATAAACTGATAAAAACTGATAAAAGACTGATAAAAAATTAAATGAACAAACAACAACAACAAACAACTTTAGTCTTTCTGGTCTAAAGAGCCAGAGGGTAAAGTTTTGAAGGGAGAGCTTCAGAGGGAGCTAAGATATCTAGGCAGCAAAGGATGGACTCCAATGATGCTGGGCAACTGGATTGAGAATTAAAAACAATACTGTTGGAGTACAGAAAGTCTCAATAAACAATATCTCTCTTTTAGCCCAGTATGGATCCATTGAACATAGACACAGACAGATTAAAAATCATTGCTTTCCCAGGGCGCCTGGGTAGCTTGGTCCATTAAGCATCTAACCTTGATTTAAGCTCAGATCATGAACTCACAGTTCATGGGATCAAGCCTTGCGTCTGGCTCTGCTCTGACAGTGTGGAGCCTGCTTGGGATTCTTCCTCTCCCTCTCCATCAGCCCCTCCCCACTTATGTTCCTCCTCTCTCTCTCTCTCTCTCTCTCTCTCTCTCTCTCTCTCTCTCTGAAAATACATTAAAACTATATACATTTTTTAAAACATTAATGCTTTCCCTAGAGTGGAGACCATGTGCTAGAAGAATGGGCTTGCTAATATTTACCCTCTGATATTATACAGATCTACTGATATAGATGGACAACAGCAGGACTTCCTTATAGGGGCAGGTATATTATTTAGCTCTAGAAAACAGAGTTAGGGAAGGGCTAAACTGAGCATGTTCAGTTTATTATTCCAAAATCCAAAATCAGGTAAATGATTTCTCCTTTCACTGAAAGGACAACTCTGTCCTTTTTGAAACTCTCCTTCTCTGAATTCTCTGAAATCCCAGTTTCATGTTTCTTAATCCTTTTATTCATCCCATCTTTATCTGCTTCTCTAGTTTCTACTTCCTGCACACAACATGTTTGTATTTTCCAAACTTCTAATCATAATTGCATTTCCCTCCTGTCCTTCCTCCTTTCCCTTCCCTCCTTTCCTTACCTTTCCCTTCCCTTCTCTTCTCTGTAAGCACTCATTTGACACACAGCATTCTTTTATTTATGGCTTTGTAGAACACCTCGATGTAAACCGATAATTAATTCACGAAACATTCATCGTGCCATTGCGGTGAACAGATATGCTAAGCACTGGGGATAAAAAGATGTATTTAGGGAAACCATGTTACTTTAATGAAGACTTTTTTAACTTAACCATTGATAACTTGAAAGCAAATATAGTAGTAATTTAGTGCAGCCTGGCCTGCCTGAATATACACCTCAGCTCTATCACTTTTAAGCTACAGAGGCTTTGATATATTACTTATTTTTTGTGTGCCCCAAGACCTTTATTGCTCTCTGTGCATGTGCTCATTCTAAGACTTCAATAATTATTTAAGGTTTATATTTGCATATGCATTGTAGATTATAAAGCATTCAGTATATCATATATCATTTAAGAATAATAAACTTAAAGGAATTATTATGTCTTATTTCAGGAAATAAAATCAAGGCTTATGAAACTTTTAAAAGGTTAAGAAAATTTAAAACAGCATTTTAATTTTAACCTCTGACTTCTAACTCCTTTATTTGTTTTTTGGTCTTTGGGTTTTTTTGTTTTGTTTTGTTTTGTTTTGTTTTGCTCACAGCTGCTGCCTTAAATTTACCTTGAGCTTTGCTCTTTCTTCTAGACTGTAATTCCACAACTGTTACCTGATCTCATGGACACCACAAAAATCAATCTCAAAATAAACATATTCTAAACTATATCATCTATGCCCAAAATCTGCTTTTTTTCTTGAATTCCTTAGCTTTGAGTGACAGGAACTTCCCAGGCAAGAAATTTCAAAATAATGGAACGTCTCCCATCCCTCTCTTCATTCTCCCCATACACATTTCATTTACTAGAGGGCCCCCATCTCCAGTCTAGAGTATGGCTTCAGTCATATCACACTTGCCAATCCCACTGCAATAGTCTTAGTCAGAATTATTAATTCTAGCTAATATTAACTATGAATTGATTTTTCCTGTGTGAAGTCTCTGTAGAGATTAATCTGTTCTTCTCAGTGCTTGCTGTGAGGCTAACTACTATTTACTGAAATTCATTTTCTATCCAGTATTGCATTTAAGCCCTTTGCATAAATTATCTCATTTAATTTGACAACAATCACAAATATATAATTTACTGGCCAGCTTTGCAGGATGAGGATGTTGAGGCTCTGCTCCTTCCATTTACACAGAGGGAATTGAAACATATTTGTGTTCCAGGTTTCCAGTTCCAAATTTGTGTGTTACTTCTCCGGTTTATTTTTCTTTGATCATTTTACTTTCCTGCTTAAAATAACACATAGGCTCTCACTGCCTCACAGATTATCCCCCAAATCATTAGCACATTATTCTAACATTCTTTGATCTGGTCTCAATACAATTCTAGCCCCATTTTTTAGTTCTTGTATACACATTCTACTCAGAACCAAATATTAGTCAATCAATCCACACACTCTATAAAGCCCAGCCTCCATCCTGGTGAACAAATCTGTCCTTCTTTCTTAAATTGCCTCCCTTCCTGTTTCTAGCAGTCCAATTAACAAATCCCTTAAAGATTTAGCTAAATGCCTCTTCCATAATGGAACACTCCTCGAGTTCTTTCAACACAATTGCTAATCTTTGTTCTGAACTTTCACAGCATCGATAATTTTCTAATTTTTATTTGAAATTATTTTATTTCTATTTATTTACCTTCTTAACATAGCATATGTCTGTATCTAACCATCTTTGCATCCTCCAGGTGCCTGATGCAAAGGACCAAGATAAGAGGGACTGCTATCTAGAAATTACTTTTCATTTTGCATTAATATATGATAAGATATTAGGGCCACCTGGGTGGCTCCATTGGTTAAGCATCCAACTCTTGATTTTGGCTCAGGTCATGATCTCATGGTGTGTGTACATCGGGCTCTGTGCTGACAGCACACAGCCTGCTTGGGATTCTCTCTCCCCCTCTCTCTCTGCCCTTCCCCCACTCACTTTCTATCTCTCTCTCAAAATAAGTAAAAATAATCTTTTAAAAATTATGGTAAGGGGCACCTGGATGGCTCAGTAATTTAAGCATCTGACTTTAGCTCAGGTCATGATCTCAAGGCTCCTAAGTTTGAGCCTCGTGTAGGGCTTTGTGCTGACAGCTCAGAGCCTGAAGCCTGCTTTGGATTTGTGTTTCCCTCTCTCTCTGCATCTCTCCTGCTCACTGTCTCTCTCTCTCTCTCTCCTTCAAAAATAAATAAACATTAAACAAATTTTTTAAACATGGTAAGATATTAGTCAGTGATGGTAAAACAGAGCCAAGTATATACTATTTTGCGTGGACTAACAAGCACCAAAGTTCAGCCAATAGACATAATAAATAAAGCTATGAATTTTAACTCCTCTGACAGAAAAATTTCTTATAAATGTATAAGGCAATTGAGCTAAAAATAGTCAATGCAGCTGAAATGTTTCTAATAACTCCTTAAAAATTTTGCATTTTGTTGTTTTATTGGAGATCAGTTACGGACTTTTTTTCTTTAAAATGTGCTTTTAGAGATAATTTTGTTAGTAGACTCTATATTGTTCACGGAGGAAAAATCTATAAAACAACAGTATTGAAAATTTAACCATAATTACTTACAATGAGGTTTCTGAATGAAGAATAATAAAGGAGTATAGACAAGTCTCTTAAATATTATATATAAACTATTTACTTTTGCCACCACTTAAGAACTTAGCAATAAGCAGACTTTATTTGGGATGGCACACAAAATGCTTTAACTATTGAAAAGTCTAACCCTACCCATTAAAGCTGTAATGCATATCTAAAGTTAGAAAAATCCCTTCCCATAGTCTAATTTTAGATAAAATAATGGATTTTTTATGTTATTATCCTAAAGTACAAACATCTGTTGGTTGTTCTTTCAATGAATCTCTATTTAAACATATATACTAAATATAAATGAATTAAGTATAAATATACATAATCCTATTTATTAGATAATATAATACATGAAAATATATTTTTATGTAGAATTAAAAGAGTAGAGGAAGTAAGGGGGATTCATCAAAAGATTCTTCAAAAATTTTTAAATTTTTGTGAGAGAATATTTTTGTAAGTATTTTCTTGTCCTAACTTTATAAAACTAAATTTAATCCTTAAAATTCAAATATTTGGTTAGTTTAGTTTAGTTTGTTAATAGGTTAAAGTTAGTTACGTTATATCTATATTGTTGTAATATATCATTTTCAAGTTATTCAGGGCTAATTTATTCACTCTGAATTTTCTGAATTTTCAGAACTTTCAAATTTTTTATTGAAAAAATTTTTAGTAATAATATTGTGTATAGTGATATATTTTGATGCGCTTTATAATTTGCAAGATGTAAAACGTGCTTATTTGAAGGGGTGCTAATGACATAGGAGTATTTGAGATTTTAGGTCCATTCTTATGATAATATAAAATATGCATGTTCCAAACTAATAAAGAATCAAGAATGTAAAATTAGTTCTCTAGTAGCTACCATAGTGTAGCTACTTTATACTAAAAAAGAACTTTATACTAAGAAATAAAGAAAAGAAAGAAAGAAAGAAAGAAAGAAAGAAAGAAAGAAAGAAAGAAAGAAAGAAAATGTATAAAGATAAACAAAAAAAAAACACAAAAAAGGAAAGCTGTGTTTTGTTTTAATTTTAGGAAAGCTATGGTTTGGACAGAGTAATTGTTTATACGCTAGGTACCCTTTGAAAGCTTATAATAATTAATTCATCTACTCATCTTTTGAAGAAAGTACTATTATTAAATGAAATACAGATGTGTCCCAGAAGGGTTGAGTAACTAACTCAAGATTCCACAGTTGGTAGTATGTGAAACTTGAATTCAATCATGTACTTTGACGCTCTTATCTGTTCCCTCACAAAGGGTCCCATCCTATCTCTCATTCAGTGTATTAATGGAAGCTTTCTGAGCATGTAAAATGAGTTGAAATAAATTTTAAATAGGAATTTTTTACACAATATCTGAGTTGTTAGCCTGCAATACACCTAAACAGGAAAAAAACAAAAACAAACAAACAAACAAATGGCCGTATTCAAACATTATTATACATGAGAAACCCTTCCTGGATACCAGAATTCTGGATACCTGAATTCTTATAGGAAGTGTAAGTTCAGATCCAGTTGATTGAGGTACATCTGTTTAATTACTTCTGCTAATTTCATGGACTTATTTATGTAAAAGCTCATATTTCTCTATTACAGTTTTCATGAATTAAAATTATATAGCTGTAGGCATTTTGTTATTATTAACTATGGTAATGATACGGTCTTCAAAATATGAACAATAGCTACTGACAAGTTCCTTATTTTCTTCTTGTTGGTGATTCAAGTGTACAGATTTGGAGTAAGAAAAGAACTTCTAGGTTTAACAACTTCAGCTGTATTTTTTCTTCAGCTACAGCTGAAGCAATACATTGAGCACAATTGGTATACAAAAAAATGCACATAATTGATGTATGCAATTTGATGAGTTTAGAAATATGTACACACTCATGTAACCATTACCACAATTAAGGTTACAAACATATCCATCATCTCCAAAAGTTTTCTTGTGTTCCTTCCGTGTGTGTGTGTGTGTGTGTGTGTGTGTGTGTGGTAAGAGCATGTAACATGAGATCTACTCTCTTAACTAGTTTTTAAGAACACAATATACTATTGTTAATAGAGGTACTATTTCATACCCCAGATCTCTGGAACTTACTCATTTTGTATAATTATAACTTTACACTCATTGAACAACTCCCTATATGGACCCTCCTCCCATCTCCTAGTAACTCATTTCATTGTACATTTCTATACCTTTGGCTTTTTTAGATGCCTCACAAAAGAGAAACTATGCAGCATTTTTCCTCCTATGGCTGACTTTTTTCATATGACTTAATGTCTTCCAAGTCCATCGTGTTGTTGCAAATAGCATGATTTCCTTCTTTCATAAGGCTGAATAATATTCCACTGTAGTAGGTATATACCGCATTTTCTTTGTCAATTCATCTGGCTTATTTCAATATTTGACTATTGTGAATAATGTTGCAATAAACATGGGAGTGCAGACATCTTTTCAAGATAGTGATTTTATTTCCTTCAGTTATATACTCAGCAGCAGAATTGCTGGGTCATACGGTAGTTCCATTTAATTGAGAAACCTCTATACTATTTTCTATATTGGCAGCACCACTTCATATTCCTCACCAATGGTGCACAGAGGTTCCAATTTTCCCCTAACCTCACAAAAGCTTGTTATCTTTAAAAATATATATATATTTACACACACATATATACATACCAATATATATGCACATATATATACATACATATATACATACCAATATATATGCATATATACACATATACATATACACATATATTATTATATATACATATACACACATATATATACACATACATATGTGTATGTATGTATATATAATAATAACCATCCTAACAAAGGAGAGGTGATATTATGGTTTTGATATGCATTACCCTGATGATTAGTGATGTTAAGCACTTTTTCATATATCAACTGGCCATTTGTATACTTCTTTGGCGAAATGTCTATTGAAATATTTTGCCCACTTTTCATTGGGTTCAATGTGCTTTTTGCTGTTGAATTATAAGAATTCCTGATATATTTTGGGAATTAACTGCTTATCAGATAAATGGTTTGAAAATTTATTTTTCTACATAGGTCGTCTTTAAACTATGTTGATTGTTTCCTTTTCTTTGCAAAATGTTTTTAATGCATTATAGTTCCAGTTATCTATTTTTGCCTTGTTGCCTGTGCTTTTGGCATGATATCCAAGACCAATGTCAATGGCTTTTCCCCTATGTTTTCTTCTAAGAGTTTTAAAATTTCAGAACTTCCATTTAAATCGTTAGTTAATTTTGAGTTATTTTTTGTGTATCAGGAAAGATAAGGATCCAATATCACTAAGTCTTACTCTTTTTTTACTCCTGTCCATTTCCTACATCTTTCATCAATGTCTTCTTCAGAGTGGCCTGAGTTTTGTTACTGAGTATTTCATTTTGTTCTGTTTTCTTATTGCCTTAGTTAGTGTTCAGACCAATTGTCAGTTATACATGTTTTCATTATTTTTTCAGAAGAAAATGTAATATTTTCTTATAATATGTAATATGGTGACATTTGATCATTAATATAGATATTATGAGAATACACTGTCTAGAATATAATAAAGTCTCAAAGAAGGGAGTAACACATTGTAAACTAGGAGAATTGTACCAGGGAAAATTTATTAAAGTCCAAAATGTTTTCTCAGTCCACAAAGATAAAACTTTTCGGATGGACACTGGAGGAAAATTGATGCAATGGCAAGAGCAGTCAAAACAATGAAAACAATGTAAATTCAAGGGATATTAATTCAAAAAGAGTCTTGAGAATAGTATGTGGGAAGAGAATAGCATTGTGAAGTAAATTAATTAAATTACTTTGAGAAAAGAGTGAAGTCATTCTATTCTCTAAATAAGGGAATTTGAAAAAAAATGGCTTTGGGGAGGAATTTAGTACATTAAATTCACTATGTTGAAACATATATGTCTGTTGCACATCTATCAGAAAATCCAGGAAAGAGGTTTGAGTGATGAACAGAAATATGGAGATATCACATATGTGGGAGTTAAGGCCTTCAGATTAGATGAGTTTCTGAAGGAAAATACAGAAAAGTGAGAAGATCAGTTGCTGAGGATACTCAAAATTAAAGAATATTCTGAAACAAATTTTACACAAGATGTCTGGGAAAGGAAAGTCAGAGAGATAAAAGGAGAATCAGAAAAGAGGAAAATGCAATACAAGAGAGATTTTTCATGGTAAACAAACAAAAGACATTTGATAATATTCTATTTTTGCAGGAAAGAAAATAAACCAAAACAAAACAAAGAAAAGCATCTATTTATTTAGTAGTACAGATGACCATGGTAATATTTGTCAAGACAAATTCAATGATGGGAACACTTGCACAATGGGTAGAAACTAAAGTTAAGAAGAAAAGACACTGAAATGAATAGCTTAATAAGAATATTCTTGAAGAATCTTGGTTTTTTGGAGTAGAGTAGAGATAGGTTGTCACTTATCATAGAATACAATGATTAATGGGGACTTTTTTCTTTTTAAATATAGAAGTGTATAATAAGCTATTTACTGTATAAAAAATATAGTGTGACAGACTCAAGAACCCATAAAGGAGGCACCAACCAGTAGGCCAAATCCTTTGGGGAGAAAAGAAGACATGCTCAGGAGCATAGAGCTAAGATTAGTCTTAGATAGGAAAAGAAACACCTCTTCCTCTGAGATTTCACAGAAACCTATGTTGGGCAGTTCACTTTTTAGCAGACAGTATAGGAAAATGCACTATGTTGAGGTAGAACAAGGAACTTACTGTCTTATAAGATTTACAGATTCTTTTGATGGTAAGGCACAACACACTGACGCTCCAATATATGAAGTGAAGGCAGAACTTTGTTATTACAGCTCCAGATGAGAGAAAGGTGTCATATGGGGCCACACAATCTGGGTAATACTGAGCTGGAACTGTAGGCGTCAGCTGATGTATGGCAGGTGAGGTGGTGTTAGTTAATATTTCAAGGGCTCCTGGCAGTTTGGCTAATTTGAATAATTTCTCAGTCTCCATGACATACAGGTTGTCGCTATAGAGGTTGTCTATCAGAGGTAGTCTGATAGTTGATCCAGGGGCAACTAGGGGTGATGTACAGTAGTCGGAATTATGGGAGCCTGCTAAAGGAGGTGCTTGGAGTGTGGACTCAGTTGCTCAAGAAGGAGAACTGACTAGGCCTCTTGCAAGAGCCTCAAAACTAAATCAAGACAGACCTTGAAAAGTAAAAAGCTTTATCACACATATGGAAAAGGTAAACATTAGAGAACGTATCTGACAATGGACTGGCTGAGGGATAGAACACAAAAAGTAATTGCCAAGCTTCTAATAGCTGACATTATTTCCAGGCACTGTTTTGAGCATTATGCATATATTATTTCAATCTTGACTACCACATGAGCTAAATACTGTCATACCTGAGGCTTACAGACAAGGAGTCAGAGTCACAGAGACCTGAAGTAATATACTCAAGATCTTACAGGTCTTACATTGGAGACAAAGGAACTGAGACAGTGTTAAACCTAGAGCTTTGGCTCATCACTCCTCTCTTAGCCATGCTCACTAAATGCTGATTGTCTTGCCAAGATGGAATTTGTGAAGTCTATAAAGGTGTAATTACATCTATGCTCAGAAAAATGTCATTTCTCCTAGAAATGCTAAGCAACCCAGATGTAAGAAAGAAGGAATTGGGGTTTATAGGACAAATCACTGACAGGAAAAAGATGTGGATGTTGTGAGTTAGGGCTTGAGCGATCTAAATAAATAACACATGCTCCGTTACCCAAGCGTGGAACAAATTAAGAGAAAGGTGCAGGAGTATGAGTAATAAAAACAAAATCTCACCTTCACTCTTCCTACAAAAGAAGATTATACATTATGGCTTTCCTTCTGCAAACAATGAAATTGCTAATTTTTCATCCCTGAGCTAGGTATACTTACCTGTCACTGGTGTAGCTGATTAACTAGTTTCTGTTCTTCCTTTCCCAGGCAGATTTCCTTTCATATGGAGAGCAACAATTATGCGAGATCCATGCAACGCTGGTTCCCAAAAGTGAAGAGGCTGAACTAAGCATACCCAGTTCCTTCTCTTAAACTCAGAGATAATTCACTCCCCTTCCCTAAGTAAAAATGTTAAAGGATAGAGAGGGCCAGAGGTGTTAGTTTAGTAGAAGACCCTACATGGAGACCAAAGGAGTGGAAAGTACCTGCCCTTTTTCCTATCCTCTTATAATTTTGAGCCCAGGTGATGTAACTGATCAGGGAGTTAGCTTATTAGAGAAGGAAGGGAAGACATACTTAGAATATGGATTGTAAGAAAAGGATGTATTTGAGGGTTGGGAAGCTCTGAGTGGGGGAGGTTAATAAGGATATACATTTGTAGTAAAACTAGAAGGCAGGAGGTGGTGACGGAGATAGATGTGAGAAAGCTTTTTATGAGAGGAAAGGGTAGCTTTTTTGTTTTGTTTTGTTTTCTTTCTTTCTTTCTTTTTTTTTTTTTTTCATTGATAAGGACATGAACAGGAGGGGAAAATAGGTTTCATCTTGAATGCTAGCCCCAGCTGGTTGGTATGGTCGCTTAAACTATTATGGCGAGGAGACTGAAAAGTTTTCAGAGTGTGTTTAAAAGAACGCTAGCATTGATTTTTCGGTCATGTATAGTTATGGAAGGGAGAGCAGAGGTTTGTATGCTGAGTGCTTGGTATAAGTGGAAAAGGAGGAGTAAGATTTGAAGCAAAATGTAGATGAATTTTTTTTTTTTTTTTTTTTTTTTTTTTAGTAAAAAAAGGAACAGAAAATCATGCTCTTTGTTAATGGGTCGTCTACTTAATGCAGTTTCTCATAATTTTGCATAAGTAGAGTGAAATGAATATTTGTAAATGAAAAACAAAATCTACAGTATATGCACAGAATAACTTAAATGGTTAAAAAATTCTTTTTCTAGAAGACTGGCATAAGGCACTAAGAGGCACTAAGACAATGCAGACATTTTCTACTCTTTGACCCCAAGATAAAACGCACTGTTAAAATATTTACTGCCCTTCCTACTGATCATGCTTATTGGAGACTTAAATCTTGTTTGTTAAGTTACTGGCTTTATCCAGTTAATTATGAATGAGTTGCCACGTGTCTCCTCTTGTGCATGCTAGTCTTCCAGAAGATAGCATGTCCCAGATAGGGGTAGCACCTTCAATAAAGGTCTAAAATAAAGAAGCTAAAAGGCAGAGCCACATTGTACCCCAGTAGATATCTGTTTTTATCAGTTTTTAGACAGTTTGTGTCTTCAGCATTGCTTACACTAAGATATCAGACTTGAGTTTGAGAAACTTAAATGCTGTTTCCTTCACACAGAGGAGAATGTAATTAAGTTGATTATAACTCATGCTTTGCTTCAAGTGTTGTACAGATAACTGATGCTAATGAGCATCAAAACAGTCATTCCTCAGTGACCATCAGGAGTCTAATTCTAGTCATTCCGTGACCGATAATATTAATGTGGAAAGTTAAGCAGATGAACCTATTAAGCATATTGAAAACTCAGCAATAGTTTCTAAATAGATGGATAACATAATGTGCTAATTCATCAAGACTCTCATTCTGGTAAGTTTAATTAAGCATTCTTTCAGTTAAAATACACACAATTCAGTTTACTCTTGCGTTTTCTGAAGCACAATGCAAATGAACTTTTTATGAAGCAAGATCTAATAAATTACTTCACTAAGTGTTTCTTTGCTTTTCACACTTAATAAACGCTCCAGTTTAGAAATGTCCATTGTACTCAAAGGAAGAATTGTCATTCATGATTAGAGTATGCTTAAAGTTTATAAAATTCTTAGTTTGTCCCCAATCACACTCCATGTTGCCTCTCCAAAATATGAAGAAAATGGATGAATCTGGGAAGTGCATATCCAAGTGGCAGTGATGGCAGAGACAGAAAAGAGTATGGGGAAGAAAAACAAAATAATGTAAAAGTAATAGCGTGTGAAAATCGAGTAAATGATACCTTGTTTTTCATTGCATAAGTCCTGGATTAATGGCTTCTTCATTGAAAATATTTTGAAGGGCTACTTGGATTACTGTTCCAGTTTATTTTACCCTGTATCTTTAAGCCATGTAAAGATAGTAGTCTGTACAGACTACCCAGGTCTTTTCTGGAAAAGAAGAGATCTTCTGCAAGGATGATTGTGTTTGCAAAACAGAAATTTATATCTCCTTTTCAGTGTTTTTCATGTTGTATTTCATTTTTGCTTGTGTACCTATATTCTCAACTAGACTGTTCAACTAGACTAACACAGGAGATATTTATTATGTGTGCTTATATTCTCAGTGTTTAGCACAGTGCATAGTACAGGGTAGGTGTTTAATAAGTGTTTCTGAGAACTTTCTAAGATTTCTCTGCTTTTTTGAAAATCATAGGTTAGAGGATTCACTTGACTTTTGTTTTTGACAGCTTTGGGTAAATTTGAAGTGATAAGTCAGTAATTAGAGGGTTCAAACTTTGTCAAGTATATATCAATGATTTTCAATATAATGATTAAAAAGACTCAAACTTTTTTTCATGGGTTGCTTACTGATATATTTGATTATTCTGGTCCCTGGTACACCCTGATTTTAAATTCATTATTTCATTAACTACCATCAAATCTTTGCAAATAAACCTGATTATTTTTTTTTAAATATCAGTTTTTTTTAATGTTTATTTATTTTTGAGACAGAGAGAGACAGAGCATGAACGGGGGAGGGGCAGAGAGAGAGGGAGACACAGAATCAGAAGCAGGCTCCAGGCTCTGAGCCATTAGCACAGAGCCCGACGCGGGGCTCGAACTCACGGACCGTGAGATCATGACCTGAGCTGAAGTCGGACGCTTAACCAACTGAGCCACCCAGGCGCCCCTAAACCTGATTATTTTTAATAAATGAGTGCATTGAGGTAAAGTACATTTTGTTTGCTAATTTTCCTGTTTGCTAATTTCTCATGGAAAAATTAAAATCATCCTTTGCTTCCATAATGAAAATAATTTTGTATGGAAAAAGATGAAGCTCACTTAGAGATTTCCTTGTCTTCCCATCACTAATGCATGAATTTATTAAGTCTAAAATTGACCATTATAATAGGAGACTGATATTTAAGTATCACCATATGTAAGTATCTGTCAACAGGAAAGATGATGGGAATATAAGTATGTGTCACAAAAACACACTACATAAGAATCTTGGAAAGAATACTTTTCAAGCACAGTTCAATACAAAGCTGATGATTTCTGATGGTGTAAAGACCAAAGTGACTGACTTTGAGAATGATGGGACATCATTCAGTTTAAAGAATTGTCATGATATGCTTCATAAGAAACTTGTGAAATAGAGTTCTAAATAAAGATCAGAGTTGATAAAGAAGAAGAAACATTCTTGAAATGATCCCATGTGAGACTGATTTGGGTCACAGCAGAATATTCAATAAAGTTTTCATTTGGAAGATTTGGAAAAACAGACTTCGGGAAAAGCTTGGGATATATGCGAAATTGAGGTGTCTGTCGAGGTCCTTAATTCTGATTTTATGGTGTATCACATCAAGTGAACAAAATGGAAGAATAAAGTTTTCCTACTTTTGAAGAAATTTCGCTATACATACATGTGCATACACACACACACACAAACCTATACACATATATATGCACAGTGCCACACATAAGCGTTACATTTAGTAAATGTATAAATACACATATGTACATATGGACGCATTTATTTGAAAGTTCACGTATGCATATCCATTTGTGTATTTTTATGTGAATATCCAAATATACAAGGTATGTGTATGCATGTGTATGGTAACTAAACAAATACCATGAATATTAAAGGAGAAAAGCAACATATGGATCCTGTGATATGTTACTATTTTGATTCCCTTTCCCAATTCAATATCCTTTTCCAGGAAGAATTTTCAATTATTTTCAAATAAGTTAGGAGCTCCATTAAAAGACTTCCCCACACATTGAGACATTCCAAAGCATAAATATAAAATTTGAAATTTAAATTTGATAGAATGTCTAAACTCTCCTTTAATTTGTCCAGTTCTTGTATTGTCTTTGTAGTGATACATTCCAATGCCTTCCATTGCACACAGTTTTTTATAATCACAACTTAATTTTATTGTTTATTTTTTTTAATTTACATCCAAATTAGTTGGCATACAATGCAATAATGATTTCAGGAGTAGGTTCCTTAGTGCCCCTTGCCCATTTAGCCCATCTCCCCTTCCACACGCCCTCCAGGAACCCTCAGTTTGTTCTCCATATTTATGAGTCTCTTCTGTTTTGTCCCCTCCCTGTTTTTATATTATTTTTATTTCCCTTCCCTTATGTTCATCTGTTTTTGTCTCTTAAACTTACTAAAAGCTTAAAATGCTGGCATTTTTAGTGCTTCATTTGAAGAACATTTATTAAATATTTCAAATTGATACTGAATATTATGGAGCTTCAACTTAAAGGACTTACTGTCAAAAAGTCCAATACCATTTTAGGACACTCCGTTTGATTTTACATTTATCTTTTGAAAGGCTCAAACAATTCTAAAATCCAATTAATGAAGAATAACATAGAAAGTATTACTGCCACTCTGAAGTACTGCTTAACATTCAACACCAACCTCATAACAAAAATTTGTATTTCTACAATTCTGTCTGTGTTTAAATACAACTGCAGCTTGTATTTTGATTTTAGAATATCACAGTTTTGTATATAATTATAAACTGAGTTTCTACTACAACCTATTATACTTTTTTTGTGTGTCGTTAGGTTTTTCATTAAGGGCCTTTTAAACATAAGGCTTCACCCTATCAAATTTAAAATTCTTATTACTATAAATAATTTTATCTTCCATATTGAACTTTTTAATCTGAAGTTATAATAGCCTGCCCAGTTATCTCTGGTGCTGTATCTTTGAAAAAAAATTCAAAATATTTATTTCAACTTCATCAATTCAATGCAAAAATATCAAACCACTCGTGCAATTAATAGAACTGATTTTCTCCTTGGAGAATCTGATGTCACCAGTATGAAAACTGGTATTCAAATGCTTGCAAATTCTTCTTTTGAAAATGAAGCCAACGCATTGACACTCATTGTTTCATGTTTTATATGTGCAAAGGAAAACTTAGATTTAAAAATCAATGAAAATAATTTAGAAGGGTCAATTTAAATAAAATGTCAGGTTTCATGGAATGATACTATAAATGCCCCTTCTGTAGCTGCATATATATAACAGCTTTGGAGAGAACCAGTCTCAAATTAACTACTAACTTTTGAAGCAAATGCTGATGCTTCTTTAGCAGATTTGTTTCTTCTGACTTTATGTAGTCAGTGATATCCTCAAGTTTCCTATCATTGATGAAATCAACTTTCTTGGAAAATGGACATCTAGTATGTATTTTTTAATTAAACATGCACTTTTGGTTTTAGTTCACTGATGCAGAAAACAGTTATATAAAAAAACAACAAAAATATTTTTAGACTTACATACAGCACAATGTGTGCCTAAAGCATCAGAATGTAAATATTCAGACTACTATTTGGTCCCTGGCAGTGGTTCCTAATCTCAATTTCCTGCATCAATTTCTTGTACGCAAAATTGTCATTCCCAAGTTCTTTTCCATTGCCTAATGACATGTCCACTGGTGCACCAATGTTGGGTGGGGCTTGGCAGTGGAAATGTGCAGCCCTGGCAGGGAGGAGTATTTTATCACTGCCGTTGTTTAGAATCACCAGAGCATAAAGGCAGCAAGAAGCAGACAACAGACCAATTTTTAGCCAGGTTTATTATTTTAAAATCTCTATGTGCAATGCACCCTTATTGCCTGCATGAAGATAGTCTGATCCCCCATCATCTCAGTACCATTCTATGATGGCTTGCTGTGTCTTACAGGTCAGCATACTGGCTGCAGCACAGGTCGATGTTATAACTAGTGGCCAGCAAAAGGCAGAAGTGTTGAAGACTTCTCACATAGAAAGGTCAGCTTTCCTTGGCTGCTGATCTTGAAAAATTCTGCATGCAGTATTTAGGACAAAGGTGTTTTTTAGAGTGCATTTGGAAAAAAGGTTGAGTAAAGAGAGTTGACTTTTTGCTGGTCTGGCAATCTTTTAGATTTAACCAAGTGAAAACTCTGTTCATTACTCATACATCTCAAAGTTTCTAAACAGAGACATGGCAGAGATTGGAAGCACAAAGTGGACATAGGTGACACCCCCAGGCTTTTAATGCAACTATTAAAAAATACTTATTTAAGCAAATGGAAAATATGTGAAACGATAAATACATGATCTTGGGGCCACAAGGTCAATTTTTCTTTTTTTTCTGTTTTTAATTAAAAAACAATTTTTTTACATTTTATTTTTGATAGAGACAGAGCACAAGTGGGGGACAGTCAGAGAGAGAGGGAGACACAGAATCCGAAGCAGGCTCCAGGCTCTGAGGTGTCAGCACAGAGCCCAACGCAGGGCTCGAACTCACAAACCGTGAGATCATGACCTGAGCTGAAGTCAAATGCCCAACCGACTGAGCCACCCAGGCGCCCTGGTCAATTTTTCTTATTAAGAAAAAAACACAAAACATAAGTTTGGGATCCTTGAACAAACTTATAAAGATATTCTCTCAGTGTGATCCTGCACCTGGAGAGTATAATACGGCAAGAAGTCAGGATACTCAGAAAGAAAAAAAAAAAAAAAAAACAAAGAAAAACAAAAAACAAAAAACAAACAAAAACAACTATTTTTCAGAGAACTGATCAATATCAAGAAGGGAAAAAAAGTGTGATGGCGAATTTTTTTTCTACGGTTCTATACTCAACAAATTGGCCTGCCCTGAGCTCCACTACAGCCAAAAAATTCTGAACTGACAAATCCTTCCCTTCCTTTCCCTTGTGCAACTTACAGGCTACTGCCTTTACAAGTCTCACCCTTGCTTTTCTCACCAAGACTGTGATCCAAAGCCTGCTCCCACTCTCTTTCTGTCAGTCTCATCTATTTATTATCTGTCATCTATCTATCTATCTATCTATCTATCTATCATCTAATCTCTCCATCTATCCATCCTATGCTTTAAACAAATTTTCTCTGAGTTACTCTTTGACAGATAATCTGTAGGCATCATTGGATCAGGTTTCCTGACTCGTTTGGTAATAAACTTAGATTAACTCTCACTACAAGCATATCTCATTTTCTTGTGAATCAGTTTTTTGTGCTTCAGAGATACTGTGCTTTTCACAAATTGAAGGTTTGTGGCAATCCCTGCCTTGAGAAAGTCTACTGGCATGGTTTTCCAATAGTAATGTCTCTGTGTCATATTTTGGTTGTTATTGTAATATTTCAAACTTTTCACTATTATTACATCTGTTATGTTTACTTATTATCAGTGATCTTTGATGTTACTATTGTAATTGTTTTGGGGTGCTATGAACCATGCCTATATAAGGCAGTGAACTTAACAAGAGGGTGTGTTTGATGTGTGCTCCATTGACTGGCCATTCCCCATCTCTCTCCCTCTCCTGGGCCTCCTTATTCCCTGAGACACAACAATGTTGAAATTAATCTAATTAATAACCCTAAAATTTCCTCTAAATGCTTAAGTGAAAGAAAATTTGCATGTCTGTTACCTACAATCAGC
Organism: Panthera pardus; assembly: GCF_024362965.1. Taxonomy (NCBI): domain Eukaryota; kingdom Metazoa; phylum Chordata; class Mammalia; order Carnivora; family Felidae; genus Panthera; species Panthera pardus. The sequence goes on along the minus strand of NW_026526991.1, from coordinate 44,061,152 downwards.
AGCTAGAAATAATTAAGCTTAGTGAGGAAGGCATGTCAAAAGCTGAGTTAGACTGTAAGCCAGGTCTCTTGCACCAAACAGTAAGACAAGTAGAGAATACAAAGGAAAAATCTCGAAAGAAATGAAGAAACCTACTCCAGTGAAGATACACATGGTAAGAAAGCAAAACAACCTTAGTGTTGATGTGGAGAAAGTTTGAGTGGTCTGGTTAGATCAAACCAGCCACAACATCCCTTTAAGCCAAAGCCTAATCCCGTGCAAGTCCCTAAACCTTCAGTTCTGTGAAGGCTGAGAGAAGACTTTCTTGCAGAAGAAAAGTCTGAACTTAGGAGAGGTTGGTTCCTAAGGTTTAAGTAAAGAAGCCATTTTCATAACATGTAAGTACAAGGTAAAGCGGCAAGTGCTGATGTAGAAGCTGCAGCAAGTTCTCCAGAAGGTCTAGGGAAGATAATTCATGAAGGGGACTACACTTCAACAACAGATTTTCAATGTAGACAAAACAGGCTTCTACTGGAAGAAGATGTCATCTAGGGCTTTCATAGCTAGAGAGAAATCAAAGCCTGGCTTCACAGCTTCAAAGGACAGGCTGACTGTCTTGATAGGGGCTAATGCAGCTGGTGATGTTAAGCTGAAGGGAATAGTATTCATTGTTTTCCAAAAATCCTATGGTCTGTAAGAACTATTCTTAATATACTCTGCCTGTGCCCTATAAATGGAATAACAAAGTCTGGAACATGGTTTACTGAGTATTTTTAGCCCACTGTTGAGAACTACTGCTCAGAAAAAAAATGATTCCTTTCAAAATATTATTACTCATTGACAATGCACCTGGTCTAACCTGCAGGCTTAGAGGGTTGAGTCCAATTTTGAAAGAAGTTCTACTGTGGGTAAAATGTTATCAAATGACATTGTGTGCCTCAGAGAAATCATTCATGAAGGGAAGAGTCAACCAATGCAACAAAGTTCACTGTTGTCTAATTTTAAGAAATTGTCACAGCCACCCCAACCTTCTGCAGTTACCACTCCATTCAGTCAGCAGCCATCAACATCAAGGCAAGATCGTGCACCAGCAAAAAGTTATCCCTTACTGAAAGCTCAGATAATGATTAGCTTTTTTAAAAATTTTTAATGTTTATTTATACTTGAGGGAGAGAGAGAGACAAAGTGTGAGTGAGGGCAGGTGGTCAGAGAGAGAGGGAGACAGAATCTGAAACAGGCTTCAGGCTCTGAGCTGTCAGCACAGAGCCCAATGCGGGGCTCAAACCCACGAGCCATGAGATCATGACCTGAGCCAAAGTCGGATGCTTAACCGACTGAGCCACACAAGTGCCCCAATGATTAGCATTTTTTAGCAAAAGTGTATTTTTTTAAATTAAAGTATGAACATTTTTTAGACATAATGCTACTGCACAGTTAACAGACTATAGTAGAATATAAACATAACTTTTATATGCATTGGGAAACAAAAAATTCATTTGACTCTTTTTTTAAAATCTTTTAATGTTTATTTATTTTTGAGAGAGAGAGTGAGAGCGAGCATGAGTGGGGGGAGGGGCAGACAGAGAGAGAGAGACACAGAATCTGAAGCAGGCTCCAGGCTCTGAGCTGTCAGCACAGAGCCCAAAACGGGGCTCCAACTCACAGATCATGAGATCATGACCCGAGCTGAAGTCAGATGCTTAACTGACTGAGTCACCCAAGCGCCCCTCATTCTACTCTCTTGTGATATTCACTTAATTGCAGTGGTCTGGAACAGGACCAGCAATATCTTTGAGGTATGCCTGTATATCTCTGACATTCTGTTTTCTTTTTTTCAAAGTATAAATCAGAACCATCGTAGGCAAACCAGAATCCACAGTTACCTTAGAGTTAGCAACGTGAGCTTTTCAGTTCACTCCATCTGCTACTTAAATTATATCTTTCTGGAAATGTCAGAACATTCTCAATTGATGAATGGGAATTCATCAATTCCAAATTGGTCTTTTGGAAGACCAACTGGATGCTAAAAATATCACATATCAGGGGTGCAATAATATTTGATGTATTTAAAATATTTATTTTGAGCAATCCTAATTATAACAAAGACATATGTCTTTATTTATGCTAAAGGAAAATCAGAGAGGTTGACAGAAAACAGTGATGGAAACAACTTAGTTGATTTCTTCTCTCAAAGTCCCTTTCCTCCCCAGTCCTTTGTATCAGTGGGTTAAATCTTGGGTTTCATTTCATTCTTAATTTACTTATCTGGCCTGACTTTCATTTTAGCCTAGTAGCTCTCACTCAGTCAATTAGTAGATGGAATAAAGCTTAGACCTTTATTCAACTGCTCAAGGGATTCTCTATGTTCTTTAATAGCAAGTGCGTCTTCATTAGTATTTATTTCTAGCACGGGAGAGACAAAATCTGTATAGATGCTAGAAAGCAAGTTATAGCCAGAATTAAGTGAATAGAAGACTGGTGTTGAAAGGTATAAACACCAAGTATAAAATGACATTATTTAAGGTATTATTAGAACTCTGAGTAGCAGAATGAAAACAAGTATTTAGGCCAATGTCAGCAAAAAACTTCTTAATGATGATGACTTCTTAATGGTGATGAGTGTGTAACTCTCTCTCCAGGGAAGAAATGGAAGCTATCATTTACAAACTCTGTAGTTTAACTGGGTAAAGGATAAGCCACTAGACAGCATCCTTCTGGGAATAAGATGCACTGGCGAGTAACATGAGATAGTTTCAAATTAAGAATGGAGAGTAAATTTATGACTCTGTTTATACATAATGTTATCCGTAAAATTAAATTGTCATTACTTTTCTGAATAAGAAAAAAAATTACAAACGAAGACTACTTCTTTAAATATATTTGATTGAAAATCTCAGCCAAGTTGTCCTTTTTGGAGTTACCTTTTTAATAGCTCTAGTTGCCCTACACATTTTGGCTTATTTTACCACGGTTAGGTTTCCAAATTCTCAGTGAAGGAGACACCAAATACTGGAAAGCCACCACTTGCTGGAAGGGGAGCTGGAAGTCCTAATCCAAGTCAATTAAAATATAGCACATGCCAATCATTAATATTTTCAATAGCATGAAAAGTAGCACCACCTATCAATTATTTTTCAAAACGGAAAACAATGAACAAATTATGTCAAGATTTCCAGCAGCTTGTTGATCTCAGCAAAAGCACTTCAATTGTGTTCTTTGACTATGAACAATAAGAAATTTTCAGGGTTGCGCTAGAAAATATTGTTGTTTTCTTTCTAGAGAAAAGCCTTTCTGCGAATCAAGGCTAGAGTTAGGCACAAACAGAGCAACATATAATTTCACAGAATTCTATTACCCCTTTGACACTTAGGAGAAAATATACTAGAAATGGTTTCCTGCCAAATAGAGAACATATGCATTGCAAGATTTTGTTTTGAAAAATATCTTTAATCAGCTTGTGACCAATGTTTCCAAGAAAGATTCACGCCAAGTGTGTTGTCAGAGTTCTTCTCACACAGGTGTCTGCTAAGGATGCGAAGAGGAAAAAAACAAAACAAAACAAAACAAAACAGAAAACATGTGGACTGCAGCTTTATTATGTGAGACAGTTACTCATGGAAGAGTTTATGTTATTTCTAATAGAGAAAACCAAGTGGTAAACCCTCTTAAAAATTTTAGTCAGCTAAGAAACATGATTTCATCTTTATGTGTTACTTCTCATTAAGGGTTCAGTAAGTATGTCTGAAAGATGATTGAATGAAAGTAAGCTAACTGCTCAAAACATGTTTTTCAAAAAACCCAGATAAAATCAATAATTGGATGAGCTATTCAGAATGTGTTTCTAGAAATGGACAATTGTTAACCAAACCAAAACAAAAACCAAAACAAACAAACAAACAAACAACAAACACCTAAATTGAAATCCACTAGTAAATAGCACCCTTTTGACTAGGGTTTATCATGTATTTGGAACTGTTTCCTCTGTTTTCCTAAACATTAAATTTACAAGTAAAACAGAATTATGCAGAACATGAAAGAAAATATTAATGTGAAGTATCTTTTTGTTGAAGTCGTAATTTTGTGGAAATATAGGATCGATAAAAAACTGAAAGGTAAATGAGGTAATACTATTGATTTCCTAATAACTTTATTTACTAGACATGAATTTAAACATTCCAACATTATACATCAGAAAAATACTATGTAATTATAAGGGTAATCCCACTGAAGTAGAGGCTATTTGTAACAATTTTAACATACAGAACCCTGTACTTACACAGTGTGTTACACAAACATTTGAGGTTGCATTTTTGTTTAAAAGCATTGAAAATCTCTGCTGAATTATTTCTATCGTGAAACTTCCTACTTGATACAATCAGTCTGCCTTTCTTTGATCACACAAAATATTCCTCATGGGTTTTGTTGTTAAATATAGTGTCCACAGGCTGGGAAATAGTTCCATTATTCAGGATCCAGGGCATATATATGTTCAGAATATGTTGTGCCTCCCCCCTACCCCACCATATTCCTAACTCTGATAGCTATTTATATGAACTAAATATAGATGGTGCTTAAACTGTAAGCATGTTATCATGTCATGTCATGATCCTTAAAATTATAGTTAGTATCCAAATAAGAAACACACTAGGTATCTATTAGGTTGTATTAGCATGGAAACAGTGAAATGTGAAATAGAATCCATTAGATAATTCTGGAATGTGTGGGTTTTAAGAATTCTTGAGTCTTCGAAAAACCAACAGTTTCCATAGGTCAGTTCTGACATAAACATAAGAAATATTTAGATCAAGCTACGGAGCTGGTAATGTGCCCTGTTGTTCTTTAATCCTTTACACATTCAAGGCCTGTGAGCAGTCAGGGCAGGATTTACTTGAGTTTCACTTTGCACTTAGCTTTCCCACTCAGTAGCATTAAGGTGAAACTCCCAAAAGATAACAACAAGCTAAGATGAGCTCATCTAAATGCAACCCAGTTCTTCAGGTTTAGATAATAGCCACTGCCAAGATAATTTATGGTTTTCAGCATTTGTTAACATTGGTAACCAACCAGGCCCTAGCAACTGTATTAAGTCATGAGCTGACACAAGGGCAAAGTAATTTGCACAGGCTGAAAAAGGAGAGTCACAGAGAACTTTAATAATGTAAGTTTTATTTGAACTTTGCCATCACCCTAGTTTACAGAAGTTAACTCCTACCCTCAGTTTCAAAAGACAAAGATTAATTGACCCTCCTTATCGGAGTGTTCTTCGATTAGAAATGTTCTTTTCTCACCTATATCTTCTATCATAGATGGTGGTCGCTCAATAAAAAGATGTGCCCTGAACGAATGCTTCCATTTTTCAGAAGAGCAATATGTGGCTACAGGTTACTGCTTTTGTAAAGCTATTACTTTTACTGTCAACATGACTACTGCCCTAAGACGTCTCATTAGGTGGAATAAATTGAAGCAAACGGGCACAACAGTTGACCAAACACCCTCCTCCCCAGATATATCTGCTGCAGCGATTAAAAAAAAATAATAAAAAATAATAAATAAATAAATAAATGAATAAATAAATAAATAAATAAATACAAACTTCTGTTATCAGACATTTTAAAGGAAACTGGAGAGTGGAAGTTAACCCTAAGTGTTCCTCCAAGAAATAGGTGGGTGGACAACCCCAGGAGAGTCACAAGATCTAAAGAACAGAAAACAAGAAGATCTTCTATTATATGGTCCATTATCACAGAAACATATTAAGAAAACCACTCAGAGATATAAAGGCAAACCAAAAATTCCAAGTCTAAGAAAAGCAATTGATTTGTTTATGAAAGTTATTTTATTTTTTATTTTTTTTTAATGTTTATTTTATTATTTTTGAGACAGAGAGAGACGGAGCATGAATGGGGGAGGGGCAGAGAGAGAGGGAGACACAGAATCGGAAGCAGGCTCCAGGCTCTGAGCCATCAGCCCAGAGCCCGACGCGGGGCTCGAACTCACGGACCGCGAGATCGTGACCTGAGCCGAAGTCGGACGCTTAACCGACTAAGCCACCCAGGCGCCCCTGAAAGTTATTTTAAACATATCACTTACCTGGGTGACAGACTCATTTAAATTCTAATTCCTGAGGGAACTTAGATGAAACCTTGAATTGAGCCAATGCTGAAGTTTGGGCCTACAGTGCCATTTATAATCAGGGTTTTAAGTCCCTGGTTTGATTTCTTATCGAGGGATGGTCAAATCTCTTAAAATATGCAGCCAAAAAGAATGATTAATTTGTATAGAATATTTAGTGAATGAAAACTGCCCAAGAAGCCCTGTATTAAGCTAATCCTTATCAACATTAGCATTACCCCCTACTTATTTTTAGGGCCACTCACATAATGCCCCAACAACTAGCTATGTCTCGTATAGATTACAGATTTTTCTTCTTTAGGATATTAGATACATAAGCAATTGTATTTTTCATCTACCTGCCCATAATTTAAACGCTCATACTCCTTTTTTAATATTTTGAGGGAAAAAATATTCTGTATGATTCTACTTGTTTGTTAATATGTAAACGTTATAGGTCAAATCGATTTCCCCCCAAAAGAATCTTTCTTTCTTTCTTTCTTTCTTTCTTTCTTTCTTTCTTTCTTTCTTTCTTTCTTTCTTTCTTTCTTTCTTCTTTTTTTAGCTACCCAGTTTGTGGTACTTTGTTATAGCAGGAAAATAATACAATAAGTTAAACAAAATAAAATCATGTTTATTATAAAGACTGTTAAACCTAGACTTTTTTCATCTCTCTCTTTCCCCCTTAAATATTCCTCCCACATGTTCTTGTGCAACAGGAATAAAGTGTTGTTGACTTCCCAGAGCCAACCCAATAATGTAAGAGCCAGGCCATGTTTTATGGCTGGAGAAAATGCCTGGTTCTTCTAACTCTAAAACATAAACATAAGCCCAAATACAAGACTTGCAAGAAAACTCTAGGCATGGACTAGACATTTCAGTAACTGACAAATCATTGTCAGGACAATGCTGAAGTACCATAAATGTGGCTGATCAGAATGGAAGTATTCAAGAACTAACAGAGGTCAAAGAAGATACAATTTTTAAAGGCTATGTATGACACAGGTATGGTTCAGTCAAACTGTCTAAATAAACTATTGGAGTCAGACTTAGTGAAAACTGAAATTTCATTGTATGACCCTATATATAGGAGGAAGTCATGTAGAAGGTATTTGGATAAAGAGACAGACTATAGAATGAGATTCAGTGCTAGAACACAGTCATACAAATTGTGTTAACACAAAACGAGAGGCTAGAAAATAATTTTCCTAAATCTTCCCTGTCACTTTGATTACCAAAAATAGCTAAGCACACAGTGTAATTCTCAACCCTGCGGCTGGCTAATTTTTGGATTACTTTTTTTTTTTAATGTTTTATTTATTTTTAAGACAGAGAGAGACAGAGCATGAGTGGGGATGGGGCAGAGAGAGAGAGGGAGATACAGAATCTGAAGCAGGTTCCAGGTTCTGAGCTGTCAGCACAGAGCCCGACGCGGGGCTTGAACTCACAAACTTGTGAGATCATGACCTGAGCCAAAGTCAGACGCTCAACCGACTGAGCCACCCAGGTACCCCGGATTACTTTTTACTTCTTAATTCCACCATGACTAACACAGAATATGTTCTAACCTAAACCTATAGAAGAAAACCATTAGTAGATGCAGATGGCAGGACACAGGCCAGTGAACTTAGGAAATCATGGGAAAACTCATTATCTAGGAAATATTCAATTTTCAATCTGTTTTTGTTACTCCTGGACTGCCAGCCCAGTCTTACCTTTGTTGAAGATGGATTCTCACCAGGGTAAGAATATCTGCAACTTTGAATACCAATGTAGCTTATTAGCCTGATACTCTTCTTACTGTGCCTATCATATATCCACTCTTTTTCCTATATTTTCCTCTATTTCTTCAAATTCTCTAACTCTACTCTTTGTAGTACAGTTTGCTTTGGCTTTTCATCTTGTGTTTCTTAAACTCCTACTAACACCATCATTATAATTAACACGAGAGAACATAAACATACTGTTGTGATAAATCAATGCCAAACACTTTGTAGGTATTTTGTAAAGCATCATTCCCCAAATTTGGCAATTTTAAAGGCTTTTTTTCTATCTTTTTTCATTCTCTACATTTTTAGTCGCTTTCCTGATTTTGGATTTTTTTGATATCCTTACTACCTCCAACTCTTACTTCATTTGTGTAATAGTTCTGTTATTTGCTATCTTACTTTTGTCTTCTTGCCCTAGTCAGGAGTCTCACTCAATGTAGTTTTTCATTGTAATCTGTGAATAATTGTTTGGGGAATGTTCTAGAGTCTAATTAAATTTGACATTAATTGCTTTCTAACTCTGTGAGTTGCTACAAATGAAAGTGAGCATTTCATGGAATAATGGAGGTTTCTTAGGATGAAAAGTGATTCAAAACAGTGAGAATCACATTATGGTCTTTTCTACAGAATCTGACATCCCATAGTGTAACATAAAATAATAGAACACAAAAGCAGAACTAAATATAAAATATTGGCCGATGTCATAAAATGAAAAACCCAAAGTAAATACAATAAAAATATGTCTCTTCAGGTAATCATTTAGTAAACATGTATTTTTTTTTTAAATCTATTTTAAGCCAAACACCTTCCTTAGTGCTACAAATTTAAAGAGACATGTATAAGCTGTGATTCTGGGCAACCCGCTATATGACAAAACTGATGTAAATGAAATAAAAAGGTCTATTAAAGTTAAATTGGTGAATATGCTGAGCATAAAACCATTAAATGTTCAGAAAATGAAAATATCAACTGCAGGCAAAAATGGATTTGGAGTGAAGTGGCTACATGAACCTTCCCACAAATTACAGTGAAAAAAACTAAATAAATTGTTTTCAAAAACTCATCACTTGAAGGCTCTAGAAAACATCCAAACACAGCCTGGAACCCAAGGAGAGTTTACTTTTGAAAAATTTCAACTAGAAGGGTAAGATTTGTGAGTCTGTGGCTTTCTGATTAGGATGGTAGCAAAAGCTACAGGTTTACTGATGTTGTGAGAGAAATACTGGAAGGAGACCAAGTACCTGCACATAAAATCTGCCTCAATCCAGGAATGCAGCTACATTATGCAGACACAAGGGAGAGTCCAAGGGGGCCAGTGATAAACAGAGGTACCGTCTCTTAATCTTTATAGATTAGAAAGACAGCTATGCTAAAACCTGTTTCCTGCTTTTGTTTTTTTAACAGAGTGCATTTCCCAAGCTTACATGATCTGAAGAACAAAATGGTGACATCTCACAGATTTGATGCCTTAGAAGATAACAATAAATTAGCACAACAGCTGGAAACTTGGAAGCCTTAGAAAGAAAGAGTCACAAAGGGGAAAGGCCCCCAAATTTGACTAAATATGTGTTCAAGTCCTTGGCTGACCCCCAAATTATGCAGGCACAAAAGAGAACGTTCACCTAAAAAGCACAAGAATTCCTAAGAACAAAGCAAAGATATTATAAGCTACATAATACAGGGAAGGAAGAATTTGTAGTTTGAATGTAGGCAAGCATAGTATCGACTAGAACAAAGAAACAAAGGATTACAAAATAGACTATAGAGATGCAGCAAGGTATTACCTGCCACGCCCAGTTTCTGCATCTCAAGACAAATATCCTCAGATATTTACATCTGGTAACTAATTTGATTCTCAGAATGACCTTATGAGGTCAGGTAGCAACATCACCATCCACATTTTACACGCGTGGAAATGGAAAACTCTTGGGTTTTTCTTTCCCCTAGAAATTGCTAGTAAAGTTTATACCACTTAGATGGGAGAACTTAAAAATACACAACCATAATGGATGCAGATTTGCCTGAAGCAAATTTATGGGCATTTTATTTGCCAAATAATATGAGTAACAGCTTTCACAGCTCTAAAACAAACACATATTAACATTGGTAATATTTCTGTGATCTGAGAAGATAAATAAACTGAAATATATTAGACCTACATCTACATATATCACTAAATTTGTATTTCCAACTTGCATATTTTTGGTTTTTGCTTTCATCTACCTTCCAATTATTATAAGATTATGATTTATAAAGTGTGAATGATAAAAATATTTTTTACTTTAAAATATTGTGCTGTAGGCATACAGCATATCAATCAATTCCTTCATACATGTTTTGATAGATCTTATGCTGCTGTTTTAAAAGTTTTGTCTGTCAAACCCCATTCATTTAGAAGTGGAGTACTTTCTATAAGATCAGAATACAGATCAAATTAACAATTCTCATATAAATATCAAATTATATCCAACATTTAGAACAGGAACTGTAGTTAATTCTTTTTTGAGAGAGAGAGAGAGAGAGAGAGAGAGAGAGAGAGAGAGAGAGAGAGAAAGAATGGGAGCACAAGTCAGGAAGGGACAGAGACAGAGGGAGAGAGAATCTTAAGCAGGCTCCATGCTCAGTACAGATCCTGATGTGGAGCTCACTCCCATGACCCTGGGATCATGATCTGAGCTGAAATCAAGAGTCTTACACTTAACTGACTGAGCCATTGAGGTGCCACTAAAATATGTAGACTTTATAAATCACACAATTGATAAACTTTTTTTTTAACTTTTTTTTTTTTAACGTTTATTTATTTTTGAGACAGAGAGAGACAGAGCATGAACGGGGGAGGGGCAGAGAGAGAGGGAGACACAGAATTGGAAGCAGGCTCCAGGCTCTGAGCCATCAGCCCAGAGCCCGATGCGGCGCTCGAACTCACGGACTGCGAGATTGTGACCTGAGCTGAAGTCGGACGCTTAACCGACTGAGCCAACCAGGCGCCCCACACAATTGATAAACTTTAACAAATTTAATCCTACCATGTATGTATATGTTTTTCAACTTGATGACCTAAAGAAAAAATTATCAGATTATTTTGATAGATGTTGGAAAATATTAGATAAGATAAAATACTTATTTAAGGGGAAAAATCTATTTCAAACAAGACATACATGAAAAATCCTTAAGATGAAAGTTATATCTAAAAAGTATCCAGTAAGAAACATATTTAATGCAGAAACTTTAAGCAATCCTTCTAAAGACAAGCACAAGACAAAAAGCCCTTTTTGACTGCTATTGTTAACAACAGTTACAGATATCCTGACCAATATATTAAGATGAGAAATAGAATAGGATGTGTAAAGAATGAAATGGAATAGAGAACATTGTCATCATTTATAAATAATATAATTATACTAAAAAATGGTAAATCAATGAACAAAAATGTTTGAAATAATAGAGGAGATTTTATCAAGGTGAATGTACAAAAATTCATAGATTTCATATTTGTCAGCAATAACCAATTAGAAAATTTAAGTAGAAATATACAAATTATAAGTAGCAACAACAAAAACTTGTAGATTACCATAAAATTAAATTTGTGCAAGAAAAAATTAAAACAATTGAACAGCTGTTTAAACACTGAGCAATTTGAATATATGAAGTTGTAAACTATCTTTTTGGATAATAACATTATAAAGGAGAAAAAAGATAATATTTATAATGTAAAAATTGATAGATGAATACATTCATACTAAAGATTTAATTCATGAAAGGATACTAGGCCAAATTTCTAATGTCTAAATAGAAAATTATTTGCTAAGTATAAAATAAACAAGGTATTAATTTCTGAAATAGTGTGGAGCTCTCACCATTGAAAGTGCACAAGGAATGAAGATGAAAAAGCAAGAAAGAAAACACAGGGGGAAAAAGATGAATATTAGAAACATGCAATTGAAATAAGAGAAAGCAATACTTACTAATATAGACAAACATGCCTCATCTATAAAAAATCCAAATTAGTATAATAAAATAATGATATGTATAGAACACTATAAGTTTAAATCAAAATACTACCTAGGGGCACCTGGGTGGCTCAGTCAGTTGAGCATCCAACTTCAGCTCAGGTCATGATCTCATGGTGTGTGAGTTTGAGCCCCACCACGGGCTCTGTGCTGACAGCTCAGAGCCTAGAGACTGCTTCAGATTCTGTGTCGCCCTCTCTCACTGTCCCTCTCCCCCTCAAGCTCTGTCTCGTTCTCTCAAAAATAAATAAATGTTAAAAAAATTAAAAAAAAAAATACTACCTAAGCATATCCTTTTTTAGGATTCACCAGAAACTAAAGATACACACATGTAAAAAAGTATATTGAACATCCTAAAGTAGGATTATGGGAGATTAAGAGCAATGAAAATTGAAAATGGAATGGGAGGGAAGGGGGAAGTGTAACTTAAGAGGGGGCTTTGTCTGGGCTAATCATGATAGTAAGCCATGATCAGAGAAAGATGAATACCTAAGGGGTTTTTTTTTTTTTTTTTTAAATTCCTGAGGTCCTTAAACAGAAAAATAAGACTTTAAATGAAAATATTGAGAACTGACTCCTAATCTACTAAAGTAGAAGAGCCAAACACAGGGATCTTTAATCTATAATTGAAAAATTAAGTTATTACCATCACAGAAACAATCACAGAATTTTCAATTAAAAGGTATACTTTTCTAAGCATCCCAATATTGGTTTTTAAACTCTGTTCTCTGACATAAGTAATCAGAAAGAAATATTCATTAGCCCATACTGATATAAAGAAATTGTTGAATAACTAAATGAAATGAAAGAGACAATTCTTTCTTACAGAATATCAAATTATATATGTAGATACTACCTCCTCCCAAGTATGATTTGGTTTCAGTCACTTCCCAAGAAGAATATGAAAAGGAAAAAAAAAACTTTATAGTTGAGATGCTTAACAGACAATACCTTAATTGAGTGATCAAGGTTAATATCAATAGCAATATAAGTCATACTGATAGCATGTATCCTTTGATAATGCTATGATGGAAAGGTCATTTCAGTGGCATAATATTCTTTTAAAAAAAGAACCCTAGTATAATCATGAGAAAAACATCAGACAAACCAAAATTGAGGAACATTCTACAAAATACCTAACCCATACTTTTCAAAACTATCAGGCTCATTAAAAATTAAGAAAGTCTATGAAACAGTCACAGTCCAGAACTGATGAAAGAAACTTTACTAAATGCAATATGATATTATGAATTAGATCCAGGAAAAGATAAAGGACATTCGTGGGAAAAGTGAAAGAGTAAAGTGAATTAATAATATTAATTCAAGAATAAAGTTAAATAATAAAAGTGAATAAAGAGTAAGGTTGAATTAACATTATTGTTCTAAATATTAATTTCTTAATTTTGGTTAATATACCATGATAATATAAGATAATAGTACTAAGTGGGACTAGACGGAGGCATGGGAACCTTTTCTACCATCTTTGCAACTTTTCTATATATTTTAAATTGTTACCAAACAATAAATCTTTAAAAAAAAAAAACACTGAGAAAAAGGACATGGGCATGTGCATGCGCACGCGCACTCGCGCACACACCCACACACACGCTGCTCTGAAGAGTTGGCCAAGGTGTACTTATTTTAATGTTAGACGAATAACCCTTAGTCATAGTCAAGAGGAAAGAAAAATTGCACTGGAAAGAGTAAACAAGCAAGGAAGACTTTATTGAAGACTCTTGAAATAATAGAGATTTAACTCAAGTCCCCAGAAACAAAAGGTGGGAGAGTGTTTAAGAGCTAGGGTGAGTACATAGAAAAAGTAGTGGGGGATGGTAGGTGAGAAGTGAGAGGTTGGTCATTGTGATAAGGTCATTGGTTTGCTAATTGTTTAGGTCCTTAAAGAAAGGAATTCCTAGACTGTAAAACTGGAATGAGGCTAGGAGGAGATTTATACCTACAAAGGGTAAGAAAAATAATTTGCAATTACAAGTTTCTAAAGTAAATGCTCTGATAGAAGAGAGGTCAGGGGCTTATAGTCAGGAAGAAATCTGCAGCAAACTTCAGACGAGCTGAGAGAACATAAAAGCTGTCTTGATCATTCTTATTCTTTATGTTTCCATGTAGAGAGCTTTCCTTTCCTATAAAACTCCACGTCTCCCTTTGCTCCCTTACTAACTCCTGCCTGGAGGGGAAAGCCTATCTGTCTGATTGGCAAGTCTGCGAAATAAACATAGGCATCAGTCCTCAGCCTCTTACTTGTGCTCTTGCTCAGCTCTGCCTGCTTACTTAGTGCCCACATCCTGCTCTGTTGTCTGTCAGGAGTCAGCTCTGTAGATGCTGGCCTATGGTTTCCAGATGTAGTATTTTGAAAAATTTATTCACATTTTCTTTTCCTCTATATCTTTACCATTGTTTGATCCTCCTGACAGTGATACTGTGTTTGGCTCCACTCTTGGTTTAAGCAATAGAACACTGAAGGAAGTGACAGGCTTTAAGAGGGATCATGTGATTCTAATTGCCCCTTTTACACTTCTGACTTTCACTGTGAGAATGCATGCTCTGGGTAGCAGCAGTCTTAGAATGAGAGACAAGTGGAACAGAGCTATATCTGACTTTCAGTCCAAAGCAGAGCCACTCCAGCTAACCCGCAGACTACGAAGAGGAGAAATAAATCCCCTATTAATTCAGCCACCAAGACTGTGGGGTCGTTAGTTTTACAGCATTATCACATATGCTACACTAAGACCAAGTAAATAAGGATATCTAATTTTGGACAAAATCTGAAGGCAGAAAATACTCTTAGCAAGTTCCCTCAATGTAAATGTAAAACCAAGTCTCCTAATCCAGATTTTATCTTTAATAATTCTGAAATGATTTCTATCTGTGAAATTATTTTATTTCTCACTTGATTAATATTTTTCATTTCAGACAAATTCACTAGTGGAACAATTAAGAAAAAGAAGACTTAAAGTAATTTTAGAATAAAAATGTTTACGGGCTCCTGGGTGGCTCAGTTGGTTAAGTGTCTGACTTCAGCTCAGGTCATGATCTCGAAGTTCGTGAGTTCGAGCCCCGCATCAGGCTCTGTGCTGACAGCTCAGAGCCTGGAGCCTGGAGCCTGCTTTGGATTCTGTGTCTCCCTGTCTCTCTGTTCCTTGCCTGCTCGCACTCTGTCTCTCTCTCTCTCTCTTTCTCTCTCTCAAAATTAAATAAATATTTAAAAGAATAAAAAAATATTTAAAAAAGAGTATTTTCACTCTTATATAAATTATTTTAGAAAATACAAAAAGGAAACTATTTCCTAATATGTCCTTAGGAGGATAATCTTTACAGTAAACTTTATAAATACACAGAAAGTACCTAAAAGTCATTCTCATTTATGATTTTAAGTGAACGCCGATTTAAAAGGAAATAATGTTGTCAATAGATACAGAAAAATACCAGATCAAATTCAATGTCCATTCCTAACTAAAACTCTTATCAGACTTAAAAAAGGAAATATACTTTGATAAAGATATACATAAAACCCTATAGTAAACATCATAATTAACAATGGAATATTTACAGCTTTCATTCTCAGTGCCAAAATAAAACAAGGATGACTAATATCACCTCTAGATACTGGCTATATTGACCATACAATGGAGTTTTTAGCCAGTACAATAAGGAAAATAAATGAATAAATAACATAAGGAAAGGAAAGAAATATAATTAATTAATTAATTAATTCTCATTATTTGAGAATTATTCTTAATATTACTAAGCATATTTAAAACATATTTTAGATAGTGAAATAAGCCATACAGAGAAAGACAGATACCGTATGTTTTCACTCTATGTGGATCCTGAGAAACTTAACAGAAACCCATGGGGGAAGGGAAGGAAAAAAAAAAAAAAGATGTTAGAGTGGAAGAGAGCCAAAGCATAAGAGACTCTTAAAAACTGAGAACAAACTGAGGGTTGATGGGGGGTGGGCGGGAGGGGTGGGTGGGTGATGGGTATTGAGGAGGGCACCTTTTGGGATGAGCACTGGGTGTTGTATGGAAACCAATTTGACAATAAATTTCATATATTGAAAAAAAATAAAAGTAAAACATATTTTAGATAAAGAGTTAGCATAACATAATCAATAATATTTCCATACACCAAGAAAAAAAACTTGGAAAATAAAATTTAAACAATACTTAAGGGAGAAAAATCATTTAATAAAACAAGTTAGGAAGGTTTTAGCATCTATAAAGTACTAGAATTAATAAGTAAGCTTTACAGGGTTGCTGGATCAAGGTAAATATTTACAAATCAATTATATTTCAATATGTCCAAGAATCTGTTGGAAAAGAAAATTTTAATACATTATGGAAAAGCACACACTAAATTCAAGTTCAGAAAGATTTCAAATAGAGAAATTTAAAACTTATAAAGTATGTCTTCTGTTGAATTTTCTGAAACCTAGTAGACATCACTTAGCACTAATCTGAATGAGAGATCACTGTTTTCAAGAATAAATAATTTATCTTTGGAAACTGTCAGACCTTGACTTTCCTATGTTTTCAGCTTCAATTCATTCCCTTAATAGCATTTTAAAGCAATCAGTTATCTAGATACGTGTAGCAATATTAACTACTATGAACTGAGTGAGCCATGTCTCTGCTTCTCCATAATTACATATTAGATGTCTGAATTACAGAAGCAAGATTTCAGCTTCAAATAACCTAAATGAAATGTTGACTAGATAGATGCATTTTGCCTTTAGGGTGTACATTTCCTGCTCTTTTTCTCCAGGAGACTTATTTCCATCTTACAAATGATCTCAGGAAAAAGGAGAATAGAAACTGGTACATACAGCATATTAAAACTGATGAAGTATTAGGTAAGTGGCCACTACATAGAAACATAATTCCATCAGTTTTGTTGTGTTACTCCTCACAATGTTTATCAAAAATTCACAACTGTTGATTTAGCATTCTGGACCAGTCACAGCTGATTGAGAAATGTAAAACTAAAGAGAGAATATACTCTGCAAGTACTCACTGGTCAGTCAAGGAGGTTAAAAGATTTGAACGATTTGTGAGATCGGCTATCATATCAACAAGACTGAGAATCCTAAAATATGCCTTCTTTAAACCTAAAAATAACCCCTCACCTCCATGCATCTTTCCCTTACCTATGCTAATGTCTGTTGGAACATTGGTTCAAATATTTTATTCCAAGTTTTGTAATATTCTATAGTAAATGTAATTTTGAGGAACCATTGAAAATGTGTGGTTCGCTAGAATAAACTGTTTTTTTTCTGAATATTTGGGTAGGGGTTAGAGGACCAGATACTGAACAGAGAAGGCCAAGTATTCCACTGTTGTAAGTATTGATGGTAGAGCTCACATTCTCTGAAATGTCGTATTATGATCCCTACCTATTTTTCTTTCATGACTATAAATAATGGGGCTGCTTAAACCACTCCAACAGAGTCTTCATATACTTCGTACCCTCAGTTCTGAGGCTTCAATTTTCAAAACTCAGTCACCAGCCTGTCATTTTCTTTCTCAGGATAATTTATAGTAAGGATATTCATTTTTTGGGGGGAAAATATCTGGTCTTATCACAGCATGTGTTTGAGCCCCATGTTCCAGTGTAGTTCTCAGAGTCTGATTTATCTAACCTTAAATAGTACCACACGACAGACTCTAAGATTCCAGCCCAGAGCAGACTAACAGAACTAGTCTAGTTAAAACTTAGTGTTCTCTCAAATGTGAGATGAAAAGCATATGTATTCCACAAGACCCTTCTCACTTAAAATCTTATGTCAATAAATGTGGGGATTATAAGAGTTCATACCTCCCAAGATCACTGGCCCTAAAACCAAAATTTTTAGGCACCCTCAACTGTAAGCCCCTATTTTGGAATTTATAATACTATAAAACTTTCTCTAACACTGTTAAAGATGCACTCAGTTTACATTACTAAGAACAACTTCTAACTTTTAAATCTGTAGCATCTAAGTTTCAGATTAATGAATTGGTCAGAATTTATGCCAAGAAAACTATAGGTGCATTTGCTTTACATTTCTGTAACAGAAGGGCTGATTACAGAGCTTAGGAATTTTGCTTTTGTTTATCTTATTGATGTCCCTGCTTTATGGAGGTAAAGTAATCATATTAATTAGTTGAAAACACACAACCAACCTGCAAGCACAAGAACAAATGGAAATCCCAAAAGTACCCTGTGGTAATCTTTTATTTTTTATTTTTATCTTTTATTTTATTTATTTATTTATTAAATATAATTTATTGTCAAGTTAGCTAACATACACTGTATACAGTGGGCTCTTGGCTTCGGGATAGATTCCCATGATTCATCGCTTACATACAAGACCCAGTGCTTATCCCAACAAGTGCCCTCCTCAATGCCCATCACCCATTTTTCCCTCTCCTCCTGACACCCGCCCCCCGCCATCAATCCTGTTTGTTCTCTGTATTTAAGAGTCTCTTATGGTTTGCCTCCCTTTCTATTTGAAACTATTTTTTCCCCTTTCCTTCCCCAATGGTCTTTTGTTAAGTTTATCAAATTCTACCTATGAGTGAAAACATAAGATATCGGTCTTTCTCTGACTGACTTATTTCATTTAGCATAATACCCTCCAGTTCCATCCACATTATAAATGTCAAGATATCATTGTTTCTTATTGCCAAGTAGTATTCTATTATATATATAAACCACAACTTCTTTATCCATTCATCAGTTGATGAGCATTTAGGATCTTTCCATAATTTGGCTATTGTTGAGAGTGCTGCTATAAACATTGGGGTACATGTGCCCTATAAATCAGCACTCTTGTACCCTTTGGATAAATTCCTAATAGTGTTATTATTGTAGGGTGATTCTATTTTTAATTTTTTGAGGAGTCTCCACACTGTCTTCCAGAGTGGCTGTAGCAGTTTACATTCCCACCAACAATGCAAGAGGGTTCCCCTTTCTCCACATCCTCACCAGCTTCTATCATTTCCTGAGTTGTTATTTTTAGCCAATCTGACTGGTGTTAGGTGGTATCTCAATGTGGTTTTGATTGGTATTTCCCTGATGAGGAGCGACGTTGAGCATCTTTTCATGTGTCTGTTGGCCATCTGGATGTCTTCTTTGGAAAAGTATCTGTTCATGTCTTCGGCTCATTTCTTCACTGGATTATTTGTTTTTCGGGTGTGGAGTTTGGTAAGTTCTTTAAAGATTTTGGATACTAGCTTTTTGTCTGATATGTCATTTGCAAATATCTTTTCCCATTCTGTCAGTTGCCTTTTAGTTTTGTTGATTGTTACCTTTGTGTGCAGAAGCTTTTTATCTTCATGAGGTCCCAATAGTTCATTTTTGCTTTGAATTCCCTTGCCTTTGGGGATGTGTCAAGTAAGAAATTGTTGCGGCTGAGGTCAGAGAGGTTTTTTTCCTGCTTTCTCCTCTAGGGTTTTGATGGTTCCCTGTCTCACATTCAGGTCCTTTATCCATTTTGAGGTGTTTTTTTTTTTTTTTTTTTTTTTTGTGAATGGTGTAAGAAAGTGGTCTAGTTTCATTCTTCTGCATGTTGCTGTCCAGTTCTGCCAGCACTTGTTAAAGAGACTGTCTTTTTTCCATTGGATATTCTTTCCTGCTTTGTCAAAGATGAGTTGGCCATACGTTTGAGGGTCCAATTCTGGAGTCTCTATTCTATTCCATTGGTCTATGTGTCTGTTTTTGTGCCAATACCATGCTGTCTTGATGATTACAGCTTTGTAGTAGAGGCTAAAGTCTAGGATTGTGATGCCTCCTACTTTGTTCTTCTTCAATATTACTTTGGCTCTTTGGGGTCTTTTGTGGTTCCGTACAAATTTTAGGAATGTTTGTTCTAGCTCTGAGAGAATGCCGATGCAATTTTGATTGGGATTGCATTGAATGTGTAGATTGCTTTGGGTAGTATTGATATTTGAACAATATTTATTCTTCCAATCCATGAGCATGGAATGTTTTTCCATTTCTTTGTATCTTCTTCAATTTCCTTCATAAGCTTTCCATAGTTTTCAGCATTCAGATCTTTTACATCTTGGGTTAGGTTAATTCCTAGGTATTTTATGTTTCTTGGTGCAACTGTGAATGGGATCAGTTTCTTTATTTGTCTTTCTGTTGCTTCATTATTAGTGTATAAGAATGCAACTGATTTCTGTACATTAATTTTGTATCCTGCAACTTTGCTGAATTTATGTATCAGTTGTAGTAGACTTCTGGTGGAGTCTATCAGGTTTTCCAAGTATAATATCATGTCATTTGAAAAAGTTGAAAGCTTGACTTCATCTTTGCCGATTTTGATGCGTTTGATTTCCTTTTGTTGCCTGATTGCTGATGCTAGAACTTCCAACACTATGTTAAACAACAGCAGTGAGAGTGGACATCCCTGCCATGTTCCTGATCTCAGGGGGAAAGCTCTCAGTTTTTCCCCATTGAGGATGAGATTAGCTGTGGGCTTTTCATAAATGGCTTTTATGATGTTTAAGTATGTTCCTTCTATCCTGACTTTCTTGAGGGTTTTTATTAAGAAAGGATGATGAATTTTGTCAAATGCTTTTTCTGTATTGATTGACAGGATCATATGGTTCTTCTCTTTTCTTTTATTAATGTGATGTACAACATTGATTGATTTGTGAATGTTGAACCAGCCCTGCAGCCCAGGAATGAATCCCACTTGATCATGGTGAATAATTCTTTTTATATTCTGTTGAATTCGATTTGCTTGTATCTTGTTGAGAATTTTTGCATCCGTATTCATCAGGGGTATTGGCCTGTAGTTCTCTTTTTTTGCTGGGTCTCTGGTTTGGGAATCAAAGTAATGCTGGCTTTAAAATGAGTATGGAAGTTTTCCTTCCCTTTCTATTTTTTTGGAACAGCTTGAGAATGATAGGTATTATCTCCGCTTTAAATGTCTGGTAGAATTCCCCAGGGAAGCCATCTTGTCCTGGACTCTTATTTGTTGGGAGATTTTTGATGACTGATTCAATTTCTTCTCTGGTTATTAGTCTGTTCAAGTTTTCTATTTCTTCCTGTTTGAGTTTTGGAAGTGGGTGGGTGCTTAGGGATTTGTCCATTTCTTCCAGGTTGTCCAGTTTGTTGGCATATAATTTTTCATAGTATTCCCTGATAATTGCTTGTATCTCTGAGGGATTGGTTGTAATAATTCCATTTTCATTCATGATTTTATCTATTTGGGTCATCTCCCTTTCCTTTTTGAGAAGCCTGGCTAGAGGTTTATCAATTTTGTTTATTTTTTCAAAAAACCAACTCTTGGTTTCATTGATCTGCTCTACAGGTTTTTTAGATTCTATATTATTTCTGCTCTGATCTTTATTATTTCTCTTCTTCTGCTGGTTTTGGGGTGTCTTTGCTGTTCTGCTTCTATTTCCTTTAGGTGTGCTGTTAGATTTTGTATTTGGGATTTTTCTTGTCTCTGGAGATAGGCCTGGATTGCAATGCATTTTTCTCTCAGGACTGCGTTTGCTGCATCTCAAAGCGTTTGGATTGTTGTATTTTCATTTTCGTTTGTTTCCATATATTTTTTAATTTCTTCTTTAATTGCCTGGTTGACCCACTCATTCTTTAGTAGTGTGTTCTTTAACCTCCATGCTTTTGGAGGTTTTCCAGATGTTTTCCTGTGTTTGATTTCAAGTTTCATAGCATTGTGGTCTGAAATGTGCATGGTATTATCTCAATTCTTTTATACTTATGAAGGGCTGTTTTGTGACACAGTATGTGAGCTATCTTGTAGAATGTTCCATGTGCATTCGAGAAGAAAGTACATTCTGTTGCTTTGGGATGCAGAGTTCTAAATGTATCTGTGAAGCCAGTCTGATCCAATGTATCATTCAGGGCCCTTGTTTCTTTATTGATCCTGTGTTTAGATGGTCTATCCATTGTTCTACGTGGGGTATTAAAGTCCCCTGTAATTACCACATTCTTATCAATAAGGTTGCTTATGTTTGTGATTAATTTTTTTATATATTTGGGGGCTCCCGTATTTGGCGCATAGACATTTATAATTGTTAGCTCTTCCTGATGGATAGATCCTGTAATTATATAATGCCCTTCTTCATCTCTTGTTACAGCCTTTAATTTAAAGTCTAGTTTGTCTGATATAAGTATGGCTACTCCAGCTTTCTTTCGACTTCCAGTAGCATGATAGATAGTACTCCATCCCCTCACTTTCAATCTGAAGGTGTCCTCAGGTCTAAAACGAGTCTCTTGTAGACAGCAAATAGATGGGTCTTGTTTTTTTGTCCATTCTGATACCCTGTGTCTTTTGGTTGGAGTATTTAGTCCATTTACATTCAGTGTTATTATTGAAATATATGGGTTTAGAGTCAGTGTGATGTCTGTAGGTTTCATGCTTATAGTGATGTCTCTGGTACTTTGTGGTCCTTGCAACATTTTACTCACAGAATCCCCTTAGGATCTCTTGTAGGTCTGGTTTAGTGGTGATGAATTCCTTCAGTTTTTGTTTGTTTGGGAAAATCTTTTTCTCTCCTTCTATTCTGAATGACAGACTTGCTGGATAAAGGATTCTCGGCTGCATATTTTTTCTATTTATCACATTGAAGATTTCCTGCCATTCCTTTCTGGCCTGCCAAATTTCAGTAGATAGGTCAGTCACTACTCTTATGTGTCTACCTTTGTAAGTTAGAGCCTGTTTATCCCTAGCTGCTTTCAGAATTTTCTCTTTTTCCATGTATTTTGCCAGTTTCACTATGATATGTCCTCCAGAAGATCGATTCAAGTTATGTCTAAAGGGAGTTCTCTGTGCCTCTTGGATTTCAATGCCTTTTTCCTTCCCCAGATCAGGGAAGTTATCAGCTATGATTTGTTCAAGTACACCTTCAGCCCCTTTCTCTCTCTCTTCCTCTTCTGGAATTCCTATCATACAGATATTGTTCCATTTGATTGCATCACTTAGTTCTCTAATTCTCCCCTCATACTCCTAGGTTTTTTTTTATCTCTCTTTTTTTCAGCTTCCTCTTTTCCCATAATTTTATCTTCTAATTCACCTATTCTCTCCTCTGCCTCTTCAATCCATGCTATGGCCGTCTCCATTTTATTTTGCACCTGATTTATAGCATTTTTTAGTTCATGAGTATTTCTTAGTCCTTTGATCTCTGTAACAATAGATTTTCTGCTGTCCTTTATGCTTTTTTCAAGGCCAGTGATTAATTTTATGACCATTATTCTGCATTCTTGTTCTGTTATATTGCTTAAATTGGTTTTGATCAATTTGTTAGCTGTCACTACTTCCTGGAGTTTCTTTTAAAGATAATTCTTCCATTTTGTCATTTTGGGTAGTTCCTGTGGTAGCTCCAAACTGCAGGGCACTTCCCCTGTGTTGTCCGAAGACACTTGTGTTGGTGGGCGGGGCCGTAGTCAGACGTGATGTCTGTCCCCGGCCCACTGCTGGGGCCACAGTAAGACTGGTGTGTACCTTATCTTCCCCTCTCCCAGGGGCAGGACTCACCGTGGAGTGGTGTGGCCCCTGTCTTGGCTGCTTGCACACTGCCAGGCTTGTGGTGCTGGTTCGATGGGATCTGGCCAAGGGTATATTAGCAGGGGTGGATCTGCAAGGTGCACAGGGGCGGGAGGGGAAGGCTTAGCTTGCTTTGCCATTGGTGGTCCCCTGCAGGAGGGGTCCTGCAGCAACCGGAGGGAGGCAGGCCATTAGGAAGGATGGATCCACAGAAGCACAGCATTGGGCATTTGTGTGGTGCAAGCAAGTTCAGTGATGGGAACTGGTTTGGGATTTTGGTTGGGGGATGAGCAAGGGAGATGGCGCTGGTGAGCGCCTTTGTTCCCTGCCAAACTGAGCTCTGTCTTCTGGGGCTCAACAACTCTTCCTCCTGTTGTCCTCTAGCCCTCCCCACTCCGAGCAGAGCTGTTGACTTATAACATTCCAGATGTTAAGTCCTGCTGGCTGTTAGAACTCACTCCATCTGGCCCCTCCACTTTTGCAAGCCAGACTCAGGGGCTCTGCCTTGCTGGGCGGGCTGCCCCTCCACCGCCCCGGCTCCCTCCCGCCAGTCCGTGCAGTGCGCACTGCCACTCTACCCTTCCTACCCTCTTCTGTGGGCCTCTTGTCTACACTTGGCTCCAGAGAGTCCGTTCTGCTAGCCTTCTGACGTTTTTCTGGGTTCTTTAGGCAGATGGGGGTGGAATCTAAGTGATCAGCAGGACGCGGTGAGCCCAGTGTCCTCCTATGCCACCATCTTCCTCAACTCCCCAGAGTTGCCTTCTGTATCAAAAAGCATTGCTAGCAAGTATCAGGTTTCTCAATTAATGAATGAAATATATGTACATAGTAATAAAAAACTATAAACATGATCTTGAACATAGAACCTTTGATTGATTCTTAAATTTATTCTTAATTTCTGTTTGTCACTAGAACATCAGGTTTCTTGTGTGAAGAATACAAACCCTTATAAATATACATTGATAGCCTTTAGATTATCCCCTAAATTCTATACATATTCCCTAGCATTTTAACTAGAATTTGGAAATGGCTTTTCAAGATCATGTGAAAGTTAATTGATCTTGCCTTCTCCGTCAAATATTTCTATTTTATCCTTGGCTATTTTTGAATGCGGATTGGAACCCAGAGAACAGTAGTCTTTTATAAAAATCAGTCTTCCTGCATAATATCTAATGGTTAGATTTATCCCTGAGGAAGGATGTAAATTCATTGCAAATGATACTTTAATGGAGCCCAGCCTTTTTGTCATGCAAAGACATCCAAATAAATGTGGCAGCCAGCAGCAATTCCTATGGGAAACAGTGCAACATGATGTAAGTGATCTTGTCAGAAATAAGCAAATAAATACCTCTAGCTTCACCATTCTAACAATTTTATCCCATCAAAGAAATGCAGAACATGATTTACATGTTGTTGATAATCTTTTTAAAGAACGAGTCCAAGTGCTAGGGCTTGTTTGCACTTATTGTAATAGATGTGACAGATGTCTTATTCATGATATGCTAGAGAAAATATTAACTCCCACAAAGTTGCAAAATGCTTATAAGTGAATATACATTCATTTACTTTAGATAAATGACTCCCTTTCATTGCCATGGGTTATGTTAATTTTTTGGGTGTCTCTTCTAAAACACTCTATGCTATCCTTTTTACATATAGTTTCCTCCACATTTGATCATATGTTATAATAATAACACCCACAGCTCTGAAGGAATTGATAAAGCTGTGAAATTGAAGACAAAGAAGAAGATGAAGAAGTAGAGGAAGATGAAGAAGAAGAAAAGGAAGAGGTAGAAGAGGAAGAAGAAAAGGGGGAGGAGGAGGAGGAGGAAGAGTAGGAAGAAATGGAAGGGAAGAAGGAGGAGAAAGAAGGAGAGGAGGAGGAGGAGAGGTCAGCACAGAATAAAGATGAAAATATATTCACTCTCAATCACCTTGGGTAACAATGGCAGGTAGCTCCTTCATGAGAGAATTCTTTAAATGTAAGAACCTTTTAACCTTACTGAATTAAAATGGGGAGTGAGTTTGTTATAGTGATTTTAATGATAATTACTTGAAATTATTTTGAAAAGATAACAAATATAACAGTCTACTAATTCACTGCTGAATTACTAAGGGAATGGTGTGCTGTGAGAATTTCCATGGGCGATACTATAAAGTACAGGGACTTGTAAAAGTTTTCTCTAATTCCAAAGTCCTTTTGAAAGTAGGACAAGTTGGCTACTCATGAATCAGTGAGATACCTGACTGGAGTTAACATTCTCGTCAGGGAAGAGAAGCAATTTCCGTAAGTAATTGTTGTAAACTTAATGAGATTCTAAATAGTTGCAATAGGAGATAACAGTAATTTTATACTGGAGTTAATCTTTTCAAAATAAGTCTCATTATAGAAGTTTGCTATGCTGTTCATGTATTTTTTATATATTTTATTCTGAGATATATAATCCCTATAGAAAAGCATATAAATAGTGGTAGGTGAATGGGTAAAGGGGTCAAAAGCATGGTGACTATAATTGATAATATTGTATTATATTGCTACAAGAGTGGATCTTAAGATCTTAAGAGATCTTAATAAAAAAATGTAACTATATATGGTGACGGATACTAACTAGTCTTATTGTGATCATTTGTAATACATACAAATACGGAATTATTATACTGTATACATGAAACTAATATAATGTTATATCTCAATTGTATCTCAGTATAAAAGAAAAGCATATAAAATAAGTATATGTAATCTAAAGAATAATTATAATGTGATCATATATGTCCTACCTCACAGGTCAAGAAAAGGAACATTGACAAAACTTCAAAAGCCAACTATGATCACCCTCCTTACAAATTCCTTCATTCCTCCAAAATTAACCAGTATGTGACATTTGTAATAATCACCTTTGCTCTCTTTTTTAATGTTTTACTTATTTTTGAAAGAGACAGAGACAGAGTGAGAGCAGGGGAGAGGCAGAGAGAGATGGAGACACAGAATCCAAAGCAGGCTCCAGGCTCTGAGCTGACAGTACAGAGACCAATGCAGGGCTTGAACTCACAAACCATGAGATTGTGACCTGAGCCAAAGTCAGACACTTAACCAACTGAGCCACCCAGGTGCCCCAAGCATCTTTGCTTTTTAAGAATAGTTTATCTCAGGGGTGCCTGAGTGGCTTAGTCTGTGAAGTGTCAGATTCCAGCCCAGGCCATGGTCTCACAGTTTGTGGGTTTAAGCCTTGCATTGGGCTCTGTGCTGACAGCTTGGAGCCTGGAGCCTACTTTGGATTCTGTCTCCTTCTTTGTCTGCACGTCCCCTACTCACATTCTGTCTATGTCTCTCTCAAAAATAAATAAGCATTAAAAGAAATTTTAAAAAGAATAGCTTACCTCATATGCATTCCTTCATAATAGAATTTAGATTTTTTGAACATTTTAACATTTATCTATGTTGCATGTAGCTGTGGTTATTTCATTTTTAGTACTGTATTGAATTCCATTGTATGATTATACTAGAATTTATATTCATTTTGTGTCATTTCCAGCTTTTATAAACAATACTGAAATGTACAGGTGTATACGTATATCTGTGTGTTTGGTAGGGATGGGGATGTGTGTGCAGAGTGGGGTATAAATGTTCTACAGAGCACCAGTCTTCAAAGTGAAGCCCCTGGAGAAGCAGCAATGGCATTACCCTGAGGACTTGTTAGAAGTACATATTTTTTTAGTTCTACCTCAGAAACTGAACTTGAGGCCACGCTGTCTGTTTTAACAAGTCTTCTAGTTGATTCTGACACACACTCAAGTTTGAGAGCCATGTATCGTTGTAAGTGGAACAACTGGATTATAGGATGTGTACATCCATGACTTTATTAGGTAATTCCAAATTGTTCTTTGAAGTGGTTATAGCAACTGACAAAACTCCAGTGGTGCATGACAGTTCACATACATCGTGAACACGAAGATACACTGTTCAGATTCTCTTTCAAAGAACTCGTGGGCTCAGTAGCTGTCATGGCTGACAGTGGACAGCCTCAGGTGTGAACTCCTTCCAGGATTGCCTCAGCTGCACAGAGCCTTCTCACCATGGTCACACTATTCCACAAAATGGCCCGCATCCAGTGACTTATTCAGGTGGAAGTGTAAATGCCTAGCCATTTCAACCTAATGCAGGACAACTATGATGGGACATTTTGGCTGCAATTCTGCAGCGCCCATGGAGACTGTCTTCTGGGGTTGCTTCCCAGCTTGGCTTTCCCAGCTTCCTATTTTGCCTCTTTTCTTTCCCTTCTTCGAAAACATCCTGAATGGTAAAACTGTCTCCATGTCTACTTCGCAGAAAATCTTAACTGCTACCATATTCTCTTAAACTCTTGGCAATCAACTAAATCTAACATTTTCTCTGTGCTTTGGGGTTTTAATAATACTTAATTACACTTTCCTGATTACTACTACTGCTGAGCAACATTTAATTTAGAATTTCTCTTTTGTGAAGTTCCAGTTCAAGTGTTTTGTCCAATCATCTATTGTGTTGCAAGTCTTTTTTCTTGTTAACTGGTAAAACTTTTCGCATGTGCTCGATATTGGATCTTTGTTATTACAAGCTTTACAATATATATTCTTACTTGTATTATCATTTGTATTATTATTAATAGATAATTACCAAATTTTCATAAGGTTGTAATGTTCAATCTTTACATTATGCTAGTCAATTTTGCATTTTGTTTCAGAAATCTTTTCTTAACCCTAGGACATGAAAGACTTGTATGGATTTTTAGGCAGATTAAATGGAATAATTAGTTTGGGGGTGATATAAATCTTTACCATTTCTTTCTTTCTTTCTTTCTTTCTTTCTTTCTTTCTTTCTTTCTTTCTTTCTTTCTTTTTAAATTGAAGTATATTTAACATACAATGTAAAATTAGTTCTGGGTATATAACATAATGATTGAAAATTCTATACCTTACTCAGTGCTCATAAAGATGTTTATTCTTTTTCTTTTTTTTCCCCGCCAGGCTTTTTCCTGTTTACATTTCACTTTTGGGATTTTCTATTGGCATATCCTCAAGCTCACGGATTATCCTTCCTTAGCCACGTCCAGTCTACTAATAAGCCTATTAAAGTCCTTCATTTCTGTTATGGTGCTTCTTATGTCTAATATATCTTTTTTATTCTTTTTTTAGAATTTCCATTATCCATGTTTTCTTATATGTTCTCTACTTTTTAGACATTAGAACTCTTAGAACGCTTAGAATATCAATCACAGTTGTTTTTTTTGTTTATTTTTGAGAGACAGAGGGAGACAGCATGGGCATGGGAGGAGCAGATATGGGGACAGAGAATTTGAAGCAGGGTCTGCAATGACAGCTGAGAGCCTGATGCAGGGCTTGAACCACGAACCATGAGATCATGACCTGAGCAGAAATCAAGAGCCAGATGCTTAACCGACTAAGCCACCTAGGGGCCCCCCAGTCACAGTTCTTTAATTTACATTCTTATATCCAAATTCCCTGCCATTTCTGAGTCTGGTTCTAATGCTTGCTGAGTCTCTTCTGTGTTTTTTGCATTTTGGTATGCCTTGTAATTTTTTGTTGAAGTCTGAACATGATAAACTAGTGAAAGCATATCAGGTAAACAGGCCTTTAATAATGTGGTGGTAAGGTATGTGGGGAAGGGAGTATTCTATAGTCCTATAATTAGGTTTCAATCTGTGAAATTCACAGGTGCATATCAGTTGTTTCCCCTTGCCTGAGGTGGAAAGTATGGCTGGTGGGGGCTGGAATTCATAACTTCTTTTTCTCTTCATGGAAGGCAAGAGCAGCCTGGAGTTGGGTATTTCCCTTTTACCAGGTAGGTTAGGCTCTGATTAATATCCCAATAGGTAAAGCTCTGGTAAAATAGTTTCTCTTAAAAGCAAGCCTTGTTAAGAACAGAAAGATCTGGCTATTTCAAATTGGTTCATTTTCCTCTCTCCCAATAGAAGCCAGAATCAATTTTTCTCTGATATTCACTGTGAGAACCTGGTTGAACGTTAGCAGGTAAACTTACAAATTGTGGGGTTGCCTTCCCCCTCTTCTCCAGTTTTTAACTCAGTAAATTATCATACAGTTAATGGCACTGGAGAAACCCAGTTGTGTCACTTTGTAGTTATTACTCCTCTATCCTCTCCAAAACTAAATACTGTTCTGATCTAACACCATGAATTGGTTTTGACTAATTCTGAACTATAAAATGGTATCATATAATACATATTTGCTCATGTCTCTTTTCAGTCAATATTACGTTTGCAACTTCATCAATATTTTTGCTTATATCGGTGCCTCATTAATTTTTAATTTCTGTTTTTTATTTCATTATATGAATATAGAAAATATAATTAACCATTCTTCTTTTGATGACTTTATCAGTTATTTCCAATTTTTGGCCTAGTGTAAACATCTTTTTTGTGAGTTTTTGTGCCCATACATACATATATTTCTGTTGGATTTATGTATGACTCTAATAACACATGTATGGATTTGACTTTAGTAGACAATGACCAGTCTGATTGATATTTAACACTTGAATGTATATATATAATGCATGTACATATACATATATAAATATATAAATTTCTCTTCATTTGTACTTCATTTATACTCCTTTCTCTTCATTTATACTCCTACAACTTTTAAAGATAGTAAAACTACTAAATTAATACAATATCCTCCCCTCTGGTCTTCAAAATCAACACTAGTTCCTCTTCAATAATACCACCTGACTGTGGACTCATTAATATTTTTAGAAATGAATATATGATCCTTCCTTATACTTGCACCACATCTGAATGTGCTGTGCCCTACTCTCTGCTCCCCCTCTTCCTGTACACCACCACCACAACCACAGCATTTGCCTAGTAATTGCTCATGTTTGTTTGCATTTGTAGTATAATTACATAACATAGCAACAATTATACATATATTACTCTGATTCTTTTATAAATGCTTCTCTTTGCCACAAGAGTGTAAATTCTGTGATGGCAGAGATTTTGTGTTATTCTCCTCCAACTTTGGATGCCTAATGCCTAGAACAATGTGTAGGACATAGTAAGGGTTCAAAATAGATGGGTGTTGAACGAATACATTCCTACCTGAATGCATGAATAAATGAGTGCTATTTACCCTACATGGAAAATCCTTTCTCTTCTCCCTCTTCCTTCTCTCACTTTGTCAAGTAAATTAAAATTCATCCTTCATATCTCAGCCTATACATTGTTGGCTAAAATATCTTTCTAAATCAAAACTTCGTTAAAATGCTCCCCACTGATTCTTTCTTATTCTAATTTAGCATATTATGTAGCAATGTTTATCTTTTGTTTCTCTTCCCCACTAGTTTGTAAACTCCTTGTGATAGAGGCTGTGTCACAGTCATAAGAAAATCCCATTTCCTAGAACAATGACTAACATCACAGAAAAAATAACAAAAAACAAAACTTAAATCTTTTCCTGACTTGGATATAGTTTTTTCATTTAAAATATTTAAGCAATGTCTTTATTTTTTTATTCAATCTAATAGCACCATGTAATTCATTACATTAGCATCATGATAAATATGAATTAATTCTAGGAATGACAGTGTCAGAAGTAATTCATTGTCTGAGAAGTAAGATGAAGATAAAGATGAAGATGAAGAAAAGCAAGAGGAAAGGAGGAGGAGAATAGGATGGAGGAAGAGACAAAGGAAAAGAGGGACTAGGAGGAACAGAACATTTGGAATATAAACATAAAAGCTACTTTCTCCCATCTTCCTCTTTTCCCTGTGCTGACCTCAGCCTTCAATAGTCCTCACATTTATTACTTTTTCACTCTAAAGCTCCAACCATAAATAAATTGCTCTAAAATGTATCAAGAAACATAATATTTTGAAGTATATCTAACTCACTCCATAACTAAATCCTAAGATTTCTTTCTTTCCTTCTCTTTCTTTTTTTCTCTTTCTTTCCTTCTTTCTTTCTTTCTTTCTTTCTTTCTTTCTTTCTTTCTTTTTCTTTCTTTCTTTCTCTTTCTTTTTCTTTCTTTCTTTCTTTCTTTCTTTCTTTCTTTCTTTCTTTCTTTCTTTTCTTTCTTCAAAGCTTTATCAGAGTCAGTAGTCTTACAATTAACATGGAACAATCTGCATTTCAGAAATTTGAATAGCTTCCCATTTCTAGAAATGACTGAAGACTGAGTAGATGAAATAAGCCGGTGAATATATTTCATCTGACCTTGATTTTTATTTATATAGATACTATAAACTCATTTCAGAGTTATTTTATCCAACTTCAACAACTTGCAAAAATTCATTAGTAATATTGATCAATAATTTTTTTTCAGAATTTTAAGAATTCTACAATTTAATCTTTGTCATCTATTATGAATAATTAAATGTATCTGATGACGCTAAATTGTACAACTGTTATGAGTTGTTTAAAGAGAGAGAGAGTCTTGATTACAATTCAGAATATCAGTTTTAGTTGAAATGGAGATTATGTCCTTTATACAAAGATAATATTTTTTTCACAAATGGCAAAGATGATACTATTTAGTAGCATGACAACCATAGTACACAAGCAAGAGTAATGGTAAACAATCAGTAGTTTATGAGGACATTATTAGAGTGATTTAAGGGTTAAGAAACCTCTGAGAAGCTAATGATCAATAACTGTCAGTATTTATATTGATCAACTATATATAAAGCACATGGTAAAGTATTTGAAGCCCATGCTATTAAATATATCCTCTGGGCAACAGAAACGTCATTACAATTTGAAGAAAAAAGATGAGATTGACTCTCATTTGATTTATTATGAGTGTCAGTTATTTGAAAGTCATTTCAGTTATTTAAAAGCTGAAATATTTTAATATTAACGATTGCTTTCAGAATTAAAGGCATATATACTAAAATTATAAGTGCCAATAACTCCTTTCTTTTCCAATAAACTAATACAGAGTTATTAATTGCATTTGGAATATTTACTCTTAAAATATGTACTAGGGTAAACACAAAAAATAATTATAAAATAAGGTTTATATGGGAGTCAATGGCTATGGCTAATCAAAAAATAAATATTTATTATTATTATTTAATATCATCATATGAATCCAAGTTATTTTTTATATTAGAGGAGCCATAAGAAAAAGTAAGCCCTCTATAATAACAGTACAATTTTATTCTATTTCATCAATAAGTTTTAAATTATTCAACAATATATTTTTCTCAAACAAAATTTTTTTATTCAATTATTTCCCCACAACTTACATATTATATGTTTACTTCCATTTGAATCTTTACCTTTATCTAAAAAATATATGTTTTTATTCACTTCTTGAATTCAATTCAGGAAACAATATTTAGAAGAATTTGTCATTAAGAAAATATAAACCTAGTTCTTCATGATTTTCCCAAAATAACTGTACACTGTACCTAGTAGTCTTTAAAATGTTGGTCAATACTGAAGTGTTATTTTTTCTATTCTTGAGTATAGACAGAAATCATAGTTTTATATTTATGATTATAGTGACACAGCAACTAATTATAGTAATTCGATACTCCTAACAGAACCACCCAACACATTTTATGGTTTCATCTCTACAGTACTTTAAAGTGAATAAAATGCAGAAGCCCTACAACTTTGGATAAGTTAATGCTCTCCTTGTTCACATGCCATGGTGAGCATCAGTGCCAGAAGTCAAATACACGCATCTTATATTGTATAGTTCTAAAAAATAAAACTGTGGAGCATATTAAAATATACTTCTTACTCTTGCATATGTGATTAAGATTATATCTAACCCTAGATCCCAGTTACCTGGGAAGAAATCTCTGCTGATCTCTAAACTTTTATCATAAAAATGATGTCTCATTGTCTCTTCTTTCTGTAGTTGTCAATCCCCAAATGATTATCACATATTTTAGCAAGAGCTGGAGATTTTATCTTTAAACATTCACTCAGGGTTTTCAGTTGATATGTCCTACTGTGAACATATATACAATCACCATGATATTCCTCAAAAGTAATATAAAAAAAAAAGTAATATCCAACTACAGATCATGTGATGTGAATGTAGTCATAGAGGTTACTGAAAGTAAGAGATAGAAAGCATGATGAAATATCAATATGTTAACAAAAGATCCATGTTTACTCAGCTAGGTGAGAAACGTCACTGACAATATTGTAAAAACTCAGCCATGGCAGTAAATTCTAAAAAGAAACCAGCAGAGTAGTGAAGAGTAAAATAATGATGGATAGCCAAAAGCTATATTAAATTGCATTAAAAAACTTGAAAATGTTGAGAACCACTGATTTATTGGATAAGTACTGGGTTCGAAATTGACTAGTTGTCAGATCCATGTTCGAATTCAATTTCTATCACATAAGAGCCACATTATTTTTGGTTCTGGTGTATATATTTACCCATCTTTCTCCTGCTAGTGCCTGCTTCCTGGCAGCTGTATCCCACCACTGCCCAAGGCCTTCTATACATTGGAGAGTCTGCTTACGTGGCAAGGGCCTGAAACTCCAATGGAACCTTGGCCCAAGGGATACGCCTCACCTCCAGTCAAGTTGCCTAGATTGGGAGAGCCATAGTATCTGGGAGGTAAGAAGGGCATGTTATGGGGATCAGGGAGTCACTGGGACAGAAACTAAGACAAGCGTCCATCCTTCTTGATCCTACGCCCAGGCAACCAGAGCCCTTCTGGTTGCCCTGTTGCTCTTACTCCACAGACTGTCCCCAGGTGATGTAAAATAAGTCCAAAATGCAGGCACCACCCATGTGGACCTACCCCAGGCAAATAGGATGGAGAAGGAATTATCACTCTTACTAGCTAAGTACCTACATAATATCCTCTATTTTGCCTCTTGGCCTGCAAAAGACATAAATATTTACCATTTTGGCTCTTTACAGTTCTGTGATGTCAGTGGAAATCCATTTGAGTGTTCCTCCTCAGCAATCACATACAGATAATGAAGGACTTTTTTTTTTCAAGTGACTTAGTGCCCCATGACTGAGTCCAAGCTCAACTATCTGGAACAAGTATTGCATTTTCTTCCAATGTGTGATTTGTCTTCTCCTTCTTTACTTTCCTATCTACAGAAGAATAAATTTTTTCGAAGATGGGGGAAAAATTGAGGCATATTTGAGGTAAGGAAACCCTAGAGTCAGACTACCACATAAAATAACTTTATTTCTTGTTCTTTCCATTTTTCTAAATTAATTGGATTGGTATAGAAAGATACTTAGATAGAGATGAACAAATTATCCTCTTGCAGATCAAGAACCCTACATTTATCATAAAGTTAATAGAACAAAAAACTGAATGTTTTCCCCCAAAATCATGAAGCAGATTAAGAAATCCTCTCTTATCACTTCTATTCAATATGGTAAATAATATTCTAGCTAGTTCAATAGGCAAAAAGCAGAACAAAGCAAACAAATGAAAAACACTTTTCTTGATTTGAATATAGCATGATTACCTATGTGGAAAATCCAAAATATCTTAAAAAAACCTACTAGAACATGTTATTTAAGCAAAGATATATAAGTTTAAAAAACAAAAATCAATTATATTTCTATAAGCTAATAAAAAATCAGAAATTGAAACTAAAACAGTCATCCCATTTATAATAGCACTAAAAAGTATGATGTTCTCAGGGATAAATATGACAAAAGATGTGCAACACTTATATACTGAAATCATTGTATTTAGGGGTCATCTTTCTTCAGTTTTCTTTAATCCAGTTGAGTTTAGGTGGATTATCTACTTTGAAAGCCACTCTCACAATTTTAGTAGTTGTAATGGCAACACACTCCTCTACTATCAGAATGGCATTTGTTATCATTTGCTGCGTAAAAATTACCTAAATCTCCACTTCAGCAGTTTGCTGGGACTGCAGACATCCCAAGGCTCTACTGGGAAAAGATATGCTTTCAAGATCACTCACCTGTTTGTTTGCAGGGTTTTGTTCCTTGATTGCTGTTGGCCAGAGGCTGCCCTCAACAGTTTAAGGTATGGCAACTGGCTTCATCAGAACATCCTGAAAGACATTGAGAGAGAGAGAGAGAGAGAGAGAGAGAGAGAGAGAGAGAGAATGAGATGGAGCAGGACAGAAGACACAATCCTTTGTATCTGAATCTTAGAAGTGACACTTCATCACTTTCGCCATATTGTGGCATGATTACCAGGAAGAAGGGTTTGTGTTGGGAAGCATTTCAGAACTGTCTACCACAGTTTTCTTCTGACTCCCAATAATTCATGTCCTTTCCATGCAAAAGACATTCATTTCCTCTCAAACTATAAAATTTTCATCCCATGATGTCATGTCAAAGTTTAAAATCTCATTATCTAAATCAGATACAGGTGTGGATAAGCCTTCTAGAGCCGAAGTCCTCTAGATTTGTAAATCTCTGGAAAAAAAAAAAAAAGAAACAAGTATCTGCTCCCCTCACCCTACACAGACTTAATATACATTGGTAAAACAGGCATGAGATAAATGCTATGGATACTCCTGTTCAAAATGGTGGTGGGATCAGGGATGAGGGGATAAGAGACACAAAGAACCCGGTGGTTTCTAGCAATTCTGAAATTCACCTGGACAAATTTGGGTAATTTTATTTGATTCCAAGACCTGTGAGTAATTTCCTATGGTTCTTAGCTCCACTATTTAGACTCTTCTAGTTGCCCTCTAGTCATCCTTTCTTTTCCTTTCTTCCCATGTGTTTACAGCTTAGTTGCTCAGTTAGCTCCCTGCTGGTAGAGCTTTGGGGGTCCTAGAACCTCTTTTATTTTTATTTTTATTTAAAAAATTTTTAAACATGTATTTATTTTTTGAGAGACAGAGAGAGACAGAGCATGAGCAGGGGAGATGCAGAGAGAGGGGGAGACACAGAATCGGAAGCAGGCTCCAGGCTCTGAGCTATCAGCACAGAGCCCGATGTGGGGCTCGAACTCACGAAGTGTGAGATCATGACCTGAGTAGAAGCCGGTCGCTTAACTGACTGAGCCACCCAGGTGCCCCGAACCTCTTATTTTATACTCTCCTTGTCCCTTACAGTCCAATCTGGCTGTTTTTGCAAATAGCTTTCTCAGAAACTTTATCAGTGCCTGTGAATATCTTTGGGATTTACTCCATTAGATAAAATCCACACCAACAGTTTTTTTTCAAGATAATGAAATTTTTTTTGCAAAATTTTTTCCACCTTGGGATCCTGCTCAGATGGTTGAGGAATAAAGCTCTTAAGCTTCTTAGTAGGCTATTCTTCAAATGAAAGTATCTTTCAGCAAACCCTTTACTTTTTAAAGAGCACTTTGTATGGTTGACGAATACTGTGATACTTTTATCATTCTGAGGTCTTCATAAAAGGCCGTATGTTTTTGCTAACATGCTATTCTAAATCCTTACAGTCTTGATACACTATTTCCAAAGCCATTTGCACACTTTTGGTGTTTGTTATGGTATTATCCAATAAAATGGTATGTTTGTATACCATTAAGATATATCAAATGGCATTTGTTTTCTATTCTTTGTAACAAGTTACAAAATCAGTGGCTTTACCCCACAACATATACTACCTCCCAGTTCTTATAGGTCAGATATCCAAGTACAGCCTAACAGGGTTCTCTGATTTAGGTTCTCTCAAGCCTGCAATTATGGTGTCAGCCTCAGACTCAGTCATCTTAAGATTCAAGTAGGAAAGGATCTAATTTCAACCTCATTGACATGGTTGTTGGCAGGACTCAATTCTTTGTAAGCTATTGATCTGAAGCTACCTTCAGCGACTTGCATGTGGGTTTTTCCAAGGCAGCTCATAATAAGGCAGCTGGCTTCCCCCAATAAAGCAAGAGTGAAGAGAGTGCAAGCAAGACTAAAATTATAGTCTTCTGTGAGCTATTATGAGTGACATTCCATCTCTTTCATTGCATCCTATTCATTAGAAGCAAGTCAAAAGTCCCAGGCTATATAAGATGTTACACAAGGACATGAATACAAAGAGGCAGAGATCACTGGGAGCCATTTCAGGAGTTGGCCACTATACAATCACTGTGAAATTATACAGTTACTTTGCACATAACTTTTGGGAAAAGGCATTCATTTTCTCATTATACCAGGGAGTTCTAGAGGGGGGTGGGAAATATTTGTTCAAGAGAGACTATCTATGTAAAGACAACTAAAAACTCATTGATGAGCTTATCATTTGGTTATCTTTCTAGTAATGGAGAAGAGAAGACAAGGTGACACTGATGAGCAAATCTTAACTTCCCAATGTATTGAGATTTGGAAGAAAGAACTTCTAGAATGTGCACAGACCTAAAGATACTATGATTTTATGAAATACCAAAACAAATTTTTACTCTTACCAATCAACCAACTTTTCACTTTCCCTTCCCCAAATCAGCTGCAATTCCTATTAAGATTAAAGATAAAGCTACCAATCAAGCCTAGACTTTTCACTATTTGGGAGGGAAAAAAATTGTTTTAACCCTTCTAATTTTTCAGCAATTCTGTTTAAGTGCTAATATATATGAAACAGTTAAACAGATAAATAAAATTGATGGAATGAAAGGTTGTTATGGTCTAAAATTTTGGGTCTTTTCCAAGTTCATATGTTGAAATCTTAACCTTCAAGGTGATGGTTTTAGGAGGTGAGGCTTTGGAGAGGTGATTACGTCATGAAGGTGAAATCCTCACAAATGAGGATTTATAAGGTGAAATCCTCACCTTATAAAAGAGGCCTCAGAAAGCTAGCTTGCCCCTTTCCACCAGGTGAGAATGTAACGTGAGAAGGTGCCATCTATGAACCCAGATGCTTTCCTCACTAGACACTGAATCTACTGGCACTTTGATCTTGGATTTCCCAGCCTCGAGAACAAATAAATATTTGTTGTTTATAAGCCACCCAGTTTATGACATCTTGTTATAGTAGCATGAATAGACTAAGACAATCTAAAGTATTATTTTATTTGTTGGTATTAAGTCTAAATATATACAGTAGAAGGACACATAATAACTTTTATAATTGAAGGTATTTCTCAGCAGGAGAGAAAGAGGGAAGTACAAAGCTGTAGAGAAAATATTTTATGTTTATGTACCATTAGGGCTTTCTGAGCAAGTCTTACTGAAACCTGAAACTTGAACTAAAATAAAAGATAAGGCTTAGAGGTTAATTTATGACTGAATAGATAGTGAGAACTCCAGGGAGAGGTATGTGTTACATTTCAAGGGAGGAGAAGTCACAGGATCCTAAAGACATCCTTTTGGTTTTAAAGTTGGAGATACTGGTCTTATTTTTTCCCCTGGAGGGATTTATTTACTTACTAAATAGTGAAGACTCAGAATTTTTCTCATTACATTGTCAAGGGTATTTCCTCAGAAGCTGAAGAGGGTAATAGCTGCCTTTTTCTCCTATGTAAACATCGAGAAACATCAAGATTCTTTTTTTTTTCTTTCTTTCTTTTTTCTTTTTTTTTTTTGTTTTAAGGTATCCTTGCCTACAGTAGACCCTCTTACATGTTGGATGATGTTTGGTTCTGATTGCATCATACAGGGGTAAGAATGGGCACAAAAGGAAACCAATACAATTATTGCTGTAAGTAAATAATAATTGTTTTGCTTTAGAAATTTCATGTTTGAATTTAGGATGATATTAACAAATACAGATATATAGAATATGCTCAGATAGAGGTACTCATGAAAGTTATAACTGTACCTGTATTATTTTTAAACAAAATTATCTATTTTTTAACAAAATTTTAACAAAATATTTTTAACAAAATATTTAATAAAATAAGGTCTAATATAAATATTACAAATGACAATATTACAAATTACAATATTTATATTACAAATATAAATTTTACCATGTTTAAAATCTGGTCAGGTATATAATGACTACTATACTGGCTTCATAATTGTAAAAGAAACAAATAAAAAATAATGTTTTTGGTCAACATTTTGGTAAGGAACCCAGGGAAGGTGTGTGGAGGATGAGTTAAAGAAAGCTTTGACCTTCATATACATACATTCTTCCACAGTGGAGATATGAAGGCAGTAATTTCACTTTAAAATATATAAGGAGTCTGCTTTTCAAGGGAGCAGGATTAACTGCTTTGTACTTAAACCTTCTAGGATGTAATTTAGAGTATTTAATATTCTGATCAGAAATAGCATCCTTGGAATACTACAGTTTTAATTATTTTTTTTAAATAAAACAATCACTTTTTCCTAAACAAAACTTATTCAAAAAGGCTGTTATTTTCTTAGAATTAATTTTAAAAGTTTTGAAATGGATGATTTTGGCTGTAAGGATAATATTGTTATAAAACTGGCCAAGAGGTCAAGTGGGTGTGTAATCAAGAAATTTATAAGTCACATAATACTCATGGAATTTAAAAATATATATTTATTAAGTAACTAGAAGGGATCATATGCTTCCATTTATAGCAGATTACAGTGCTAATTTCAAAATGGGAACTTCTCTAGACTGGTATAACTTCCCTTGAATAGTTTAATTACTAATTGTATACCCACAGTCTATTTATTAATTCCTTGAGCTGCTCTCAAATCCCATCACTAGTCATTATTTTTAACCGTAATATGATTGAGGATTTACCTGTGGGGATCTATTAAGGGAAAGGGAAAATTTAACCTAGAGCTCCATGATTCTTAAGTCATTAGTCAGTTTACCAGTAAATCAGTTACTAATATGTTCAGCTGGAAATAGATCATGGAAATTTATTTGAATCACCAAAAAAAAAAAAAAATAAAGAGACACATGGTAGTCCAGTAGTCATACTGTGTGCCCTAGTGATGTAATAGATAACTCATAATCTTTTCTAATCTTTATTCTACTAACATTAATGTGCTAGCTTCTAGTGCCACGTTTGATGCTTCATGGTTTCCAGAAGGCTCAAAATCATACATTGGTGTTACAGATAGAAGATAGAAAGGGGAGGCAAATAAAGACTGAACCCAGATGGGGTGGGGGGACTTTCTAGACATCCTCAGCTTACATTACACTGGCCAGAAATGTGTCACATGATTGCCCTAGCTCAGGGAGTCTGAGAAAGATAGTATTTTGGGCTCAGAATATTCTTCATTTTGCAAATTTAGAGTTTTGTTATTAAGGAAGAGTGGGAAATTGATACTGGATAAGCAATCCAACAATATGAATTAAAATAAGCATCTTCTTTAGGTCATGGTAAAATACATCTCATTACATCTCATTAAAAAAGATATTAATTTGCACAGAGTATAATGATAATAGCTAATATTAATTGATAGCTTACTCTTTCAAGAAAAAAAGATGTCAGTACTTTGTAAGTGTTAAGTAATTAAAAACAAACACTTTATGCACTGAAAATCATTACCCAAGCATGCAAATGAGAACCTGAGACATAAATAACTTGTTCATATTACTCAGCTACTTTAGTAGTGAATCAAAGGTTAAAACAAAGTATTAAATTCCCTAACCTTAATGTCCCCATATGTACAATGGAGAATACAACTGTATATATTCTGGGAAATATATTCATGTGAAACTACATATATTCATGTGAAAAGGATCAAGTAATATCGTAGATGGAAATATCTTAAAATACTAAATTCTCAGTAAACTTCAGCTGTTACTATTATCTCAGCTGCTTCATCACATTTTTTAAATAGTCTGAAAAAAATAATGTGCCTAGATTAGCTTTTTCATATATACTCAGTTCTATACTTGACTATTTAAAAGCTTTCTGTAAATATAGTTACAAACAGATCTTTTAAAAGTTTAAGGTAGGTCAGTTAAACACACAAATAAGAATGACTATAGAAATTGATTTTTGTACTGATAATTTAAAAATAAAATATTTTCTTTTTTGAAAATCTTGTGAAAGTACTGAAAGGTACAAAGCTATCCATTTTATAGTACTTTCCATAAAAACAAAACAAAACAAAAACCCATCTTGTTTAATCTTGTTAATTTAATAACAAAATAAATAAACCAGTTGTTCTCATTTCCATTTTTAATGATAAGATTAAAACTGCATGATCAAACAATTGCCTAATTCAAAAGTCTTAGAAACTGGCAGAGGAGGAACCAGAATCCAGTCTACTGTACTAAATTCTAAATCCAGTGCTTTAAGTACAAATTGCAGTGAATACTATAATGACAACATCTTACCATCATATTTCTATTGATTCAGAAATTAGATAAGAAAATAAGCATTCATTGAAATGCATTAAGATGAGAGTGTTTTGGCTGAATAATTTTTGAATACCCTAACTGTTCATATGAATACAGAATACTTTTTATACAAAAGAGTACTTACTTGGCTTTTAGCTTTTATATGTTGAAAATAGACTTAAACACAAATCAATAAAAGGTTAGTGAAATAATCCAAACTCTGTTTCTTTGAATGGCCTCAGGAAAATGATCTAACACATCTGTATGTTTCCTCATTTGTAAAATGAGAAGTAATGTTTATTTTCCTACCTCCATGGGTGTTTATATGAAGTAATTAGTCAAGTGTAATTAGCAAGTAAAGGCAGGTTATGATTAGTTTCTTTTGCAGAATAGAGAACTGGTCAAACTTCCTAACATTTGCTAATAAGTAGAATTGACTGAAAAACAACACAGGTTTGTTGTAAGACATTTTGGTAAATTTAAAAGTCCTTTAACAAAAGAAATAAATATTGAATTGGGTGTGTTCTTAAGAAAAAATTACCTCTATGTTTCTACTTAGTTAAAGAAAGATAACAATGAAAAAGTTTATTAGAATTTCCCTATTACAAACATTTGTAAGAAATCATAGAACATAAATTCTAGGCACTAAAATGGACCTTTTGTTTCCTGGAAGCCTACCTCTTCTTATGTTTGAATCTTCTCTATAAATTACCTATCAAGCCTTTCCTTTCTTCTAAGATTTCCAATGAACCCATTACATTCAAGCATACATATTTAAATTTTTACAAAGTAAAACATACATCAGCAAAGTGCATAGAATACAGATGCTTAAGTCATAAGCCACAGCTTAATAAATCATCAGAATGTACATACACATGTAACATCAACTTGAATAAAGAAAACCCATTTTTAGCATCACCTAAATCCCTCTCAAATCATTTTCCAATCTACATTATCTTTATCTTCCCCAAAGTAAAGTTGCCAGATAAAATACAAAATGCAATGTTTGGTACATACTTATACTAAATTAATTTCCATTATTTGCTTAAAATTCAAATTTAACTGAGTATCTTGTATTTCTTTTCCTTCCTCTTTTCCTTAAGTCTAACAAAATAAATTAGTTTGGCCTTAAAAAAAACTTTATGTAAAGTAAAATCAATATATTATAAATACTTTTCTGTGTGATTTTTTTATTCTACTTTGTGGGTTTTATCCATTATTTACTATAATTCTTCAATAATATCTAATTCCCAAAGTTCAAATTTCCCAAATTGTCTCAAAAGTGGTTTTTATACTTGGTTTGTTCAATCAGGTTCAAAGAGCAAACAAACAAAGAAAACATTGCATTTTGTGAATATTTACTTTATGTATATTTTTTCCCATTTTTTTTTTATTGTGGTAAATTCACATAACATAAAATTTACTATCTTAAACATTTTTAAGATTACAATGTGCTATCATCACCACCATCATATGGATACATTTTTTTTATTACATATTTTGAAATGCAATTGGTAGGTCATAGAAGATACATATATTCAATTTTAGTAGACATTTCCAGAGTTATCCAAAATAGCCATACCAATTCATATCCATATATTATAAAAATCTTGGACAGCGACATGCAGAAGAATGAAACTGGACCACTTTCTTACACCACACATAAAAATAAATTGAAAATGGATGAAAGACCTACATGTGAGAAAGGAAACCATCAAAATCCTACAGAAGAAAACAAGCAGCAATCTCTTTGACCTCGGCCACAGCAAGTACTTACTTAGACATGTCTCTGGAGGTAAGGGAAATTAAAACAAAAATGAACTATTGGGACATTAAGATAAAAAGCTTCTGCACAGCAAAGGAAACAATCAACAAAACTAAAAGGCAACTGACGGAATGGGAGAAGATATTTGCAAAGACATATCGCATAAAGGGTTAGTATCCAAAATCTTTAAAGTATTTATCAAACTCAAAACCCAAGAAACAAATAATCCAGTGAAGAAAGGGGCAGAAGACATGAATAGACATGTCGTCTTTTCCAAAGAAGACATCCAGATGGCTAACAGACACACGAAAAGATGCTCAACATCTCAACATCACCCATCATCAGAGAAATACAAATCAAAACCACAATGAAATACCACCTCATATCTGTCAGAATGGCTAAAATTAACAACTCAAGAAACAAGAGATGTTGGTAAGGATGTGAAGAAAGAGGAATCCTTTTGCAGTGTTGGTGGGAATGCAAACTAGTGCAGGCACTCTGGAAAACAGTATGGAGGTTCCATATTAAATTTTATTTCCAAATTAAAAATAGAATTACCCTATGGACCAGTAATTGCACTACTAGGTATTTTTCCAAAGGATACAAAAATTCTTATTTGAAGGGGCATGTGCACCCCAATGTTTATAGCAGCACTACAACAATAGCCAAATTATGGAAAGAGCCAAAATGAATGGATAAAGAAGATGTAGGATACACACACACACACACACACACACACACACACACACATGCACACACACACAATGGAATACTACTCTTCAGTTAAGAAGAATGAAATCTTGCCATTTGCAACAACATGGATGTAACTAGAGTGTATTATGCTAAGTGAAACAAGTTGGTCAGAGAAAAGCAAATATCATATGATTTCACTCATATGTGGAATTTAAGAAACACAACAGATGAGCATCGGGGAAGGGAAGGAAAAATAAGGTAAAAAGAGAGAGAGAGGCAAACCTTAAGGACTCTTAAATACAGAGAACAAACTGAAGGTTGCTGAAGGGGAGGTGGGTGGGAGGATGGGCTAAATGAGGGATGGGTATTAAGGAGGGCTTTTGTAGGGATGAGCATAGGGTGTTATATGTAAGTGATGAATCACTGGGTTCTACTCCTGAAACCAATACTACACTGTATGTTAACTAACTTGAATTTAAATAAATAAACTTAAAAAAATATCTTGCCCACTCTTTG
This sequence comes from Panthera pardus, assembly GCF_024362965.1. NCBI lineage: Eukaryota > Metazoa > Chordata > Mammalia > Carnivora > Felidae > Panthera > Panthera pardus. Next base: position 44,016,620 of record NW_026526991.1, on the reverse strand, counting down.
GTTTACCTTTTCTTAGTTGCTCACTTTTTCAGTGAACAGAATTATTTAATTATTTAGTTTAATTTATCAATCTTTTTATTTATTGTTAGTTTTCTTTACTGTTATTATATGTTTAAATAGTTTTTCTTTTCTTTAAGGAGTCACTTACTTACTAGACCTTCATGGTTAAAACTTGATAACTTGTATAGCAGGTTCTAAACATCCTAGCATTGTATTTTATCTTGAAGGATTATTTTTTTCTACATTTACATTACATCTCTTCATTTAAAATCTATATCTAGTAGCCAGTTTCCATTAAAATCTTTTCTTGGATATTTTTAAGAAGTACAGTGAGTATACAAATCAATTTACAATAAACTGATATTTACAAACCTTCCCATAAACCCATAAAATAATACTTTTACGTATTACTTATGTAGGTCTTGTGGTAGGCAGAACAATGATCTTCCAAAGATAATCGTGTCTTGATCCCCATAGTAAGAAACTGTGTTAGCTTCCATGGAAATAAAATAATTTTGCAGATATAATTAAGCAAAAGATCTTGAGATGAGGAGATGATCCTATATTATGAAGGTAAACCACGTGTAACATGAAAGGTCCTTAGATAAGAAAGGCAGGAAGGTGGGAGTCTGAGAGAAGATGCCATACGGCTGTGTTTGAAGATAGAGGATTTGGCCATGAGTCAAAGAATGGTGGCAGCTTCTAGAAGCTATAAAAGTCAAGGAAATGGATTCTCCTCTAAAAGGAACACAGCCATGCCAACACTTTGACTTTATGACTTCTCACTTCTAGAATTGTAAGATAATAAATTTGTGATTGTGAAGACAAAAAGTTTATAGCAATTTATAAAAGCAGCAGTAAGACAGTGATTTGATAATGGTACTTAGACATGGGGTGCCACTGTATCATATACCTCAAAATGTGAAAGTTGGTTTGGAATTAGGAAATGGACAACAGATGGAGGAATTTGAAGCCTTGATAGAAAAGGCTAGATTACTTTAAATAAGTTGTTTGTTGAACGATAGTTATTAAAATTTCTAGTAATGAACATACACACGAAAATGAAAAACATGGTAGAGAAAACCCCCAGAGGAGGCAGGAGAGTCAGGGTTAGTGTAATGTAATGTGAGAAAGAGTTGATGTGTCATTGCTAGTTTTAAAGATGCAGAGAGGTACCATGAACCAAGGAATAGTTGTGGCCTCTAGGATTTGGAAAAGTCAGGAAGACAAGTTCTTCTTTAGAGCCTCTAGAAGGAAAGCCTGCAGACACATTGATTTTAGCCCAGTAGAACCTATTTTGGCCTTCTGACCTTTTAGAACTGTAATTTGTTACAGTAGCAAGAAACTAATACAGGCCTTTAAAATTTCTGTAAATAATATTTTGTAGTTTTTTTTTTTTTTTGTATAGAGGTTTTGAAAACTTCTCAATGTATTTTTTTCTATTTATTTATTTATTTTGAGAGAGAGAGAGAGAGAGTGTGTGTGAGTGCAAGTGGCGGAGGGGCAGACAGAAAGGGAGAAAGAGTTAGCACAGAGCCTGATGCAGGGCTTGATCTCATGAACTGTGCAATCATGACCTGACCTGAAATCAAGAGTCAGACCCCCAACTGACTGAGCCACTCATGCACCCTTCCAAGGTATTTTTAATGCAATAAAATATTACCCATTAAAATCCATCCTTAACTTTATCTTTGATAGATATCACCTGCATCGCCTACTGAGGTAGGGTTTGTCTAGGTTTTCCACTGTAATGTTACTCTCTTCCTTCCCTCCTTTCCATACCATACTCTTTGGAAGGAAATCACAGCCCATATTTAAGGAATAGGGAGTTATGCTTCAACTCCTTGAGAGCAAAATATCTATATAAATTGTTTGAAGTCCTATGCATGGGAAATTTGTCTCTTCTTCCCCAAATTTATTTATTCAATTACTTATTTATATCGGTATGGACTCAGTCATGTAGTCATGGAGCATCTGAAGAATACTGACTTAGGAAGTCACCCATGAAATAGAGAGCCTTTGTGGAAGTACAGGTTTCTAGAAGAGAAGTTCCAACAGTCCACTGGAAAAAAAACATTATTTATATATTATATAATATTACAAATATTATATAATAATATGTTTGGATGCACTGGAGTGAATAACAGAAACAGCTTAACTGCTTATATCAAACCTCTTTTAAGGTGGCATAGTTTAGGCTAAGCAAGTCCTTTCTAGTCCATAATACTACCGTGTGGAAAAGGAAAAGCAGGTGAGTGAGTGCCCAGCTTCCCCATCTGTGCAAATTAGTGCCAAAGACACTTATTTCTCTTTTGTAGCATTCAGAGTACTAAACTGGAAGCTCCATGACTGGGGTGAGGGAGGAGCTCAGGAGACCAGCAGAACAAATTCTCAGAGGGAATTAAAGGGACATGGTCCCTGATGACTACATTGTGGACTCCATCAGGAAGCCTACCCATGAGCTGCTGGAAAAAAAGCCCACAGATCCCTCCAATAGGCCTGTGGGCACCCTCAGTTCCCCACATGCCTCATCCACATACACCTCCACTCTGAGGCCAATATACTGTGCATGCTCCCAAGGGCAGTGGCAAAAGCAAGCTTTGTCAGATAACCAGAAAGCACAAGCAGAACCATGGATAAGTCACAAACTTGAGCTGTAATGCCACCTTCAGGGAAACAAAAGAGGTTATACGCAGCTGTCTTGGTGCACTGAATTAATTTTGCCCTACATAAAAAAGAAGGAACAAGTCATTCATACAACAGCTATGAAAGCCTTAGACTATCCAACAGGAATGACTGAAGATATTTCTCCCCTGAAGACAGAGAATAAAGATTGGAGGAGGTAACTGCTACTTCAAATGTGAGGATAGCTATGCAACATTCCATGGAACATAAAAAAAAATCAGACACACGTGGCATCACTAAAGACTCATTAAAATCCTCCATTAACATAACTCAAAGACATGGATCTACAATTTACCCAATAAAGAATTCAAAATAACTGTTTGAAGGAAACTTAATGAACTAGAAAAAAACAGAAAAAGACAATTCAACATCAGGAAAAAAAATACACGAGGTGAGAAAATTAACAAGGTGATATATATCATAAAACAAAGAGCCAAACAATTTCTGGAGATGAAGAATTCAATGAATAAAATAATGCAACAGAGATCAGCAACAACGGAACAGACTAGACATAAGAAAGAATAGGTGAGGGGCTCCTGGGTGGCTCAGTCGGTTGAGCATATGACTTCAGCTCAGGTCATGATCCTGAGGTTCATGAGTTCAAGCCCTGTGCTGGGCTCTGTGCTGACAGCTTAGAGCCTGGAGCCTGCTTCAGATTCTGTGTCTCCCTCTCTCTCTCTCTCAAAAATAAATAAAACATTAAAAAAAGAGAAAGAATAGGTGAGTTAGAACATAGAAACTTTAAAATTACCCAGTTGGAGAAGCACAAAGAAAAAAAAAAAAAAAAACAAGAGAAGTGAAGAAAGCCTACATGATATATATGACACCATCAAAAGAATCAATGTATGGAATTACTGAAGTTCCAGAAGAAGAGAGGGAGAAGGTGAAAGAAGATTTATTTAAAGAAATAATGGTTGAGAATTTCTGAAACCCAAGAACAGATTTGGACATCCAAGTTCATAGGTCATGACACTGACAATTATTTCAATCCAAAATGATCTTCTCTAAGATACGTTATAATAAACTATCAAAACCAAAGACAAAGAGAGAATTCTAAAAGCAGCAAGAAAAAAGAAGATTGTAACCTATAAAGTATTCCCCATTAGGCTCACATTAGATTTCTCAGCAAAAACCATACAGGTCCAGAAAGAGTGGGTAATCTTTTTAAGGTGAGGAAAGAAAAACAAACAAACAAACAAACAAAAAAAACAAAAACAAAAAAACTCCCAAACAAGAATATTCTATTGAGCAAAGGTTTTCTTCAGAAATGAAGGAGAAATAAAAACTTCCCCAGACACATAAAAGCTAAGAGAATTCATCACCACTAGCTTTGCCTTATAAGAAATGCTGCAAAAAAATTAGTTAAGCTGAAATGAAAGGATGCTAATTAGTAACATGCAGACATATGAAAATATACAATACACTGATAAAGGTAAATACATAGTTAAATTCAGAATATTTACATATGGTAATGTGGGGCTATTTCAGCAATTTCACTATGGTATAAAGGTTAATGTGTTAGAGTATTAAAAATAACTATAACCACCATAACATCTTAATGAATGTACAGTATAAAAAGAGGTATTTAAAAATGTCTTATGACATTAAACACATGAAATAGGAGAAATAAAATCGTTGAGTTTTGTATACAAAGTTATCAGTGTAAAACAGAATGTTATATCTAAAGATGTTTTATGTAGGTCTCATGGTACTCACAAAGAAAAACTTATAATAGATTCACAAATGATAAAGAGAAAGGAATTAAAGCATACAACTATAAAAAAAATCACCAATTCACAGAGGAAGGCAACAAAAGAAGAAAGAAAAAAAAAGGAACTACAAAATAGGCAGAAAGCCATTGATAGTAAGACATTAGTAGTCTTTAATTACCAATAATAACTCTAAATATAAATGGATTGCATTATCCAATTAAAAGGCATGGATTGGCTGGGTGGATTTAAAAAAGACTCAACCATATGCTGTCTACAGGAGACTCATTCAGTTTATTCATCTTTAAGGGCACACATAAGCTCAAAATGATGAGATGAAAAAAAAAAAATTCCATGCCATTGGAAACTAAAAAAGAATGGGGGTATCCATACCTGTATCAGACAAAATAGACTTTAAGCCAAAAAAATGGTAGCAAGGAAACAAGATGATTATATAATGATAAAATTATAAATCCATCAAGAATATATAATAATTTTAAATAAATACATATCCAACATTGGAATAACTGAATATATTAAGTAAATACTAGCAGATATGAAAGAGAAGTAGACAGCAATAAATAATTGTAGGGGACTTCAATATCCCATTTCAACAAACAGATTATGCAGGAAGAAAATCAACAAAGACATTAGATTTGAATGTATATTTACCTCTCTATATAGATATACATCTAGAACTCTTCATCCAAGAACAGCAGAATACACACTCTTCTCAAGTGTGCACAGGACATTCTCCAGAATAGATTATAAGATAGGCACAAAACAAGTCTTAACAAATCAAGAAGATTGAAATCATAACATGTATCTTTTGTAACCACAATGGTATGAAACTAGATATCAGTAAAAAGAGGAAAGCTGGAAATTCCACAAATATACGAAAATCAAACATCATGGTCTTGAACAACCAATAGATCAAAGAAGAAATCAAAAGGAAAATCAATAATTATATGAAACAAATAAAAATGGAAACACAACACATCCAAACCTGTGGGATACAGTAAAAGTAGTTGTTAAGGGGAAGTTTATAGAATTAAATGTATACTGTAAGAAAAAAAAAGAAAGATCTCAAACAACATAAATTTATACCTCAAGGAACTAGGAAAGAGGAACAAATTCAGCCCAAAGTTAGCAGACAAAGGAAGTAACAAAGATCGAAGCAGAAATAAATGAAATAGAAAACAGAGAAACAATAGAAAAGATCAAACAAAACTAAGAGCTATTTTTTTTTTTTTTGAGAAGAGAGACAGAGTGAGAGAGCACAAGCCGAGGAGAGGGGCAGAGGGAGAGAGAGAGAAAAAGAGAGAGAATCTTAAGCAGACTCCACACACAGCACGGAGCCTGAGGAGGGGCTCAATCCCAAGACTCTGGTATCATGACCTGTGCTGAAATCCAGAGTAAGACGCTCAACTGACTGAGCCAGCCAGGTGCCCGGAAGAGCTTTCTTTTTTTTTAAAGATAAACAAAATTGAAAAGCCTTTAACTAACCAAGAAAGAAAATGAGAAGACCCAAATAAATAAAATCAGAAATGAAAGAGTAAACATTGCAATTGACACCACAGAAATATATAGATTCAAAAGAAACTACTCTGAACATTTAAATATCAAAAAAATAGATGACCCAAAGAATGGATACATTGTATAAAAATACAACTTACCAAGATAGAATCGTAAAAAATAGAAAATATAAACAGACCAATAATGAATAGAGAGTGGATAAGTAATCAAAACCCTGCCAACAAAGAAAAACCCAGAACTCCATGATTTCACTGATGAGTTATACCAACTGTGTAAAGAAGAATTAATGCCAATGCTCTTCCAAAAAGTTGAAGAGAAGAAATACTCCCAAACTCATAAGTCCAGCATTACTCTGACACCAAGCCAGTTAAGAACACTACATGAAAAGAAACCTACAGGCAAGTGTCGCTTATTGGTATGAAGCAAAAATTATCAACAAAAATAGGCAAACTGAATTCAGCGGTATATTAAAAGGATCATACACTGTGATAAAACAGGATTTATTGTGCTATGCAAGGCTGGCTCAACATATACAAATCAGTAAGTGTGATAAACCACATTAGTAGAATGAAAGGTAAAAATCAATGACCATCTCAATAGATGTAGAAAAACCATTTGACAAAATGTAACTTCTTTTCATGATAAAACCTCTCAACAAATTGACTATAGAAGGAACATTCCTCAACATAATAAAGGCCACATATGATGAACCTACAGCTAACACTGTACTCAACGGTGAAATGTTGAAAGTTTTTTCCTTTAAGGTCAGAAATAAGACAAGGGTGCCCACTCTTGTCACTTTTATTCAACACTAGCCAAAACAATCAGGCAAGACATAGAAATAAAAGGCATGCAAATTGGAAAGAAAGGAGAAAAATTTTCTTTGCTTGCAGACTACATTATCTATATATAGAAAATCCTGTAAGTACTGAAAACATTATGCTAAAGGAAAGAAGACAGTCACAAAAGAACACACATTGTGATTCCATTTGTATGAAATGTTCAGGAAGGGCAAATCCATAGAAGACAAATAGTGACTACCAGGGAGTGGGTAGAGGAGGTAATGGGTAGAGGGTTTCTTTCTGGAATGATGAACATGTTCTAAAATCTATTGTGATAGATATACAATTCCATGAATATACTGAAAGGCAGTAAACTGTACACTTAAATGAGTGAATTGTATGGGGGCTCTTGGGTGGCACAGTCATTACGCACTGATTTCATGTCATGGTTCATGAGTTCGAGCCCCATATAGGGCTCTGTGCTGACAGCTTGGGGCCTGCTTCAGATTCTGTGCCTCCCTCTCTCTCTCTGTCCCTCCACTGCTTGTGCTCTCTCTCTCTCTCTCTCAAATATAAATAAACATTAAAAAAATTTTTTTAATGAGTGAATTGTGTAGTATGTGAATTATATATCAATAATCTGTTCAAAAAACTTAAAAGAAAGAAAATCCTAAAAACTCCACTAAAAAACTGTTACAAGTAATCAACAAATTTGGTCAAGTTACAGTATAGAAAAACAACATACAGAAATCAGTTGTGTTTCTACACATTAGCAATGAAACATCTGAAAAAGAAACAGTTCTACTACTTCCTTTTCAGTCCTTAGTATGTTTTATTTATCATTCCCACTGCACCATCTCGGGATTCCAGGAAAAGTGTTGAATTTGTGAGACTGGAATTGGTTCTGATCTCAAAAGAAAAACATGTTAGCAGTGGATTTTCTGTACATGTCCTCAATCTTTGGGAGACTGCTGTCACGCACTGGGGCAAGGCCTTCATGTTTTGTTTCTCCTACTATGCCCCCAACCTTCTGTATACTATCCCCATGAACTACAAAAGCCCTATGGGGAAGTGATGGTGAGTCATTATAGACAAACTTCATGCATGTGGTGCTCAGCTCTCATTTCTTTCACAGTGCATTATCATAATGCTAACATTAAAGTCTATTCAAGGTTTGGCAGGTTTCTTCCTGTACCTGCATGTGGCATATTCCTTTCATTTCCGCCTCTCTGCCAAGGACAAATGCAGTCATGAAAATTTTCTATCCTAAGAAAGACTTGTCACTTTCTCAAATTTAGCTAATTTAAGGTCCTTTGCTTAACTATCCTATGGGTTGAAAAAAAAAAATCTGATGTTTTAGCTTTGTGGCTTGTTATCATTGTTAGGAAGGAAGCATCTGTCTCAAGTGACTTTCTACACCCTTATCACAAGCAAAAGACTGAAAATCAGTTTTTAAATCTGTAGTTTATCTTGCAAAGTTTGTTATTATTAAGAGAAAAGAGTTCAAAGAAAACATAGATCATTTTTCTAGAGCTATGACAACATATATAAGACATTTCATGCATTTAATAAAAGTTTTTAGCTTTTGAAGTAAAAAAAAACTAACAATGAATTAATACCATATTAAAGGACATTTAATTATAAAACTATACATATATTTTTTTTTTTTTAATTTTTTTTTTTTTTTCAACGTTTATTTATTTTTGGGACAGAGAGAGACAGAGCATGAACGGGGGAGGGACAGAGAGAGAGGGAGACACAGAATCGGAAACAGGCTCCAGGCTCTGAGCCATCAGCCCAGAGCCTGACGCGGGGCTCGAACTCACGGACCGTGAGATCGTGACCTGGCTGAAGTCGGACGCTTAACCGACTGCGCCACCCAGGCGCCCCTATACATATATTTTATAGAAAAAATAATTTATAATCATTGCCATAGGAAAGCAATGTATTTTCAAACTGTTACTGGTAAATTTCTTTAAAAAATTTTTTAACGTTTATTTATCTTTGAAGGCACAGACAGAGCACAAGCAGGGGAGAGGGGCAGAGAGAGAGAGAGAGAGAGAGAGAGAGAGAGAGAGAGAGAGAGAGAGAGAGAGAGAGGGAGACACAGAATCTGAAGCAGGTTCCAGGCTCTGAGCTGTCAGCACAGAGCCCAGTGCAGGCCTTGAACTCACAAACTGTGAGATCATGACCTGAGCTGCAGTCAGATGCTTAATGGACTGAGCCACCCAGGTGCCCCTGTTACTGGTAAATTTCTATTTGCAGCTTTGAAATGCACTTATGTTGTGCATGTAAGGCTCTTTACTCATAATAAATGTGTTGTGGACACTACAATTATAGTTGTCAATCAAGCAAAAGAAACGCCATAATTTGATTAATTTTTTCAAAGCAAGAATCAAAGTGATCTAAAGAAAACTCTTTGCAGCTGTGAGGATATTATGAGCTTAGGTCCACCCATTCTCCTCAACCAGAAAACATTGAAATAAAAGAACAGTCATTCATTGTTGTTTGTACAAGGAATAGTGTCTAACAATATTACTATTAGTGATGTAAAAACTATACAAAATAGCAAAAAGAAAAAAAAAAGACATGCTTCAACTTAAGGATTCAGATAATGATTTCAGATGATAATTTTGGCAATCCAATTGGAATGAGGGAAGAAACTCCAAATACTTTCTCCCTTCACTTTAAATATCTAATCCTTTGAGGGCAGTAATTTTTTATTAGAGTTTCTAAAAATACCTCAAATGGAACTCTTTATGTGGAGATGGTTTTGTAAAGTAGTGCAATTAAGTAGCTGATCACATAAAGAGCTACAATCTTGGATTTACTAAAAAGATAAGGAACGTGTTAGCTGCTTCCTGCCGGGAATCTATGACATTATGTAAGTGGAGAAGTGACTAGAGCAAGATAATGTAAGTAGAATAATCATTTGAAATATCATAGTTGGTTGCTTGAAAAAATCCTGCAAATTCTCCCATGTTATCTTTCTGTTGTTAATTGCTTTGTGTACACACTCTAAGGTCTAAAATGCTGCATATGTTTCACAACCATTTGTCGAGAAAATTAATAAATCAATTAGTTCATATTTTATACTTCCACACTTTACTTTTCAGGTTAAATTGTACTAATATTTGCCCTCAAAGTATGCAGTTATATGCTATATCTCTAAGGGAAAAGGGGTGAGTTTAAGTAAATCTGGAACTATTGGATTTTCTTAAAGATGAAGTGAAACCTTTTCAATTTTAATTTCATGAGTGACTCTAACATTCATTTTATTCAATAATGCCTTTTCTTAGTCACTACTATTAATAATTTTTCCTTAAAGTATTTATTTTTGGGTAATAAAACTAAGATAATACAGATCATGATGATATATGAAATAAAATAAAAACAGCAAAAATAATGACATTTAAAAATAAATTTGTATAGATTCAAACTTGATAAACTTTTGTTTTTCCAGAAGAAATTCTGCCTAAACATTGTTCCTATGTTATTAATCCAGTATTGTCATGTTTTTGTTTGAATAAATTTGAATGAAAGAAAGACAAACATTAAACCATTAAAATCATCTCTTATGGGTCATTAAAATCATCATGAAGAAATAAATTTTTTATGCTATGAGGAAAAAAAAATATTTAACACACTTGCCATGTATTAAGAGAAAACTATTTTATATCCCTGGAGAAAAGCACAGTGCCTTTCATGAAGTCAACTTTCATTACATTTATTATATGGATTACTTTTACTTATATGTATTAATTATGTTAACTAATTGTATTACTACTAGCTAATAGGATGATGTTATTTGCACATACTATTTTATTCCAGCAAGAGATAAAGAGCAAAATAACTGATTTGTGATTCATAAGAATATTTGGAACTGGTTTTACAGTTGCTGCTAGTGCCTACACTTGTTAAGACTTTCTTTTTTGTGTGTGTGGTGTCATATAAGAGTTATACAATACTGAATTAAATACTATGCTTAATCATTCAAAAGTTTTGTTGACAGGCTTCTATGTGCCAGGAATTCTTCATAGTTTTGATCAGAGTAGTTTCCTTCAGGCAGCAATAAACATTACAAAGAAGGCAAAAGAAATAGAGACATTTCCTTAGTGAAGGTGACCAAGAATGAACCATTTGAAAAAGTACAAATTAATTGGGACATGTATGAATAGCAGACACCATCCATTTGAAGATCAGAGGGAAGAAATCAACAATTGAGTTAATTAGTCAGGTTCAAAGAGTAGAAAAAAGGCCAGTGTCTGATGCAATTTAATGAATAAGAGGGAGACTGGCATGAGATAAAATCCGCCAAATTATGTAAATAATAAGAAAAATAATAGTTTGAAGATATTCTAATTGCAATGGGACCATATTAAATTTTAAACTAGAACTCATCAAAATGTGGCTTCAAATTTAAATAGCTAACTCTAGTTTCCATCTTTGGCATTGAGAAGGCAAGATGAGTACAAGTTACAAGGTTATTATAGTCATTCGGGTGAGAGTTGATAGTGACTTATATAAGATTATACCAGTAAAGTTGGAAAGAAGTAGATTTTATGAATATGTTGTGAACCTAGAATCTATAGGACCTGACCATAGATTGGGTTAGAGTTTGAGAATAAGAGAAGAATAACCAAAAGAATACTCATTGAAAACTCCATAAGGTAGGTGCTATAAAAAGAATTTGGTCAAAGAGCAGCAAATGGTTTTGGTTAGAGCAACAGGGTGGATGATGGTTCCACTTACTTGGATCTGGAAAGCTGGGAAATTAGGAAGTTATCATTTTCATGTTGTATTAATTAACAGGCAAGAAAACAGTCACCACAAGCTTGCTGGGAACCTGGGATTATTCAGTGTCTTTAATGTAATATACTTTGAATATACTATAAAGACATTTTCATCTGCACGTTCAAGATGCTTGATTAATTTGGACAATGTCCAGAGTACATCTTGCCCAGTATGTATTTCAAAGACAAATTAATGGATAATTTGATACCTCAGTGGGGAAAACTTGCTTATGCAGTATACCTAGTGTTTTTATAAGCTTAGAATAATAACTGTTATTCATCATACATTAAAGAATTTGGACACCATTGGCTTTTAAATATGACTATAATTTAAATGCCTCTCTCTTTTTTAATGCCTGTATCTACTTTGTTTCTCAAAGTGAATATCATAGGACATCAAATTAACAAAATTAGAGAAAAAAAAACAGTTTAAAAAAATCTCTTCAGTATTTAAGGATCCACTTGATCGTTGGACTCTTGTTTGCTACTCAGGATAAAACAATTTCTTTGTTTCATGCTACTATTTTAAATTAAAAAGCAAGGTTGAAAAGTATAAAACAACTAATGTAAGAAAAAGAAGACCAGGCATACAATGTGTATTTTTCTGTGTATTATAATGTGTCATTATCACTTCTCAAATTATAGGTGCTAATTTTAAAGAGTATCCTCTATTCATGTCAATTTTAGTTAAATTAAAAAATAAGACTTATGCTTAAAATAATTGTATCATTAATATCATTGAATCAATTGAGTTGATACTAATTAATTTAATATTAATCAATATTATTGATACATATGGGTTTCAAAATAAATAGTTATATTCCTGATCATGAATTTATCACTTAATCATGAATTATATGTGCATATGCACACAGCTCTCATTCCTTAGTTATTGATATTAGTCTCTTCCAGACAAATATATATATATATGTATATATATATATATATATATATATATATATATATATATACACACACACACATATATACTTTTTTAATGTAGGAAAAAAAGAAGTAAAATGACATAGGTGTGTTTATTGCCATGGGAATTAATTTATGGCATATTAAGTGGAAAAGCATGCTAGGAAATAATCATGTGATTCTTCATTAAAAAAACACTGTTCTATAAAACATAATTTTTTTCACAAAATACTTATAAACTATGCTAATCTTTCCACTTAGGGATAAGGAAGCTGAGATTACACAGCAAGTACTTGGCAGAAATAGGATTTGAATACAAACCAGTTTGTGTCAGAGTCAGTGCCTTCATTTTGCTACATTGCTGCAATAAATGTGTGTGTGTGTGTGTGTGTGTGTGCAGTTTAAAAGGATATACAGCAAATTGTGGTGATTGATACTTTGCAGACTTAATATTTTTTATTTTATCTGTATTACCTTTATTGTACAGTATAACTGATTATATAACAATGCATATTTCAAACAGAAAGATTTATTAAAAATGCAATAAATGCTTCATTTTTCTTCTTAGAGAAAATACACACACAGTATATTTTGCTTATGTGTCAAAAATATAATGGGTATTGTGTTTGAGACGATTCTATTACCTTGATCATTCCATAGGATTTTAGTTAGGTATTGAAAATACCTAATGTCAGAAAAATACCTAATGAATATATTGTGCTTTTGAAATTGACAATGGATTTTTCAAACTTGAATTAGCTAAATAATTTCTTTCTGTAGAATCAGTGTGAGTACACTGTAGTTTACCAGTTATTTGGTGTTTTTCAAGTTATTTATTCCCATATACATTACTAGACTTTAAGTAGAAAATTACCTTAGAATGTTTGGAGTTTTGGATCATTATTTCCTTAAGATTGTCAATGATAACTTCCTGACCCACTTGACTCTACACCAATGTTCTCTGTTGCCACAGTAGTCAAAATTGAGACTAGAACAACTACTTATATTTAAAGTTTTCCGAGAAAGCAAATGTTAGATAAATTCTGTTCACTTGCATTAATGTAATAATTTAGAAAAAAAATCCATTTGTGTTTTTCTTTTTTTTTCTATTTATTAGGTTATAAAATCCCTCCCTTTTTTTTTCTTATAATGAAAATGAAACCAGAAGTAGGCACCCATAGGAATTATAAGCATTTTCACACTTAATTGAATAGTGGAGCATATAAAAACCTCACTATAAATTTCTTGATGGGATTTTCCCAACTTTCTGACAATTTCTTTTTGTAATTTAAATACTTATTGTGAAAGGGTTGGGGCGCCTAGGTGGCTCAGTCTGTTAAGCGTCTGACTTTGGCTCGGGTCATGATTTCACGGTTTGTGAGTTTTAGCCCTGCATTGGGCTCTGTGCTGACAGCACTGAGCCTGAAGCCTGCTTCAGATTCTCTCTCTCTCTCTCTCTCTCTCTCTCTCTCTCTCTCTCTCTCTCTCTCTCTCTCCTCTCTCTCTCTCTCTGTCCCTCTCCTGCTGGCACCCTGTGTGTATGTCTCTCAAAAATAAACGTTAAAAAAATTTAAATACTTATTGTGAAAGGGCAAAGAAAAGGTTAATTTAGCATCTAATTCTGAGTGGACCTGATCTGTGTTACCATAACAGTCCAGTTAAATAACACAAGGTATGTAGGGTTTATTAAGTCCTAACTCCAGAGTGTAAGCACTCTCCTAAAGGAAACATGATGTGATGTTTCTAACACTAGTTGCATGGCTGAGAACACATTTATAAAGACACTCATTTCTTAGTATGTGCATTTAGATAGAATAATCCTAGCCTGCACATGAGATGGCTCAGCTGTGCCCCATCAGGAATGTCAGGTGGTTCAGGAGCCAAGTAGGATTCTCTGCCACTAACAATTATACACATCTTCTAGTATGGTTAATTTTGCCTCAATACACGCACATTTTCCATCACTGATTTAAATAAGACTCTTAAAATGTTAGCAAAATAGTCCCTTAGACTTTCTAAATGCTGGAAGGATAGGTGTTTTGTGGTGGCGATGGTAGGTGGGGAGGTTAAATTTTTGTGCTTATTAATGCAAAACATTAAATAATTTATTCCAAGGAAAAAAGTACCTCATTTTCTTTCTATATATTAAACATATTTGGAAATTTCCAAAAAAAATCAGTAATAAAAGAAATGCATATTTGCATAAAGAGAAATTTATAAAATCTTATGTGAATTAATACTTCTATGTATATTCCTGAAATCTATGCAGAATTATTTGTTAGCTTAAGCTATCTAAATGTAAAAAGGCCTCCTTTAAGTGACAACTATTATCCCATTAACTTTTTACAGTTAGTAATTTAAATTGTTTCATTAAATTTAGTATTTAGTGTTATACACCCTATAATTAATTATCATCTAATCGGCATACTTACATCTATCAACCGTAATTTAAGGAAGCAGCATTTTATCACTCTTGTCAGATTCCATTTGATTCTGTCAGTGATTCAAATTCACTTCATTCTTATTAACTTATTTAGGAAAGGATTTTGTGAGACATAAAGGAATGACAATAAGACAAAAAAAGAAACTAATCCTTGTAGCTGTACATGATATTCAGATGGCAAACAATTTGTAGAAAATAACAGTGAAAAGAAAGTCATAATATTTAAATCTTCTTTTTAATTCCAAGTTAGAAAAAATTCTAGCATTTGGTATAGAGACAGTAATCATAAAGATCTGCATTTTATTTATTTATTTACTTATTTATTTATT
This sequence comes from Panthera pardus, assembly GCF_024362965.1. Taxonomy (NCBI): domain Eukaryota; kingdom Metazoa; phylum Chordata; class Mammalia; order Carnivora; family Felidae; genus Panthera; species Panthera pardus. Next base: position 44,001,422 of record NW_026526991.1, on the reverse strand, counting down.
TATTTATTTATTTATTAAAAAAATTTTTTAATGTTTTTATTTATTTTTGAAGGAGAGAGAGAGACAGAGCATGAGCGGGGGAGGAGCAGAGAGAGAGGGAGACACAGAATTCGAAGCAGGCTACAGGCTCTAAGCTCTCAGCACAAATGAGGGGCTTGAACCCACAAACTGTGAAATCATGACCTGAGCTGAAGCCAGATGCTCAACCAACTGAGCCACCCAGGCACCCCTAAAAGTCTGCATTTTAAATTTTTTAATATTATCAGTTAAGGCCAGATTTTCTTTTCTTTTTGTCTTTCTAACATTTATGGGGGGGGGGGGACACAATTTAGCCCATAACAAAGGTGAAACTTCCACATTACAAGGGAGGAGACATAAAATAAGAAAACGTTTCAATTATCTAGAAGAGATGAGGCAGCATCAGTGTTGAAAAAATAGCAGACACATGGCTAATTCAGTGATCATTATAAGTATGAATGGGTAGAATTCCTCTTCAAGTGGAAAATGTACTCAAAATCGTATTGAAAATATATAATAAAAACACAGATTTAAAATAATATACTAAAACCAATACAAAAAAGAAAGAAAAAGGAAAAAAGAAAAAAGAACTCCTGAGCACTATTCGTAAGGATGCAAATTTACATATTGGTGGAAAACAACATGGAAATTCCTCAAAAATTTAAAAATAGAATTACCATATGATCCATATTCCACTACTGGATATTTACCCAGGAAAACAAAAAAACTAATTCAAAAAGATAAATGTACCCCTATGTTTACTGGAGCATTATTTACAAAGTAGAAATATACATATTATATATATATATATGTATATATAATATGTATATATATATATGTGTGTGTGTTATATTTATATATATATGTTATGTATATGTTATATATATATGTTATATATATATATCAAATATATGTTATATATATATATATCATATATATGTTATATATATATAATGTTACTTAACCATATAAAGGGCTGAAATCTTGCCATTTGCAACATGGATGGACCTAGAGGGATAATGCTAAGTGAAAAAAAGTCAAGCAGAGAAAGACAAACACCATATGATTTCACTCACATGTGGAATTTAAGAAGCAAAAAAAAAAAAATTAACAAACTTTTTTTTAAAAAAGGCAATAAAACAGACACTGAAATGCAGAGAATAAACTGGTGGTATCCAGAGGGAAGGTGGCTAGGAGGATAGATGAAATACACAAAAGGGATTAAGAGTACACTTATCTTGCTGAGCATTTAGAATTACATAGAATTGTTGAATTATCATGTTGTACACTTAAAACAAATATAGCATTGTATGTTAATTACACTTGAGTTAACTAGCTAAATAAATATTCAAACAAAATAATAAAACATAAAAATCAAGGAATGGGAACTATGGAAAACATTTAATAACATTCAAAATTAAGAATCAATATATGGCAAAAAGACAATTAAATGATGAACAATAATCAGCATGTGATAAAGTGTGAGTATGTTTGGTGAAAAGTGCTTTGAAAGCAAGAAGAATTTTAAGTGCATGTGTAAAGGACAAAAAAACCCTTTTATTGTAACATGAAATTCAAGATTGGAAAATACCATCATATATATTAAAATTAAAACCAAACAAAACAAAACACAAAACAAGGTAGGGAAACTTGGTCACCTGGGTGGCTTAGTCGGTTAAGAGGTTAAGCGGTTAAATGTCTGATTTCGGCTCAGGTCATGATCTCACAGTTTGTGAGTTCCAGTGCCTAGTCAGTTCTGTGCTGACAGCTTGGAGCCTTTGGATTCTGTGTCTCCCTCTCTCTCTGCCCATCCCTCCCTCTCAAGAATAAATATACATTAGGAAAAAAACAAGGTAAACAACAATAGCATTGCATGGGCTGATTTTTGCAAAATGCTGTGTATAGAATGTAATCTGAATTATAATTTATATGTAATGCAAGGAAAATGGTGCAGAAACATTCACTGACTGCCATTGAGAGTAAGATTCTACTTTTCTTTCTGCCCAATGTTTCTGGTATGTATGGTTTTATTGTTTCATGAAATCCCCCTCCCCTTCCCCACACATAAAAAAACAAAGATAATTTATAACTTTCAAGAATTATGGAGGATTGTCTGGAAAAAAAAGAAGGTCTATTTATATGTGCTTTGAAACCCCAGGGTTTTATTATTTTCATAAAGACACACAATCAGAACTGTCAAAGTGTGATTTTACGTGGAATCAATTTCAACATCCTTTGTCCTACTTGGCATTTCCACCATTTTCCTCTTGGAATGAGCCCAAAGATTTCCTTCTCTGATAGATTCTGCTAGCTAAGCCATACATATTTTGGGGTATGCACATTTTTTTTACTTTGTATTCAATTTACACAAAATGAAGAAAAAAATGGAAGAGGATAAAGAATAAGCAATAGGAAAAAAAAAAACATATTCAGTGGTATAATCCTATCTATGTGAATGTTTACACTTCAGTTTTATATAGAATCTTAGTTGCTATATCATCTCCCAGGCTGCACGGGCAATTTTATATCAAACTTCTCAAAACTGTTTGTTATTAATATTGACAAATCATGAGACCAATGTTGCTTTGAAGAAACTCTTCTCTCTTAAACCACACTCTATAGATAAAATAAGTCAACATCATACTACTGTCATCTTTCTCTTTATAGAATTACTTTTGACACGTTAAAAAATGTGTTTCCAAATATGTTAATAGTTACCTTTGATAAGGTAAAACTACCTTTTAAATTTACCTTTTTAAAATTACCATTTTAAAATTCTATTTAAAATAGTAATGAGAGTAATGTTGGCTGTTAAAAATAAATGTTAAGTCTGGAACATTCAGATAGAGCCAAGTATAGATAATAATTTCCTGTATAGCAAAACAAAACGCCAAAATAACCAGAAAGGTACTGAAGATAGATTAATATATAGCCACTAATATATATGTAAATAATTTGAATATATTATATTTAAATAAGCTTTTTACTTTGGAACAGATTCTGATTCATGAAAAAGTGGTGAAGATAATACAAATATTCAGTACACCCCATACACAGTGTCCCCTATTATTTACATTTCATCTCACATATGTATAGCAAATGTATCACCATTAATGAAATAATATTGATACATTATTATAAGTCTATACTTCATTCAAAGTTTTTACTTCTTTATGTGATGTACTTCCGGTGTCCAGGATCTGACGCAGGAAGTATTATATTTAGTCATCATGTCGCCTTAGACTCTCCTCAGATATAAGTTTTTCAGTTTTTCTTTGGTTTTGATGACATTGACAGTTTGAGTACTTACCAGGTCTTCTGAAGAATGACTTTCAATTGGGATTTTTCTCATGCCTTTATCATGATTAAATGAAGTTATATTATTTTGGGAGGAACATCACAGAGGTGAAGTGCCATTCTCATCACATCATACCAAGAGTATATTACCAACCTGACTTTTCACTGTTAACCTTGATCAACTGGCTGAGGTAGTGTTTTTCAGGTTTTAGCACTGTAAAATTAATCTTTTTCTGTTTTCATACCGTACTTTTTGGAAGACCCACTTATGGAAGGGGACATAATGCTTTAATCTCTCTCTTTTTTTAAAGAATGATGCGAATTTGGGGTTTAGCTTTTTTTTTTTTAAGTTTATTTATTTTGAGAGAGAGACAGAGAGAGAGAGAGAGAGAGAGAGAGAGAGAGACAGAGAGAGGAGGAGTGAGAGGCTCCATTGAGCTGGTCGCACAAACCATGAGATCATGACCTGAGCTGAAACAAAGAGCTGAATGTCCAGCCAACTAAGTCACCCAGGAGCCCCTATGCTATCTATACCTTCTTGATAGTGAAATATCTATATAAGTTATTTGGGATTGTTCTGCACAGAATATTTATCTATTTGTTCCCATTTCTTTATGTATTCAATTCATAGACAATTATTGTGTATTCATGCTATAAGTAAATATTACTTTATTTTTTGTTCAAATTGTTCTAGATTTGGCTATTGGTAGCTCTTTGGGTTGGCTGCTGTGTTCATCTGAAATATTCTGATTGTTGTAGAGTTTTTGGAACATTTCTTTGCTTTTTGGTACTGTAAGATTCTCCAGGTTCATCTCAGATATTTCCTGCCACAGTCCTAGAATCAGCCAGTTTTCCAGGAAGCCCTGGTGATTTTATCGGAGAATAGTATTCGAAAAATTCTTTGGGTTTAGTGTGCTTCTTTCTTCAGCCATCTAAGTTGAGACAGCAAAGAAATGTATGTGTGTATACTAACCTGTGTATATACATATACATATAAATAGCTGCATATATAATTACCTGTATTTACATTGAATGAAAAATGAAATCATATTGATGTTTCCAATTCTAGTCTGCTACCACATAATTGATTAGTCACATATTGATCTATTTTCAAGCTCAGTAATTCTTTTCTCAGTTTGCTATATCCACTGATGAGCCCATGAAAAATTCTTATTTTATATTACACTCATTTTGACTTCTAATATTTTCATATAATTTCTCGCTGCTTACTCCACCTATCTACTCATGAATATTGTGCGCTTTTTCATTAGGGCCCTTACAGTATGAATCATTTTAAATTCCCTGTCAAATAAATCTGACATACTTATAATATCTGAGTTAGAGTCTGATGTTTACTTTGTCTCTTCACACTGTGTTTCCTCTTGCCTTCTAGCATGACAATTTTTTGTTCAGAGATGGACATGCTGTATTGGATTCTAGGGAGGTTACTCTTCCCCTCCCCTGTCAAGATCAAAAAGGGACATTTAGAGGATCTTTATCATAAGAAACAGATATGGTTACTTGATATTAAGCACAGAAAAGTGAGGGTCTCCAATAGCTTCTCACTAGCATACTATTGTACCTTGAGTCTCCAATTAGTCAATATTATCATTTATGTGTTCCTATCACTTTATGACTGTAGAGGCACCTGCCCTGGGTAAGCTGACCCAGCTGTGTCTCTGGATGAATTTGACTTTCCAGATTTCAGGAGGGCAATTTGCTCTGATTCAGTTTTCTGTTAGGTTAAAGAAAAGTCATTAATTTTCAGTTTGGCCTGCTTTGTCTTGTTGTAAGGATGGGAATTCCAGGTTCTTTACATGCCAGATATGCAACTGGAAGTCAATATTATTTAATCTTAAAATAATTATAATGAGTAATATTTTTAATGACATGGGAAAATATCTATGATGTATTCAGGTAAAAAAAATGAGTTAGAATTTTATAGGGAGTATATAAAGCATGATCTCATTCATGTAGGACAATTGTTATGGAAATATTAAAATTATAAAAATAGTTTCTAAATATTATACTATAGGAGATGCTTTACATCATTTTACTACAATTGTTTCCTAATAAGTATTTGTTAATGTGTTGTCACAGAATACAAATTATAATCACTACATATATAATAATATATTTATATATAACATTTATAATTTTACATTTATACAAAATTACATATAAATGTATGAGATATTTTATATATAATATATAAGAACATTATATATAACAGTTATAATTATATAATCATAAATAATTACATTTATGTATAAATATTATATATAAATACATAAAATGTATATATAAATATATACTTAGTCATTATATGTAACATTTACTAATATGTTTACCAATGTTTTATTAACATTAATATTGTCATTGTAATAAAATATTTGAACATTTAAACTATATTAAGCTAATAATCAGTTGATTCTTCCCTTTAACAGTAAAAAACAAAAATATATTACTAACCCACATTTATTAAATACCATTAATTTACCAGGCCATTAATCACATATTAATATATTAATGAATTTTTAGGCTGTGATAGTTGAACAAGGTTGCTAGACACTGGGTCTTCAAGTTTGGATAAAATATAAGTACTGATATTTATAAAATAGGTATATCTATGTCTGTCTATCTGTCTGTCTATCTGTCCATCTATCCATATTTTTATTCAAGTAAGTAGCTGGTGTTTTGGCTAGAATAAAAACAGGCTGTGTATGCTTTGTGAAATATTATACAGAGACCACTTAAGAACAGAAATTCTCCCTCTCTGGAAGTGCTTGTTGCTTGACTTTCATAACAAACCCAGCTCCTACAGTGTCCCATAATTTACAGCACTTAGCTATCTGTCATACATAACGAGAGGAGATTATGTAATATATCTGACAATAATATAGCAAGTGTCAAACTAGATTATCAGCTCCATTAAGATTCAATCAGACACAATAAATGAGATGCATGATTAATTTCACCATATGTTGGCTGTAGTTTGACCTCCTCTGGAGGATATATATATATATATATATATATATATATATATATATATATATAATTTCATGGAGAAGTTCCATTTTAAATAAAAGCCAACAATAATTGTGCCTAGTTTTTGAGTTATTTTAAATATTGTGATGCATTTCTTATCTGAACATGGGGTATGCATTGACTTCTACATATCTCATATATATTTCCCTTAAAAGTGACAGGTTAGATTTTTCATCTATGACACAAGGAAATAAAGCTTGTTTTGTACATCTATAAAATAAGTGCCTTACATGAAGGTGAGGTTTTCTGGCAGAGCCAAATGGGCCACATGGCCTATGATTTTATAGTGCCAGTAAATTCTTCTGGTTATAAGTGTAAATATCTCTCATCTTAAAGAAAGGTGGGGTTGGGGGTGGGTGGGTGAGAACTAAAAGGAAGCCATAGAGAAAATGGGTTAAATTTTCTGCAGACACTATGTGGTCTTGTTTTAGGACATCTTTGTTTGATAGTTGTTTGTTTTGTTTTGGAGATATTTTGTCTTACATAAAGTCATTATTTTAAAGTTTTACTTCTGTCATAAAATGAGAGGTAATATCTATCTCTAAATGTTTTATTTAAGATTACATGGAAAAGATCACTATTCTGAGTACCAGAGACCCTGGGTTTATATTTCAAGCTCTTCTCTAACTTACTATTGGTTTAACCCTCATCAAACTATTTAATATTTCTGAGTTTTAGTTTCCTTATCAGTAAGTGAGTTTAAGTAAACTGATTTTACATTTTTTTGTTGAGTATTATATACAATGTGTATATGAATAAACTTTCTAAATTTTAATGGGCCATACAAATGCAAAGTAAAATTGTAGCAATGATATTATCATTTGGGTCTACTATTATAACTATAATAGTATATTCAAAATATTTTTGTCGGTGGTATAGAAAGCCATTTATGTCCAAAGAAAATTTGCTGAGGGTTTCTTCGTAGCATTTCAATTTTCTTTCTTACATCTCCTGCAGGGCAAGACTACCACATTATATCTAATGTCAAATTTTGACATCACACAAAAGTAAATCACTTCCCTTCTATAAAAAAATATCTATAATAAGAACTAACCTTACATGAGTGACTACCTTAATTTCGGAATGCTCCTAAGCTTTTTACATGGATTAAGGTATTGAAAGCTCACAACCTTATAAATTAACTTTCGTTTTTATCACCTTAGTTTTACAGATGAAGAAACTGAGACAGACGGATTAAGTAACTTCTCCCAGTCAGTCATCCTGTACATGAAAAAGGAAAGAATGGAATAAGAAGCTCTCACTCTAGGATCTACAGTATTGATCAATATGCTACACAACCTTTAAAAATCTAGAATGAAGTGTGGAACTGAAATCTGATACTCTGATTTTAACTTTTTTTTTTTTAATTTCAAATTTTATGTCAGGCTAAATAGCCACACTATGCCATTAAGAGGGGAAAAAATCTCAGAGCTACAGGAATAATTGTTGAAGGGGCAGGATTGATGCTAAATGCTTACACAATGGCTTTTATGTAATTCATTTAGTATTGTAGTTATTTTAACCTCCTTTGATTAAGAAGGATACAATTTAAGAATTACGTAAATCCTATAATCATACAGCTACCAAGTGAAGTATCTGGGATTTGAGCCAATGTTTGTTTTGCGTCTACCCACTACCCCATCAGTAATTTTAGTAAAAATATATCTTTTAAAAGGCGGGTAGTCGTTTCTTGATTATACATCACATTCTACAACACAAGATAGATTAAATGTTACCTAAAACTTCATGATAAAAATGATTTTTAAAGCAAAAATTGTTCATTTTAAAATTAAGCATTTACCAATGTGTTTTGAAGGACACATTAGGAATTTACAAACTCTTCTAAAGTACCTGACATTATAACTCGATAGCCGGTGTTGAGATTCAGAGTAGGATTTAGATTCACTCTTCTTTCTTCTGTTAATATCAAGAAGTATTGTGAGAAGACAAACTGAGATCAAATATATGAATACATGCTGAAGGCTTGAAAACAGTAATTTACTATGTCTAAAGTATGAAGGATACTAAGGTTTAACAGAGTTTTTGTTAGAAGATTAGAAATCAATTTCTTTTATTAAGAGAAAGTAATGATTATAACTTAATTGAATACATAGTAGTTGAGGATTAATAAGGTAGTTTAAAAGATGCATGAGAATCACCATTGGAAAATTCATTTAAAATCATATTCTCATGCATAACAATTATGTATTTTATTAAGTAGATCTCTAGCAGGGCAAAGAGTATTGTTGTTTTAAACGTCCATATGATATTCTAAGAAAGAGAGTCCTGAAGCATCTATTGCTTGTTCCAAAATCATTCAGTAAAAAATTCTTTCAGGGGCACCTGGGTGGCTCAGTTGGCTAAGCATCCAACTCTTGATTTGGCTCAGGTCATGATCTCATGGTTCGTGGAATTGAGCTTCATGTTGGGTCCTGTACTGGCAGTACAGCACCTGCCTGGGATTCTCTCACTCCCTCTCTATCTCTGTCCCTCCCCTACTCATGCACTGTTCTCTCTCTCTCTTGTAAAATAAATAAATAAACATTAAACAATTCTTTCAGCCATGGAATGTGGTATCCTTTGTACCATTCAAGGCTTTTAGTTGAAAACAAATAGAAATGCAAACAAACAACCAAAATAAACCTAGAAACTCACATTTTCTGTCAGCCTATTGGCATTTTTGGCAGTCATTATGAGAACATGTTCAGTTAGTTGTTGTTCCTTGACCCTGGGTTTTAACGTGAGAAATATGTGGAGGAAACTTAAAAATAAAAATTGATGTCCTAGCCTAAAGCAGATCTACTCCACAGCAGACCCAACAACCCAAATTTATTGCTCATGAGAGAGCAATAAATAAGATCTGGGGAGCTGTTTGTTATGAAGCACTATTGTAGCAGTGGGTGACTCAATTCAGAGGCTATTAGGGAGCTCTGCTCAAATCAGACAGCTGTACTATTCCAGCCAAACACACCTGGATACTGTGTTTGGACATTTGAACAGAATGCTAGCAACTAGAAACTAGATGCTAGAACCATGCCTCATACAGATACCTCTATTTACTAATGAAAAAATCAGTTATTTGTACCATCTGCTTAACTGTGCTGCTCTTTACTGAAATCTCACATGAGATCCCAAAAGATGTTCTCACACTAACTCCTGGCGCTATGTATGCCTGTGTATGCTAGGTCACACAACAAAGAGGACTCCACAAATTAAATTAGGTTTGTAAACCACAAAATTGGAAGACTATCCCAGATTATCTGGGTGGATTCAATGTGATCATATGGCTTTCAAAAGTGGAAGAAGGCAGAACACTGTGGTCAGAGAGATGAGACTAAAAAAGAGGCAGAACATACTGGAGCACGAGAAAAATTCAACCTACCGCTGCTGGTTTTGAAAATAGAGGAAGGAAACACCAGACCAATGAATGAAGCAGCTTTTTAATTGTGGACAGCCTACTGACATCAAGGAAAACAGTAATCTTGGTCATATGATGGTCAGAAACTTAAGTCTACTAACAATCTGAATGAACAAGAACATCAATTCTTTCCCTAGAGTCTCCAGAAAGAAATGCAAACCTGCCAGCCTTGATTTTAGTCCTATGGGCTCATTCCAGACATCTGACATACAGAACTGTAAGTTAACAAATCTGTGTAATTTTAGCCACTAGGTTTGTGGTAATTGGTTACAACAGCAATAAAATAAACTAGTACATCTTTGTGTGCTTTATAATATGTGCATACCTGTATATTTTGGCCTATCAATGCTGTATCGTATTGCTTGACACTCCAGTACTGAGAAAAGTAGTGCCACTTTAGCATCCTCCATATTTAGTCTCTCCCCACCTCTAAGGATCAGCCTAGTACACTGTAAGTTTACGTAGTTGAGGTAAGGAACAGCTTCGGTTTCATTAGTAGTATTTTTACTCTCCATGCCTTTACATTTATATTGTAAAGAAATTTGAAATGTTTGCAATCAGCTCTACAAGTAACTATAATAAAATGTTCTATGTCTTTTCTGTGGGTAATTGTGTAAAAACGAAAAGCCCAAACATACGCATTAATTATAGTGCTTTAATAATGCAAACATGATTCACTGCAAAACCAGCAATTCCATTCACAGAGTAGTAGAAAGCCTGTTCCATAAAATATATACCATTCCATTTATACTTTATATTTGGACTATATATGACTCGCATCAATGTGAAATGATTTCTCCCTCTTGTTATACAAAAGTGGTCTTACAAATATTTATCAGGTGCTTAACATAAAACAGGTATCCATCAGAGAATAAAACCCACAAGGCATATTTACATTTGGGTCTTATTTAAAGTGTGAAAAAATAGTCCATATCTTAACTTACTTCATATTCACATAATACATTACTTTTCAGGGTTTTTTCTAGGGTATCCAATTAAATTTCATTTTCATTTTGGCAGATAAATTACATGTCATAGTTATATCACTGAATTTTCCAATATATTCTCATATCTAGGCCCAGCTTATTTTTGTTTTAGTATAATGTAAGATTTTTTTTTTCTTAGATCCTATGGAATTCTTAAATTCTCTTTCTCAGATTATTTTTCATTTTACTCTAGTCCCCATGAAAGTTATTTCTTGCTTTCAAAGCCAGAGTTGAAAATAAACTTATGGAATGCTTCAGCTTTGGGAAAAAGTCTTCTACTATTTATTTGATTGTATCTTTCCACCTTTTTCTTTTCTTTCTTTTTTTCTTATTCTAAAATGTCCATTAGTCCTTTGTTGGTCATCTGATCTGAAATCTGTTGTCTCTCGGATTTCCTCTCATACTTTGCATCTCTGTGTTTTTGTCTTGATTCAGAGATAGCCTCATAGTCTTTATTCCTAGGGGAATTATATTTTAAATTTTCATTAATTCCTTCTTGATTTGTAACTGTCTCTTTCTCATAAATGTTTGTTCTTTTCTAGGAGAAAAATTATCTTCTCATATCTCTTTAAATTTACTAAGTAGAGTTTTTTTTTACTTTTCTCTTAATTTTTTAAAAGTTATATGCCTCTCTCTAAATTATCTACCTTTCTTCTATAGTCGACGTATTTTTACTAGCAAATTAATTTTTCATACTAATTTTTAAAAATATATGGTGATTCTTTTTTGCCCGATTATATTTATGAATGAAGGTCTTAGTTTATTCCTGTAGGTAGCTTGCACAGTTTCTTCCGCCTTGCTGGCTGTTTCTCTGAACCAGAGTGCTCTTTATAAGTTCACTTGCAGCAGCAAGACATACAAAATGCTATGTTTTACTTCAGGATTCAGGTAAACTTAACCTCCCTTCACCAAAAACAATGACCAAACCATACACCACAACGACCATATGCTGAGGCAGCAACCCCATTTTGAAAATCCAACCTCGATTTCACAAGAAGGTATTTACCTGATTTTCTGTCTGGAGAAAAAGAAAATATATACACTCCAGAGGTAAGGGGAGGTGGTAAGAGAACTCAGTAAGTATGCATACGAGGGTGACTGCAAATCATTGACAAACATTTTTAAATTTTTGATAGAGATAACGTTTTTTAAATCCGGGTCTCCTTTATCTTTCCAAGAAGAGCAGAATCATGGCATAGCCTTTGTTGTCTCTTTTTCCTTTGAAATATACAGAGGAGATCCCTATTCTGTAAATTTCTTTCCCAGCAATAAAATTTCTCAAGCTATGTTCCCAAATTTTACAGTGAATAAAATATATTTATATAAAATACATATGTTTTATGTATATGGTTTAATCTATATTATTTCTCTCTGGGACTGTATTGGCATTTTGAATCAGTCAATATTTTGCTGTCTAGAAGTGTTTCACACTCTGATATATAGAATAGGATCTCTGTTCCTCTCCCTAGTATACACTCTCCTTGTGACTATGACAACCCCTAACAATCTCACGTATTTCTCCATGTCCCTCAGGGAGTGGAGAGATTTCAGGCCAATGGCCATACTATATCAACAGCTGGTCTCATCATTTTCCACCGGTATAATGGTGATAATATACACTACGTATTTTCTGTGTCTAACTACAATTGAATTAATTTGAGTGCAGGAAACATGTCTTCCATAGACTTTGTGTTCCTTGGAGTGACTAGCATATTATAGATGATAGTTAGCTCTTAATAAATACATGCTGAGATGGATCCTCATTCTGTAGGGTGTGGCATTAGCATTGGGAGCAACTCTATTGGCTTATCTTTGTTCTGTCTAACTTATCTTTTTATCCCATGGTAGGTTATGATATTTTCTCAGCAAATCATATAACAGAGAGGCAGAAGATACAATATGATGGGTAGACACTTGGGGTCTAATACTTGCTGAATGAAACTTTTACAAGATATGGAAAAGAGAGTCTTTCAGCCTCACGACTAGAAAACACCTATTTCCAGCTTAGAAGTTGTTGGTTCAGATCTCTGAGTATAGATTTTAAATATTTCTTAAATTTAAAAAGTATAAATTTCTTTTGGTAACAAATATGAGTGTTCAATGAACAATATGGGAATTCAGAAGTTACTCAACCAAAGGAGACCATATATTCACTTCCATATACCTAGAGAAGTGTACAAGCTTTATAAAATAGGCCTCTGAGCCTCACTTTTCTTTATCTAGTTTATAAATCAAAATGAGATGATGCAAATGGGATTTTAAGCATTTATAAAACTTATAAGTGATGGATCATATTTTTAGTTCTGAAACAGAAGTTACAAGACTTACATTTTCATGCCATTTATTCCATGTACTAGATTTTTTACGTTAGCCACATTACTTATTATATTTTCTTAATTGTCAATGTATACTCTTTTAAATTTTTCTAAAGATAATATGTTTTATAATTTTTAAATGTACTTTATGGAGTAGTATTTAGATTTTGTTTTCATTAAAGCTATAACTTAACTGTAGTCTTTAAAAAAAAATCCAAGTCCATCTTAGATTCTGGAAAATATATTATTCCATTCTTTCACTGTTTTCACAGTTATTTATTCAGTATCTACTAAGGTTCAGACTCCGTATAGGTATCAGATATGTAACAATTAATAAGATAAAGACAATCCCTATTCACTGTAGTAAAGTAAATAGACAATATTAAAAAAAATTACTTATTAAAGAATATTTATAGACTTGACATTAAAAAATAAATCAGAGGTCTTTTTTTTTCATATCAATACAACTGTGATGTCTGATATCACCTATTTCAATGACATCTTCTTTTGCTTTTTACTTCTCCTTATAGATAAAGCCAAGAAATTGAGAGCTGATACAGATCAGCTGCGTCTTCCTACCATGTTGTTGAAACCAGAGCTGAGACCACCCTCTTGATGGTCCAGGAAGAGTGCAGCTGCTATTACTGTCACCCAAACTAGAGGCTTAATATCCAGGTAATTCTTGATATTTGAGCGTTTTCTTTCTGTATGTCTTATTAAAAAAGAATCAATTCTGATTGTTCTCACGTCACAGAAAAAAACAAAACTAAAACCAAAAGAAACCAAACAAGATTGGCATTCATATGTGGGCATTTAAATGTGAAGGATCCTGTAAGAGCAGTTGGATGCTCTTTGTGCTTTAACCAGATTGACCTGACATTCCAAGGTATTGTACTTCAGTGATATAATTGTTTCAGTTTTTACATATCAAAGTAAAACTCCATGATACTGTGAAGTGTTCTTCATGATATACTGATAGTGACGGAATGGCTGGCTCTTAGCCATCTTTCTTCTTCCATGGTGGATTCCCCTTTAGAGGCTCCTGGGCCTATACTTGTCATCCTTGCTCACTTCTCCAGATCATCTCAATCCACTAGAGACATTCTAATGAAATTGGATCTCAAAAGTGGTGTGATAGGAGTCTTAAAACTTTTCCTTCCAGGGGATTTGTTGAACCTCTGCACAATGGGCCACCTCATCTCAGTAATATTAAAGTCCTCTAACAATGAGGGAAAAAAAGGGCAGGTTATACCATGCCAAAAACATCCCCAAGACATCCTGCCTCCAGAATAATGGAGTCTCTCCTGTTATGGTGAGATCAAAATTTGTGACTACTCTTGTGGTACAGGCACTGATTTAGAATCTGATGCAAAATTTCTGACTTGATGGCTTATCAGTCTAGTCTGCATTTCTCACACATGCAATACTTTCCAGGATGGCTATGCTGCTAGAAATAATAATACCCTTGAAATGTTTGAATGTTAATTTCTCTTGCTAAAAATAATAAAAATTTTAAAATGGCTATTTTATGAATTCTCCCCTCAGCACAAGTAGGGTAAGTGCATATGGGTAGTAGAAAATGCTTTAAGTCCAAATAAAAAAAAATAAATAAAACAAATATTCTGGATATATAATTTCAGGGAAGGATTTGTGAAGGCACTCATGTCATAGAGTTAGGGAAAATGAATAGGGTATAACCATGAAGAGCAAGGATTCAGAAACTGTTCCAAATACCGTACACAAATACCCCAAGGTGAGAGGCCATGAGGTGTCAGACAGCTAACAGTCATTGAATCTGGCAGAGGTGCAGAGTTCAGGGAGTGCAATTATTAAAAAAATAATTCTATAATTATTAATAGGGATCATACCATGAAATCCCTTGAATTTAATGATTTACAGTTTGAGCTTTACTCTGAAATCAATAAAACAGGTGAATATCTTAAAGACAAAAGAAGACAAAATTAAATTTTAGAAACTTAACTTTATAAGAGTGAATAAATGTCATACAAGAATGGAGGAATAATGAGATCAATTTTATTTATAGAAGCTGTTTTATATTTATGGCATGTCTTTGGGCAGAAGGTCCTTCTGAGGCTTACGTACAGTGAATGCCTCAGGAGTTAGGACTGTTGGAAAATGTCTGATTTCCTAAATTAATATGGTAATATGTGCAAGTAATTCTGTTAAAGCAGAGAAATGGAAAAGACTCTTTCCTTCCTTGACTATTTTGATACTATTTGTGTCAAGCTCATTGGCTATGTTTTGTATATGATATAAGCTCACTTTGTAAAGGAAAAATATTATTCCTGTTAAAAGAAACCTAACATTCTTTGCATGTGAAGCAAATATATGAGCACAGGCTGGGAATGATTAAGGGATTGGAGAAGATAAATCAAAACGTATAAAATGGAACAAATAATTCAGCTCTTAAATAGCGGTGAGTTAAACTTATCAGTAGAAAGAAGTGTATCATTGCCATCTGTAATACAAAGTTTTCTCAAGTCAATAGCCCACCTCTTTGGAGAGTCAAAAGTTATTTCATTTCAGTTTCATTACTTATTAATTAAAATCACAGGTAGATTTCAGGTCACCTGGATGGCTCAGTAGGTTAAACTTCTGTGACTCCTGATTTCGGCTTAGGTCATGATCTCATGACCCATGAGTTTGAGCCCCGTGTCAGGGTCCATGCTGGCAGTGCAGAGTCAGCTTGGGATGCTCTCTCTACCTCTCCCTCTGCCCCTACCCCACTCTTGCACATTCTCGCTCTCTCTCTCTCTCAAAATAAATAAATAAACTTAAAAAATAAAATCACATCCATTTGTATCCATCCTTATTAACCTATCTCTGCCTACCTTCCCCCCAAAATCTTCCTATCTTCTAATTCCTAGCTCAGAACTATGCTAATAAATAAAGACATCAGGAGGTCTGCCTATGTGGGAAGATAGGGGAGTCCAGGTCAAGAACTGTTGTGGAGATAATCTATGTGAGGCAGATAGACTGCTGATTATGTATGTATGGGTTGCAAAGAAGCTTGATCAGGTAGACTTGAGGCAATTTGTTCACATTTAGCTACAAAATCCAAACATTTGGGTGCATGATATTACAATCTGTGATAGTCTAGGAAATCTGAAACAGGAGGATATTCAAACTTAGGCCATTATTTTATGAGAAAATATTCAAGCTGGATATATCAAGAACTGTTTTCTTTTCCTGTTATTACTACTACCAGTTCTATAGTGTTCTCTGTAACAATTTACTCACTATAAAATGAGAAATTTAGAATAAATATCACCTACAATCACCTTCAACCCTAGAATCATGTGATTCTGTATTGTAATTTAGGAAAAATGTATCTATTTTTAAGTTCATATATGTGTTTTATTCATATAAATATGTAGGTAGAGCAAAAGCATTGATATAAGAAGAACATCTATATAAAGAAAAAAATGTTCCAAATGAATGACAATGAAATATAATAAAATTGTTATATATTTATAAATAAATATATATATATAATTATAATTATCAGATTCCTATTCTTTAAAAAAAGATGTTATTGTTTGCATATTCATAATTGATATTCTGATATTCTGATTTCAAATAGACACATTTAAGCAGTTTGCTTTTAATATTTCATACTGTGCTATATAACTAATACATAATTTGGGAAAATATAAATTTTGATTCTAAATTTATTCTCAATTTGCAAGTCATGGGATATCCAGGAATAATTTTGTAGACAATTATTTCCCAGCTTTTCTTTACTTGAAAAGTGGGCAGATCGAAAATAAGAACACTAATTTGTCAGTACACATTTAATTTAATTAAAGCTTTGGAAGCAGGAAAACTTACTTTTGGTATTATAGGTTCTGTATTTAAAAGAGTAAGATAAGTCATAATATATTGTGTCTTTTCCCATGATATGGCTCTTGAAACCAAGGGAAATAGTATGACTCTTAAGAATAAGCAATTCAGCAAAATTTAGTTTTTGTTTGTGTTTCTTTTCTTTTCCATTTATAGAAAAAAATGCAACAGAAGAAATAAATTTGACTATGAATGGTGGAAATATTATAAGTACATCAAATTCAGAAATCTTTCTGTCACTACATTAAAATGTACTGATTGAATGATTAGTACTTTGCAAAAAGGACATAATTAAATGTTCTGACAAAAATATTTCATATCAATAATTCAAATGCCTGTCTTAAAAGGTTTGTTTGTAGGGGAAAAAGTATTAATTTACAGCAAATAGATTCTCCATATTCTCTTGAAACTTTTTTTTAACTAGTTGTCACAGCATAAATATACATATATTGCTTGAATGCACAGGTTGATAGGGTGAGAAATTCATGGTGAATTAATAAAGATACAAATATAATGAGTCTAATATAACCTATGTAGCTTTACCTGTTAGATATAATAAACATTTACTTGTATCCAGCTAATACTTAGCATAAAGATTAGAAAATATCTAAAATAAGTTGATAGCTGATATTTCAAACATGCTAAGAAATACTTGAGAGAAATGGTATGTTATTTCTTTAAATGCATTTTGGAGGTTAATGTTTATTTTCTAATGTCACACAAAACAAGGATCTATATTTTCCCGATGCTTAAGGCATTTAAATATCTTAATCTCACCCTCTTCATTATGCAGAAAATGAGCCATGTATAGATTTGTGCCTAATTGACCATGAACAAATTAAAGAAACTACTTCAGGCCCCTCAAAAGTGTTAGGGCTATTAAGTCTGAAATAGAATACAGAGAATAAATGATCCCCTACCAAAGTCATTTCAGGGCCTCTCAAGGAGTTTTGTATTAGGTTGGGCCCAGAAAGGTTAACCAAGAAACTACAATAAAGTGTAAGAAAAGTCAGTACTGGGTGCAAAAGTTGGACATTCTTTCCTCCACACTACGTTTGGAGAGGGAGTATGGAGAGTGAGTTTACAAAGGGAGTTCTTCATCATTCTTGACCACACTTGTTCAGTAGAAAGAGAAATTCAGGGGTTGACACTCATAGTTTTAAAATGTTTATTTATTTATTTTGAGAGAGACAGAGAGAGAGAGAGAGAGAGAGAGAATGAGTAGAGGGACAGAGAGAGAGGAAGAGAGAAAATCCCAAGCAGGCTCTGTGTTGTCAGCTCAGAGCCAGATGCAGGGCTCGATCACAACCGTGAGAGTCTTATGCTTAACCAGCTGCCAACCAGGCGCCCCTATGTGCATATTTTTTAAAGTCTAGCAGAATATTCTATGATTATGAGAGACTTGAAGACAGCAATTTAGAGCCATGCACAATTTTCATTGACCAAAGAAAAATGCATGATGCTAATTAATTTTTCAATTTTGTTCTGACTACCCAGAGACTCTGAGATAAATGTTAGTTAACTGTCCTCTATTATGAACTCTTTTTTTTTAAACATTCTTTTCATCGGTTATACTCATGACAATTATCCCAAGTGTACACATTATATTTGCATATACTCAGCATATTATTCATTTGATGAAGTTTATTAACTATGAATAAATAGAGGTGTGATTTAGATCTAAACTGAGTAGATCTAGTTTATTTCTGGGATACTTATGTTGAATTGATATTATACTGTTCTACAATAAAAATAATTTAAAATCTGCTAATGAAGTCCTTAATCAAATGGCCTGCCTTTTTAAACCATTAGGGAAGAAGTTAACTAAGACCTACATGAGTATGAGAGATATTAGTTAACCCCAAATAAAAGAAAATTGGTTTATTTAGTGTTTGGCTTTCCTCATACCCAGTTTAATTATCTCAGGTTTTCAATACAATCTATTTGTTGTTTGTTTTCCTGTGACCATTAGTTTTATAGTCAAGGCAAAGAATTTTAGATTTGTATAACATATTATTTTCATGTAATTTTCATACATTATTTTACATCCTCCCCACAACCCACACGCAGTACGGTAGAGTGGGGCATATTTTCTAATTTATTTACCAATAATGAAAATAGGAGTTAGTTGACTTGGTAAAAATCCCATGGCTGGGCGCATGGGTGGCGCAGTCGGTTAAGCGGCCGACTTCAGCCAGGTCACGATCTCGCAGTCCGTGAGTTCGAGCCCCGCGTCAGGCTCTGGGCTGATGGCTCGGAGCCTGGAGCCTGTTTCTGATTCTGTGTCTCCCTCTCTCTCTGCCCCTCCCCCGTTCATGCTCTGTCTCTCTCTGTCCCAAAAAAAAAAAAAAAAAAAAATCCCATGGCTACCTAGTAGAACATTTGGGATCAACCATAGTCTTTTTAATTTCAAACCAGGGGCTTTTTTTCCCCACCTATTTTTATACAACATTTACATGCAATTTCTGCACAACTTCCAAAAGATGTGCAGACACTTTCTTTGTTTTGTTTTCACCCTTGTGAGATATTCATAATTCCCAGAATTGTACTAATGCAATCAGAGTGAAAAAGTAAAAGTCACAATTTTTTAAAAGTTTTGTTCTGAGCTATTGTTTTTTGTTTCACTCTTCAACTTTATTAGTCTCACCAACACAATAAAATCAAGACAGATATACAATATACAATATACATAATACCTAGTATTATAATGCATTACTAGCTATAACCTACTTGGTTACTAAATAGAGTATTTCCTCTTTCAGTCTTAAGTTTCTAAGTTTATGTACCAGATTTATACCATTTTTCTGCCCAGAAATATAATCCATACAATACATATTAGAAAAATTTAGAACTTTGAGCAAATCATACAGTATAAAATATTTGGAGATGTACCAAAAGCAGATTGAAAATAATAAAATATAATTTGTCTCCTTAGGAGAAGCAATGATTAATATTTTATGTCCTATTTTAATATTTAAAATTCATATCAAATATTTTATATTTAATATTTATATTTTATCATCTTAATTTTATGTTTTACTGCATTCATTTTTTAAGTTGTCCATGTTATTCATAAATATTTATAATATTTATATGTGTCTATAAACCTATGCTATTCATGTATGTATAAAGACGTTTACAAAATTAGAAACATTGTTTTAAATATTGTATCCTCCACATAACATGGTTTTGTGAAAATTTTTGTGTTATTCATTTTTAAAAGACTATTAAAATCATTTTTAGAATGTACAAATATATTAAAATTTGATATGGCAAGATTGACGTAGTCATTCCGCAGTATCTGAACTTTAAATTGTTTCTTTCAGCATAGGAATACTTCATATCTTTCTCTGTGTATACCAAATTTCCATTATTCCTCTCACAAAATATCTACATGTTTCCTCCCAACCAGTGCATTCCCTAAATGGAATCAGAGTGTTCTCCAAATTCATTCTGATGAAGTTATTTCCCTAATTACTAACTATTTTGACCAAGATATAAATCCTTTAGGATCTTTTCAGGTCCTACCAGATGCTGCATGAACTGGCTGGCCCCTGATTGCCTTCCTGTTCTCATAACCAACCCCAACCAGTTCTCATTTTCCAGACACCTTGTCCAAACTCCTTCCCACGCCACAACTGACATTGTTCTGTCTCTAACATCTCCACTGGTGTTACCCTAACTAACCACAGTTAAAATACTGACACCAAACAGCTAATACTCTCAAAGATCTTGTACAATCTTGTTCAACATATTGGTTGACAAAAAACTGATTCCTATGAACTGTATCATGTTGTTCCAAATACCTATGTTGGAGTCCTAACCATCCATGTGAGGTATTGGAGATAGGGCATTTAATGAGGTGTGATTAAGGTTAAATGACCCCATAAGGGTGGAGCCTTAATGTGCTGGGAATGCAGAAAGGAAGAGACACCAGAGCTTTCTGTCTGTCTCAGCCATGTCAGAACACAGTGAGAAGGAAGCCATCCAAAAGCCAAGGGACGACTTACCAGAAATTAACTTCAGCTGGAAACTCACCCTAAACCTGATAGTATATACAAAATATTACCCAAAATGCATCACAGATATACATATAAAATGTAAAACTATAAAAATTTTAGAAGATAGTCTTGATGACCAGAGGTTAAGCAATGACTTCTTAGACATAATATAAAAGCATGTTCTATATAGGGAGGGAAAAACAGATAAGCTGCACTTTATCAGACTTCTAAAATGTTTGCAATATATACATGTAAAAAATCGTAACGTTGTACCCCTAAATTTACCAATGTTGGGACACCTGGGTGGCTCAGTTAGTTAAGCGTCCAACTTATTTTAACGTAACAGAGAGGGTCAAACAACCAAAGTGTGTTTTTTTGTACATGTAAACATATAAATCGTTAAATGACAGTTTTAAAAAAGCCTCAAAGGATAAAATGCGTACAAGCTAGAAAATATTTAAAAGACACATGGCAAGGTAACAGTGTGCTGGAGCTGGCTTGCATTGGCTTGCCATGTGTCAGTTTTGTTCCTCTTTTCCCAACTCTGCCTTCATAAGTGATAGGAGGTTGGAATGAGCCACAGTAGGTAATTGATTACACCACAGAAACTAACAAGCATTACAAATCAAGGCTCACCCTCCCAAGCCTGTTAAACATTTACCAGTATATGACTGCTTATATGACTGCAGAGCATGCGATAGAGGTAGACAGGGAAAAATAAAACAAAGAGAGAGAGAGAAAGAGAAAGCCTGAATCATTAAATATTAAAATACTTAATCGTGCCATATTGCCATTATTGCATAGTGGAATTTATTGTCTTTTTAAAATTATAGACGAAAGAAGAAGTAGCCTTTTTGTGTCTTCTAAACATATATGACTTGTGTCATAAAAGTAAAAAATAAAAATTAAGCTCACTTTAAAATGTGCATATTTGTTCTACCAGTTCTATTCCTAGACTTTTTCCTAAACGTTTTAGGAAAGTTTATTTAGCCATATTTATAACAACAAAATATAATGCAATCTGAATGTAACACATTAGGGTATTTGCTGATATGGAAAAGCATGCATAGTCTATGATTAAGTGAAATTAAGTCCAATTAAATATTTTCATTTAAATATATTTGATTGGTTATCTTCCCTCATTGTACTTCCTTCCCCAAAGTCCACTGATGACCATAGAGACACTTTTTAAAAATTATTTAAAAATATGAATAGAGAAAATAGTGGAGATAAGAGGTTGGAAGACAAATCAACAAGTAATTGCCTACACAGCTGCCTATAAGATGCAGAAATATAAGCTTTATAGTAAGCCCAGAAAAACTCAGATATCAGAGGAAAAATGTAACAAGCCAAGAAATGAGAAAATAAGTTTCTAGGGTTGTGATATAGCACAGAAGAAAAATTAGGAAAATTTCCAGGGAAAATATCATATTAAAATGATATTGGAAGATAATAACTTGGTGAGGAATCAGTGCAGGGATCCAGGAGGAAGGGGGGGAAAGATTAAATTAATGGATTAATTTATTACTTGGATGTGCTGAGAAGAGTTTTACACTTCGACAAAGAGCTTGGGAGTAAATAAATGACTGATCCATAAAAATTTAAATATTTCTCCATAGTAGACAACTATTACCTTTGGGAAGCCAAAAACAGTATATAAGAGATAAAATGAAACCCAATCATAGTGCATTACATAGCTGAGTGGAAAATATTTAATATAGAATCACAAGAATATAAATGGTCTAGCCAAATCTGTTAAATGGGCTAATGGGAAGTGATTGTAGGCATACATGTATCGCTTGCCTGTGTGTATAGGGGAGGTAAGAAAGCTAAATCTTCATTTTCCATGATATAATACCAAAGGATAATATCAAGAATCAAAAAAAGTAAGGTGTTTGCACTTAGAACAATATATTATCTAATAAACAAATAGCTAACTGTAGCACAGGGTGGGAGAGGGAGCATCTGAAAGACTTGAGAGTGGGTGCCTCTGTGAAATGAACCCAAGAGTGAAATAAGGAGATTATTCCTTCTAAACCTTGAAGATCTTGCTGGCATTTAAAACCAAGAGTTTTTAACTTTGATAAAAGTTTAAAAACTAAAAACTATAGACATGAAGTAATAAATGTTTAATAAGCTTTCCCATCATCGATGTGTCTAAATAATTGCCAAAGCCTAAGTATTCCTTTGCTTTTCCTCTTGCTCTCTTTGAGTTTATTCTCAAAAAGGATCCAGAGTGATTCTATATATGGCAGACTGTGACTGTCCAATGGTTCCCAAGTTATTCAGAGTCAAGGTTGAGGAATATAAAATGGTTTACAAGCATGCAGCCACATGTTACATCTCCAACCTCTCTCTACCACTTTCTGGCTCCCTCTCTTCCAGTTACACTGACCACTCCCATGAAGCATGTAATACACTTAGACCCTTGGCACTTGTTCTTACCCGGCTGACTCCCCCCCCACCCCTGCCCCCCGCAACTCTCTCAGTTTTACCCTGTCACCTTCTCAGTGAAGTCCTCCCAATGCTGTTGCATCTTGTAGCCCTCTCACCACTCCAGCAGTCTTGATATCCCTTCCTTGCTTTTTTTTTTAAAAATTTGTATCACTTAACTTCTAGCAAATATTACATTTCATCCATTCATGTTTTCATTATTACTCCAGACAGAATGTATTCTCTGCAAGAGCAAGGATTTTTCATTGCTTAATCTTCAGTGGCCAGAACAGTGCCTGATATACACAATTCAGTAAATATTTATTTAATCAATGAATAATTGAAATAGCTATAGATTTAAAAATGAACAGTTGTTTGCCAATGTATAAAATAGTTGTGTCTGTTTATTGTTACAGAAATATAAGCATTTTTATTTTATTATCTGATTTTCTATTTTATCTACAAAATAACATACATGCACTGGTAATAACAAGTTATATGGAATTAGCATTAAAATGAAACTATATCAGCAAATTCAGAAGTGCTAACATACTGATCTATAGCTTACGTAGAATGTGAAGAACAAATACAGAACAAATGAAAAGTGATATTTTAATGTGAGAATTAAAAATTGTATTAGAACACTAATTTTAAAAAGAAAGCAAAGCTTTTCAATATTAGTCCAACAATTTACATCGTTTATATTGCCTTCTGCTTGTTTTCCTTATCTACGTACATAAATGAACATGATAGTTACTGGTATTATTGTTGCTTTAGTGAGCACTTATTGATCACTACCCGTTTGCCAGGTCCTCTGCTAAGTACTTTATGCACACTCTACCACTTAATCCTCATAACATGATGTGGGCTCTATTAATTTGTACATTTTATACATAAACATTTGATATTAGAATGTTGTTTGCTTCCAAATACAACTACATTTCATTAATTCCAAATACTATAACATAATTAAATTTTTCTCTTCTTGAAATCACTTATTTATGTAATAACATGTTTCAGCCTTAATATATCTAGGTCCAAATAACTTTATATTCCCCCAAATCTGCTCCTGCCACCCCTCAATCTTTTTTCCCCATACATGTATGATTGATCAGGCAATAGTCCTGGAATCACTCTTGGTTCCTCTTTATTTCCACTCTCACATAACTCCTGTTGCCCCTGCCATCATAGCACATCCACGGTCTAACCACTTCTTGACACTCTACTGAACCCCTAGAGTGCAAGTCGCCAGATTCTCTAGACCAAATTATGTCCCTGTTTGTGGAGGTAAAGGAGAGAATGTGACTGCAGGTTGATCCTGGGAGCTAGATCTGGGCAATTGGAGCCTCCTCATCCCCTCCCCTTTAGAGGAATTTAAGCCCCACCTACTGTTCCCACACTAGCAGCCATTTCAAGAGTGTCACAGTACTAAGAGATTTTTGAGTTTCTGAGACCAGTGGATTCAATATATGGCTAAAGCCGGTCAAGGCTTTTATGTAAACTTTTAAGATTCTGGCAGGTGCATGGGGAAATCTACTTGTCTTTCAGCTGCTGGAGAGGAACTTCATATGTACATTTTCTTGCCTATTATCATTATCATTATTATTATTATTATTATTATTATATTATGATGATGACACATATCTATTCCATCACCACAAAGGTTCTCTCACATAGCCCTTTTGGAGCCTTAGCCACTCCCCTCCCATTCCTACTGACTCCTTGACACTGACAACCACTAATCTGTTCCCAGTTTCCATAATTTTGTTATTTCGAAAATGTTGTATAAATGGTATCAAATGATATGTAACCTTTAGGATTTACTTTTTTTTTTATGGAACATAATTACTTGGAGATTCATCCAAATTGTTGTGTGTGTCCATAGTTGGTTCCTTTTTATTGCTGAGTAGTGTTCTGTGATATGTATGTACTAAAAAATGTGTTTAACCATTCATTTATTAAAGGGCATCTGGGTTGTTTTCAGTTGTTAGATATTATGAACAAAGCTGCTGTGAATATATGTGTGCATTTCTATTTTATGTGATACATTTTTATTTCTTGAGATAAATACTTATCAGAAAGTATAATTATTGGGCGGCATGGTAGCCACATCCTTAATTTTATAAGAACCACCAAACTGCTTTCCAGAGTGTACTGCTACATTTTCACCAGCAGTGTATGAGTGATCTAGCCTTACTGCATCATTGTCAGCATTTGGTGTTTTGCTATTTTTTATTTTAGTCATTCTGATAAGTGTGTAAGGATGTCTCACTGTGTTTTAATCTGCATTTAATCTGTGTTTTTAATCTGCATTATTGACTAATGATGTGCACTTTTTTTTTTTTTTGGCCACCTTTATGTCCTTTTTGGTGAAATGTCTATACACATCTTTTCCCCATTTTCTAGGACTCCTTTGTAAACTGTTATTTGTTTATTGTTCAGTTTTGAAAGTTCTTTATACAACCTAAATACTAGTCTTTTGTCAGCAATGTGGTTTGCAAATGTCTCCAGGTCTGCATCTTGTCTTTTCATCCTCTTAATAGGGTCTTTCACAGAACAATGTTTTAAAACATTCCCCCACAGCTTTATTAAGATATAATTGATATGTGACATTGGTAAGTGTAAGGTGTACAATGTGATGGTTTTTACCACCATGTAAACCACATGTATACATTGTGAGCATTTTTTAACTTTGATGAAGTCCACTTTATATATTTTTCCTTTATAGATCATGCTTTTGGTATTATATTTAAGAACTCATTCTTAACCTCTTTTCATAAAAATTATATTCTAAAATTTTTATAGTTTTACCTTTGTATTTACATCTATGGTATATGTTGTTAACTTTTATGTGATCAGGTTTAGGTTGAGATTCATTTTGGGGCATATGGGTACCCAGTTATCCAAGAATATTTGTTTAACACAGTATCCTTTCTCCAATGAATTACTCTTGCAACCTATTCAAAAGTGATATGGTTTGTGTGTGTGCTTGTGTGTGTGTGTGTGTGTGTGTGTGTGTGTGTGTGCACGCATACTTGTAAGATCTAGTTCTGTGTTCTATATTCTGTTCTATTGATTTATGTGTCTGTGATCTATCCCTTCATCAATACTACATGGGGTCTTAATTACTATAGCTATATAGTGAGTCATATAATTGCCTGATATGATCCCTTCAGTTTATTTTTCAAAATTGATTTAGCTATTCTGGTTTTTGTTTTATTGACTTCCCAAATAAGTTTTAGAGTCAGCATTTCTGTATCTAAAAAAAATCTTGCTGCATTTTTTTTTTTTATCTTGCTGCCATTTTGACTAGTTTGTTAAATCTCTATGTTAGTTTGGGAAAGAATTAACATCGTTAATATATTTACTAACGAGTATATTTAACTAAATTTCTTGTATTTATATAAGAATAGATATACTAATATTTTACTGATAACAACTAATAGTTTTACTAATATTTTAATAAATCCATCATTTATTTACCAACCTGGAGTGGCCTGCCTCTTTCTTTAGTCTCTCCCTGCCCTTGTAAATAATGCTACAACAAACATAAGAGTGCATATACATGTTCCTATTAGTGTGTCTGTTTCTTTTGGGTAAATACTCAGTAGTGGAATTACTAGATTTTATTGTATTTCATTTTGAGTTTTTTGAGGAACCTCCATACGTTTTCCACAGTGGCTTCACCAATTTACATCCCCACCAACAGTGCAGGAGGGTTCCATTAATATCCACATCCTGGCCAACACTTGTTATTTCTTTTGTGTTTTTTTTTTTCTTTTTAAACTATCCATTCTTACAGATATAAAGCAGCATGTCCTTGTGGTTTTGATCTGCATCTCCCTAATGATTACTGATTTTGAGCATCTTTTCACGTGTCTGTTGGTCATCTGTATGCCTTCTTTGAAAAAAATGTCTATTCAGGTTCCCTGCCCATTTTAATCAGATTATTTGTTTTTTTGGTGTTGAGTTTATCTACTACTATTTTTTTCCTTGCTCATTCCACTTAATGTATGGATAAATATTGGTATTAAATTTAATTATTGCATATTTAATAAGTACCAAAATATTCCTTAAACTAAATTCATCTGACGACTAGTGAAGCTCAATATTTTCTTAATGGTGTGCATTTCTCAAGGTTTTCTTATAAGAAATGTCTGCTCATAGTTGTTGACCGTTTTTCTGTTAGAAATCCAATGTTTCTTTCTATTTGTGGGAATTCAGATTTTAATAGTAGTTTTTGGGGGCAACTGGATGGCTCAGTCGGTTAAGCGTCCAACTTCAGCTCAGGTCACAATCTCATGGTCCATGAGTTCAAGCTCCACATGGGGCTCCGTGCTGACAGCTCAGAGCCTGGAGCCTGCTTGGGGTTCTGTGTCTCCTTCTTCCTCTTCTGCTCACACTCTGTCTTTCTCTCTCTCAAAAATAAATAAACATTAAAAAAATTTAATAGTAGTTCTTTGTCCTATTTCTGATCTATTTTTAATTTCAATATTTTTTCAGAAGTTTTAATTTTTAAATAGAACTGTTAAACAGAATTATCTATTGTGTAAAATTGATTGTAAATCAGATTGATAGAGCACAAATTCCAGTTTTTTCTGCCAATTAAAGTTTATACCACTTTTTAAAAAAAACATTTAAATAGTCTGGCTTTTTCTTTTTGCTTTTTGGCCTATATACCATGAGGTATGAATCTGAACATGTGTCTTCCAATTTATAATCAGTTTTTACTCCAACTTTTATTAAATTTTACCTGTATTATCATAATCTTGGTGTGTTGTATGTGTGCGAGTATATGTGAAGCTATTTTATGGTTTGTTTTAACTATATTTATATATTGCAAATATTGTTATTTATCTAAGTGTGTATTTTCCATACATTAAACAAATGTAACTGATGTTAACTAAAATTTTAAAATTTTCTAGAGAACAATTAGTGTGCTCTTTTGAAATATTATTTTATACTTTTTACATCTTTTCTTCTCTAGATAAACTTATGATCCTGCTTAAATTTTGATTGAAAGTACTTAACATCGAAAAAAAAAATTAAGAAGTCATACCCAGCACAGAGCCCAATGTGGGGCTTGAACTCACAACCCTGAGATCGGCATCTGAGCTGATACTGAAGCAGACACTTGATGGACTGAGTCACACAGGTGCCCCTTAACATTGAGGGGTTGTTTGTTTGTTTGTTTGTTTGTTTTTGAGAGAGAGAGAGAGAGAGAGAGAGAGCTCAGTAGGGGAGAGGGGCAGAGGGAAAGAGAGAATATTAAGCAGGCTCATGCTCAGAGCAGAACCTGATGTGGGGCTTGATCAAACAACCCTGGGATCATGAGCTGAGCTGAAATCAAGAGTCAGATGCTCAACTGACTGAGCCACCCAGGGTCTGCAACATTGAAATGTTAACTGATAATTAGTATGGGGAGAATTTTCAAATTTCTGAAAATTTCTGAAAATAGAAAACTATTAAATAGTTTTCTAAACAAGAACCCTTGATGGCCTTCATATAATTCAAGGTTCTATTTTTTTTAATTTAGTGATTTTGAGTATTTCACTAAATATTTCAGTTTTTTGCCAAAATAAATGGGATTTACTAATGTCTTTTTTAAACATTTGCAATCACACTTGATTTTCAGACTGATCCTTTCATTCATTCAGAGATATATATTTCTCAACTAAATATTTATTTTGCTCATACTATGTATCAGTCACTGTTCTAAATATATTGCATTCTACTTGGGGAATCATGAAAAAAAGAAACGAATGAACATCATATTATCAGAGATAATAGTAGTGGAAAGAAATGAAGAAGGATAAAAGAGAATGACTCAGAGTAGGAATATTTTGGATAAAGTGATGAAGGACATTTTCATAGCTTGCATTTCATTTCTAACATTTTTATTGAAATTTTTAAATAGTTTTTAATCTTTCATTTTTCTAGTTAATCATCTATCATTATACATATAAAGTGCTTTTATGTCATTATAACTCAAGGCTCAAGTTCTGCTCAAACACTAGATAAAACTTAGTTTTTGGCATTTTGTGTGTGTTTTTTGTTATTATTCTGGGCTCCCATCATCATCTTCCTGTTTGGCTGATATGCTGATATAGTTAAAGGATCTTCATCATATTTCCATGACCTGGAGCCCTTTTACATGACCCAGATTAGTTCAACATAATCAGTGTGATATATTAGTAGTTAATTTGTCACTTTTCACTAAAATGAGGCAGAATTTTTTTTTAATTCTTGTTAATGTTTTTTTATATGTGTGAGAGAGAGAGAGATACACACACACATACAATGCAAATGGGGCAGGGTCAGAAAGAGTGGGAGACAGAATTTAAAGCAGGCTCTAGGCTCTGAGCTGTCAGCACAGAGCCCCAGGCCGGGCTCAAAGCCACAAGCTGTGAGATCATGACCTGAGCCAAAGTTGGATGCTTAACCTACTGAACAACCCAGGTGTCCCAAAATGAGGCAGAGCCCTTAACTTATTATCTATACATTTTGGGTTTTTTCTTGAACTGCCATCTTTGAAATTTTTTCCTCAAAATATTTATCAGGTAGTTGCATTGAAGAATGTATGCTGAAATAATAATGACAATGATAGTAATATATACTAATGATGATTTAGGTATTTGCTAGACATGCTTTTAGTGTTCTGCATGTTCTTTATCCCTTCATTCATGCAGTGATTTAGTGGATGGCATCATTATCCTAATTTTATAGATGAGGAACCCAAGTCACAAAAAGAAGTAACTTAAGGTAGTATCACAGCTTCTACTCTGCGGTGGAGCTCACATCCTAAATTAAGCATTGACACCTGAGAACACAATTTTCAGTTCTTTTTTGTGGTCTTAAAAAATATAGACTATTTGAGGAAAGAATCCAACATGAGGGAGAAATAGGGGGACCCGAAGTTCCCTCGTCCCACAAACACAGCAGTGTTGAGGCCAAAGGACTTGGAATTCCAAGAGTCCAGGCTGCAGTGACAGAGAGGTCTCCAGGGGCCCACCGGGACAACCTGGCGGGCCACAGGTGCACGATTGCGAACTGGGAGAGATAAAACAGATGGCATAGGCACGGATGGGAGGATTCCCTTCTGTGGAGAGACAAAAGGAAGAGAAGAAGATGCTGTGGGAGTGTAGGATTATATTTGAACAGGAGAAAAACCATCGACTAGGGATCATAAAAAAACAGAAAAAGATCCAATTTCTAACTGCGAGACTTTCTCCGGACTGGGGTCGACTGCCCTGTCCGCACACCTGGGGAGGTGGGAAGCCAGCCCCGGGCTCACTAACCAGCTCAGAGGCGCAGTCCTCAGTGGGAGAAAGCAATCTCCCTGGAGTTCTGTGGGAAGAAGGTGTATAGCCATTCCAAGGACAAAGATCCCTGCCTGCACCTGCCAGCCAGAGGCCCTTTATTGGCACGGCGGAGTGGCACCTCCCCAGAACCGGGGTCTGCGGCATGGGATCCTTTAAGAGATCGGGGCTTGAATCCCAGACAAGCCCCAGGGAGGTACAGGAGACTGGGCAGCAAAAACAGAACAAAATAAAACAAAATGGCCCACTTGTGCCCAGGCAACACTATAAGGACAACCTGAACAGAGTAGTTTGGGATATCCGATCCCAGAAGAAGAGACTGGGATGTTGACATTTTTTGCCCCATCACCAGCAAGGTGAGGCTTCAGGGAATGGACAATGGGCCCACAGTGGAGGTGGGACCCGCCTACATCAAACTATGTCCCTTTGTGCCTGGCAACTGTGTATCTACCAGAGCAAGATTGAAGCTGACCAACCAGACCACCCTTCCTCCAGACCAGCACTGCTACCAGTTCCAAGGCACCCAGTGGTTTTTCATTTTCCGATTTAATGCTTGGACAATTCTTATATTATATATACTTTTTTCTTCCTTTTCTCCTTCTTATTTCTTCCTTTCTCTAGTCTGGTTATTCTGGTTGTTGGTTTGTTTAAGCAGACATATGTAATCTATTCTCTTTACACCTGTTCTATATCTCCTTCTTTATTTTCCTCTTTCTCTCTCTCTGGAATAACTGTATAGTTTCTCTGCCTGGTAAATTTTCTTTTCTTTGTCCCCACCCCTGTCATTTTTCTCTGTATGAGATAAAGCCTCTTCCATCACCGCTACCCCTCCTTTTTTTATTTTTTTTTTTTAAATTTTTCCCAGGGTTACTTCAACAAACAAATCAAAGCACACCTGGTGGAGAGTCCAAACCATCACTACAAGTAGGGAGATAAAGCAACCAGTCACAACAACAGAGAGCAAATAACACACTCCAAAAACACCTCCTGAAGGGCCAAGTCCTGGATAGTGTATGACCCCTCTTTAAAATAGTAGTGCTCGCAAGGCAGGACACATAACAAGTTTTTAAAACACATAAGGGACAGAAAACTAGCCAAAATGATGAAAAAGGAGAATTCTGAAAGGAAATTCCAGGAAGGAATCACAACTAAGAATTGCTCAAAACAGATACAAACAATATATCTGATCAAGAATTTAGAATAATAGTCATAAGATTAATCACTGGAAGCCACAGAAGTGATTAATAGCATAGAAGACAGCAGAGAGTCTATTGCTGGAGAGATCAAGGAACTGAAAAATAGTCATGACAAATTAATAAATGCTGTAAATGAGGTGCAAAATAAATTAGATGTGGTGACAGCAAGGATTGAAGACACAGAGGGAAGAATAAGTGAAATAGAAGATAAAATTATGGAAAAAGATGAAGCTGAGAAAAAGAGAGAGAAAAAAAAATTCTAGACTGCGAGGAGAAAATTAGAGAACTAAGTGATTCAATGAAATGTAATAATATCCGTATCATAGAAGTTCCAGAAGAAGAGAGAGAGAAAGGGGCAGAAGGTTTACTTGAACAAATCATAGCAGAGAATTTCCTCAATCTGGGGAAGGAAACAGACATTGAAATCCAGGAGGCACAGAGAACTCCCTTCAGCCATAACAGGAATTGATCTTCTCCATGACTTATCATAGTGAAACTGGAAAAATACAAAGATAAAGAGAGAATTCTGAAAGCAGCTAGGGACAAACAGGCCTTAAACTACAAGAGTAGACACATAAGGGTAGTAGCAGCTCTGCTCACTGAAAGCTGACAAGCCAGAAGGGAGTTGCAGGAAATCTTCAATGTGCTTACCAGGAAAAATATGCAGCCAAGAATCCTCTATCCAGCAAGGCTGTCATTCAGAATAGAAGAGATAAAGATTTACCCAGACAAACAAAAACTGAAGGAGTTTATCACCACTAAACCAGCCCTACAAGACATCCTAAGGGGGACTCTGTGAGTGGAATGTTGCAAAGACTACAAAGGACCAGAGACATCACTACAAGCATGAAGATAACACAATGATACTAAATCCATACCTTTCAATAATAATGCTGAATGTAAATGGACTAAATAATCAAAAGACATAGGGTATAAGAATGGATAAAAAACCAAGATCCATCTATATGCTGTCTATAACAGACCCATTTTAGACCTGAGGACACCTTCAGATTGAAAGTGAGGGGATGGAGAACCATCTATCATGCTATGGGAAGTCAAAAGAGTAGAGTAGACATACTTATACCAGACAAACTAGATTTTAAACTAAAGGCTGTAACAAGAGATGAAGAAGAGCATTATTCATAATAACACAGTCTATTCATCAAGAAGAGATAACAATTATAAATGTTCATGCACCTTATCTGGAAACACCCAAATATATAAATCAATTAATCACAAATATTAGTAATCTTATTGATAAGAATACAGCAATTGCAGGGGACTTTAATACTCCACTTACAACAATGGACGGATCATCTAGGCAGAAAATCAATAAAGAAACAATGGCCCTGAATGATACACTGGACCAGATGGACTTGACAGATGTATTCAGAACTTTTTATTCTAAAGCAGCAGAATACACATTTTTCTTGAGTGCACATGGAACATTTTCCAAGATAGACCATATACTGGGTCACAAAACAGCCCTCAATAAATATAAAAGAGTTGAGATCATACCATGCACACTTTCAGCTCACAATGCTATGAAACTTGAAATCAACCACAGGAAAAAGTTTCGAAAACCCCCAAATGCATAGAGGTTAAAGAACATCCTACTAAAGAATGAATGGGTCAGGGCACCGGGGTGGCTCAGTCAGTTGAGCATCCGACTTCGGCTCAGGTCATGATCTCGTGGTCTATGAGTTCGAGCCCTGCATCAGGCTCTGTGCTGACAGCTCAGAGCCTGGAGTCTGCTTCAGATTCTGTGTCTCCTTCTCTCTCTCTGCCCCTCCCCCGCTCATGCTCTGCCTCTGTCTCTCTGTCAAAAATAAATAAACATTAAAAAAAATTTAAAAAAAGAAGAATGAATGGGTCAACAAGGCAATTAAAGAAGAAATTAAAAAATATATGGAAGCAAATGAAAAGAAAACATGGCAGTCCAAACCCTTTGGGATGCAGCAAAGGCAGTTCTAAGAGGAAAATACATCGTAATCCAGGTCTATCTCAAGAAACAAGAAAAATCCCCAATACAAAATCTAACAGCGTACCTCAAAAAATTAAAAATAGAGCTACCCTATGATCCAGCAATAGCACTACTAGGAATTTACCCAAGGGATACAGGAGTGCTAATGCACAGGGCACAGGTACCCTAATGTTTACGGCAGTGCTCTCAACAATAGCCAAATTATGGAAAGAGACTAAATGTCCATCAACTGATGAATGGATAAAGAATATGTGGTTTATATATACAATGGAATATGAGTTGGCAATGAGAAAGAATGAAATCATGCCATTTGCAACAACGTGGATGGAACTGGAAGCTATTATGCTAGGGAAATAAGTCGGTCAAAGAAAGACAGATATTATATGTTTTCCCTCATATGTAGATATTGAGAAACTTAACAGAAGACCATGGGCGAAGGTAGGGGAAAAAATAGTTACAAACAGAGAGGGAAGGAGGCAAACCACAAGAGACTCTTAAATATAGAGAACAATCTGAAGGTAAATGGGGGGTGACAGGCATTGAGGAGGGCATTTGTTGGGATGAGCACTGGCTGTGGGGGTGTTCATCTCTGCCCCTCCAGAGAAAGAGAGGGAGAGAAAGAGAATCCCAAGCAGGCCACACACTGTCAGCACGAGCCCAATGACGGGCTAAAACTCATGAACCATGAGATGATGACCTGATTCAAAATGGGAGGGACGTTTAACTGACTGAGCCACTCAGGCACCCCAACAAATACCATTTTTTATTATTCGTGAGAAATACCAAATTTTGGATGACTCACGACTGTTTAACATTTTGGTTTTATTCAATATTTTGGTATCTATAAAATGTCAGAATGAAGAGTCTTGTATACATATTTGGCAAATGCATCTAGTTGTTGCCTTATGATAAATTCATAGAAATGAGATTGCTGGAATACAAAATAAGTACATTTTAATTGTCAATACATGGAGCCAAATTGGCCCTCCAGGAAGGTTGTAACAATTTAGAGACTCAATGGTACTATTAATACTTGATGACACTTCCTATTGAGAAATAATTTTCTAAGTTTGATTTACAATTAGTATCTTTTTTTGTGCAACATGCAATTTTAATTAAACATATTTTGGGAGTCATCTTCACTTGCAAAATATTAATATTATAGACTGTGCACCTGGAAAAAAAATGCGCTCTAAAATGTAAAACAGAAGTGACAGACGTAAAATTTTCCTGAATATACTGGAAAACTACCTCAAACTAATTGTGGGAGAAGATGCCTCAAGACTAGAGCAGCCAGTGATTTCAAAGGGCCCTACTAACTCAAAGCCAGTGTTCTTTTACATATTTGAGGTACTGTTCCCTATTTGATTAGAAATGCAATTTCCTTTATGAATGAATATAGTTTGGGAAAGAATGATTGTAATTTTCCATATGAATATAAAATTATAACATTATAAGCTATGTTGATTTGGTAAAAGAAACCATAATGAATTTGAATATGTTTAAAATACTGTCATTCCTTTTTCTAAAAGTGTATTACTTTTTCCAGACAACATGAAAGCATTTCTCCCTTAGCCTCTCATTTCCCCTTTGTGTAGGTTGGTTACAGAAGAAATCCAAGCTGAACTTTAATTATTTCCAAGTTTATTGTGGTGAATTTTAATATATTTATAGACTGGAATGATTGTATACTACTTTAAATTGAAAAGTGAAATCATTTTTTTCTGAATAAATCATATTCAAAATATGACAAGAAGATATGAGGCTATCATAAATGAACTATGATAAATCATATTTCAACAATGAACAAGACAAACAGTGTCATCCTCTCCTTTTACTAGTAAAGTATGGCACTTATTTCATGAGAAAAGTAATTACCTCAGTGACATTAAAGGCTTCTTTTTATATTATTTCTAGCCTTTCTGGAGGTCTTTTCCAGCTATGTTCCATTTGCAACATTTTATCCACTCGAGCACTGAAACGCAACTTACTTTAGATGACGTGAAAGCACATTTTGTTTTATACTGTCCTTGAGAACTTTTCTCTATGCATATTCAAAGACATAGCTGTAGAGGTAGTAATGGATCTCTTCAAAGTAACTCCTCAATCAGCTTTCAATTAATTTTTCTTTTTTGTTTCTTCTATTTGATTCTTTTTCTTCTATTTGCTAGGCAAGGAAAGAATATTATCCTCCTTGCATATACTTGTAACAGTTTCTCTATAATGGAATTTTTAAAAAAAATTATTTCTGTAAAAAATTAGTCTTTTTAAAAATTTTTCCAGAGTTATTGTTTCAATTTGGCAATTTATTCATATTCTGTCTGAAAAAGAAAAAAAAAATACTAAAGGAAAGAGATCACTATCCCTGTATAGAGAGAGCCAAATGATTTTCAGCTCCTTAGCTTAGGAAATTCAAAGGTAGATTTTAAGTTTAGCATTGGGAACATACTATATGCATTTATATCATGAACCAACCATGCCTGGTCCCTGTCTGTCCATTTTTCATCACGCTTCACTAGTGTTCTGCAAATTGATGCTTGCTCACGTTATGTACAACTTAATATAGTCAGAGTGGACTCTCCAAGACCATGCTCCAAGAGCTCATGCTCTTCTACTGCCCTGCGTTGGCCTTGCCTAATCACACCATTCAGATTTGTACTGACTTCCTATTCATTTGATATGAAATACTAACATTGACAAAAATCACATAAAACTCAAAGTGTACAACTACAACAGGATATCCTTGGCAAACTGGCAAATGAATATTTTCACATAAGAGTAGGATTTGTTATAGCAAAAGAAAACCTGAAGTTCTAGAAATTTGACAGCAGTTTCTTTAAATTTGGTAATCGTAATCATCCTAAAATTTCCTTGGCATTACCAGTGATGAATTATAAATCTGAGATACATGTTTTTAAACTATTAATAATAATTTGTTTTAGCCAACCTTGCTAGGGGGAAGTCAGAATTCTTTCTATAAGAAATGGTATCACAAAACTTGCCAGATGAAGACATAATCAAAGATAATGCAGCCAAAGATTGTAGAAGAGAAAGGTAATATACAAATGTATAAGAAATGTAACTGAAATGTTAAATTTATTTGTTTGGATTTGATGATTTAGTGATGAACCAGATGGCTGTAACATTCTGTTCAGTCTGGTTAAACTTTAGACAGGTTTCTTCCTGTCTCCCTTTCTTAGAGCATTTACTTTAGAAAACTTGCAGTTGTAAATTTTTTCTCTGCCTCTTTAAGACGTAAATCCTCTGTGTCCAGGAATGTTTTTCTCAAAGAAAAATGAGAGCAATCAAGAAAGATAGGGCCCCTGTCTCCCAGTCTCTATGGGAATGTAGGAACCTAACTTGTATAAGCAACAATTAGCAAACACATTGACCTAAACACTGACCAACCTCCCCACCAATGTCCTCCAGAGTGCTCTTTCACTATTCAGGACAGTGTTTAATTATCTCCTTGCCTTTTGTTTTGTTTTGTTTTTAGCAGAGTTGAGTTCAATCTCTTCTATTGCAATAGTCTTGAATGAAATCTTCTTTGCTGTTTTTAACAAGTATCCAGTGTGCTTTTTCTTTAACAGTATTTGTCAGTTTTTTAAAATGCATAATTTGTCACAATTGTTCCTCTTTCTAAATAAATATTCTCATTTATACCTAATTTATATTTGTAAGTTTTATTTTATTTGTTGTTTTGTTTTTTCTTAAGGGTTTCTCTCAGTTTTATAAGCTCAAGACTCCCCAAAACTGAATTCACTTTTTCTCCTGCCCTTCACCATGTTTTAAAGTATCTAAAAATATAGTCAGTTTATACTCATCTCATGTCTCTCTTCAACATGCACTCAGGCCTGATACATTTTTGTCCTCACATTTTCATTCACCAAAGTATAACCAATATATCAAGAACTAAATCAACTATCTTTTCTTTTTTTTTGAAAACTGTCTATAAGCCCTCAATTGGAACTAGTCTTTCCTGTAGCTTCATAGCACTGTTTATAATTTTGTAATGCAATTTATTAGTCTGACAACTAATGGAGTTATTTGCATGTTTCCCCATCTTTTCTTAGGAGAGACTGTAAAAGATTTTACAGGGCATCTGTGTTATCAGTCTTTTTTTTTCAATATATGAAGTTTATTGTCAAATTGGTTTCCATACAACACCCAGTGCTCATCCCAAAAGGTGCCCTCCTCAATACCCATCACCCACCCTCCCCTCCCTCCCACCCCCCATCAACCCTCAGTTTCTTCTCAGTTTTTAAGAGTCTCTTATGCTTTGGCTCTCTCCCACTCTAACCTCTTTTTTTTTTCCTTCCCCTCCCCCATGGGTTTCTGTTAAGTTTCTCAGGATCCACATAAGAGAGAAAACATATGGTATCTGTCTTTCTCTGTATGGCTTATTTCACTTAGCATCACACTCTCCAGTTCCATCCACATTGCTGCAAAGGGCCATATTTCATTCTTTCCCATTGCCATGTAGTACTCCATTATGTATATAAACCACAATTTCTTTATCCATTCATCAGTTGATGGACATTTAGGTTCTTTCCATAATTTGGCTATTGTTGAGAGTGCTGCTATAAACATTGGGGTACAAGTGCCCCTATGCATCAGTACTCCTGTATCCCTTGGGTAAATTCCTAGCAGTGCTATTGCTGGGTCATAGGGTAGGTCTATTTTTATTTTTCTGAGGAACCTCCACACTGTTTTCCAGAGTGGCTGCACCAATTTGCATTCCCACCAACAGTGCAAGAGGTTTCCCGTTTCTCCACATCCTCTCCAGCATCTATAGTCTCCTGATTTGTTCATTTTGGCCACTCTGCGTGAAGTGATACCTGAGTGTGGTTTTGATTTGTATTTCCCTGATAAGGAGTGACGTTGAGCATCTTTTCATGTGCCTGTTGGCCATCCAGATGTCTTCTTTAGAGAAGTGTCTATTCATGTTTTCTGCCCATTTCTTCACTGGGTTATTTGTTTTTCGGGTGTGGAGTTTGGTAAGTTCTTTATAGATTTTGGATACTAGCCCTTTGCCCGATATGTCATTTGCAAATATCTTTTCCCATTCTGTTGGTCGCCTTTTAGTTTTGTTGGTTGTTTCCTTTGCTGTGCAGAAGCTTTTTATCTTCATAAGGTCTCAGTAGTTCATTTTTGCTTTTAATTCCCTTGCCTTTGGGGATGTGTCGAGTAAGAGATTGCTATGGCTGAGGTCAGAGAGGTCTTTTCCTTCTTTCTCCTCTAGGGTTTTGATGGTTTCCTGTCTCACATTCAGGTCCTTTATCCATTTTGAGTTTATTTTTGTGAACAGTGTGAGAAAGTGGTCTAGTTTCATTCTTCTGCATGTTGCTGTCCAGTTCTCCCAGCACCATTTGTTAAAGAGACTGTCTTTTTTCCATTGGATGTTCTTTCCTGCTTTGTCAAAGATTAGTTGGCCATACTAGTGGGTCTAGTTCTGGGGTTTCTATTCTATTCCATTGGCCTATGTGTCTATTCTATTCCTATGTGTCTATTCTCTATGTGTCTCACATATTCTCTATGTGTCTATTCTATGGCCTATTCTATTCCATTGGCCTATGTGTCTGTTTTTGTGCCAATACCATGCTGTCTTGATGATGACAGCTTTGTAGTAGAGGCTAAAGTCTGGGATTGTGATGCCTCCTGCTTTGGTCTTCTTCAAAATTACTTTGGCTATTCGGGGCCTTTTGTGGTTCCATATGAATTTTAGGATTGCTTATTCTAGTTTCGAGAAGAATACTGGTGCAATTTTGATTGGGATTGCATTGAATGTGTAGATAGTTTTGGGTAGTATTGACATTTTGACAATATTTATTCTTCCAATCCATGAGCATGGAATGCTTTTCCATTTATTTATATCTTCTTCAATTACCTTCATAAGCTTTCTATAGTTTTCAGCATATAGATCTTTTATATCTTTGGTTAGATTTATTCCTAGGTATTTTATGCTTCTTGGTGCAATTGTGAATGGGATAAATTTCTTTATTTGTCTTTCTGTTGCTTCATTATTAGTGTATAAGAATGCAACTGATTTCTGTACATTGATTTTGTATCCTGCAACCTTGCTAAATTCATGTATCAGTTCTAGCAGACTTCTGGTGGAGTCTATCAGATTTTCCATGTATAATATCATGTCATCTGCAAAAAGTGAAAGCTTAACTTCATCTTTGCCAATTTTGATGCCTTTGATTTCCTTTTGTTGTCTGATTGCTGATGCTAGAACTTCCAACACTATGTTAAACAACAGCAGTGAGAGTGGGCATCCCTGTCGTGTTCCTGATCTCAGGGAAAAAACTCTCAATCAGTTTTTCCCCGTTGAGGATGATGTTAGCTGTGGGCTTTTCGTAAATGGCTTTTATGATCTTTAAGTATGTTCTTTCTATCCCGACTTTCTCGAGGGTTTTTATTAAGAAAGGTTGCTGAATTTTGTCAAAGGCCTTTTCTGCATCGATTGACAGGATCATATGGTTCTTATCTTTTCTTTTAATAATGTGATGTATCACATTGATTGATTTGCGAATGTTGAACCAGCCCTGCATCCCAGGAATGAATCCCACTTGATCATGGTGAATAATTCTTTTTATATGCTGTTGAATTCGATTTGCTAGTATCTTATTGAGAATTTTTGCATCCATATTCATCAGGGATTGTTATCAGTCTTTGTATCATCTTCATTTCCTTAAAGAGTAGACACAGGAAAATCTGTTGAAATAAATTGCTGCAACATGATTTTCTTAGATTTAATTTGAAACCTGATTCTCATGAAAAAAAAAAATTGAAAATCTCCCAGGATAGTAAGTTACTTAGAGAGAAAAGTAATAATTGAGAGAAGAATATTCATGAAATCCCATCATGTATCTCAGGGAGATAACCTCCTTTGATGGCAAAGGGAACTCAAACACTTCCTGTTCTTTTGAAACTTTCCCTGACTTTTATAGGCCGATTTAATCTTATCTCTTAATCTCTTGGCATGCTGAGTATCACCCTAGCTATCTGACTTCCCTACTAAACTAGAAATCCTCCAGATCATGGAGAGAGTTCTTATTTGTCTTTTTTATAATTGGTGCCTAGCATAGGTCTTTTCAAATAATGAAGTGCTAATTCTGAAAAGAAGGAAAGAAAAGAAGGGAAGAGGTTGGGTTGAAAGAAAGAAGGGAAGAAAACAGAAAAAGACAGAGACATAAAGACACATTTCCCTAAAGTAGTCAGATGTATCCCCAGGCCTGTCTGATCTTCAAGCTATGGTTTCTTTTTTAGGTCCCAATGTTTCCTAACCCAGGACAAAGATCCAGCTGCAGAGAAGACCCAATTCTGTCGAGAAGTAAGAAAGAAAAAAAGAATGCAAGCACTCATGAAGACAATGAATCATCTCCTTTTCCCATGTAAATTACACAGTAATCAACATAAATAGGCTTAATAAAAGATGTATAAAGAAGTTGCTTTGAAAAAATTCAAATAAGCTGCTTCTCACCACTTGATACACAAATACAACTCAAAATGTTTTATCTTAAAACACAGAATACTTCTCCACATCCAGTGACACACCCTAGAAAAACATGTTGTCTTCTCACGTGCATTTGCAAATCTTTCTTTTACTGTTATGTGTCTGTGTAATCTTTTCCAGTGGCATAATTTATTTGAATATAAATTCTCACCAAAATTAATACTTACTTATGAAATTTAGAACATACAAGTGAACAAAAAGAAATCTAAGACTACTCAAAATGATTCAATCTAGAAAACTCTGTTAGGATTCTGTTACAGTAATTAGACTAAAGAGCTGATAGTAGAAACAGAAATGGATATAATCATGATATATATGATTGTGTAGTTTTTCTGTATTGATAGAATATTATGATAGAGTAGAAATGAAAGGTAGGAATCAAAGAAAGCTCATGTTTTTGGCATAAGCAGCTGAGTTTATGGTGGTAGTTCCTTTTTTGGGGGAGAAAAAGGTTTAGTAACGGACACATCAAGAATTTCGTGTTTTGATGACGTCCCATTTAAAATTTCCAATATACAAGTCAAGATGTCAAGTAAGAAGTCTCATATTTGAATTGATAGTTAAAGGTAAAATAATCAAGGCTGGTCATTTGAAATCACTGGAGGAGTAACTTAAAATAATATTTTGTTTTTAAGATTGCTTAAATATGAGAATATTTTTTTAAATAGGAGGCTATCATTCATTCAGTTCCTTTTTTTAATGTTTATTTATTCTTGAGGAGAGAGAACAACTGGGATAGGGACAGAAAGAGGGGGACAGAGGATCTAAAGCAGGCTCTGTGGTGACAGCAGACAGCTCTATGTGGGGTTTGAACTCATGAGATCATGACCTGAGCTGAAGTTGGATGCTCAACTGACTGAGCCACCCAGGCATCCCTCCTTTTTGATAGTATACTATATATTGTTCAATTGACAATCATTCTTATTTTATAGTTTTGAAAATTAAAAAATAATAATAATAAAATTGTTATTTTTGAATGCTGATGCCCTCATTCTGGTTTTCTGAAAAATTCTACTTTGATACTTAAAAAAAAAAAAAGTATGTATATATTGAAAATAGTCATATGCAGTTGACTTGCCAGGACAGTTACTTTTCTTCTTTGTTTCTTTATTTTTAACATTTTTTTTTTATTATTTATTTTTTCAGAGACACGGCACTGGTGGGGGACGGGCAGAGATACAGAGAGGGAGACACAAAATCCAAATCAGGTTCCAGGCTCTGAGCTGTCAGCACAGAGCTCAGCATGGAGTTCAAACTCACAAACTGAACCATGAGATCATGACCTGAACTGAATGAAGTCATGTGCTTAACCTACTGAGCCACCCAGGTGCCCCTCCTCTTTGTTTCTAAAAGCACATTTTATGTTTTAGAATACTGTAACCAGCTTTTAATGGGTTATATACATTGTTTCATATGAGAAAACAGGTATCACATTAAATTGTAGTGAGCCACTGAGCTGTTTGATATTACATAGCTCTGTTAATTTAATCTGCAAGTAATTATTATACTACATGTTATGAGCCAGATACTCAGCTGAATGCCTTGGGGTATTAAAAAATAACTACTCTTGGGGCGCCTGGGTGGCTCAGTCCGTTGAGTGTCTGACTTCGGCTCAGGTCACGATCTCACAGTTTGTGGGTTTGAGCCCTGCGTCGGGCTCTGGGCTGACAGCTCAGAGCCTGGAGCCTGCTTTGGATTCTGTGTCTCTCTCTCTGTCTCTCTGCCCTTTCCCCACTCATGCTCTGTCTCTCTCTGCCTCTCAAAAATAAACTTAACAAAAAAATTTAAAGAAATAACTACTCTTAAATTATACTAGTTACCTCACTAATTTACCAGAGCAAGAGACTGAGGCATATATATTCTTCCAAAGAGGTACATTCTGTAGAAGAGCACAGTTAAGTTCTATAAGAGGTCTGAAGATAAAGGGTAAATTTGAATAACTATTTATTGTAATAGTACAGTTATTTTTGTCTTGGACAGGACACTGCATTCAAAAAATATTAATATCAATGTACTGGTTGAATATCTTATGGTAGACTAAGCCTCATAAAGCTATCAGAATTTCCCATATTCAGAGTGACCATTATTGTAGATTACCGACATATTTGTACAAAAGTATATTCCCAGTTTCGATCTCATGACTGTTTCTAATCTTGGGTTATTTGATGATGTCATAGCCTAGGGTCTGTGATATCTGAATTGATTACTGAGGAAAAAAGGATCCATAGTGATAACATGCATAGTAAACTAAAGGAATAGTCTGCTGATTACACAGAAGAAAATTTCTATTTACATGCAAATATGTTTGTAATCAGCAGTGATAGGAAAGGAAATGTATTCCAGTTTTCATTTTCCTAACTTTCCCTAAGCCCCTACCTCAGAAAATGTTTCCTCATATCAATGACAAAGCCTATCTCATTTAACAAAGTTATAGGCATATTTATTTTACTTGAAACAAAGCATATTAATGAGTCTTACCTTTTCTTATTTCTTTCTCAGTGTAGTTCTTTAACTTTTGGATTATCTGTAGCTGGAATTATTTCCTGGTCAATGTTTTAGTCTTGGTACAACAGCTTTCTAAAAATAATACCTCAAAGCCTTACTTTTGTTCCTTTTAAAAGGGGGGCTAATACTGACTACGCAGGTTATTCCGGCCATACCACCCTGAACACAACTAATGTCGTCAGGCTTAATTTTTAAAATGTGTATTTTAGTAACTGAGCACTTGATATGTCATGTAAGTTCAAAATTGGTGGTTGTTTTACAAAGAAAGTGAAGTGCAATAGGGAGAAAGCTACAACGTTAGCATAATTCTAGAAATATGAAATTGGATGTTCATAAACATTTAAAGGCAAGGAACTTTTCACTAGCAATCACATCCCAGAAAAAAAAAAATGTCAAATGATCTTATTCCTGATTTAAAATCTGGATGAAATCCTGAGGAAAAAATTCCACCTTCAACTTGTATTTAGGAAATCCATAAGGATTCATTTCTTTGACAAATGACATTAAGCATGGTCATTATTCTAAATTCCTTTACCCGAGATAACACAAGGTAAATATTTCACTGGTATGAGGCTAAACAACCACAGGCTAACGTGGATTAGAGGGGCGCCTGGTGGCTCAGTCAGTTAAGCATCTGACTCTTGGTTTTGGCTCAGGTCAGGATCTCACCGTTCAGTTTGTGAGGTCGGAGTTCGGCTCCAGCCCTGCTTTGGGTGTTGAGCTTTGCGCTGACAGCTGGGAACCTGCATGGGATTCTCTCTCTCCCACTCTCTCTGTGTCCCTCCCTTGCTTGCACTTTCTGTCTCTCAAAATAAATAAATAAATTTAAAAAAATAAAGTGGATTAGAAATACTTAGAGACAAGACAAAGTTGTCAAAAATGGTTTAGGGACCTTTTCTGTTAGTCTGTGGGGCAAACATATTTTCAAAATAATACTAGCTTCAACAAATTTTGCTGAGACAAATGGATAATAATGCAAAATTAGAAACTTGAAAACCTACTTCAGAGCATACACTAAGATGAACTCTACATGGATCATAGACCTAAATGTTAAGAGCTGAAATAGTCAAACTCTTAAAATAGA
The DNA here is from genome assembly GCF_024362965.1 of Panthera pardus. Taxonomy (NCBI): domain Eukaryota; kingdom Metazoa; phylum Chordata; class Mammalia; order Carnivora; family Felidae; genus Panthera; species Panthera pardus. The sequence goes on along the minus strand of NW_026526991.1, from coordinate 43,956,435 downwards.
TGTGTAAATCCGGATGACCTTATTTTATTTATTTATTTATTTATTTATTTATTTATTTATTTATTTATTTATTTTAATTTTTGGATGACCTTATTTTAGGCAATGATTTCCCAGATATGATACAAAAAGCAAAAACAATGGAGAACGTTCGTAAGTCGAAGTGAAACAAAATCTTTAAAAACACGTGCTTTCGAAGGACGCTACTTAAGAAAGTGGACAGAGAACCCAGAGACAAAGAGAAAGTATTTGCAAATCATAGATCTGATAAAGGAGGATAGTAGTCAAACTTCTCCAGAGAAACAGAATCAACAGGATGGGTGTATATGCAGAGATTTATTTTAAGGAACTGGCAACATGATTGTGAAGCCTACAGGGTAGATTTTCAGGCTGGAGACTCAGGGAAGAGTTGTAGTTGGAGTCCAAAAGGCAGACTTGCTGACAAAATTCCTTTTTGCTTAGGAGAAGCCTGTCTCTGTTCTGTTATGGCCTTCATCTAAGTGGATGAGGTCCATTCAATTATGGAAAGTAATCTGCTTTACTCAAAGCCCACCAATTTAAATGTTAACCTCATCCAATAAAACACCTTCATGGGAACCTCTAGAATAATGTTTGACCAAATCTGGGCATAGTGGCCCAGCCTGATTGACATATAAAATTAACATCACAAGGACTTATATCCAGAATATATAAAAAACTTACAACTGACCAATAAAGACACAAATGACCTAACTAAAAAGTGGGCAAAGAGCATAAATACACATTTCTCTAAATAAGACATATGAATGGATAATAATTATATAAAAAGATGATCAGGGGCGCCTGGGTGGCTCAGTCGGTTAAGCGTCCGACTTTGGCTCAGGTCATGATCTCACGGTCCATGAGTTCGAGCCCCACGTCAGGCTCTGTGCTGACAGCTCAGAGCCTGAAGCCTACTTCCAATTCTGTGTCTCCCTCTCTCTGACCCTCCCCTGTTCATGCTCTGTCTCTCTCTGTCTCAAAAATAAATGTTAAAAAAAGGGGAAAAAAAAAAGAAAAAGATGATCAACATCATTAGTCAGTATAGAAGCATAAATTAAAATTGAGATAACATACATGATAGACTGGCTTTAAAAAAAGGAAAAAAAAAGACAAGAACAAGAATAAGTGTTGGTAAGAATATGTATAAACTGTAGCCATTATACATTGGCGGTGAATGTATAACAGTGAAACTGCTGTGGAAACAATTTGTCAGTTCCTCAAAATGTTACATAGAGTTACCAATGACCCAGCATTTCCACTTGGAGGTATGAATGAAGGAGCACCCAGGGGGCTCAGTCTGTTAAGCCTCTGACTCTTGCTTTTGGCTCAGGTCATAATCTCTTCGTTCCTGAGATCAAGCTTGCCCCGAAGTGGGCTCTGAGCTGACAGCATAGACCCTGCTTGGGATTTTCTCTCTCCCTCTCTCTGCCCCTTTCCTGCTCATACGTGCATGCATGCAGGTGCGTGTGTGTGTGCTCTCGCTCTTTCTCTCTCTCTCACTCTCTCTCAATAAACATTAAAAAAAAAAAAAAAAAAGGAATGAAGTACTGGCATATGTTGCAACACGCATGGGCCTCTAATAGAGTATAAGTGAAAGAAGCCAGTGACAAAAAAGCCATATATCTTATGATACTGTTTATATAAAATGTCCTGAATAAGCAATTCTATAAAGACAAAGACAATTACTGGTTGCAAAATACTGTGGGGAGGAAAATAGAGAGGGACGAAAATGGATATAAGGTTTCTTTTTGTGTTGATGGAAATGTTCTGAAATTAAGATTTTAGTGATTATTGCATAATTTTGTAAATATACCGCAAAACATTGAATTGTACACTTCAAACAGGTGAACTTTGTGGTATGTAAAAAAAAAAAAACCTGTTAAATAAAGACAAAGATATCATTTGTCTTTTTTATTCTTATTCTTTAACAAGTCTACAATGGGATTTTCTAGAGGTCACATAAGCTATCGTCACAGATTAATATGAGCAGAAATGAGAACATATAAGAATCCTGATGTCTTCTATTAATCCATATCAAAAGAGATTGGTAAAAAAACAAAACAATGATTTTGAGAATGTAAAACAATATCTTGAAAAATACACTCATTTTTTCATGAAATTCTGTTGTTTTTGGTTTACATACTTTTATTAATGGACTTTAATACACATCTTTAAATGTTCTAAATTTCAATTTCTAAAACAGAAAATATCTAAAGGTGTAATCCACATAAGCCAAAGTGCTTCAGAATCTTCAAAGATTTTTAAAGAGTATAAAGGGAACTTGAAAGAAAAAAAATATCTGAAAACTGCCGAAGCAGGGAAATAAGTAAACAAATAAATGGTTGAGATAGTGCAGGAGTGTCACCATTTCGGATGCGATGACAGGAAGATGAATGCAAACTGTATTGTAGAAAACTCCTCTTTCCCCCATGTATCCTGATGCCTAAATATTGCAATGAAATTTTCTGATGATTAGAGAAAGATGAAAATGTGAAAAGGGAAATTATTTTTAGTTTTGTTTTGATTTGACTTAGTTGAATGATCATAGCGCCAATCGAGCAAAGAGTGCCATTTTTTCAGACATCTTTGTTTTGCAAAAGCTCTCCATGAAATAATTAATGGTAATAAAGCACTTTGAAAATGAATCCATGAAACTGTTGTCTTTGTGATCAAAAGTAGCTGTGCTTATAAACTGACTAAAAGAGCCCATTTCAAGGACAGCTTGAGAGAGATTTTCCAGCTAAGAGAGAGATTTTCTGAGAAACTGAGTGCTAAGTTTAGTCAAAAGATCATTCCAGGGGCGCCTGAGTGGCTCAGTCGGTTGAGTGTCTGACTTCGGCTCAGGTCATGATCTCACAGTTCCTGAGTTCGAGCCCCGCGTCGGGCTCTGTGCTGACAGCTCAGAGGCTGGAGCCTGCTTCAGATTCTGTGTCTCCCTCTCTCTCTGCTCCTCCCCTGCTCACATTCTGTCTCTCTCTCAAAAATAAATAAAGATTAAAAAAATTTAAAAAAAAGATCATTCCATTAAGTAAGAAATACACACCTTATGTGGAAATATGCAGCAGAGAAAAGAACCTTTATCATGATTTCTAACATCTCTTGTTCTTTTCTATTATAGAATCATAGGCAAATTCTAATAAAACACTGATGAAATTTCAGATTGAGGCTTGACTTTGCCACTTAAAAATTCTGATTTAAACTGTACTCCAGGGGCGCCTGGGTGGCGCAGTCGGTTAAGCGTCCGACTTCAGCCAGGTCACGATCTCGCGGTCCGTGAGTTCGAGCCCCGCGTCAGGCTCTGGGCTGATGGCTCAGAGCCTGGAGCCTGTTTCCGATTCTGTGTCTCCCTCTCTCTGCCCCTCCCCCGTTCATGCTCTGTCTGTCTCTCTCTGTCCCAAAAAAAATAAATAAAAAACGTTGAAAAAAAAAAAATTAAACTGTACTCCACTATGTCCCAACCCGAGAATTGATGAAAATAATGAACATCTTATAAAGATGGTGAGAGAATTCAATAAAAAGTTCAATTCAACAAATATTATTTTTCTTTACAGTCTGCTTCCCATTACACAGATGGAATGGTCAAGCCGTAAAGGATTATTAACTTGCTGAGGATGATACAGATGCTAATAGGTGTCAGCATAGGTACTAGTTCAAATCTTCTCTCCGTCTCCCTCTCCCTGTCTTATTTTAGAGAGGGAGAGAGAGAGCACAAACAGGGGAGGGGCAGAAGGAGAGAGAGAGCACAAACAGGGGAGGGGCAGAAGGAGAGAGAGCACAAACAGGGGAGAGGCAGAAGGAGAGAGAGAGCACAAACAGGGGAGAGGCAGAAGGAGAGAGAGAGAGAATCTTAAGCAGGTTCCATGCTCAGCTTAGAGCCAGACTAGGAGCTCGATATCATGACCTAGGATCATGACCTGAGCTGAATCAAGAGTTGGATGCTCAATCAACTGAGACACCCAGACGCTCCAGTTCAAATCTTCTTTCAAATACCCCAGCTGTCTTATGATACCACACTTTATTTTGTTGGAGGAGGTCACTGAGAGGATATGACTGCGAAATGTCCCACAGGCTGGAGTTGAGTAATCAGAAGCTCCTCGCCCTTTCCCTGTACTTGGAATATGCATTATTATCACCGTTCCCATAGCCAGGGCTGTTTCAAGGACATAGCCTTGAAACAGTAAGGTACTGTTGAGAACTTCTGGACTGATAACATGAATGAACCCAATTAAAGCCTCTACATAAACTTTTATAATTCTGCTGGCAGGTGCAGAGATCTACTCATCTGAAGGTCACCCAAGAGAAGCCCGTAAGTAAATTCAATTGGTTGCTAATATCATTGTAGAAGTGTTGTTATAAAAAAAAAAATCCCAATTCTATAAGATATAGATCTGAAAATCTGGTCATTTTTTTCCTGTGTTACCTCAAGGCAATAAGTGTCTGGAGTTTAATTATGGCTGCCCTCTTTGAGTGAAGTGATTTCTCACAGCGATTTCTGGAACAGTTGGGTTCTCTGAGACCCTTTCAAGGAGTTCATGAGGTCAATACTGTTTTCATCGTAATACTAAAGTGTTACTTTTTTCTCTGGGTTGATATCTGCACTATTGTACCAAAAACAACAGTGGGTAAAAATGTTGCCTCTTGAGCAGGAATCAACATAGAGGTACTGCTATGAGTAGCCCTCATTTTCACGCTATACACACAATTTTAAAAACCTGGTTTCAGTTTCAAATGTTCTTGTTGAGGGGCACCTGGATGGCTCAGTTGGTTAGGTGTCCTACTTCAGCTCAGATCATGATCTCACGGTTGGTAAGTTCAAGCCCCGTGTCGGGCTCTGTGCTGACAGCTCAGAGCCTCCAGCCTGCTTCGGATTCTGTGTCTCCCTCTCTCTTTCTGCCCCTCCCCCACCTGCACTCTCTCTCTCTCTCTCTTTCTCAAAAATAAATACACTTTATAAAATGTTCTTGTTGAAGCATTAAAAATACTAATTTTATTGGGGTGCCTGGGCAGCTCAGTCGGTTAAGTGTTGGACTTCAGCTCAGGTCATGATCGCACAGCTCTGAGTTCATGCCCCACGTCGGGCTCTGTCCTGAGAGCGGAGAGCCTGGAACCTGCTTCAGATTCTTTCAGTCTCTCTCTTCCCCTCCCCTGCTTATGCGCTGTCTCTCTCTCTTTCTCTGTCTCTCTCAAATATAAACATTAAACAAATTTTAATGCTAATTTTATTAAAGCCCATCCCTTGTCTATGTATTTTTTTAAATTTTTTTAATGTTTATTTATTTTTGAGACAGAGACAGAGCATGAACGGGGGAGGGGCAGAGAGAGAGGGAGACATATGTATTTAATATTCTGTGTAACAAACTGAGAAATGTGCACAAAGTGCCTCTGCGGTATACCCCTCTACCATGTTCGTCTTGATGAAAAACACTTGTACGATTTTTAGAGTTTCACCGGACTAGTTGCTCTATTCACGGAACACCATTTTAATAGAAAGAAAGACTGACAGACAAACTGTGCTTATTCAGACTGGGTGTCTGGCAGACATTTTCTCTAAAGTGAACAATGACAGTCTGCCATTTCAAGGAAAATAACTAATAGTGTTTGATAGGAAATGCCTCAATCTTTGGAATATCTGCATAACTTAGTATATCAATATTTTCCAAATAAGCTAAGTCAAGGTAAAAAACCACGCATGAGTATGAGATTCATTCAAAAGAAAGATTAAAAAATGATGAAAGGTTCTAATCACTGATACAATTTGACATTCCAAATTGAAACAAACCTTTAGGAAGCTACCTACCACTTACTACTTGAAACTAATTTTCTTGTAGAACAGAGAAAGACAAGTAATGTTTATTTGTGAGCAGCATATTTTTATTCATATTAATAATAGATTGAATAGCCAAATAGACTTGTGTAATTATTGTCCACATTAAAGACTGTATATTATTCTTCCTAAAACAAAATTGATTAGTTTGTGTAGATATGATACAACTGTATTTGGTTTATAAATTACCTTATCTATTTGTCACAAGGTATGTCCACTTATCTTGAAACATATATTTGTATATATAGTACCCTATAATTGATACATAAACATATACTTCGTCTTGAGAGGGCATATGAATAAAAGTGATTATAGCTGCTTTAACATTCAGATGGAAATTTGTGAAAGTTATGTCATCTGTTCCCTTTCAGCTCTTCAAAATCAGATGAGGTGTTTGTTTAAATGCAGATTTCTAGTCTTGGTACAGAAACAAATTAGCCCCTTTATGAGGATGCTTGCAAGATTATTTTCAACTTCTTTTTTTTCATTTCATTTTAACAAAGAAAAGATATACTTACAAGTAATTAGATTTGGTTTTAGTTAATTGGGCATTTTTAGTCATGCAGTTGATGTCTATCTTTTTAAAGTTGTCATTTCCAGAAACAGGACTTCCCCATAGCAAATGGGTATAAAATCTTGATATGCAACATTATCCTTGTTTCTGGAAGCACTTGATGTAACTATCTTTATACTTTAGGTGGGTTTTTTTTCTTTATTATAGTACTATTGCATTTTTTAGTGTTACATTGTGCATATGAAACTACCTGCTTGTTAGAAACAATGCAGAGAGGTGCTCCTGGGTGGCTCAGTCCCTTAAGCATCTGGCTCTTGGTTTTGGCTCAGATTAAGATCTCACTGTTCATTTTGTGGGGTCAAGAGGGTTTGCTTGGGATTCTCTCTGCTCCTTCCCTGTTCCCTCTCTCAAAGTAAATAAACTTTAAAAAATGCATAGATATATGCAGTGAAGAGGGAAATCTCCATATACTCTACACTCCAATTTCCTTCCAAAATAATAATTCCAGTTATTAGACAAGTACATTACATTCAAAATTTTGTTTTTCAAAGTCCTTGGTTGCTGTTTTATTTTTAAGTATTAAAACTGTAAAGTTTCAGAACTCTTCTATTAGAAGTGAATTTATACACATCTAGTTTAAAATGAAAATAGGAAAAAATAAACATATGAAAAATAGATTATCATCATGAATTTCCACCATCCACTATTAATATTTGCTAGTAGTTTGACATCTATTCTTCTTGTCATTTTCTATGAATAGTCCATTCTAAAAATGAGCCAACAAATACATGCATACTTACGCATGAAAGCCAAATAGTCTTTGACATCTTCTCACTTATTCATGTAGTTGGGTTCCCAACCTCTCACACAACACTCAGGTGATTTTCTTTTTTAGCTTGTTGATGTGATGGATGACATTAATTGATTTTTGCATGTTCGGTCAGCCTCCTCTACTTGGGGTAAGTCCCACTTGGTCATGACATATAATTATTTTTAAGCATTGCTGGATTTGATTTGCTAATATTTTGTTGAGGATTTTTGCATCCATGTTCATGAAAAATATCGGTGTGTACTTTTGTTTGTTTGCTTGTAATGACTTTGGTTTTGGTATTAGGGTAATGCTGATCTCATTTGGTTAGGGAATATTCCTTCTACTTCTGTCCTTTGAAGAAATTGGTAGAAAACTGGTAAAATTTTGTCCTTAAATGTTTGATAGAATTTACAGTGAAGCTATCTGGACCTGGTATTTTTTTTTTTTTTTTTTTTTTTGCAAATGCTATTAATTTTGATTCAATTTATTTAATTGAATTTATTCAATTTGTTTAATAGATATGATAGCTTATTTATTCTTGTGTGGGTTTTGGCAACTGTGGCTTTCAAGGAATTGATCCATTTCATCTAGGTTATCAAATTTGTGGGCACAGCGTTGTTCACAGAATTTCTTTGTTAACCTTTTAATGTCCATAAGATATGTAGTGATGATCCTCTCTCATTTCTGATATTAGCAGTCTGTGTTATTCCTTTTTCTTCATTTAGAGATTTATTGATATTTTTAAGGAAACAGCTTTTTGTTTCATTGATATTCTTTATTGATTTCCTATTTTCAGTATTATTGATTTCATTTCTCTTAGCGTTTCTTTTTTTCTGCTTATTTTGCATTTAGTTTACTCTTGTTTTTCTAGTTTCCTACAGTGGAAACTTAGGGTATTGATTTTGGATCTGTCTTCCTTTCTAATACTTGCATTCAATGCTACACATTTCCCTCTAGGCACTGCTTTTACCACATCTCATAGATTTTGAGAAGTTGTGTTTTCATTTTCATTTAGCTCAAAATATTTTAAAACTTCTCTTGATATTTCTTCATTGACCCATGTATTATTTGGAAGTTGTGTTGCTTAGTTTGGAATTTTCCAGTTATAGTTCTGCTGCTGATTTCTAGTTTAATTCAATTTTGATCTCAGAGCAGATATTGTATGACCTATTATTTCAAATCTGTGAAGGGGGGTTTTATAGCCCAGAATGTGGTCTATCTTGATTAATCTTCCATGTGAGCTTAAGAAGAATGTGTATTCTGCTGCTGTTGGATGAAGTAGTCTGTGAATGTTAGTTATTTCCAGTTGATTGATGGTGTCATTAAGGTGATTGTCCTTGATTTCTCTTTCACTTTTTAAGGATAATTTTGCAGTACTAGGTTAGTGGTTCTGTTTTGTTTTGTTTTCTCTCAGCACTTTAAATATTTCACTACATACTCTTCTTGCTTACATAATTTCTAAGTAGAAGTCAGGTGTAATTTTATCTCTGTTTCTCTATATAAAATGTGTTGGTTTTTTCCTCTGACTTCTTTCAGTACTTTATCTTTGACTCCTTGTAAAGTTATGTCTAAGTACATAACTTTGACATAATGATATGTCTAAGTACAATTTCTTGGCATTTATTCTATTAAGTGTTCTCTGAGCTTCCTGGATTTTTGGTTTGGTGTCTGACATCAATTAGGGGGAAAAAACATTTCTTATTGTTTCAAATATTTCTTCTGTTTCCTTTTTTCCCCCTTCTCTTTCTGGTATGTGTTGATTGATTAATTACAGTTGTCCCACAGTCCTTGGATACCCTGTTGTTTTTGGGGTGTGTGTGTGTGTGTGTGTGTGTGTGTGTGTGTGTTTAATTTTTTGATTTTGGAAGTTACTATTGACATATCCTCAAGCTCAGAGTTTCTCTCCTAGTAAAGACTTAGTATTACTAAGTCTTTTGAAGGTATTCTTCATTTTGATTATGGTGTTTTTGATCTCTAGCATTTCTTTTTGGTTCTTTCTTAGTATGTCCATCTCTCTGCTTGCATTGGACATCTCTTCTTGCATACCATTTACTTTATTCATTAAATCCCTTTACATATTAATCATAGTAATTTTAAATTCCCAGTCTGATAATTCCAACATTCCTGCCATATCTGGTTCTGATAACTTGATTTGTCTCTTCAAATTGTGCTTTTGACTTTGGTATTCCTTCTAATTATTTCCTGATAGTTGACATGAACTACCAAGTAAAAGGAAGAGCAAATAGGCCTTTAGTAATGTGAAGGTGAGATTTGAGGTGAGGGAATTATTCTGTAGTTTTATGATTAGATCTCAGTCTTAGTGAGTCTGTGCCTCCAAACTATGAATTTCACAAGTGTTTTTCAGTTTTTTTTCCTACCCCCTTATGTGGGATGGTTAGAGTGGGCTGGAACTGGTTATTTCCCTTCCCCAATTAGCTCTGACAAGACTCTAGTAGGTTAGGATCTGATTTACTAGTTCTTCCTGAGAACATCTCTTGTTAAGAACAGAGCACCCTGGTGTTTTCAAATATACCTTTTCTCCTTGCCCTTGGAAAAAACATTGTTGATTTCCCCACCTGTGTATCTTTTTACTTGTTATTATAGGGTGGCAACCTCTGAGCTCCTAATATATAAAGCCAGAGATGAGAATGATGGCCTCTTCTGATTTCATGTTTTTTTTTTTTTTCAAAGAATGTCAAAAGCTAAAGTCCATCTATTATGAATGTTTCAGAAAAATGGGTTTTCAAAGTATAAGATCAACATGTATGAGATAGAACATTTTAAATCCACATAGATATTCACCACTAAGACATATGGTGGCCCTCTGACTCTGGGTTTTATAGACCTTTGTATCAAGAATAATAATGCATTAGAAAGGTGTATTGTAGCTGGTGTGGATATGTTACGAACTGTCCAGTTCCTGATGTATAATGAACTGTTCTTTACCAGAGAGACTGCATGTTTACAATACTCAATTAATACATCTGGCTGACTTTAATTGCATTAGCTTTGTCACACCAGAGGTGGCATAACTTTCATGTGAGATAATTAGGTTTGCTCAATTTAAACAGACACATTAATGCAGCTCAGCAAGGCTCAATTAAATCTGTTTTCAAAGCAAAATCACAATGCGAGGCATTGTGGGTAATGTTATGCAAATTGTCATATTGGCAGAGAAACTGAGTAAGGTTTCTGCAGTGCCTATTGGCACAAAATGAATTTCTCCATTTGGAATATCAAGGCAAAAACAGCAAGATGACTGTGTTGTGATTTCCCCCTTTTAGTGCTTATCAAAGTAATACAGCTGTTGGCCTTGTCAAATGAATGGATTTTTTTCACTTTGGTCTTTAAGTAATTTTTTAAAAGTTTTTATTTTAACCAGAGTATCTATTGTTCCACAATCTAAACACAATTTGTCTTCCACTAGACATCAGCAATAATCAAAGTCTTATCTTCTTTATATTGCCTTCATTTCCAATAAGGGTGTTTATCAGTAAGCAAGGGAGACCACGTATAATCTTATTGAGATACTTATAATGAAACTTCCCAATGGGTGGCAGCTACTATTTATATAAATATGTTTATGTGTGACACATCTTGGCACTTGAAGAAAACATAAATGCTCCTACTTGAGTTAAATATGTGAATTTTACTAAAAATATTCACCATTGCCAACAATATTTGCAGCAATAAAAATGTTTTATTGACTTCATAATTTAAATATCTATTCTAATAATTGGATACTGATTTTAAAGAGTTTTTAAATTATTAATAAATTAAAAATTAACTTTAAATTTTTGAAGTCTGATATATGATTGCAAGAAGTCAATTCTTATTTTGTATGTTATATACACATATTCATATATTTATATATTTAAATAATTATACGATATATCAATAATTATATTACATGTAACTGATATTTAAATATGTATAAAACATTACAAAATGTTAATGAATTATGTAAAGTATTATATAGTATATGAATATTACATATGTCTGTTGAAGAATTACCAAATCTTCTATACCTTTAGCCCATTACATAGAATATTCTCTCTCATTTTATTTTTTTATTTTTTTTCCTAAGTTTTTGTTTAAATTCCAGCTAGTTAATATACAATGCCATATTAGTTTCAGGTGTAGAATTTAGTGATTTATCACTTACATATAACACCAGGGGTCACCACAGCAAGTGCCCTCTTTAATCCCCATTACATATTTAACCCATCCCCCTGCCCACCTCCCCTCTGGTAACCATCAGTTTGTTCTCTATAGTTAAAAGAGTCTGTTTCTTGGTTGCCCCTCTTTCTCTTCTCCCACCACATGTTCATTTGCTTTGTTTCTTAAATTCCACATATGAGTGAAATCATATGGTATTTGTCTTTCTCTGATTTATTTTGCTTAGCATGATACTTTCTTGCCATTCATGTTGTTGCAAATGGCAAGATTTCATTCTTTTTACGGCTAATATTCCATTATATATATAATATGTTATTAATAGTTTAAAACTCTATTTAAAATCAGTATCCAATTATTAGAATAGATATTTAAATTATGAAGTCAATATTCCATTATATATATGTATGTATATATATTTATATATGTATGTATGTATATACACAAACACATATATATGTATATATGTATATATATGTATATATGTGTGTGTGTGTGTATATATATATATACATATATATATATACATATATATATATTATGCCACAATTTCTTTATCCATTCACCAGTAGATGGAAATTTGGACACTTTCCATAAATTGGCTATTATTGATAATGCTGCTATCAACATCAGGGTGCATGTATCCCTTCGAATCAGTATTTTTTGTATCCTTTGGGTAAATACCTAGTAATGTAATTGTTGGATTGTAGGGTAGTTCTATTTTTAAGTTTCTGAGGAAACTCCATACTGTTTTCCAGGGTACATTCCCACCTCATTCATTCATTCATTCATTTATTTTTTAATTTTTAGAGAAAGAGAGAGAGAGAGAGAGAGAGCGAGCATGCAAATGAGGGAGAGGGGCAGAGGGAGAAAGAGAATCTCAAGCAGGCTCTGCTCTCAGCATGAAGCCTGACACAGGGCTCAATCCCAGAACCCTAGGATCGCTACCTGAGCCAAAGTGAAGAGTCAATCGCTCAACTGCCTGAGCCACCCAGGCTCTCCTCATTTTAATCCTATAGAGAATTTGAAACCCATTTGGTATTGTTTTCTGCTGACTCACTTTGAAAACATAGAAAATTATATTTTTAAGAGTCTATTAATGTTCATTTTACAGAATAGCACATTTATTATTAATATTGTATAATGTTTAACAACTACATTTTTGAAAAATTCTTATCTAATTTTTAAATTGGGCAACATCAATACACAAACGTGAGCAAATTGTTAGAAATAAAGACATAACCTGAAACAAGAATGCTTGTGGTAGAGATATGATATATAAACAGGGATCTAGTAAATTGTTCTACATTTTTCCTTACGGCTTTACTTCTGTGTAGAGTTTATGCAACTTTTATATGAAGGTCCTTAGAAGAAAATAAAACTTTGAAAAATGATTCCTAGAAATACAGTATCATTTTGATTATTTACATGAAATTGGAACATTGGATTAATTTAGATATCTTTGTTTTAAAGACATAAAGCATTTACAGAGAAAAGATTCATACCAGGGGACATGATCTCACTTTTGATATTAAAATTGAGAAAACTGGGGACGCCTGGGTGGCTCAGTCGGTTAAGCGGTCGACTTTGGCTCAGGTCATGATCTCGCGGTCCGTGAGTTCGAGCCCCGTGTCGGGCTCTGTGCTGACAGCTCAGAGCCTGGAGCCTGTTTCAGATTCTGTGTCTCCCTCTCTCTGACCCTCCCCCGTTCATGCTCTGTCTCTCTCTGTCTCAAAAATAAATAAACGTTAAAAAAAAATTAAAAATAAAATAAAATTGAGAAAACTGATGCTTGATGTTAGTGCTTATTAATATTTTGGATAGTATATAAAAGGGCAAAATTATTCTGCTGATATAGAAAGACAGTGCAATGAGATTGAGGGAAGTTTTTATACAATAAGATTTGGTAATGTTAGCAATGACTGATAGTAAAAATAACAGTAAGAAGCTAAGGGCTTCTTATCTTGATGTCCATGAAGTCTTTGTGAATACATGGTATCACCACTGAAATATGAGCGCTACTGTAGCAAAATGTGAGAGTTCATGTTAAGTTGTACAAAAGCACTGTGGTCCCAATGAACTTTTTTAGTGGTGGTGGTGATGGCTTAATTTTTTTTTTTAAATAAGAGAATGGATATATAGATATAGGTAGATAAATAGATATATAAATATCCCACCTGAGAATGTTAGGGGTACAGAAAATGTTGCTTTCTATTGCACTATATTTAAAGGAAATAAATATTAATTTTTGAATGGGTGAGAATTATTTTTGTCTCAAAAACTAGAGCTTTTATTTTACATGCAATTCTGATTCTAATAATTCCAAACAGTTGAACTAATTAATATGAAATCTGTATATCCATTAGTCATCTTTAGGGAAAGAAGTGTTCTACATGATAACATTTTCCACTGTTGAAGCTTTCTACTTATTTGTTGGATACACTGTGCCTAAGACTGACCTCAAGAAATTTCTAGTTCATTTGGGGGGATTTTTTTTTAACGTTTCAATTTTGAGATAATTGTAGATTCATTGCAGTCATAAGATATAATCTAGAGAGATCTCGTATACCTTCACTCAAAGATAATTTTTTGTATAACAATTGTACCAAAACCAGGAAGCTGACTTTACCTCAGACTGTACCAGTTTTACATGCAATATGAACGGGTGTATTTAGTTCTATGTGATTTCAGCACATGTGGAGATTCATATGACTACCACCACTACTGTTAAGATATGTACAATTCCATCATTTAGGGGCTATTTTTAAATAAGTGTTTAAAATATTATTATTTAAATGATTTTGATCAATAATTTCTAAAGCATATGACCCATGCCACTGTTTTATTTTAAGATTACATATGGACACACAGCACACAACTTTGGTAACTTAGAATAAACATTATGAGCATGCATGTTTTCAATATAACATTTATCCAACTGCCTTATATGCAGATATTTTAGTTTTCCTCAAAAAATGTCATTTCTCCTGTGACCACATTTACTTTTCCAAATTTAACCTTTTATTTGCTTTACCTCTTAAATACATTAAGAATGGAAAATTGAGATACCAAAACCTGTTGAGCTGCTGGTGACCTCAGAGATAATGTATCAGTGTGTACAAGAATGATGTGCAATGTTTTCATTTAAAGATTTTGTTCACAATAATTAATTTTGGGAGTAGAAAATGCAGGCGTCTGGGTTTCCTCTGCAATTTTGTAATACTCAGGAAAAATTTACTGAGGATTCACAAAATCTCCATAGACACTAGACAGCAAAAATACATATATTTTAAAATATTTTTAATGTTTATTTATTTTTGAGAGACAGAGAGAGACAGCATGAGTGGTGGAGGGGTAGAGAGAGAGAAGGAGACCCAGAATATGAAGCAGGCTCCAGGCTCCGAGCAATCAACACAGAGCCTGATGTGGGGCTCGAACTCCTGAGCCATGAGATCATGACCTGAGCCAAAGTTGGAAGCTCAATGAACTGAGCCACCCAGGTGCCCCGAGACAGCAAAAGTATTTAAAGACAATCTACACCTGATGGGCTAGAACTGAACAAGATACAGGTTTCCATTTCATTTCTCCATAGTAATTTCAGTTATTATAGCAAATTCAGTTACACATCCACTCCACTGTGTTTCCAAATGACCCTTTCCATTAATTTATCTATTAGGTCTTTATTGTGTACTCAATATGTATCAAATATCAGGTATGAAATGAGGAATTATTTAGTGGAATAAACAGGCAGTAATCACAAAATTGTGACTAGTGTCATGGATGGGTGCATGAGAGTGTACAATAAGTGAGTTAACTTGATACTCAGGTCAGAAGAAGGTTTCTCTGAGAAGCCATACTCATATTAGACTTGAGTAGTAAGTAGACACTGGTCAACTGAAGAATCAGGAAAATATATTCAGACTGTGAGGCAGGAAATGATAGACACATTCAAGGGACCGAAAGGACTCCCTTATATCTATATAGTAGAAAAATAAGATGGCCATCTACTGTGTAAAAATAAATGAACATTTTTGAAGCATGTAAGAAGAAAATTGCCTCACAACTGGGTTTCAGTTTTCAAAGCAATTACCTAGTCAGATCTCATTTGAACCCATATATTCAATGCCCGGGCATACATTTATTGAGAATACACTGTTTTAAATTGTGTTAATCTGAGAACATACCAGTTGGAATTGTGGTGAAGAGTGTTCTTTTTGTTAGATGAGTGCAAATTACATTTCAACTTAAGCCATTTTAAACCCAATTACCACGAATGGTTCATTTTCTGAGATTTCAAGAGAAAAATATATCATAGTAGAAGAAAATATTCTCTAAGAATTTGTTATAGAGAGAATTCCTCATCTATCATTTTTAGAGTTAGCAATTGTGGAAATACAAATATACAATGCATTCCTATTCAAGAGTCCCTAAGACCACACTAATAGCTTCCAACTAATTTGTCATATATATAAAATCATATAAAATAGTTCTCATCAGCATGGAGTTACTGCTTAGACTAAAACAGTGATTTTCATGTCTCTTATTATACTTAATTTGTATTAGTTTAAAATTGGATATGAGTAGCAAAGAAATTTATCTTAAGCTTTAGATAATTCAGATACTTTAAAAGGTTAACTTCAGTAGAAAAAAGCAAAATATAAATTTATTTTATTACTAACCCTGCAATTTGCATACAATTGCTTTAATAAGGTAAGAAGCTGTTGTGTAATTTTCTTTAATCTTCAAGAAAAATATACCTAATTACCAAAGTTATACCTTTGTTGAATATTAGAAAATATTTAAAATAATTCTAAAGGGTTTTCCCATGACATGAAAGAATTGATTTGACTCATGGATATCTTCTTGCTATGGGAGCCTCATGACTTCCAGTTTAAATAAGAAAAGGACATTGGCTATCCTTATCTAAGGGCTAAATATGGTGGTCTGATGATCACTGTTTTTTTCCTTCTGTAATTCATGTTTTATTTATAGACAGAAACATTTAATATTGACTCTCTTATGTTAATTACAACATTTATATATATGCCTACTGAAAAATATGTTGAAAATTAATCCATGAGGAAAACAGAATTTGAGAGAAGAATCCTGTTGCCAGAGAGTCCTTCACTGATATTAGTATTATCATTTTTTTAGATGTAGCTATTCTAATAAGTGTGTAGTGATATCTTACTGTTTTAATTTGCAATTTTCTAAGAACAAATAATCATGATTTTATTTTCATATGCATATTTTTCTAAATGTATACCTTTTTAGATGAGGTATCTATTAAATATCATGCTCATTTATATAAGATTATTTACTTCCTTTTCTTGTTTTGGTTTGTTTGTTTTAAGAAATATTTGAACTTTTGGAGAGAAATGCCTTATCGGGTATATGTTTTGCAAATATTTTCTCCCAGTCATGTCTTTTGATTATCTTAGAGGTATCTTTCCTATACCAGTTTTTAATTTGAATAAAGACAAACATCAAATTTTTTTTTCTGTCATGAATTTTGCTTGTCTAAAATTCATCACCAAAACCCATATTAAAGCTATATAGGTTTTCTCATGTTTCTTTCTGGGAATTTATAGTTTTGTATTTTACATTTAGGTCCATGGTACAATTAGAGTTAATTTTGATAAGAGGTGTGAGGCATGTAACTAGGTTCACATTTTTTGTGTATGGATCTAATTGTTCTAACAAAGAAAAGGCTTCTTTTTCAATCGTTATTGCCTTTGCTCCCTTGACAAAGATCAGTTGACCATAAAAGTGTGAGCTATATGCAGGAACTTTTGTGTTCCATTGATGTGTGAGTCAATTCTTTCAACAGTACCACACTGCCTTGAGTACTGTATGATCTGTATTTCCTTTCTTGTAATGCTTTTATCTGTTTTTGGCATTAGGGTTATGGTGGCCTCATTTAGGGAGTTAGGAAATATTTTCTATAGTACTATTTTCTGAAAAAAAAAAAACTGTGGAGAATTGAAATTGTTTTTCTTAAAACTTTGAAATAATTGGGATGCCTAGATGGCTCGGTGAATTAAGCATCCGATTTCAGCTCAGGTCATGATCTCCAGTTCATGAGTTCGAGCCCTGCATTGGGCTCTCTGCTGTCAGGTGGAGCCTGCTTGGATCCTCTGTCTCCCTCTCTCTCTGACCCTCCCCTGCTGTGCATGTGTGCTTGCTCTCTCTCTCTCTCTCAAAATAAAAAGTAAACATTAGAAAAAAGTAGAAAAAATAAAAATTTGAAATAATTGACTAGTGAAAACATCTGGGCCTGGTATTTTTTTAAATTTACTAATTATTATATTAATAACTTTAATACCTATAAGCCTATTTGGATTTTTTGCTTCTCCTTATTTGGGTTTTGATAGTGGCTTTCATTTCATTTTTCCCCTTTGTTTTCCTGTTTTCTATTTCATTTATTTATTGTCTATTTTTCCATTTCTCCTTCTTTATGTATTTATTTATGTGAGTATTTATACAATACTTACAAATGTATGACATAACAGACATTTGTTTAATGGTCTAAATTTCTTTCTAAGCATGCCTTTCTCTGAATCTCACAAATTTTGATAAATCATATTTTCGTTTCCACTTAGTTGAAAGTAATTTTTAATTTCCCTTCAGAATTAATTCATGTGCTATATGGAAATGTATTGTTTAACCTCCAATATAAAGAGATAATCTAGCTATTTTTTTGTTAGTTTCTTACATATATTATTTTTCCTATCCTTAAAGAACTTATTTTAACATTTCTTGCATGGTACGTCTACTTATACTGAATTACCTCAGTTTTTGCTTATCTGGAAAACTTCACCTTTGAAGGATAATGTTGGTGAATATAGAATCATTTATTGAAGATTTCTTTCTTCCAACACATTAGATTTTTCATTCCATTCACTTTTTGCTTGCTATGATTTTTGAAGAGAAGTCCAATGTGATTCTTATAATTTCATTTATTATTTTTTTTAATGTTTATTTATTTTTGAGACAGAGAGAGACAGAGCATGAACGGGGGAGGGTCAGAGAGAGAGGGAGACACAGAATCGGAAACAGGCTCCAGGCTCCAAGCTGTCAGCACAGAGCCCGACGTGGGGCTCGAACTCAGGAACCGCAAGATCATGACCTGAGCCAAAGTGATTCTTATCATTTCAAACTGGAACCTCAGAATGTGATCTTATAAGGAAATAGGTCTTCGCACATGTAATTAAGATAAAGATGGAGATGAGGTGGTATTGGATTAGAGTGGGCCCTAAATCCAATGAGAATGGCCTTATAAGAGAGAAAAAGACACATGGGGACATACAGAGAATAAGACCGTGTGAAGACTGAAGCAAGGAATAGAGAGCTATGCCTATAAGCTAAGAGATCCCGAACATTTCTAGCAACCTCCAAAACCTAGGAGGGAGGCATAAGGCAGTTCCTTCCTCAGTCTCCAAAAAGGAACCAACACTCCTGAATCTTGATTTTGTTTAGGGGGACATCTGGCCTCCTGAACTGTGAGAAAATAAATTTCTGTTTTAGCAATGGTTTTACCAATTTGTTATGGCAGCCTGAGGAAACTAGCACACTTTCAAAAGGCATTTTTCATTTCTGTTATAACGTTTTTGATTCTTAGAGTTTCCATCTCCCTGCTTATATTATAGGTCCGTTCTTGCATATTGTCTATTTTTGCTATCAAGGCCCTTAACATAGTAGTTATAGTTAGTTTAAATGTCCTGTCAGATAATTCTAACATTTTTATTACATATGTATCTGGTTCTGAATCTTGCTTTGTCTCTTCAGGCTGTGTGTGTGTGTGTGTGTGTGTGTGTGTGTGTGTGTGTGTGTGTTTCCGTGGCTTTTAGAATTCTTTGTAGGCTTGTTTGTTCGCTTGCTTGCTTGCTTGCTTGTTACTGCTGAAAGCTTGACATGATGTACTGGGTAATAAGAAGTGAGGTAGGTCTTAAATGTGAGGATTTATATTAATCTGATTAGGAACTGGGCTACATTCAATGTTTACTGTAACTATAAGAACAATAGGTTTAAATTTTTCTGGGGTATTTGTTTTTTCTTTCCTTTTGAGATTCTGACCTTCTACATCTCCCTGCTCAGAGCGTTTGTGTCATTTCATCTGCAATCCATTTTTATTACTAGAACCCTGTTAGAGTGGTGGTAAACTGTGCAGGAAGGGAAGCATTTAATCTAAGGAAATCTCACTCTTCTAGGGGACCTGAGTAGCTGGGCTATGACTCTTTCACAAATGTTTTGTAGCTTCCACTTACCCAACCTTGGGTGAGACAGAAAGTCCAGAGAGGGTAGGAGTAGGAGAAATCCTCCTTGCACACGTGGAAACTGACACTACAAAGGTCTTACTCTGAATAGTAGGCTTTCTTTTGGAGATACTCAGGCACAGTTCATAATAGTTAATCTTCCCCTTTTCCTGACAGGACTAAGAGGGGATCTTTGTCTACCACTCACCGTGAGAATATGGTAGAGTTCTTAGAAGTAGAACCCAGGAAATTTACCACCCCTCCCAAAAGCTAAGATCTCCAAGAATTCTTGATCTCATGTTGATGTATATTCAGCCTCCAGCACGCTGTCCAATTATCATATAATTTCCTATCAGTTTATAGCTTCAGTGGTTTCTGTTATAAGTAAAGCAATCTCTGCTATTACTCTTGATTTGCTTCATTCTAGAGATTTCAGGGGTGGTTGTTTGCCCTGAGAGTGCTATAATATGGTGGGTCCAATAAAATCATTAATTTTCAATATTTCAGCTTTTTATTGTAAGAGTGGAAGTAATGACTTCCAAAATGTTTACATGTCTGATCTTGAACTCAAGTTGGCCTTTAATTTTTCACTGATTTGCCAGATCTATAATACTTTCCTACTGACAACTTTTTAGGCTTTTGTCAAGCTTGCTTCCTTGTTCTCAGGAAGAGTAATGTTCAAAATGATCATTACGTGAGCTTTTTCTAGTCTCGATTGCAAAGAGTATATGTTTTAGTTTCTAGAACATGTTTTGTAATTTTCCTTTCTTTAGATATTTCTTTCTTACATTTTGTTTCCATTTTTCATAATTTTAAACATTTCAACCATACTTATTTTGTTATTTAATAATTCTATTATCCAACATTAAAAAAAATTAATCCTGGATACTGGCAAATTATCTTTGTTTTTATTTTTAGATTTAAACATATTTCTTGCTAGTTTCTCTGGGAGAATCATAAGAGGTTTTATTATGACTGTGTTCTTCTAAAAATATGTTCAGCTTTCTAATCTCTGTCTTTCTAACTTGTAGCTAAATTCATTCATTTATTCATCAAATATTTGATGAGTGCCTGCCATGTGGCAGGGATGTTTTATATTGTGGGGATATATCAATAAATACCAATAACCACAACATCAAAAAATCTTGTCACCATAGAGCTTATCTTTCAATGGATATTAATATACGTTGAATTATTTCTTTTGCTTGGGATTTCCCTCTGAAATACTGATAGTACACATTAAATCTTCAAAGCCACATCAAGGAGGATTATGTCTCACAGGAACTGCCTTTTTTTTCTATATAGAGGTAAGGCTGGGGCAAACACTTCTTTTTTTTTTTTTTTTTTTTGCTATCACCTTTTTGATAACTGAGTGGACCTTATAGTCTACCTTTTTGATAACTGAGTGGATCTTAGAGCCTACCCATTCATCTATGATAGAGACCTTTGAGCAAATTAACTTCCTGCGGAGTTCTGAATTCTAAACTTGAAATCTTTGTTGGGTTCAAAGTCTTGTCCTTTATTCACAAAGCAGCTTTTTAAAACCAAGGCTTTTTTCTTAAAAGCAGCCTTTAAAAACCAAGGCTCTTTTTAAAACGTCCTTAAGGCAGCTATAACCTTACTTTTTCATTTTGATTTCTTGCTCTCTCTTTCAGTGTATGTCACATCTTATTTAGATTTTTGCAGTAATTTAGATGTGAGACTTATACATTAAGAGAGCATGAAAGACAGATTATTTATTTCTTTATTTCCCCTTTTGATACTTTATATTTTGTTTATTGCCAAATTCAAAATTTTCTCCTAAAGAGTAGTATAAATTTTCTATTATATGAATGGTTCTATGCCTTTTGAACATAAGGGAATCCAAATGTTTGTGAAAAGCCTATTCAGTTACCCAGTTCTTATTTTGGGGGCATAACCTGATCCATAAAGTAAAAGAATATAGAAATGTGACATAATGTGCATTTGAAAGTTCATGGTTTCTTGTTTTATTTTAGCTAACAGTCTTCATTTATAAACTACTTATTTCTTATTACATTTATTTTTTCTAATGGCTTATATGTAAATCATTATTTAAAGTCTTATTTAGGTTTTGCTTTAAAGCTATTTTAACATAACTCCAAATGTAAATACTGGGTAATATCCACATGTACTATACTCAGAAAATGGTATAATTAAAAAATTATAATTTCAATTATTTTTTCTTATCAAACATTTGGAACCTAATATGTGCCTTTGCTTACAAAGCAGAAATTAAATGGGCATTAGTGGTCTAAAGAAATTATAGTTTAAATTGTTTCTTATTTTTTACTGAACAAGTTGAAATGGTATATTTATTTCGTTATAATTATCTGATTTTCCACTTACATAAAGAATGCATGTATCTGTGCATTATTAATATAGTTGCATTAAACTTAACAGAGGGAATTTACTATGTGTATAAAATTTATTTGCATCTTAATTAGAACTCTGAAAATCTGATACAATATTGCATTATGTAAATTAATATTGTCTACATACATTGCAGTTGAATGTGTGAGCCAAAATCCCTTAGGTAACTCTTGGCAGCAAACTTTTCCATTTCCTATGCACACATACAGAATACACTTGAGTTTGAAATGACAGATCTGCTCACTAGAAGGGAGAATATAAGACTTTCCTTTATATATCAGTGCTTCAGCTTGAGCAAACATCTTGTACCACTTTAAACTTGACTACAAAGTGTTTTATAAGCTTCTCTATAGCCTTTGCAAGTTATTGAGGTTAATGGTCAATGCAATTGCCATCTCTTATGCAATAAACTACTTTATTTTGTCTCTGAGTTCTCTAAGGAGTAACACAAGCATAAAGGGTGTATTCAGCATACATGAAATATAACCCCATTAGAGTAGCCAACTAAATTACAGAATCTCTGAAGCAGAAAAGCTGCCAACTCTGTAAAATGACAGTCTTTCTATTCTTGAATGAAATGAAATGATAAGGCTGCTGATTTCAATAAAAGAATTTGAACCAAAAATTCAGAGTCATACAAAATGAACCTAATAAAATTGGAATGGCAGTACACATAATCTATTTGATGATTGCATTGAAGGGGAAAAAAAAGAAACTGATCAGAATGGCTATGAATAATTTAGCTCATTTAAAAAAGAATGATAAGAAAAACAGTAGTAGAGATAAACTACTTCATCTCAAGGATTACTATCCCAAGCAACCTGTTAAATATGGTGTCAAAATTGCATTTATCATAGTCAAAGCCTTGGCTATTAAAGATGGTAATGTTTCTAGACTGGAAAGAATTTTTAACTAGGGACCTAAAAATGTGATGCTTAATCATATTACCAATGAGGTATTTAATAATGGTGATTTATGTCACTTTGAATTTTATTTTATGACTCATTTTATTGAAGTTGGAGTCTCTATAACTTTTATATATTTGGTGTTTTGTAATATTTACTATTCAATCCTTCTCACCCCTTTCATTATATTTTTATTTTTTTCTTTGTTGTTTTCCCCACACCTACAAACCATAAATTCCCAATTAACCTCCAACTAAAAATTAGCACTTATTCAAATTCAGCTACTGAGGATTTCAATGAATGAAATGAAGAAATTCAAGGACAGAGTTCAGAAAGCACGACACTTTTAACCCATTTCCTTTCTACTGATATATTTTGTGCAGGATCAAGCTTGCAAACAAAACAAAACAAAACAAAAGATGTTTATGTATTTCACTCTTCATTCATGTGGATAGTAATATAAAGAAAATTTTAGCCTACTGTATAAGCTCATATATTTTTTCAGTTTAATATATATACTACTGAAATATATTTATAAAATGGCCAAAGATCTGGAGTTTGCAATATTTTTCACACTCCCTCAACCCCACCCTCCGCCCATATAAAAGTCCCTATTTCTTACACATTCATGATTAGGTTATGCATGACTAGGAAAACTGAAAATATTTGGTAAAATATGAACTTTTTATTAAAAAGTTTATTTATTTATTTTGAGAGACAGAGAGAGGTGGGGAGGGAAAGAGAGAGAGGGAGAGAGAGAATCCCAGGCAAGCTCTGTATTGTCAGCAAGGAGTCCTATGCGGGGCTTGACCCTACGAACTGTGAGATCATGACCTGAGCCAAAAATCAAGAGTCAAATGCTTAACTGACTGAGCCACTCAGTCAGCTTACCAAGTAAGTTATTGACCAATGCGATTTCCTTCTCATTAAAGTTGTATAGCTTAAGAACCTAATACATGCCATGAGCTAAGACAAGCATAACAGAAGTCCCTATCCTCAAGGATTTCATATTAAGATACAGAAAGGCATTGTCATTTATTGATTGCTGGGCAATGTTAAATAGTCACATTTCACAATGCTCAGCAAAATATATGCTAGCATTCCTACTTTATAGATGAGATAATATGTGAACACAAAAACAAACAAAAATTGATGGAATAAATGCTAGAATAATGTATTTCAGATGCTATCTATTCCTTGCTTTACATAAAACATCACCAAGGCATTCAAGTTGGCATTCAAGTATGGTCTTTCAGATGAGGCAGCCATAAAGTAAGTGGAAGATGGTATATTGCTATCTAGTTATCTATTACTGGGGAGTAGTAATTACCATAAATTTAGTGGCTAGAAACAACACATATATAATACCTCACAGTTTCTAGGAATCAGAAATCTGGGGATGGCTTAGCTGGGTCTTCTGCTTAAGAAGACACAAGGCTGCAATCAAGATGCTGGCCAGGCCTACAGTCCCATGTGATGCTTAAATGGGAAAGAACCAAGGAAGAATAAACAGGTTCCTGATGGAACTCCGTTCCATGTGGTTATAAGATTGAGGTCTTTGTTTCTTGATGATTTCTCCCTAGAGACTATCCCCACGTCCTAGAAATTTCCCACAGTTCCTTGCAATATAGGGAGCTTCAACATACTCCTCAAAGCCAGTAGGGAGGAGAGACCCCAGCAAGGTGAGCATTACAATTTTATGTAATATAATCACACAATCACATACACATTATTACATACATTTTATCATCTCTACCATATTCAATAGGTTAGAATAAAGTCATGGGTCTCAGCACATTCAAAAGCAGAGGAAACATATGAGGGCTTGAATGTAGGGGGCAGGGTCATGGGGGCACATGAAAAGGTGATCCGCCACAGATGGTATTAAATGAAGAAGACAGCCTCTGAGGGAACTACAAAGAACATACAGGTAGGAAAGGCAAAGGTGGAAAGAAATGACATTTAAATTTGCCTTGGAAGAGTGCAGTTGGTTATCTTTCTGGTAATGCTGAAAAATAGTTGTTTCAAAACATAAAACTCAAAGAACACTCCGAGGGATTGACATCAAAAAAATAGTAATAATAAAAATAACAATAATAATAGCTGTTATCATTTTGCTAACATCATATATCACAAAATGTGTTGAGGTTATGTATATCGTTCCGAAATTTAGCAAATAAAAATATGTATGTTCGAATATTTGGGACATATTTATACTAAAATGTTATTTGTTATTTATTTGAAATTCAAATTTAACAGCCATTAACTGTTTTATCTGACAACCATAGTTATACATGTAATATCTTACCTATTACTGACAAAATATATGCAGTCAATACTATTAATACCATTATTATTTTCATCATCATCCTAAAGATGATTTAACTGAAACTTAAAAAGCTGAAGCTCTGTCAAAGTACAGAGTTTTTGAAGTGGTAAGGCTGGCATCCAATATAGTTGTAAATACAGTTAAGAGACTGCTCTTTGACCTTCATGATTTACTGCCTTTCATCTTAAGAACAATATTGTTTAATATTTATTTCAATCAATAACTTATTTACTCAGTGAGTTAGAAAACTAAAACCAGTATCTTAAGGAAAAGAACTAGAAACTAAATGGACAGCTTGTCGTGACAGAATCAAGAGGTGAAGAAGCTAGGCAAGAAGAGCCATTCCTGTGGCCTTTTAGCAGCGGCAGACCTGACAGAAGGCTAGAGGGAGAAGAAGAAGGATGCTGGGGAATCAGCTATGTTAAAGCAAGAACCAGGTGTAATAGTCTTCATAGTCCTTGGTTTATTTGGTTGCTAGTCCCCTGTTTCTTAAGTCTGTCAAATCTATGCTAAATTCAGCTTGAGCCAAGGTCTCTTTAACTTGACTCTTTTCTCCTATTGGCATTGCTTTAATATTTGTTATAATCTAGTAAATTCTCTCCTTCTCTCCCTCTGGGAGAATGGAAGCTGGTATAAAATCCAAAATAAACATCCTTTCTCCTGAGAAGATGCTGCATTCCTTATGTCTGATAGCCTTATAAACACTTAAAAAACACATTTGGTTGGGAAGCCTGAGATGGATGTACCAGGTAAAGTGATTCTGAATCTAATCTCTCACTGTCATTAGATGGAATAATTTTAAAAATGTTCAAAACTGCCCACAGTGGCAAGAGGCACATAAGAAGAAAGTGTTAGGGGATGAAGGAACATTAGAGTTGATAGCTGAATATTATATTAGGCTTTTTTAGTCATCAAAATTACAGTAGATCACATAAGCTCTTACTAACTTTACTGTAGTTGTTAAAATAATACACTACTTCTATATATAGACATCCCCAGTATCTCTCCTTTCTCTTATCCCACTCCACCTCTTTGTCCCTTCATTTCTTGCTTATCCCTTATACTCATTCACTGACCAAAGCTTAAAGCACATATATAGAAATGGCGGCGACCCGTTTGTGTCAACATTTTCCAAAGAAAACAAGAAAATAGGATTTTTACATGTGACTGTAAGGATAATTTACTTTATAGGTTATACTTTAGAAAAAAAAAACTAGCCTTCAAATTTCTGTGTCTAAATACAACTAAAATTTATTTTCTGCTAATTATTTGTTCCCACAATGGGCTGGCAGGACATTTTTCTATCTATGTGTATAAAACGACCTAAGCGAGAAGAGACTGCATCTAGGAAAAGGGAAGCACAGAACCACATATTCATGTATTGGTTCTTAAAGCCCCTTCCCAGGAGTAACACAAGTCACTTTTGCTTCATTACATCATACCCAAATTATCTGGGGACAGGAAATTGCAATTCTATTCGAAGGAAAACCAGAAATGTTTGGTGAAAAGCAACAATGATTATTATCCAAAATTATGAACACATTTAATTTAACAGACTTCTATTAAAAAGTTACCGTATTGAATGTTTACGGAAGATTAAAAAAACAGATGGCATTTACACGTGGAAATGAAAGAAAACACCAAGCTGGGTGGGCATGAAAATGGTACTGAGACAGATGTATCATGAGGATATATATAGTTATAATTTTATCAGCTAAATTCCCTTGAGAAAAATAAAAAAAAAAGTGGCTATCTTGATACATCAGTTAATGTGCACTTTCTTTTGCACTAATTGGAGTAAATTTCTTGAAAGAGGTCTTCAATCAGGCTATTTGAGAAAGAATAAGAAAGCAACTGATATGCTCTCTGAACTACTTTCATACTTCCTTATTCTTAAGGCAATCAACACAAAGCTGTTATCATTTAAAGGCTTTAAGAGAAATGTGTGAATTCTCACTTCATATATGATTATCAATTTGCATTAAAAAAATCAAAATGTTTATGGATGACAGAATGTTTTCTTCTCCATGAACCTAAGCTGATATCACTGGATATAATTTTTATGGGAAAGAATTTTGAAAACTCAATCATAGATAAAAGGTACACATTTTTCATAATTCTTTTTTATATGACTTGTTTCCAATATGAAAAAAATATGGAGTAAATTGACACTAGGTATAATTTGGAGGGTTTGAATATATGTGAGTTTTAGTGTGGATATCACAGATCATCATAGAATTGCATGATTTTATAGCTCAGCTCTCCCTTCCCACTTACCTGCCACACATAAAAGAAAGATTATTAGAAAAGATTAATTCAGTAGCTTCACTCTACAATATTTCAGCACAACTATTATCAATAACTGTTCATTGAATCCATACATCTTACCAGGACACTTACCAGGCATTTAGAAGATATAATGTCAAAAATACATATATTTAATTTTTGCCCTTAGGTGTGTTTTTAGTTAATTTTTCTCCTTGCATGTTTACATGACTACTCTGTGTGGGTTGCCACTCATCTTGTTTATGGTGATTAACCATTGCATGGTGCAGAGGAAGCCAGAACACATGATGGACCTTTGTTCTCTGAGATTGGCTCCAACAGTACAGCCTGTCACAATTTTCTAGGGTGTTGAGGGGGAGTAAATCATCTCCTTTTAGGACCTCAAAGTCATAATGCTATGTGTGGAGGGAGGGAATAGAAAGTGCAGTGACAGCAATCTCCCTGGGGCAGTGAAGAAGAGAAGCAAGCCAACTGTGGGCTTGTTTTAACAACGGGTGATGGAGGTAATAAGTACAGATGGGATTTTGGGTTGACCTTAATTCTGAAAGCCTCAAGAGGCCACTATATTGAATATAGTTCATTTTTTCATTTCTTTGGAATCATGTTCTATAACCTAGAGTCTTGACCTGTCACATAAAAGCATGTTTAAAAAGAAGAAAAAGAAAAAGATTGTGTCAGCACTTTTGTGCTTACTTTCCTGGAACAGAAGTAGAAAAGGTGTAAAATGGTCTTGGTTTATGTAAACAAATAGCATTTCAATAAATATAAGAAAAGAAGTTGCTGTATTTGATTAGCAAGAGGAAGGATTTTTACTTGATTTTTTTCCCTACCATATCATATGTTACTAATTGGCTTAAAAAAATATATATTTTTTTTGTTTTCTCTAAGCCTAACTTTGTAACTATTGAACTAGAGTGAGAAAAATTAAGAAGTAAATTCCATCTAATTGAATATACATCTCCTCATAACCACTCAATATATGCAAGAAGAAAAACCAAGGTTTTAAATACAGGGTATTCTCTTAGACACCTCTTACTACTTCTATATCAAATATTAGAGTTGCATAAACAGCCAAACCACTGAATATTCAAAACATACAGTAATAAAGATAAAAATCACTCCATAAGGTGTAGATTGTGATCAGCTGAAGTTCTGATGGAAGAAAAATGGATAATAGACTATAACTTCTTTTGTATAAGTGTTGTTGGTGTCTAATTTTATAATTTAGCACTTAGGTTACTAAAAGTAGGACTCTTAGTGTTTCTAAGGAGCAGTTACTGTTTTTAGAGATGGATGCCACACATGTCAAACAAGAGATGGATATGATGAATGTATACTTTGAGAGAGGGAAACAGCGTCTTTGTATGAAGAGTAGTTACATGTGGGTAAGAGCAAGCATTTTTGTTTTGTTTTGTTTTTAATGTCAAATGTAAAAGAAGGGAATGTGTAGATGCTAAATAGTCATTAAAGGAGTGGACTGTGCTAGCTTTTAAGCTATCATGTCTGAGTTCCAAACCTATCCTTTATTTTGTGATAGGAATTGGGATTCAACAAATGCCATTTCTCCTTTGCCAGTTGGATTCCTGGTAGATTTCATAAATAGAAGGTTTTCAAAGGAAACTGAGAAGCTAGAATATGGAGAAGGATATTTCCTTCTTGTGTATTGCTACCTGTTCTTACTAGGGTCACTACAACAATAATATAGTTGGCTTCAGTTTTCAGGGTTTTTTTCTCCCTTATTTCAGAAACTGCCGTACTATGTACCTTAAAGGACAATATCACCAGCCACTCAATTGCTGCCTCCCCACCTTTTACTTGACTATACCCAATTCACGGGCAGATATCATGACCTTTTATCTGTGTCATAATTTTTGTAATTAGCAAAGAGCAGAACCTCTGTTTCAAAGCAGGTATAAAGTATTTCTTGAGTGAAATTAAAATGAGAAAAAAATAATTAGCTAATGGCTTTGGTATTTTCTTCACTTTTTGCACAGTTACATTAATTTGTTAAACAGATATTCATGCAGGGACTTCCATGAGCTAGGCATTCTCTTGGTTTTGGTAATTTCTTGGTTAATAAAATTTATATTGACACAAATTTGAGAAAATACAAATCAAATTAAATTTATTACTATTTATGTCGCTAATAATTTAGAATCTCTATGCTGGTGAAACCATGGATTTATTTTTAATAATGGCCAGTTAACTAATGTTTGGGTAAATTATTCTTTCAAATATTATAACCCATTGTGTTTATTTTTGATAGGTAATGAGACTTATCATGCTAAAATAAATAAAGGCAAAAGCAGGTAGTAGAATTTGATTACTGAGGAACTGAGGTTAAAACCTAGTTATTTACTTATGCATGAGATAGTTCAGGTTATTTAATGGTTCTTTTTTTAATCTTTTTTTTTCCTTGTTTCAGGTTGGGAAGTTCCTATTCACCTATCTTTGAGCTCCTTCATTCTTTCCTCAGCTCTGTTGCATTAACTGATGAAACTGTCAAAAGCACTATTCATTTCTATTGCTATGTTTTTAATATTTCAAATTTCATTTTGGTAAGTTCTTATCTTTTCCACCTTTTTGCTTACATTATCCATCTGGTCATACATGTTGTCTACTTTGCCCATTAGAGCCTTAACCTACTAATCATAATTATTTTAAATTCCTTGTCTAATTATAATTACAACATCCATGTCATATCTGAATCTGGTCCCAATGATTGCTTTGCCTCTTCAAACTTTGTTGTCTCTTGCTTTTTGACATGTTTTGCAATTTTTGTTGTTGAAAGCTGGACCTGGATTGGGTAACAGGCATTGGTGAATAGACCTGCAATATGAAGGTTTATGTTAATCTGGCTAAGAGTTGGGATGCGTCCAATGTTTGTTGTAATTATAGGCATCAGAGGCTTCAATTTTCTCTAGTGTCCTTATTTTGGTCTCCCGTCCTGGCTTTGGGGCTTTGTTTTGTACTGCTTCTAGGAGGGCCTGTATCTTGTAGCTGTAATCCATTACTATTATGTTGTTGGTATGGTGGTAAAGGGTGGGGAGAAGGAGATCTTCCGATTACGTCATAGTCTCTTATTGTGCCTGTGTTTCAGGAGTAGAGACTTTACAAGTGTTTCTGCCTCCTTTAAAGGAGTCTAGATTTTTCTTCTCTTCTCATCACTCCTCTCCTTTGCTGTAACATTCCAATATATTTGCTCCAGTGTCTACCTGTGTTAACTTGGATATTTTTTTTCTCCTTAGTTAAGGCTATAGCAGGCTAAAGTGAGATGGTGTGCCTTTACCCTAGCTGGAATAAGGGCCCAATATTGTCCATTGGTAATATACTTTCCCCTGGAGAGTAGGCCTTTATCAAGGAGAAGGATCTGAGAGGGTTTCACAGAGGTCACTCTTATCTTTCCTCTGCCATGGCCACAAGGAGGATCATTCTTAAATCCTGGCTGTGAGAACCTAGAGTTCCTAGAGGGAAAGCAAATGAAAGTGTTGAGCCCCACAATGGCTGCTGCTCTAGTCGATACTCAGCCTTTAAGAATTAGTAAAAAAATAATAATGAAGTAATTTTTTACTGTTCCTTCCAGTATATTGTGCCCAGCAGCTTCTGTTCCAGGTAAGCAAATCTTAGATTTTATATCTCTGTGGATGGACCTTGTCCATCCAGATTTCATGGTGGCTGTTTGCCCTGTGACTTCAGTTCTCTAATGGGTCCAAGAAAAGTCACTGATTTTCGTTTGTGTGTTTGTCCAGCTTTTTCTTGTTTTAACACCAGGAGTGATAAGTAACTTCCAAACTCTTTACACATCAGAGGGTCAAAGAAAAATCATTGATTTTTGTTTGTGTGTTTGTCCTACTTTTTAAAAAAAAATTTAAACATTTTTATTCATTTTTGAGAGACAGAGAGAGACAGAGCACTAGCAGGGTAAGGGCAGAGAGAGAGGGAGACACAGAATCTGAAGCAGGCTCCAGGCTCTGAACTGTCAGTGAAGAGCCCCATGCAGGGCTTGAACCCACAAACCGCGGGATCATGACCTGAGCTGAAATCGGATTCTTAATCAACTGAGCCACCCAGGCGCCCCCAGCTTTTTCTTGTTTTAACACCAGGTGTGATAACTTCCAAACTCTTTATATATCAGAGTTGAAGGGACTACACCCATCCTTAAGAGGGAAATTAAAAATATCTTTTACAAAGGATTGAGTATTAAAGTCGAGAATGAAAATAACATAGTTTTATAAACTATTAAATGCTACGTAAATGTTTGATACTCTTACCAGATTTAACTTAAAATGTTTTAACAATTGATAACCTTCCCTTTTTTCTCTCACAAAGAGTGGATAAGTACTTGCTCTTGGTTCTTTCTAACATGACAGATGACTGTTTTTCTTAGTCTTTTTAGTCAATAATTTTTTTGTATGGACTTTTATCTTGTCTTTAAATATCCATCAGAAACTGTGACCATTCTTTGTTCACTTTTTTAGTGCCTGTGTTGAAACTACTAGAAACAACACTTTGTAATCCTAAAAATCAATAAGGCTTTTGATCTAACCTCTTCCAATGTCACTTCTCCATCTGGAGTTTTAGGTGCCTTCAGGATTCTTCTGATTGAAAGTATTTCTTTTATACATATGCTTTTTGCTTCTGTTACTTGAGGGGATGATTGATCCAGATCAACTTGTCAGCATTTCTTTTTATTTGGTCAGCAGGATGCCTGCTCTTTTCTTACAACTCTGGAAATATTTCTCAACTTTATAGAAATATAGATTTATGTTGCTTGAAGTAAGTTTGAACATAAAATTGTGAATTGTGATAAAAAAAACAATAAGAGTTAGTCCTAATTAGAATGATGAAGTAGAGAGGCAGTAGAACCCAGAGCCAATAAACTGGCTGTATGTCTTGGACAAACAGTGAACCTCTCTGAAACTATTCCCCAGCATCAAAAGAAATGTCCAGCTTCGACATT
This sequence comes from Panthera pardus, assembly GCF_024362965.1. NCBI lineage: Eukaryota > Metazoa > Chordata > Mammalia > Carnivora > Felidae > Panthera > Panthera pardus. The sequence continues at coordinate 43,923,966 of NW_026526991.1, read as the reverse complement.
CTCTCTGATTATTTAACACACATATGTTGAGAACCAATTCTTTGCCAGACACCCTTCTAAGTACTAGGAATACTATGACGAAGAGCAAAGGCAAAGTTCCTGCACTCATGGAGATTAATTCTTGGGGCATGAGGTTAACAATAAATAAAGAAAAAGAAATGAAAATACAAGAAAATAACAGGTGGTTATGAGTATTCTATGAAAGATTAAAATTAGGTGGTTTGATAGAGTTGTTGGGTGCTATTTTAGATGAGGTGATTATGGAAGGCCTAATGTCTACACGACCAGGATCCACACCATAAAGATAAAAGAAATGCTAGTACAAGCTCCTAAGGCAGGAATAAAATCAGCATAATTTAGACTTCCTGGAGAAGACTAGTTTTGCTAGAGGGTAGTGAGCAAGAGAGAACCATTATAAATTGAAAAATAGAGAAGGCCAGGGTCTCATTATGTAAAAATCTGTAAGTTAGGTAGGGAGTTTAGATTTTATTGCAGGTATAATCAGAAGCCATTAACCAATTTTGTTTCAATTCCATTATATAGTACTACTTCTTTATTCCTTACCCTTACTCTTTGAAAAGATGGAGGTTAAAATATGCTTACATGATAACAAAACAACAAAGCTGCATTATATCTGTGAAATAATTCCTAGTATAAAGTAACTTTAAGTGGATTATCTCATTGGCAGATTACTAAAGATTGTAATTACTAAAGATTGTAAACTGCCAATGAGATAATCGATTTGGAGGTGTTTTGTAGTCTGTATAAAGATTGGTATATATCTTTTGTAAAAGGTGTATTAATTGTTTTACTCTTATACATGAAAAAAGCCTAGCTCATGGTTTTTAAATAATGTGTCACAAATTGTTGAATCAAGCAGTGGCAGAGATGTGGACTGAACTTAAAGTTTTAGTCACTAAGTACTCAGCTCAATATAGTAACTACCCTGCTCAGACCACAACCTAGAAGTTATCTGTAATTCTCTAATGCTCTTTGGGCCAGGAAGCAAACCAAAGCATTCTCTCATGATGGTGGCAGTGGTAGAAGAGACAGAGTAGAAAACCATGATGCTTATTAAAGCCAGAAGTGGTATTCTATTGCTTCTGCCTACATTCGGTTGGCCAAAAAGAATTTAAATGACAAACCTATAGTTAAGGAGCAAAAATTTGGATCAACAATTGAATCTTCCACACCATCTATTTACCATTGGTAAACCTGATACCGAGTTAAAATTTTATTCGAGTTTTAAGTAATAACAACACTTGATTAGTAGAGGTTTATAAATATGCAAAGTATTTTCACATGCATTGTACAGTTATCCATATTGTCTCATTTGATTCTCAGGCAATTCTGCAATGTGCATATTTTCTCCATTTTACAAACAAGAAAACTACAGATCAGAGAGGTACAATACCTTTTCCCAAATCACTCAGTTATATTTGAAAAGGCTTGGAAAGGACTACTTACCCTTGTTTAGATTCTAACAATGCCCTCCCTCCTTCTCTACTGCATCATGTCTCCATAACTTATTAAAACAAAACAAAATAGGGGCGCCTGGGTGGCTCAGTCGGTTGAGTGGCCGACTTCGGCTCAGGTCATGATCTCGCGGTCCGTGAGTTTGAGCCCCGCGTCGGGCTCTGTGCTGACAGCTCAGAGCCTGAAGCCTGTTTCAGATTCTGTGTCTCCCTCTCTCTGACCCTCCCCCGTTCATGCTCTGTCTCTCTCTGTCTCAAAAATAAATAAACGTTAAAAAAAATAAATAAATAAATAAAACAAAACAAAATAAACTTTGGAAATTAACGTGTTATAAATTGCCTAACCCTGAACTAACTGTTGCACACTTAGTGATAAATATGCAATCAATTTAGTAATAAAACTTCATTCTGTAAATTTCACAGTGATTCTTATAGTCTGCTTTGATAAGTGATGTGGTTACTCTTGTATTCTAATTCTTTGACAACATTGCTGCCAAATCAATATCCATCCCAATGTATTATGTAAGAGGTCTGAAAGAGATGCCAAAATAGAAGTACTCCATACTTTCAAAGTATTATCATTATGATACTTGTATCTAGAAGCAAGACAATAAGGGATTTTTTGTAGTAAAAATTAATATCAAAAGATTAAATTTGGGATTATGAATTGTATTTTTTAATTTTAATATTTGTTTTTGAGAGAGAGACAGAGCATGAGTAGAGGAGGGGCAGAGAATGAGGGAGACAAAGAATCCAAACCGAAATCCAGGCTCTGACCTGTCAGCACAGAGCCAGACATGAGGCTCAAACCCACAAACCATGAGATCATGACCTGAAGCTAAACCGATTGAGCCATTCAGGTACCCTTAGATTTAGGATTATAAAACAAAGTTCTGTCCTTGTTCTGGTCCTTATCTTAACAATTATTTAGGAAAATTACTGGAATATTGTAATATATAAATTTTTGATATAAAATTTTAATATAAAAATTTTAATATATAATTTTTTGTCATTTGAGGAAGATATAGGTTATACAATTTTTCAGCAAAGGACATCATTTTCTAATGTAGTGAAAATGGGAAAGTTTTTCATGTTTTACTTGTAAAGAAATAGCTGTGTTACCACCATCCAATCTACATCATTGTAAAGAGAAGAGGAATCTCTCCCAAGCATACTTACATTAAGGGGACTCAGTTGGCTTTCTTTTAGTTTCAGTCCAGCTACACTGGCTATGACTGGGGTTGACCAGGACCTAGGGAAAATTTGTAACTGTGGCTAGAGGTGCAATGGTAGGAGGCTGAAAATTTGCACCGAATATTCAGTTTTTTATATGAAAAATTTGCTCTCTCTAGTATTTTAGACAAAGTTCATCTCGCCATGCCACTGCCTTGGCTCTGCTCCAGAGTGTAATTCACAAATAAAAGTTGCCTGAAAACTCTTTTTTAAGTGTAATTAAATCCATGATTTGAAGGATCAGTCATGGTCTGTTTTTCCATTATTTTCACAGTACCTAGCAAGTGTCTGACACCTGGTAAGCAATCATAAATATTTAACGAATTAAATCAGTGAACCTGTTGAAGGTTACATAAGGGATAAGGAATGAATACAAGTCTAGTGGAAATTATTAGTGTTATGCTTTTGTAAAAAATTATAAAGGAAAATAATAACTAAATATAAGGTTTCAAAATGTCTTCTAGTTATCATGGATTACAAAAAAAAAAAAAAAAAAAAAAAAAGGAATCTCATGCAAATAAAAGAAATAAACAGTTTCCTTGAAGGGAGAAAGGTGATTACTTGTGAAACTTGGAAGATATAAAATACAAAGCTCCAACAGCACTGTTGTATAAAATGAGGACCAGGAGATAGGAAACCCTTCCATAACCCTGTACATGGGTTGTGACCAAGGGTCTCCTCCTCCTCAGTGCAGATGCACATCACTGTGCCTCCTCCCTCAGTGCCTCACTTCTTTCTCTTTGGTTTATAGGTCCCACACCTCTCTTTCGTGTCATATGAGGTCTATCCAACTTCCTGCATTATGTCCCTCAGTCCCTCAAGATTTCAACACCCGTCTCATTGTCATCTTCTTGTCACCATGGGAAACTACAACATCCACAGATGGTATCTCAAATGACTCAGCCAGTGGCCCTGACTACAGAGATGACCTGTACCCATGTGCAGAGGTTGTGGAAAGGACACAGCGAAAAGAAAAATAACGTAAATGAAAACCCAGCCACCATTTGAGAATGCTACAAGAAAATCAGGGGCTGTGGAGAATTTACAGGGTTTGAAACACTAAGATTCAAATACTAAGAAAGAACTTGTAAAGATATTAGAGATTTTCTGTTGACAGGGGCACAGTAGCTGTATTTGGGAAGTCAGGAAATTGTAGGACATTGAGTCCAATTTAGGGGATGTATAGAGCCATTGGGGTGATTGTAAAAGTTTTGGGATTTTAGTTGTTTCTGAAATAAACAGGTGTATAAAATGATAAGTACTGCTGGTTTCTTAAGGGAAACTGGGTAATCAATTCTAATTATACCTTCCTTTTTAAGATTAATCTGTTAGTCTGTAAGCAGTCAGCAGGTAGGTCAAGGGATGGACAGTCTTATCAAAAGCATGAGATGCTCTGCAGATAAATCAACTTTACTTGGGATTGTCCCCATTTAGGAGAATAGTGACAAGAAAGATAGAGTTTTGAGTATCTCCAATTAGTATTAGAATAGGTTAAGTTACAACTGGAAAAGGAGCAGTATTGTGGAGAGTATTTGCTTCTTTAAATGGTTTTTCAGGTTGAAGACATGCAAATAACTACAATTTCTATGTTAGCTTTGTACTGTTAATATTTTATGTTGCATGGTTACAAGCACAAATTCAGGCAAATCCAGACTACATGTGCATATGTCTGAGTACTTACTAGCTGTGCTCTCAGACAAGTTATAGACTCTGGGCTTCAGTTTCCGTATCGGATATCTGAGAAACTATACCACATAGAGTTGTAATGAAGATGAGGTATTATATGTACAACATTTAGGAAAATGCCTGACATGTAGTTTTTAAAAAATTTTTATTGCTTATTACTATAAATAATTATCTTCCTCTTTTATTAAATAGACTTTCCAAAATATGATTGAATCACTTTTCTATTTTTAGTGTAAGCTATACTTGGTCACAGTGCACTAGGAATTATTTATGGGCATCTCTAAAGAAGATTTTTGGGCTTGTTTTTGCACTAAAAGGAGGAAATCAAGGATTTGTTTTTAATGGTAGATATTATATTTCAGATTTAATGTTCACATATAATATTTTAAGAAATTGACTTAGAGATTATTTTATATTTGTAAATAAATGCTAAACAAGAAGGTGTTTTACTGTTTAGAGATTCTAATCCTTAGCAGGGAGTAAAGTAGCTAAAACAACCATCAGAGGCCTCTCTTCAGACATTTCAGAAGTAAGTGGACCAATTAAGAATTATGTATTATACCCATAAGAACATTATTGAATTTTGGTATTTTTCCTTTAAAATTATTTTGATGCATTAATTAGTTTTGATATTTAGCGTTATGGTTATTAATGTTGACATAGTGTAAAATTACTATTTACTTTTCTCTTTTACTCTATGTAAAAAGGCATTTACTTTTGTACAAATGAGTGGATTTAAAATTTTTCCAGTGACTCCAAACTTGCATTATGGTTGAAGAATGGGACTTGCACAGCTTCAATGTTTTAAACTATTTTCAACTGAATTAAGCAATTGCTATTGCTGGTTTTTGAAATGTTTTGTGGTCACTGGAAAAGAAAGTATCTGTTTGTACAGTACAAAGTTTAATACATACCTATTTATGTAAAAATATATATTCAGACCATCATGGTGGCATAGGAATTTCTACTGCTAATCTCCTCAAGAAATATCAATTTGGATAATTATCTATGTATGAAAATTCACAGTATTGAACAAGGAACTTCATATCTTGGTCTCTGAAATCTGCTGGCCAGGATTTCAGTCTGAGTGCCATAATTTCCCAATCACATGATCTTGGAGAAAATTAGCTTCTTTTATTTATTGTCAATATGGAATTCACAGAGTATTTTATAAAGAGAAGTACATGAGATAATCACTATAAAATTGTAGACTAGTGTCTGGCATAGTATAAGTACTAATTAAAGGCAACTATTATTAATAACCTGAATGGAACTCTTTAAGGGAAAATGCCATGTAATTTATTCTGTAAAATGGTCATCCATTTGCTTTGACTAATACATATGTGCCTATATTTTTACTGCCAACTGGTTTCAAGTCTGCTTTAAAAATCACATAGATTTTACTTTTTGGCACATAGTGAGAATTTTATCTTAATAAACTCTTTCAAATCTGATATTTTAACTGATACAGATTGTCTTGCATTTATTTTCTCAGCTTATTTATGTTTTGCTTTTTAAATTTCTTGCTCTCCTTATTTTATGCATAAATATACATTCACATCTTCTCCAACCTTGTGATTTATATTGGTTTTTTTAACAAAGTTTTCCTTAGCCTATATTTTTTCTGGTTGATAAAATTAAGATGAAAAATATTATTTTACAGTAGCCTATGTAACAAAATAAGTCAATGTGCCTTACTTTTGCTATATCCAAGCCAGCTGAAAAACTTTCTCAGTGATCTGTCATTTTAGATACAGGTATTTTTTTTTTCATTATTTTTATATTTAACATATGCCATCTATTTTTTTTACAGATTTATAAAAATGATTGCAGAATTTTGCTATTACCTTTTCTTAGAAGTTATTTTTAATTACTTAATTGTTATTGCCCTCCTTCTTTAGCTGTTCCCTTTATCTCTATTAGATACATGTCATATTTTAGATAAAAAGGTATAAAAAGCCTTAATAGTGAATAGTATGTATCTAAGAATATTTTTATTTTGTGTTGAGTCCACACAAGAAAAACTACTTAGCAAGACTTGACATTTTGAGGTCATATCTTTTTCTACTCAGTATTTTGAAACTGTCTCATGAATTCTGGCACTTTGTGCCACATTATTAGAACAACTGACTTTCTTCATTTATTAGTATCCATGTGCTTGTCTGTTTGTTTTTCCACTCCAGATTGCATAAATAATGTTTCTCTTATCTTTGTTTTTCAAAATTGTATCATAGATCCCTTTTATTGAACAAACCATGAAATCACTTATCAATATTTCTTTAGCTTGAGACCTTTGGTTATTTAGTCATTTGCTTCTGGTAAAGAAATTATTGGTATCTTTTCACTTCACTATTTAACCTTGGTATTTATCATTCTTCTTTTTCAACATTTGAAATGATTTATCCTTTATTCTCTTCATTCTAGGAGAGATTTTCTTATTTGCCTTCCAGGTTACTGATTCAATGTCTTTGGCATCAAATTTTCTCTTACTTTCCCACAGTGTAGATTTTTCCTTACTGTCAACTTTTACTTATCTTATTACCTTTTAATCTCCTCTGTTGCATTCCTTATGACTTTTTTCCTTCATATATAAAAATAATTAAGAATACAAATAACATTCTGAATTTGTTCTTTGTTCTTGCATTATATAATTTCAGAAGTATTTTCTTCTTGTGAGTCTTCTAGATACTAATACACTTCCTTGTAATATAGATACTTTTTCCATATTGTGGCTGTTACTCATTGCATTACTTAGGTTAAACTAAGTGGTACAGAAACAGAACCAAACAAATGCCTCAACACAACAGAAATTTATACTTTGTTCTCAAAACAATAACTGACAAATGTACAGGGTGGCAGATCATCTCTCCTCCATGAGTTTATTCAGTGACCCACACTCCTATTTTGTATATCTCCACAAATACAGAAATCTTTCCTGTCCTGTCTATGCACCTGACAGCAGAATTAAGAACAAAGGATAGAGTGGATAAGAGGTTTCAACTGACCATAACCGGAAATGGAACACATCATTATTGCTCCTATGCTATTGATGGGAACTCAGTCACATGGATACATCTAACCACGAATGAGTCTGAGAAGTGAGGCCATCTATGTGTGCCGAAGAAGAAAAAAAAAAGTTTTGGTAAACAGCTAGTAGTCTGAGAAACTCTCAAACAAAGCAATATATGGTTTGTAAATATATAAACCAGGTTGAAGTAGACTCAGTAGGGTATCATCAGAAATGGGTATTAATTTACATTGCTGCCCCTTTGAACCTCCTGGTAAGATCATTCTTCTTCACACAGGCATAAAATATCATGTGTCTCATAGATTTTCCAATCATTTGCATATATTAGTGAATATATTAGTATTCAATGTTTAAATAAATAAATACTGTCTAAGCTAATATCAAAAGGTAAATTGTTCATCCAATTTAAAAGTTCTTCCTAGGGAACATCATGGAAGTATTTTTTGTGTCTCATGTCCATGAAATATAGCCAGATCAACACTAAACCATCCTGCACCTAGAAAACTGATTTGAGGATTAACACAACAATCTGCACAACCACAGAATTCAGCAGGTACATGGCACAGAGGGGTGAACTGGGGGACAGAGCAGCCGTGGAGGGAAGGGAGCTATTTTTGTTGCAGAGGGAGGACGGAGATGAGGGGGAGAGTATGGGAAAAGCACCTCCTCCAAAAGCAGCTGGAGAGAAAGGGGAAAAATGGAAACAGCCTCAGGGACTGAACTTAAAATGGAGAAAGGAGAGGGTTTAATTCCATTAAGACTATAAACGGGGAGTGCAGTGTCTGAAACTCTGCAGCTCAATACCTGGTGGTGCTCTGGTGAGAAGGGCAAATCCCCAGAAGCAGAGTGAACTCTGGGGGTCTTTGGGCCACACGGGAGAAGCAGTTCCCCTGCTGGGAGGACATCTGGTAGAGGCTGTGTGGCCACTCCACAGGCAAAGGCCTCAGGGGACCGGGAGAACGACCACATTCGCTGATGCTGGAACAAGGTCATTGGGGTGAAGCCTGTACCAGATGTGTGTTGTGATTTTCCATAATCTCTGAAATGCTGCTGCTACATGACCGCATGAACTTTTTCTTGGATGGGCTGGCACTCAGCTGCAGTCTCTAGGCATCGGCAGCAGCACAGTCCCAGAAACGTTTCTGGGTGCAGCCAGCATCCGACCATTGCTCGGTGAGACCCTCCTATAGAGGGGCAGGACGGGTCAAAGCTGTAGTCCCTTAGAAGTAAGGGGTCTGGAAACACAGCCACATCTGAGATAAAACTCAGGAGGGAGGTGCTGCCTGGGGCTTGGTCATGGACAGTGTAAAAGCAGGGAGTTTATGGAAGCTGAAGAAAAGGACAGGTGTGGGATTGCTGATTGGGGAGAATAGAGTTCCTATACTAGAGACTGGGTAGTTGGATGACACCACTCCTGCGCATGCGCATACACTCCTACAAGCACCACAACAATCCACTCCAGTAAGCTGTGCAGCGCCATCTGGTGGAGAGCGGAGCCATTACACTAAGCCCCTCCCAACTGGGCCAACCTGGCTCTTCAAGAACACAAATCCCTCCACCTGCTTAGGTTATGGACTATAAAGTGATTCGTAGTTTGACTTCTAGGGGAAAACCAAGTAATTTCAATCATATTTCAGTCTGTTCTCTGCACCATCTATTCAATGTTCTTTTTTTAACCTCTCTTTTTTGTTTCTGTTCTTTATCTTGACTACCGAAGGAGAAAAATTATTTTTATTATAATTTTTATTAAAAATATTATTTCTACTATATTTCTTAGTTTTGTGTAATTTTTAAAAAATTCTATTTTACTTCCATCATTTCATTTTATTCTATTTCACTTTTTCAAATTATCAATGATTTCCTTTTTTTTCCTTTCCTTCCCCTTTTTTCTCTAATCTATCAAGACCCTTTCAACACCCAGACCAAAACATGCCTAGGATCTAGCATCATTTATTTGTTTTGTCTGTGTATGCATGTTGCTTTTAATTTTTTAATTTTAATTTTTCTACCTCATTAATTCCTTTTCTCCCTTCAAAATGACAAAATGAAGGAAGTTCTTCCTACTCATCTTCAACATGACAGACTTTGAGGTCTATAGTGAAAAGAGTGAGTTCTGGTCTTTTTTTACTATTCCTCAGGCACATAGTTGCAACTATTAGTTACTATTAGATTCACAGAAATCAAGAGTCACATTTCTTAGTTTTGTAGATGAGGGATAGGTGATATGTAAAGATCCAAGCCAATTCCTGGTTTTTAGTAAAATTTAGTCTTCTGAATTTGTTCCCTACTGAAGTGCAATCTTGTTGGGTTTTTTAATTGTCAATTTCTTTGCTCTATGTAAATCTTAATAAATATAGTTCATGGGTGGAAATACATTTAATGCTATTTCTATCTATTTCTATTTGGATTTTACACATTTCCTCTTAGCCTCCTGGTTTTAATGAATATGCAACTTCTAGAAAGCTCGAATTCTCATCAGCACTCCACAACTCGTCCCAGTTGCTACTGACTTTTTTTCAGAATTCCACTTCTCTTTCCCATTTCTTCTCTGGAATATGTAAATTTTATCTAAATGCAGAAATATGGCAATGTTACAGGACTCAGGGCTGAGGAAGTGTTATTGTCCAGTTTCTAGAATGCATAAATACTGAGTCAGATGATAGATACTGGGAGTGTTAGGAAGCATAGCCATAAGCTTAACATAATCAAAATGGTATTTCATAAATGATGCTTCGATGTGTCATACATGAAGTCTGAGTAAAATTTTTCTTAATCCAGATTCATATGCCTTATCATTGGTGCAAGTTTCTTTTTCATTAAATTTTCTGACAGCCTTAATTTTAAGTACTACTATGAGTTTTCACCCTTTTTTTCAGTGATTTCACAGGTATTTTTTTTAAGAGATTACCTTGTCCTTTTTTATTTAAATGTTATTATATAGTATATTAGCACAGTAGTGCATGTATATAATTTACAAGTTAAAATAAAATTTCTAACTGAATAAATGTGCTGTAGTTTATCTAGATTTTAGTGCTGTTGGATTCACAAACAAAAATGAAAACACAGTTCTAAATGATAGCTTTATCTAGTTTCTCATCAGACTTATCTAAGGCAGTCTTACAGTGTTTTAACAAACAAATTGATGTCAACTGGAAAATTTTGTCACTGGTCCACAAAAAGTAATACAGAAATTGGAGAAAGCATTTACAAATGCTAATAGAAACTGACATCACTGTAACATTCAAGAATATGTGATCATTTTCCCAGAAATTCATTTTTTATACAAGTATTCTATAATGTGCAAGGGGAAAATAGTCTTTCACCACAGATGGTTTGAGAAGTACTGTCTTGGAGATATTCAGAACTACTACCATTATGTTTCATTACCTTGTTTTCTGAGTCAACCTCCATGTTTAGGCCTCTTGGATCATTCATCATTAGCCAGATTTTTATCTCAAAACTGCACTATATACATCCATTAATCTAACCCAGTCTTGCATTCTTCATCATCCCAAACTCTTTCACTGGGCTGTCAGGAACATATGTTCTGTTGTCAAGACTCCCTAAATCCTCAGCCTCTTTTCTAAATATTTACAAAATCACATTCATCTACCTCTGCCCAGCACTTTCTAAAGTACGTTGTTCCTGCAATTTTCTCTGTCACTTTCATAAATATTCTCTATTCATTGATTTTCCACATTGACATATAAACATGATCTGATTTCCTCCATCTAAAATATCTGTCTGTCTGTCTGTCTATCCTCTCTCTTTCTCACATATCTACCTGATCTTCTATCTATAATTATCTGTCTATTCTGTTACCATTTTCCCTGTCAAACACTGCCTTATTCTATTCTTCCCCTCCATAGAAAGAAGGAAAGAAAGAAAGAAAGAAAGAAAGAAAGAAAGAAAGAAAGAAGAAAGGAGGGAGGGAGGGAGGGAGGGAGGGAGGGAGGGAAGGAAGGAAGGAAGGAAGGAAGGAAGGAAGGAAGGAAGGAAACTGTATTTCCTCATTTTCTCTTTCTTCTTCACCTCATCTCTGCTACTACAGGGAACTGCTTTTGTCAAGGAAACGTATAATTCCTATTTTGGCAAATGTTGCTTTTCCATTCTCATCTTATTTGACGTCTCAGTAGTATGTAGTGTCAAATACCACTTCTTATTCGCAGATCAGTTTATTATTTTGTGTTCTGCCTTCTTTATTATACGCTATTTTCTCCTACCTTATTGCCCACTCCATCTCAGTGTCTGGTGCTGAATCCTGCTTTCATGCCATTCAAATCCAGGTGAAGAGTGTTTCAGTGCTCACTCATCAAACCTACTTCCTTCCTCACATAGTTTCATGCAGTTCCATGACTACAGATTATATTCATACACTGAGACTTCCAAAGGTTTGTCTATCTCTGAAATCCAGACTCATATACCCAATAGCTTCCTTGGCATCTCCTCTTAGATAACTATATGTGTCGAATTCAAGACATTCCAGTGGAATTCATGATTTTTCCCCCTGAATGTGTGGTTCCCCATCTTTCTTGTTTTTGGTAAATGCACCAACACTAACTCAATTGCTTAAACCAAAAGCCTGAGAATCTTTGTTGATGTTCATGTTTTCTTTCTCCTTTCTTTTAGCAAACATTTTCAGCCCTGTCTCCAAACGATATCACAAATGTTTTCACTTTCCTCCCACTGTACCACTAATATACTTGGTCTGATGATGATTATCTCTAGACAAGACTACCAAACTATGCTGATAGCCTTTTCTCTGGTCCCTATATAAGCACCCTTCCTCCACTCTTAAAGCAACAGTCAGAGTAAATATGAATCATCCAACATTCAAGAATCTAAAATTCTCTGGATTTTTTTTTCTTTACACTTGTAATAACACCCAAATTCCTTGTAGTGGCCTACAAGCATTTAGTCCTCCTCCTCTCAGAAAGCACCTAAATATTGCTTCCCCTTCCTCACTACTATTGTAATTGGCTCTTTCAGATAACCCTGAACACTTGTACTTACTGTCCCTTTCACCTGTAATACTCCTCCCTCAGAACTTTGAAAAGATGGCTTCTTAGTACATGCATTTATGTCTTATCTAAAAAGGCATTTTCTCATTGCTCAGTTTCACAATGCTGTCTTCTGTTTTCATCAAAGCACATATCCCTAGCTGATAATACCTTGTTTTGTGTGAGATTTTTCTTTTCTTGTTTATAGATTGTCTACCCCTTCTCAAATAAAATGCATGTTCCTTAGTTCAGAGACAAAGTTTGTCTTGTCATGTCCTGTACTTAAAACTGGGTTTGGAATATAGTAGACAACTGATAAATATTTTTTGAATGAATAAAATTTAGGAACATCTGGATTGGCAGCTAATGCCCAGAAGACATTTTAAACAACAAATAGGCTGTGTCATGTTTTATTTACATATTATCATTCAAGTTAATCTTAGTATTTACCTAGAGATTGATATAATTATGCTGATGTAAAATAGTCTCTAATTTGTTTATTAAGAGACAAGAATGATGGGGGGAAAATGATGTTACATAATGAAGTATTCCTGGTTAGCAAAGGAAAAGAAATAAAAAAATGTATCGAGTATCAAAAGTTCATTCTAAGTGCAGTTATTATAAACAAGTGAAATCTAATTTAATAGACCTTGCAATTACAACAAGGTTAAAGGGAAAAATTATCATTTATTTTTACACGTTATTTGCCTTTACTCTGAGGACATGGAAGAGACTAAGTTTACTGACAAAGCAAAAAATAAAGTAACTTCATTAACCATGCTAATTTAGATTCCTCTAAAAAATGCCAAACTATATTTTACAACTTTTTCAATTACAATTAATCTATTTTTGAAGTTCTAATTAAATGCCTGAATGATAAAGATGTTCTTGTCTTACTTTTTAAAGAATTAGTGGTTGTTTCATTGACTACAACATGAAGAACACATTTGGAAAACCATTCCTGGATTCAATAACAAAGTGTAAGATTTTGAATAGCAATGCAGTCTTTATGTAATAGTAATAATGTAAACTTAAAAAATATCTATATATGCTACTTTAACACACCTAGAAAACTGATTGGAGGATTAACACAACAATCTGCACAAACTGAACCACAGAATTCAGCAAGTATGCAGCACAGAGAGGTGAACTTGGGGAGCGAGAAGGTGCAGGAAGGGAGGAGCTTTTGTGAGCAGAGAGAGGACGGAGACTGGGGGGGGTAAAATACGGGAAAAGCACCCCTCCCCAAAAGCAGCTGGAGAGAAGGTACAAAATTGGAAACAGCCGCAGGGACTAAACTAAAAAGGGAGAAAAGAGAAAGGATAGGGTTTAAATTCCATTAAGACTGTAAACAAGGGGAGCACAAAATCTGCAACTCTGCAGCTCAATACCTGGCGGTGCTCTAGTGGGAAGGGCGAATCCCCAGGAACAAAGTTGGGTCCGGGAGGTTCTCGGGTCACACAGGGAAAAGCGGTTCCACTGCTGGAAGGACATTTGGTAGAGACTGTTGAAGCCACCTGGTCCCAGTAGACCCAGAAAACAGCCACATTCGCTGGTGCTGGAACAAGGTCGTTAAGGGTGAAGCCTGGTGCCAGATGTGTGTTGTGATTTTCCATAATCCCTGAAAAGCTGCTGCTACACTATCTCGCAAATTTTTTTCTGGGGTGGGCTGGCACCTGGCCGCAGTATCGGGGCATTGGTAGCAGCAGGGTCCAGCAAGCATTCCTGGGTGCAGCCGACATTTGGCCATTGCTTGGCGAGACCCTCCCACAGAGGGGTGGAATGGGTGAAAGCCGCAGTCCTTCAGAAGTAAGGGAGAACAGCAGCATCTGAGACAAAACTCAGGAGAGAGGTACTGACTGGGGACTGGTCACAGACAGTGAAAATGCAGGGAGTGGATAAAAGCTGAAGACAAAGGATGGGTGTGCAATTACTGATCAGGAGAACAGAGTTCTGACAACTAAAGAGTGGGTAACTGGGTGACGCCATTTTCACCCCTCTGGCGCATACACATACACACCTACGAGTACCACAACACTCTACCCCAGTAGGCTAGCAGTGCCATCTAGTGGAGAACAGAGCCACTACACTGAGCCCCATCCTATTGGGCCAACCTTGCTCTTCAGTAACACAAGTCTCACTGCCTAGTTAGTTTATGGACTATAAAGCACTACATAGTCTGACTCCTAGGGGAAAATGAAGTAATTTCAGTCCTAATCCAATCCATTAGCAGGTCCATCTGTTCAATTTTCTTTCTTTTTTTTTTCTTTTACACTTCTTTTCTTTTTCTTGAATACAGAAAGAAAAAATTCATTTTAATTTTCAATTTTTATGAAAAATATTTTTCTTTAATTTTTAAATATATTTTTTACTTTTGTGTTATTTTTTTCAAATTCTATTTTACTTCCATCATTTTATTGTAGTCTACTTCAGTGTATTCACTTTTGCAAATTTTCAAACAATTTCCTTTTTTTCTTCTTTTCTCTCTTTTCTATTTCTTTTCTTTTTCTTGAATGCAGAAAGAGAAAACCTTCATTTTTACTTTCAATTTTTATTAAAAATATTTTTAAAAATTTTCTTACTATATTTTTTGCTTTCATGTCAATTTTGTCAAATTCTATTTTACTTTCATCGTTTCCTTTTGGTCTACCACAGTGTACTCACTTCTTCAAATTTTCAAACGATTTCCTTTCTTTATCTTTTATGTTTCTTTTCTTAAATACAGAAACAGAAAAAACTCGTTTTTATTTTTACTTTTATTAAAGATATTTTTCTTTAATTTTTTCTACTATATTCCTTACTTTTTTGTAAATTGTTTCAAATTCTATTTTACTCCCATTTCTCATTTTAGTCTACTTCAGTGTATATATTTTTCCAGATTCTCAACTGATTTCATACCCCCTGCCCTTTTTCCTTCTCTAATCTGTCAAACCACTTTCAACACCCAGACCAAAACACGTCTAGGATCTAGCATCATTTATTCGATATTTTTTTCTGTGTGTGTTTTAATTTTTTAATTTTAATATTTTTTAATTTTAATTTTTTTAATTATAATTTTTATACCTCATGAATTCCTTTCATCCCTTCAAAATGACAAAATGAAGGAATTCATCCCAAAAGAAAGAGCACGAAGAAACGACAGCCAGGGACTTAACCATCACAGATACAAGCAAGATGTCTGAACCAGAATTTAGAATCACGATAATAAGAATACTAGCTGGAATTGAAAATAGATTAGAATCCCTTTCTGTGGAGATAAAAGAAGTAAAAGCTAGCTAGGATGACATAAAAAATGCTATAACTGAGCTGCAATCTCGAATGGATGCCACAGAGGCAAGGATGGGTGAGGCAGAGCAGAGAATCAGCAATATAGAGGACAAATTTATGGAGAATAATGAGGCAAATAAAAGAGGGAACTAAGGCAAAAGAGCACAATTTAAGAATTAGAGAAATCAGTGACTCATTAGAAAGGAACAACATCAGAATCATAGGGGTCCCAGAAGATGAAGAGAGAGAAAAAGGGGTAGAAAGGTTATGTGAGCAAATCATAGTGGAAAGCTTTCCTAACCCGGGGAAAGACACAGACATCAAAATACAGGAAGCACAGAGGACCCCCATCAGATTCAACAAAAACCGACCATCAATAAGGCATATTAGAGTCAAATTCACAAAATACTCAGGCAAGGAGAGAATCATGAAAGCAGCAAGGGAAAAACAGTCCCTAACCTACAAGGGAAGACAGATCAGGTTTGCAGCAGAACTATGCACAGAAATTTGGCAGGCCAGAAAGGAGTGGCAGGATATATTCAATGTGCTGAATCAGAAAAATATGCAGCCAACAATTCTTTATCCACCAAGGCTGTCATTCAAATAGAAGGAGAGATAAAAAGTATCCCAGACAAACAAAAATTAAAGGGGTTTGTGACCACTAAACCAGCCATGTAAGAAATTTTAAGGGGGACTCTCTGAAGGGAGAAAAGATGAAAAAAATACACACACACACACACACACACACACACGTCCTTACTTTAAATGTCAATGGACTCAATGCTCCAATCAAAAGACATATGGTAGCAGAATGGATAAGAAAATAAGATCCATCTATATGCTGTTTACAGGAGACCCACTTTAGACCTAAAGACACTTTCAGATTGAAAGTAAGGGGATGGAGAACCATCTATCATGCTAATGGTCAACAAAAGAAAGCTGGAGTAGCCATACTTATATCAGACGATCTAGACTTTAAAATAAAGACTGTATCAAGAGATGCAGAAGGGCATTATATCATAATCAAGGGGTCTATCCACCAAGAAGACCTAACAATTGTAAACATTTATGCATCAAATGTGGCAGCGCCCAAATATATAAATCAATTAATCAGAAACATAAATAAACTCATTGATAGTAATACCATAATAGTAGGAGACATCAGCACCCCACTCAGAGGAATGGACAGATCATTTAATCAAAAAATCAACAAGGAAACAATGGCTTTGAATCACACACTGGACCAGGTGGTCTTAACAGATATATTCAGAACATTTCATCCTAAAGCAGCAGAATATACATAAGACAGGAAACCATCAAAACCCTACAGGAGAAAGCAAGCAAAAATCTCTTTGATCCTGGCTGCAGCAACTTCTTACTCAACATGTTTCTGGAGGCAAGGGAAACAAAAGCAAAAATGAACTACTAGGACCTCATCAAAATAAAATGCTTCTGCACAGCGATGGAAACAGTCAGCAAAACTAAAAGGCAACCAACAGAATGGGAGAAGATATTTGCAAACGACATATCAGATAAAGGGTTAGTACCCAAAATCTATAAAGAACTTATCCAACTCAACATCCAAAAAAGAAATAATCCAGTGAAGAAATGGGCAAAAGACATGAATAGACACTTCTCCAAAAAAGACATCCAGATGGCCAATCGACACATGAAAAAATGCTCAACATTACTCATCATCAGGGAAATACAAATCAAAGCCACAACGAGATACCACCTTACACCTGTCAGAATAGCTAACATTAACAACTCAGGCAACAACAGATGTTGGCGAGGATGTGGAGAAGGAGGATCTCCTTTGCATTGTTGGTGGGAATGCAAGCTGGTGCAGCCACTCTGGAAAACAGTATGGAAGTTCCTCAAAAAACTAAAAATAGAACTATCCTACGACCCAGCAATTGCACTACTAGGCATTTATCCAAGGGATACAGGTGTGCTGTTTCAAACAGACACATGCACTCCAATGTTTATAGTAGCACTATCAACAATAGCCAAAGTATGGAAAGAGCTCAAATGTCCATTGGTGGACGAATGGATAATGAAGATGTGGTATATATATACAATGGAGTATTATTGGGCAATCAAAAAGAATGAAATATTGCCATTTGCAACTACATGGATGGAATTGGAGGGTATTATGCTAAGTGAAATTAATCAGAGAAAGACAAAAATCATATGACTTCATTCATATGAATACTTTAAGATACAAAACATGAACATAAGGGAAGGGAAACAAAAATAATATAAAAACAGGGAGGGGGACAAAACAGAAGAGACTCATAAATACGGAGAAGAAACAGAGGGTTACTGGAGGGGTTGTGGGAGGGGGGATGGGCTAAATGGGTAAGGGGCACTAAGGAATCTACTCCTGATATCATTGTTGCACTATATGCTAACAAATTTGGATGTAAATTCCAAAAAAAAATAATAATAAAATAAATAAAAAGTAAAATTAAAATAAATAAATAAAATAAAAATATATATATGCTACTTTACAATATCTATGTGTTGCATTAACTGCATTATCTTAAAATATTATATATATATATACACAATGTAAGAAATGATTTATATTTCAATATGTATAAATATATGTATATATATTTCCAGTTTAAATGGCATGTGTATTTTAAATTTTGTTTTGGGTACTGTGTTGTATGACAGAAATGGATATTATATGCACCAATTTTTATTATTATTCAGTTATTGAAAATTTTGCTTTGTTTCATCAGAAGAAATTTGCAATTGTCACAGTTCAAGTTACCATTCCTGATTTCCTCTATGGTTCCACATCTTACTCCCAAAGGGTCTACTTCTGATTGTATGTGCTGACATATTCAGACATACTTAATGTGAATATGTCGAGATTCACTTCATATCTTTCATGTATGTCTATAGCCCCTAAATACATGGTTTGACTTGAAAAATGAAAAACTTAAGCAGGGAAAATTTAAATTTTTTTTTTTAATTTTTTACATTTATTTATTTTTGAGAAACAGTGAGACGAAGCGTGAGCGGGGGAGCAGCAAAGAGAGAAGGAGACACAGAATCCAAAGCAGGCTCCATGCTCTTGACCAAGCCGTCAGCACAGAGCCTGATGGCGGGGCTCAAACACACAAACTGTGAGATCATGACCTGAGCCAAAGTCGGATACTCAACCGACTGAGCCACCCAGGCGCCCCTAACTTAAGCAGGGATATTATTCGAAATTATCAAAGACCAGGGAACCTGAGTGGCTCAGTGGCTAAGTGTCTGACTTCCGCTCAGGTCATGATCTTACGGTTTATGAGGTCGAGCCCCGTATCAGGTTCTGTGCTGACAGCTCAGAGCCTGGAGCCTGCTTCACATTCTATCTCCCTCTCTCTGCCCCTCTCCTGCTCATGTTTTCTCTCTCTCTCTCTCTTTCTAAGAATAAATAAATATTTAAAAATTTTAAATTATCAAATACTATTTTCGTGCAATTTTATTATTATTACAAAAATGTAGTTAGTGAACATTTTACTCTATAGAAGCAGGGAAAACTAGAATTGTCAATAGATTCTTTAAGCAATACTAAGACTCAGACACATAATATTCAATGATTCTAAAGAAATCTCATGATAAAATATTATCACAGAAGCTATTAAAATACTTCAATTTCATCATATGTAACTCTATTACTTATGTCATACAATATATGAATTCATACAATACTCAAATTCTTTGAAATTATTTTTCATGGTATAGTATTACAAAGATATCAGAAAACAACTAAATTTTTTGTTTGATATATTTAAAAAAATTAACCAAAAATTTACTATTACTGATAATGGCTAGAAAATAGTCTCAGTAGAAATAATTTCTTACATTGTTTGGATATGACTCTTTTCATAGGCATGCCATTACTTATTTTTTATTTTAATTCCCTGGGCATATTGGAATGCTACTTTAGTTGTATATGTCACATGTACTGTATTTGATTTTTTAAAAATCTTCTTTAAATTCACCTTTTGCATAAATACATTTTTTAACAGATTTTCATGGGTTTTTATAGCTTTTTATAAAATTTTATTTTGCAAGGATGTTCATACAACTGAGAAAAATTTACCTAGTTCATTAAATTGCTTTTCTTCTTAAATAAAGTGTGTCTCTTTCCTATAATAGCAGTGGAACAGCCAACAAATAATATTGTAATTCAGATATGATGCCAAGAGATGAGAAGGATTTCCCTGGGGCCCTGTAGTGGTGGGAAACCTGACGTTTTGATTACCCTTGAGCTGTGCCATTGTTGAGCATTAGATCTTGTGTGGCAGAGGCACCCATATGTCCTCTCATATAGACACTTAAGTTAATTTTTTGCCCTGACCAGTGATAATATGTGGAATCCTCTAAAGCAGAGACTGAGACAGGGAAGTTTAAGAACAATGCCATGGATAATTTGCTTTCTCCATACCCACTCGAAATAGCCTCTAGAGTGGCTCTGATCATTTACTGGCTTGCATCTAGGCATTTTCCTCAGACTAGTCCTTGGGCTTGAATTTGGATGATCCTGTCAGTTTAGCCCATCATCACAGGTATATTACCATTATCACCAACTTCTCTGTGTGAAATAGGTTTGCTACCCTGATCATATATGCTGCCAGGCTGTCTCCTACAATGAAAACTATCCTATTTAACTCTTGTTACTCACATCTCTTTGCTAACAAAAACGGCAGCTAAAATCAGCCATACTTTCTTTTTAAACAATTTATTTAAGGGGTGCTAAATCAAAACTGTGACATAATTTTTAGTAACATGAGACATAATGTTTAGTAAACTATGAGAGTAAAACTTCTTTGATAAAAGAGCTGTTAGACCTTTTAAGAAAGGGGTAATAACAACTGTTTAAAAATATAACCCATGGTATATAGGACTCTGCCTATTGAAGGACTAAACTAATATTCAATTCATTACCCAGATACTTCTATGCCTCATTTCTCATTTTTCATTATGAAGGAAAATCAAAATATGCTCATTTAAATAGAGTTAGAATTATCTCACTTTGTTAAAAAAAAAAAAAAAAAAAAAGAGAAGACACATCTTTAAACACAGATCCAACTTAATAAAACCCAAACAATGAAATAAAATGAGCTGAAGACTTTTGAGGACCGAACTTTCATTGCCAAGTATATAAAATGAACTTAGGCCTTTAAAAAAAATGCTGTCATTAAGGAAAATGGTTTTCTGTGGTTGCAGTGGAAGGAAGTTTCCCATCTGTATCTGGAATTAATAGCATCTGGAAGAAGAAACTGAATAAAAATGATTTTGCTTCTTGGCAATATGGACACAGATGTATTAGACACTTTGAGACACAAACCACCCAGGAGTAAAGTACATTAAATGAAACAATGGTGAGTTAGAAAACTATTGTGACCTACAGAAAGAAGATGGAAAGTTGTAATGCTTTATACGAAGCCAGATACCTCAGCAAATACTGCCAAGTGCTGCACAGAACAAATTTAAGAATGCTCTGAGCTAGCTTACATGCTAGTGACCTTAAGGAATTCCTTCAGAATCGACTGGTTTACAGACTTGATGATATTTGCAAGAAATAAATGAATGTAGAGAAGTATATAGGGACCCTGAAAATGCCAAGAAAGATGAAAATCTTTTAAGCTCTTTGACAAGTGCACGAATGTAGGAATTTTAAAAAAAATAATGAAAAAACAACAACAAAAAAAGAGGATAGATTCATGGAGTCTTATGAAGGAAATCTTTAAAATTCAGTTTATCTAAACTCATTAAACAAGGTTCTAGAGAAATGTGGCAACAATTTTTTCTGAAAAAAATAAATTTAAAAATGTCTGATAATAAAATTGACTCTAAGATATCTATAAATCTCATTAAACATAACCCATTTTTCCCTGTACTTTTTGGTAATAATTTTGAAGCTAAAATAATGTGATTTTAGGTAATTTTTTAATTTATTGTGTCTTTGATGCTGTTGTTAAAATGTTAATTGCCTCAGCTAAGTCAATTTTTTTTACCTAGAATAATTGCAAGAAAAGCTGAATTTAAGTAATTAACCTTGACAGTTAGACATTACATGTAATTTGGTACCAATGGATTTGATATATCAAATTCTCTATTCAGAGCAGGTGAGGAGAATATGCTTTAGCTGATAATATATATATTTTTTAGTGAATAGATGCAAACACCTGCAACAGAAGCACCATAAAATAATTTTTAGTGAATAGAGAAATGGAGTTTAGAACAATAGAAGTATAATAATTTTCAGGACCTTTACTCTTTACAAATATTTTTAACCTTATACTTAATCCACATATCATACTATGTAAGGAATATCACTATTTTTTCTGCCTTATAATTAAGAATGTTGATATGAAAAAAAATATAACAAATATACACCTATAATGGCAAAGTATCTCCTAATGCATTAATTTAGTGACCTCAGTCAAAAATTGCAAGTAATGTCACCAAGATGGCAGGATATGAAATCCTGTGATGATAACCCCCAAACCAGCACAGCAACAATTTGGTAGCCATCCATGGACAAATATAGCTTTGTGGAAGCTTTGGAATCCAGGTAGAAAGCTGCAAAATTCTGGTGGAGCCAAGACCTAGGAGGACTTGTTTTGAGAAGGTAGGCCTATGCCCTGGTGACAAGTTCGCTAACCATGGTCTCAGCTACAGACCTATAAATAGCCCCATCCTCATGTAGATTTTGCTTGCTGGTACTAGTAGTAGGTATTCTAATCACTTTGTATTTTAAATCATATAACCATTCAAGTTTTAGAAAGTGAGTAGATTTGTTACTCTCATTTTATAGATAAAGGAAACTGAAGCCAAAGTGAAAAAATATCTTGCCAATTTTCATATGATAAATACTCATAGGGGTTTGAACCTTGGCAATTTGGCTCAGAGCCTGTATTCTCAAACAAAACAAAACAAGACAAACAAAACATATTTTAATGTTTCTTTTCTGCATTAAGAGAATAAGCTACATTTCATTAATAAAATGTGATTTTTCTTGCATTTTTAAAGAGTGTTTCATTAATATCAAATTAGTGTCAAATGTAACTTTTCTAGGCATGTTTATGAAAAACAGTATGACATTTTTATTGTAATAATATGCATTGGATATTGCCCCCACAGCCTGCAAGCTGATGTTACTATCTTAGAAATAAAATTCATACAATGATTTGGTATTTTGCTTTATACAAATTGTATTTACCAGCATTAAGGTAAGAATGATGGAGTTTCCACTGAAGAATTTAAAACTACTTCAATTTAAGGCAAAAGCATTTATGGTAGAAAACAAACTAGAGGTAACTTCTTATTTCAGTACAAGATTGATTTCTATGATCAGAATATAAGGGCATAATATGTAATTGTATTATTGGTACTGGCTTCAGGCCTAGTTTAGAAATGTTGTTTTTGTAAGTTATTAAATCACCACTATATTGGTATTTCCATTATCTTCATAAAATTTTGCCTTAAGAAGTTATCTGTTGTTTCTTTCATTTGCTAAAGTAAAAAAAGTGTAGACAAAAACATGAGAAATTAATACTTTCAAGTTTTTGCTAGGAAAAAAGACAAAATGTAGCACCTACTGCAATTTTGTTAGTGGTCCAGTTATTTTTATTTATATTAAATTCAATTGTTAATGAAGTACATGTGGAAGAAATAGAACAAGACAGTATTTACTTACCTTCTTATTAATATTCTAAGTGTCCTTACAGAGGTAAAGAACACTTATTCTTTTCACATAACTAGACAGCCACAGGTTTTTTTAATTCCCAGGTTCAAAGAGTATGTGACTATTTCCAGATACAAAAATTGTTAAAAATTCATCCACTTAACTAATCTCTGAAACATTTTACTTTGTTAGACATGGTCCCAAGCAATGACCCTTAAGGGCTCATATGCACTATTATTATTTCCTCAGGTTAAAAAAAGACTTGGAAAATTTCCAAAGTAGAATCACAAAGTTTTAAAATTTGCAAAGACCTTTGAAACAACAAATCCAATCACTTCATCTTATTGAAGATCAATTGTGTATATAACCTGAGTGCAAGGGTGTCCAAAAAACGGGGGGGCCATGTCACTGGCACATGTGCCTTGAGCTTGATTGCTCTATCTGTGAATGTTACCTGCACTATGATGGTGATATCACACTTGGATATATCAGTCACTATAAGTGATATGGCTAATAATTAATGCATTAGAAGTTATTTTTTACATAAGTGAATGGGCTACTTGCAATTTTTTATACATAAACGTACATATTCTTTTCATTTTGTAAATGAAGTGGGTAGTTCAGATACCATTTAAAGTATTTTTCAGCTCCATGGGCACCTGGCTGGCTCAGTTGGTTGAATGTCCAACTTCTGCTCAGGTCATGATCCCAAGGTTCATGGGGTTTGGGCCCCACATTGGGCTTGCTGCTGTCAGTGCAGAGCCCGCTTTGGAACCTCTGTTCTCCCCCTCTCTCTGTCCCTTCCCTGCTTGTGCGCGTGCTGTCTCTCTTTCTCTCTCTCAAGAATAAACACTAAAAATAAAGTGTTTTTCAGCTCCATAATTGTAAGTACAGTATATGTGTACTTCTTTCCTAATAATTTGCAAGTAGTCTAGTTACCTACATGTGGAATGTTCATATATATATATATATATATATATACATATATATATATATATATATATATAACCTTATATACTGTATCCTCTATCTCAAGTACAGTCATATTTATATTTATATAGCCAATAATACAGGCTTTCCATTCACACAAATTAGACTTCACTGTTTCTTTGAGCATCTGTTTTGTTTTTTCTAAGTTTATTTATTTATTTTGAGAAAGAGAAACAGCACGAGCGAGCAGGGGAAGGGCAAAGAGAGAGGGAGAGAGAGAGAGAATCCCAAGCAGGCTTTGCCCTGTCAGCACAGAGCCTGATGTGGGGCTGGAACTCATGAACTGTAAAATCATGACCTGAGCCAAAACTAAGAATCAGATGCTTAACTGACTGAGCCACCCAAGTGCCCCTTGAGTACCTGTTTTACTTTAGATGATTAATCTTATATTTCCCGGTTTCTTCATCTATAAAATCCTTACAATGCAGATTATGCTACAGGGTTGTTGCAAGATTACCTACATTTTATTTATTAATTCATCAAGTACTTAGTGCCTCATTCTCTATGGTAGGCACATTACTGAGTATTGGGAATATAGTAATGAGGTAGACAGACAATAATCGCATGCACTCCAGTGCATGTGAAACTAATTTACAAACTGTAAAGAATAAATATTGCTATTATCAAGCTAATTTACTTTAGGATTATGCGAAATTGATCATATGGATAGCTGGGTTGTTATGTTTTGTTTTGTTTTGTTTTTTAAAGGCAAGACTCTTTTGCTACCTAGGAACTTGAAAAAAGGCCTTTAAGACTTATTGCCTACATTGTTATACATTCTCCAACAGGGGCAATGCTTATGACAGCATTCTTTGTCATCTGAAGTTGCCTACTGGCTTTTGTTTTTAGTTTATAGACTGTAGCTCTAGATAAAATGCTAAATAGACTCAATTTATTTCAGTGTGTTAGCTGCTCTTTGTACCTTATAGTAAAATATCACGAGAAAAAATCTGCTCAAGCAGAGCTGAAATATCTATAAGCTGAAATAAAAGGGATATTGAGAATCCATAAATTTTCAATGACAACTGTTTCTGGACTCATCAAAATAGTAAATATGACTGATAACAACTTTGAGACAAGGCCTTGATGAGATTCAGCCAAGACTAAATGGGTAATTAGGTGCCCACCCAAGACTATTGTTCTGTGTGGCTTAAGGTAGCCCACCAACAAAAAAGTGCCAATGATAGAACAAATAAAACAAATTAAAAAATAATGAAAACTTAAATACAGCTCAGAATGATGAGTATAGTTATAGGCCAAAGGAATTGGCTAGAAGCAAACACAAATTGGCCAGAAGCAAATACTAAATATTGTAAAGGGGTTTGTTTTCAAAGTAACCATGATTTGAAGACTAAGCTGTTTTTGAATGTACCAGGTTTAATAGCATAAGGCACTAAACTTCCATAATAGGAGATAAAATAAAAAACTTATAGTCTCATGGGAAGCTAATACCAACATTCATTTCAAACATGGCCATGGAGAACTGTTGAATTGTCTCCAGTTGAAGACAATTCAACAATGCTCCATGGATTGCTCCTCTTTTTGCAAAGTCTAGGCCTCAGGGGAAAGGATGTTTGAAAGCAAATAGACTTAAAAGGGAGAGGTTAAAAAAAAGAGAGGCAGCATATCCTTACAGGGAGAAGTAGTGATGTACCTCCCTGTAGACATTTTCAGCATAGTAAAGATTAAAGCACTCCTCTTCCCCTCCCAAAGATATACTTTATACTCTAGGGTAATGAGTAAGATCTCTCCTTCCAGGTAATGATGGGTGAATGTATTAGCAGCTCCTTAAGGGCCCAGTGCCTCTTATTTTTTTTTAATGTTTATTTACTTTTGAGAGAGAGAGACCATAAGTGGAGGAGGGCAGAGAAAGAGAGAGAGGGAGACACAGAATCCTGAGCAGGCTCCAGGCTCCGATCTGCCAGCACAGAGCCTGATGTGGGGCTTGAACTCATGAACCACGAGATATGACCTGAGCTGACTGGACGCTCAACCAACTGAGCCACCCAGATGCCCCCAAAACAGCTCAGTGTCTCTTAAAAATTGATGTTTCTTTCCTGTATTGCTATGCATGCAGTTAACATCAGGCCCTCATTGTATTGTCCTGTTAGGTTTGGGCCACGAAGAACTGATACAAACTGCTATAACTGATTTTTGACTGACTGATCAAGGGTCTTGTGATATTCTATCAGAATGCCGTGTAAGGCTAACTAACCTAGCAAGTGGGATAAAATCTCAGACCCTCCATTCTTTCTGACATAACAAGGATAATGGACAAGTAGCTTCTTCTCAGAGGGAAGACTCAAGGTGTAAACAATGACTCTTTTCCATAGTATTGTAGGACGGTCTTCACAATGCCTGACAAGGAGAATGGCAAACTTGTTACAAACCATACTATTATTTATTTCCCTTCTTTTTTTTTTTTTTGAACATAATTTTTATTGCAATTAGTGAAAATGTGCTTCATTATTATCCCTTGAATGTGATGAGTATGTATTATTTATTTTTCCTGGACCATGTATATCTTGGGCTGGCATCATTAACAAATAGACTTTGACCTGCATGTAGTTATTGGGTTGTATTTTGGGTTTTCCTCCTTGCATGGGATTTGAGGGCAGCCTATATGTTCAAAGAAATCTTCAAATGGATACAGAGATGAGAATTCTATATTGTAGTTATCAGTATTAGTTAATTTAAAAAATTATTCTCGTCAGTAAACACTATATAATACCTAGCATCCCTTACATTAAGTGGAAAACATGTAACTATATTCTACCAGTAAATATGAGCAGAAATTTTATGTATAAATTTCCGAGCCAAGACTTTTAAGATGCATGTGTGCCCCTACCACTATTCCATACACAGGTCCTACAAATAGGTGCAGATTAGCATGTAGTCCTAAGAGATGATAGAACTTCAAGGTGAAATGAGCTTAAGTATTTGGTTCATGACATAAAATGGAAGTTTCTTGTCCTATTTTGGACTATTGTGTACATAGAAAATAACATTCTATTATGTTTACGATTCCATCCATTTAAAGACAGTTTGTCATAGTAGCTAAGAGTTAGGAATGTTGCAACCTGACAACACAACAGATCAGTCTAATGAGTCTTCTCCCTTAAACTGTTTCATTGTAAGTGCTCTGTATCAACTCTCTAGGTGGTTTCATACAAAAATCCTCTTTTTGATTCTCAGAAAAGCCATTAATAGTAAAAACCGATATTATTTTACCAAAACCTACATTGGGAGAGATAGGACCATATATTATACACTCTAAATTGTTTTATTACAAGAATCTGTATATAATTTTTTGTGTTGTCAAATAATTCATTGTTGAATATAGAAATGGCTTTATGAATAAGTAATATATAAGAAGACAGGTTTACAGTTCTACATTTTCATCCTCCTTTCCCCATACACTTATTTTATATTTACTAAAATTTTCATTGAAGTACAATTCAGACTGAGAGAGGCACAAAATTTAGTTATTATAGATCAACGAATTTTTACAAAATGCAGCCATTTAAAGAGATTTATAAGTAATGCCAACATCCTTCAATTTATTTGTACCAATTTATCCTCCATATAGCAACAGATGAAAGTCTCAGTGGCTTTATATTCTTGCTAATTCTTGATATTTTCTTCCATTTTTGTCATTCTGGTGAAGTACCATAGCATTGAATTGTAGTTCTGATTTTTTAAATTTAAATCCAAGTTAGTCAACATATAGCGTAATAATGGTTTCAGGAGTAGAATTCAGTGATTCTCCACTTACATACAACACCCAGTGCTCATCCCAACAAGTGCCCTCCTTAATACTCATCACCCATTAGCCCATTCCCCCTACTCAATACCATTTTGTTGACTCTCAGTTTGTTTTCTGTAGTCTGAATATAATGTTTAAGAACACCTTGAATAACTGATATTTTCCCCTTTGTATAAGTTAGATCCATTTTTAAAACTTGTTTTGTATATTGTAATGAAGAGCATAGTTTTGTTCATTTTGATAAAAGTATAGATTTCTCTACCCAAGACAGCAGTTTCTCCTCAGAAGTGCACATATTTGAGAAATAAATATATGGAGTATTGAAGCAGAAAGTTATTCACCATGTGAGCAGAGGAACTCTATCAACTCAGGTGATCAATATCACAGACATAATTGGTTTACATACAATATTAACTCCAGGAATTGATTGTGAAACATAATTATGTTATGTCTTACTTTCTAGGCAAAGCACAAGTGTACCAGAATCTTCTGAGCTAAATCATCTAAGATGTATGTTGTTGTCTTGCTTATTAAAATTTTCACCCCACATGGTCTTTAGTATGTCTTTCATGTTGGACTAGAGACACTAAAATGTAAGATGTAGTTACCCTGATATCACTGAGAATACAGTTCTTTCATATTTAGTACTTTGAGTGAAAAAACATAATGCTTCCAATGGACTTCATTCACAACATAATGACACAGGAGCTGTATTAATGAGTTTTCCCTATAATTATTTAATAAATCAAAAGTACAAAATCTTTTCTTCTTTGTCAAGACATGGATGGTGATGAAAGCAAAAGAAATACGTATATAGAATTTCAGGAAAGTTAGGCAATTCAAAGTTTAGAGAACACATACCCAAAGTTTTGACCATCACTAATCTCAAATAAGGTGTCAGAGCTGTGGAAGACCAACATTAACCACTCATATTTTCAAATAGAAAAGTATCCAGTCTATGGGTAGAGAGAAAAGGAAATTTCTTTCATGTGAGAAGTCATATATCAATGTCTCCTGGTCAGAAAGAAGAAATTGTGAAACATTTCTTAGAGTCTGATATTTTCTTTTGATTCATTCCAGTCACTCTCATGTTAGAAAAGTGAGTGACTCATAGTTAGACTCCATCAAATACAACAGAAATAATTTCTCACTGTCACCAATAAAGTTCAAGTCAATTAACACCATAAATTTGCATCTAATGAGTTAGATAATACAAAAAAAAAGTACAGTGATAATTTTGCATAAAAGCAAGCTATTTTTGTTATCTGAACTTAGAATATGTAACAATATCCTATTTAATGCATTGGAAAGAAAAAATAAGTATTAAACTATAATGTGATTCAATAATTTAGGAAACCAATATTATATTGATTGTGGTCTGAAATGATTATTTTATTTCATTTTTGATGGTTGGAAAGTCTACACTTATCAAGGGAATGGTCATTGTGATTCCTTTACAACAAAAAAGTCATAGTTGATAGAAGTATCTAGTCCATATCAATTGTTTAATGTAGATTATCAACATTCAGTAGACTATGGAGATTTATAATGGAAGAATAATTTATTGATTCTGAGTTTTTGCAGAAGTTTAAATATAAAGGAAGAGAAAGGTAAGCTATATATTTGTAAAATAATATTTTTAAAAATTTAAAGAAACAGATCAAAAGGTGCATAAATATACTTTGGTAGTTGATTGAAAAGTATTAATCTATTTTTTACAAGGCACTGCAATCTAGTAAGGGTGAAAATATATATAATCTCAAAAGGTAAAAAACAAAATGTAATATTCAGTTTTTATTGCAAAAGTAATGCATAGCAAATAGGCACAAAGAGTGGTTTACTCTAGCAAAATATTCACCTGCAGTTCTTCTGGGTTCTTTTAACTCTTTTGGACTCTCCAGAGTGAGTTTGGCTGAGCTAGTTGGCTCTGGCTCCTGGCTACAAGTCACAACCAAGTCAGTTTCACATATCTTTTCATTTGAGTACTTGGATTGAAGGATCAGTCACTGTTGAGACATACTGTCTCCGGGCAGAGGGAAGGTGCTCAAAAAGGTGAAATGGAAACCTGTAATACCTTTGGAATTCTTAGTTCAGAACTGGTCCATTGTTACATAGGTCTAGCTTTTACTGGTCAAAGCATGACATATGAGTAATCCCAAAATTAGAGATGAAGGATGTACGATATACTTCCTTTGAGTTATGGGAGAATATATGACATTGGGCAGAGCCATAACATCCTACCTTAGGGAAGAAACAAAGAATAGGAACAATAATACCTTGTGTTACATAAAAGAAGAGGTGGGTTTCTTTTAATGTTTATTATTTATTTTTGAGAGACGGAGTGTGTGTGAGCAGGGGAGGGGCAGAGAGAGAGAGACATGGAATCTGAAGCAGGCTCTAGGCTGTCAGCTGTCAGCACAGAATCCAACGTGGAAGCCACAAGATCATGACCTGAGCTGAAGTCATATGCTCAACAGACTGAGCCACCCAGGCGCCCAAGTTCTTTTTTTTCTTTTTCAAATCCCAACAGTGCCTTGGGGCACCACATGATAAGTTGTTAAATGAATTCACTGATCATTCTGTATTTTAATCAGCCTTCTTTCTCAATCATTGTCCCCAACCTACCATGTAACTATGATCTTTTGAATGGAAGAAATTATATACTACTAAAATTTTGGGTCCCCAGTTTGGATGCCCAGAACTACAACAGAAATCCAATAAAGATGGTAAATGAATAGACTATTTCAACTGTCTTCTGTATGGAATTTTAATCTTCAGACATGTCACCTTTCAATCTATCCTATATTTTATTCCCAGAGTGATTTCACTAAAAATGTATATCTGATTGTCAGGCATTTATTTAAAATTCCCTTCTCCATTTCCTTTAAGACAAAATATATACTTGATAACTTCCAAAACAAAGCCAAGTTAAGACTTCTTATTTCCCACAACCATTCAATGATCCCTCCTTTACCAAAGTGGTGTTCTAGTCCATATGATTTCTACTCATTTGGTACCAAGCTACATAGAGTGATTTGACAGATAATGTAATTATATATTTATATATATATATATATATTTATTTTATACATGTTAGATAATAATTCTTTAAATATGTTGATATCCTCCACTATATTTCAGACTTAACCCTACAGTTGGCTGTATGTTACTCTGGCCGGATAAAACAAGATATATTGCTCCTTGTTTCTCAAAGGATTACTGAAATTAAACCTCAGGCATTTCATCTTCTTATTTATCTGTCAGTATTAACCTTGAATTTCTACCTTACCTTCCTTGTTGTAACGTATAAATCTTCCTTGTCTCCTTCTGTATCACTCTTTTTATTTTTACTTGCTTTTCTTAACAGAAATCAGGCTTTACTCTGAGAATACCATTTCCCCTACAGAGTGCTCAACCATTGCCTATTTTTGCTATTGTTGTGTTGTGTTGTGTTGTCTTTTAATAACCCATGTGCTCTATATGCAGGAGACAGAGTTTGTGTTATTTTTACTCTCCATCAGAAATTCCAGACTATTAGTACTTCAACTTTGTTCAGAACAAAAAGAAAAAAGTGCAGATTCTTTAGAAATTGAGTTGTTGAGCTATACCAATCCTCCTTCTCTTTAAGACTATCATCTATGGACATTCCAGTTAGTCTCCATCACTCCTCAAAGACTTTGGTACCTGGTATATATATTCTCTTTACCCCAAGCCCTTCTATAGATTGACATTATTGTCCATATGAACACTATTTCCAGTTCTAGAGCTCCTCAGTTCTTAAAATTCCTGATACTCAATGAGCTCTTTATGTCTTCACTTAAGCCACTCACTCCCATGTTTACACCTTGAGTCTATTCTTGATATGAATCTAATCAATATTGAAAAATCATTAATCCAATAATCTTACTTGATGGCCAGTGTCTCTTTTCCTTATGGTGTGTTCAACTACTTCCATCATTTTTAGTTGATCAGGAATTCCAGTTACTTGAACTTGCTGCTGTCTACAAATTCGTGAGATACCCCCTTCATTTCTTTTCTTATTCATTATTGATTTCACGATGTCTTTTATTCAAGAATATGTTTGCTATATATACATCTCTCTTCTCTGCATTTTTGTCATGCATATATTGCAAAATTTTACCCTCTTTGAACCTAATAAGCTTCTTTTTCCAAGATTGACCCTGAACATCCAATTGCTGCATAAATTTTCATACAACAGGGCAATTTTTTTTCCATTACAAATTTTTTACCACCAATTTTAACTGGGGTTTCCAACACTGTTCTGCAATCCTACTACAATACTGGTCTACTCACAACCCTATTCGATTCCCTACAAATATCTAAATTTCAATTCCTTCCCACTCACTTTAAAAAAGATGACTCTGGAAAAGATAAAATTTTGGGGGCCTCAGTATTTTTCACGTATACATTCTTAAATGGTAGCTGGTGTTATTAGTTATTTTATGATTATTAGTGTCGTCCATTCACCTTCTCTCCTCCTTCCCGTGTTACAGTGAAATCCATGCTCCCTTTACGGATAATTCACATCTACTTTGGATACTATCTCATCTGCTTTTTTATTACAATACCTATTATCTATTATTACCTTTGATTTCCCATGTCTCTCTCACAATTGCTTCATTCAAGATGAATTTTAAGTCAACTCAAGTATATCCCATTAAAAACAGAAAAAGAAAAAGAAAAAGAAGAAAATCAGGATCTCACTTGGCCCTTACACCTCTTAGATTTAGTTTTCTTTCCTACACTTCACAAAGTTCCCCCAAAGCTTATTTATATGTTATACTTCACTGTTTTCTTTTTCTTTTTCTTTTTTAATCTCCCACTACAACACCAACCTGTCTTCCAGACCCTATTTCTCTTGATGGAATTTTTACCAAAATCACATATATTTCCTTGTCATTAAATCGATTTTTTTATTTGGGGGGAGGTGTCCCTAGATTATTGCTGTGTACTTCCTCCTTTCTTCAAACACTCTCTTTAGATTTTATTTAAAAAACTCTCCAGATTTTACTCTAACCTTTCATCTCTACAGTCCACAATAAAATATATTTTATCAAATCTCACAATTTCAATTTGTTACAAGTAAGACTTACTCCTAAGAAATTCCATTCATATATATGACTTCTATTATTAAAAAAAAATGGTTTCCAAAAAAAATGTATTTCTGATAAGAATTGCCTTTTAGCCCCAGAAACATATATCACATTACCTAACCAAAATTAATTCTGAGTATTTCAAAGGTCCTCTTACACAACAAAGGCAAAACTGAACTTATAATCTTTATCCACACACCTAATCCATTATCACGAATTTTCTTTACAAATGGCAGCATAACCCATCAGGTTAAGTAAGCTTGAAACCTAGGAATCATCTATGACATCTGCCTTTCCCTTATTCCAGATATCCAACCACTGCAAAAGTCTATTGATTGAACCTATTAAAAATCTCACAAGCTTGATCACTTTTCATAGTCGCTCCTAACCCAAGTTATCATCATTTCTTCTCTAGTCTAACAACATTCATGCTTACTTCTTCAATTTTCTTTATTCTATCCAGAGCAATCTTTTATGTGAACAAATAAGAACAAATCACTCCAATATATAAAACAGTTCAATGGCTTTTCATTGTTCTTAGAGTGAAGACAACGCATTTCAATGATGCTTAAAACCTCTGTATAATTCGAAAGATATATGTGCCCCTATGTTTATTACAGCATTATTTATAATAGCCAATATACAGAAGCCCCTCAAGTGTACATCAATAACTGAATGGATAAAAGAGATGTGATATATATACAATGGAATGTTACTCAACCATTAAAAGGAATGAGAACGTGCCATTTGTAACAACATGAATGACCTAGAGAATATTATGCTAAGTGAAATAAGTCAGAGAATGATAAATACCATATGAATTCACTTATATATGGAATCTAAAAAAGAAAAGAAAACAAATGAACAAACAAACAAAAAACCAGACTCTTAAATACAGAGAACAAACGGATAGTTGCTAGAGGGCAGGTGGGTGGGGGGATAGGCAAACAGATAAAAGGAATGAAGAGGTACAAACTTTCAGTTATAAAAGATGAAATGGAGATGAAATGTACAGGGAATATAGTCAGTTATATTGTAATAACAATGTATAGTGAAGGATGGTGACTACACTTGTGGTGAGCACTGAATAACACACAGAATTGCTGAAAAATAGGTTGTACACTTGAAACCAATATAACATTGTATGCTAATTATATTTCAATTTCTTTAATGTGGAAAAAAAAATGTAAACACTCTGCAAGTTTTGACACCCATCTAACTCTCCATACTCATCTGCACTATGCTTTCCCTAACTGCAGATAGAGTGGGCTTCTTTTAGACCCTGACATTCACCATGACTACTTTCAATGTATGATTTTGCATGTTATTCCTTCTGCCTGATTATGCTTTCCTCCTTTCCCTCAGTTTCCTGATTCCTCTGGTTTCTATGGAATCATCACTTTGGAGGAGGCTCCTCACACATGTTTTACTAATAAAGTGATCTATTAACTTTTATCTTTCTTTTTCTTTTCTTCCATGGCATGTTTTTTTTAAAAATGTTTATTCTTGAGAGAGAGAGAGAGAGAGAGAGAGGCAGAGCACGAGTGGGGGAGGGGCAGAGTGAAAGGGAGACAAAGAATCCTAAGCAGGCTCCAGGCTCTGAGCTGTCAGCACAGAGCCTGATGGGGGCTCGAACTCCCAAGCCGTGAGATCATGACCTGAGCCTAAGTCGGACACTTAACCAAATGAACCGCCCAGGCACCCCTTCCTTTATAGCATATTAATTTATGTGCTAATGATATATATGGCAGGGTCATGTCTAGGTTTTTGTGGTTTTTTTTGTAATTTAAAAAAAATTCCTTATTCCGTATCAGTGGTTGTCAGAGTGCCTGGCCAACACAATAAGTGTTTTATAAATAGTAGTTGGATGACTAAATGAAAAACTAGCCCAATGACTTGTTGAAAGATGTTTTTATTGAGACACTGAAATAGACTTATCTTGGTCCTAGGTTGGGGTTCAATAAATATCAGCCTGAAATGTGTAAAAACAATTTTGGGCCTTTTTTTTTTTACATACATGGCCAAAGAAGTCCATTTATGCACATGGACTATGGCCATCAGTTGGAACAGTGATTTCAAAGTTCTAAAATACCTAAGAATAAACCTAACCAAAGATGTAAAAGAACTATATGTTGAAAACTATAGAAAGCTTATGGAGGAAGTTGAAGAAGATATAAAGAAATGGAAAAACATTCCATGCTCATGGATTGGAAGAATAAATATTGTTAAAATGTCAATACTACCCAAAGCTATCTACACATTCAATGCAATCCCAATCAAAAGTGCACCAGCATTCTTCTCAAAGCTAGAACAAGCAATCTTAAAATTTGCATGGAACCACAAAAGACCCCAAATAGCCAAAGTAATATTGAAGAAGAA
This sequence comes from Panthera pardus, assembly GCF_024362965.1. NCBI lineage: Eukaryota > Metazoa > Chordata > Mammalia > Carnivora > Felidae > Panthera > Panthera pardus. The sequence goes on along the minus strand of NW_026526991.1, from coordinate 43,888,332 downwards.
GACCAAAGTGGGAGGCCGCACAATCCCAGAATTTAGCCTCTACTACAAAGCTGTAATCATCAAGACAGCATGGTATTGGCAAAAAAAAAAAAAAAAAAAAAAAAAAACAGACACATAGACCAATGGAATAGAATAGAGACTCCAGAATTGGACCCTCAAAAGTATGGCCAACTCATCTTTGACAAAGCAGGAAAGAATATCCAATGGAAAAAAGACAGTCTCTTTAATAAATGGTGCTGGCAGAACTGGACAGCCACATGCAGAAGAATGAAACTAGACCACTTTCTTATACCATTCACAAAATAAAAAAAACTCAAAATGGATAAAGGACCTGAATGTGAGATAGGAAACCATCAAAACCCTAGAGGAGAAAGCAGGAAAAAAACCTCTCTGACCTCAGCCACAACAATTTCCCCAAAGGCAAGGGAATTCAAAGCAAAAATGAACTATTGGGACCTCATGAAGATAAAAAGCTTCTGCACTGCAAAGGAAACAATCAACAAAACTAAAAGGCAACCAATGGAATGGGAAAAGTTATTTGCAAATGACATATCAGATGAAGAGCTAGTATCCAAAATCTTTAAAGAACTCACCAAACTCCACACCCGAAAAACAAATAATCCAGTGAAGAAATGGGCAGAAAACATGAATAGACACTTCTCTAAAGAAGACATCCAGATGGCCAACAGGCACATGAAAAGATGCTCAACGTCACTTCTCATCAGGGAAATGCAAATCAAAACCACACTGAGATACCACCTCACACCAGTCAGAGTGGCTAATATGAACAAATCAGGAGACTTAGATGTTGGAGAGGATGTGGAGAAACGGGAACCCTCTTGCACTGTTGCTGGGAATGCAAATTGGTGCAGCCACTCTGGGAAACAGTGTGGAGGTTCCTCAGAAAATTAAAAATAGATCTACCTAGTGACCCAGCAATAGCACTGCTAGGAATTTACCCAAGGGATACAGGAGTGCATAGGAGCACTCGTACCCCAATGTTTATAGCAGCACTTTCAACAATAGCCAAATAGTGGAAAGAGCCTAAATGTCCATCAATTGATGAATGGATAAAGAAATTGTGGTTTATATACAAAATGGAATACTACTTGGCAATCAGACTGAAATATGGCTTTTTGTAGCAACGTGGATGGAACTGGAGAGTGTTATGCTAAGTGAAATAAGTCATACAGAGAAAGACAGATACCATATATTTTCACTCTTACGTGGATCCTGAGAAACTTAACAGAAGACCATGGGGGAGGGGAATAAAAAAAAAAGTTAGAGAGGGAGGGAGGCAAACTATAAGAGACTCTTAAAAACTGAGAATAAACTGAGGGTTGATGGGGGGTGGAAGGGCAGGGAGAGTGGGTGATGGGTATTGAGGAGGGCACCTGTTGGGATGACCACTGGGTATTGTATGGAAACCAATTTGACAATAAATTTCATATTAAAAAAAAAGGAAGTTCTATTCCTTGTAAAAAAAAAAGTGATCTGCCAGATTTCCAAATTTCATATTTCTGGAAATAGATCTTTAACAAACTTGAATCAATGGTAAGCATGGAATTTATGACTGTTTTCTAACTATATAATGCGCTATTTTCTTTTTCCTAATGTAGTTTTTCTCTGAAACCCTCAGTCCAGTTATGACTAATTTTGTTTCTTTCTTCATTTCTACTTTTCTCTACAGCACTACCTTTTTTTACTCATTAGTTATATTTCTTACCAAACCACATTAAATATAGTTTTTAATGGAATTACCTATTTCCTGTCCAGAAATTATCCTAAGGGTATTTATATCTATTTTCGAAGATAATCTACCTTTGAAATTGGATCGATAGAAAAACCTGATAATTATTTTTGAGTTAATGTACATGTGACTTCATTGACTTTGTGACACTGAAGAATTTGCTAGTAGGAGAGAACTATGATTGTGTAACAGGGAAAACCTAGGGCATGCTTCTGTTAGCTACAGTTGCTGCTTAAGGACACTGAATGTTAGTAAATGATTCCTCACTGTAGAGAAAACAAAAAATAAAGTGGGATCTGCAAAGAAATATGTTTTCATATATTTTTTTTCTTTTTTAAGTTTTTATTTAAATTCCAGTTAGTTAACATATAGTATAAATATTAGTTTCAGTAGTCCAATTTTAACTTCATCTGTTCTAGTGGTCATGTCTGATAAAATTATGGGGAAAAGAAATATTTATCTTTTATTTATGTTTTAAAGAAAATTATGTCAATTAGGATGCACATTTATTTTTAGTTGTGTTCTTTATGAATATGTTCTATGTTCATATGTTCTAATGAAATTAACATTTCAGCAGCAAACTTCATTGACAATAAATGAGCATTTAACTGAGGTTGAATAAATAAGAAGGGGGAATATAGATGGTATAAAGTTGACTTTATGTACTCAATCTTTTTATTTAGTTTAGAAATAAATTTTCATATACAAGAAGTTTTTAGCAATTTTTCAAAACCCCATTGTTTATGAGCCAATATAACAGGAAAAAAAAGATCATTTTTCAACATTTTCTTACAATATTCAGTCTCATTGGCATTTTAGGAGTTCCCTGAAAACCCTAAGATTTTCCCATTGCAGGTTGGATTCCTCAGCCAAGGTGTAGCTACATTCCATTCTCTGTGCCAGAAAGACATGTAGAGATGTCTTAGCAATTAGTGCCTGGAATTGGTTTACAGATCTATTTAAAAATGCCCAATTAGTGTGAAGCTCAAAACTCCTCTCTGATGGTTGTATCAAGGTTCTCCTTCATTGCCAATAGACATTTTGAGGAAGCCTCTATACCTGAGTTATTTTGGGCATGTATCTTATGCTTGCAGTAGCAGCCTTGGACAAAGATAAAATTGTGTGTGGTACAATGGAGAGTTAAAAAGAAGTAGGATCTTTGATTATCTTATTAATCTTCTAAGTCAAACCCTGATTCTGAGTTTTCTAGTTATAGAGCCAACAGGTTCCTTACAGTTTAATTCAGGTGTAGTTAAATATTCTGTTTCATAAAACCATCTTTTATTGTTATGAAAAAGTATTGTTATAGTGGTTAGTACCAGAAGGAGGCAGCAATACCATGACTCCGTAGTGGATCATTTAGGACTTCTCAATCTTCTGGGCCACCATGTTTCTAAGAACTGGTTGGATGCAACTAGCTATGTTAACCACCTAACTAGACTTATTTTCCCTGTATCTAAAACACAGAAAGTGTTACTATCTTATTAGATTCTTAGGAGGATTAGAAATAATGCATGTGACACACTTGCACAATGCCTGGCAGGTAGCAAACCACAATAATGTGTAGCTACTGGCTATCATAATTACAAAATGCTATTTTGTAGCCAGATTCAATGTTGGTTAAGAAATTTTATGAGTGACAAAAAGCATTTAATTATTCTTTTTCTCCATTATTTTCTAGTATCTACTTCATTTATCCCTTTGTTGTATCTAAAGATGTTTTGTCTCAAGTCAACCAACTTTGATAGAATAAGTAAGTGCACAGAAGTCCAAATACTGAAAATATACTCTTAAAATTGGTATTCTGCAACCACATAATTACAAGTGTCAATCTCGATTTCTCCAGTGTTAGGTGTAAGCTCACTGACAATGACCCCTACTGGTGAGGAATTAACTCCCTCTCATCTAGGTGTCAGAATTTCTTGATAGCATTTGCTAATGTGAAAGTCACTACTACAGAAGGTATAGCAAAAGCAACAACAAAAAGCAAACAGACTCTTCAGAGAACAAAATCTCAGCAGGTTGAAGTTTTTAAATAATCTACCTGCTGGCAGATCCAATAAACCTACTGATTATTGGCTACTCTTTCCAAATCCTGCTGTGTCTTACTTACTCAACTGAAGAGGCTGCTTATTCTGAGTGATTGCTAATAGTACATGGCAAAGAAATATATCTTGTGGCTTATTATTGTCATCAGTAAAAAGATACGAACAGTGACCACTAAACTCCAAACAGAATGAAGGATTAGAATATACTGGCAAATGTAGTTTCACTGTATAATGCTTTGAAAGAAGTCGAAAGTATGTAATTAAATGTTGAATCAATTCAAATGGTTACTGTGCAATAGAGGTTTTTCTCTATTATTAATATTTCAATTTAAAACATTATTTGCAAAATGACCTTTTAAAAATCTGTTTTGAAAGAAATCAGTGAAACTGATATAGACTGCATTATTGGTAGACAGACTGTTAACAGGTATTTATTTGGTGCTAACATCTTGTATATTCTTGTTAACAAAATATTTAAAGTGCCGAAACAGAGGTGGAGACGGATATATCTTATATGGACTGATGCTGTGATGGGGCATTCAGGTACTTTTTTTTTCTATCAGTAAAATAGAACCCCAAAATATATATTTATTTCTGTGACTTCTTATGCACTGTGCTGAAAGGTGGTATTGTGTTTCTGCATTTGTCTTTCTTGTTCTAAGAAGACCATCTTTCTACATTTCCTGTAAAAGTATTCAAAGTCTATGCCTTAATAGTGGTTTTATTTTTAAAAAGTTCATTTTTGGTTCCATGAAACTCAATCTTTAAACATTAAAAAGAGCACTGACAGTAAAATTCTGAAAGGTGATGTTGACACGCCCTCTAAAGCATAGGGTATGATTCAAAGTCATGCCACAATCACTTCAATTTCTCTTGCTCTCTGCATCACACAGCACAAGGTGGCATTCTCAGGTTGACTTGGATAAGTGGTTATGAATTTTACTAGTTTCCCAAAAGTCTCCTAGATTCACAGGACCAGTAGGATCACTTACATGACTTCTCCAGTTTCCCTGAGAGATAGTCAGTAGCATGAGAAGATCATAGGGAATATGGTGGGAATAACTGGCAATAATGCCCCAAAGGACCCAAGATCCAATTTTAGATGTGGTATAGTGTCCATCCTTAGAGTTAAAAAGTCCAGGTATGATTACAGCTCCAGTCTTTATATCAGTCCACATTTTAATCTCTTTAATCTTTAATCTCAGTCTCCAAGCTCAGGGTAGTGTTGTAGTGATAAAAGAAAATAATACAAGTAAAGTTCTTTTTTTAATACTGTACAGTACAGTAAGTTGATGCTATGCTTACTATCAGCATCATTATTTAAATTACTGTTATTAGTTTTCCTGGCAAAATCTCCAACATAACAAAAGAATCATTTCATAAATTTTCCCCTTTATCTACTACCACAGTGTAGAATATACTAGTCGGTCTAAGGACTTATGAGCATGATTTCTCAGAAATATCTCAATAATTGGCCTTTGTTCTGGTTCTAAAAATTGAGATAGGGGATATATTTTCCTTGAGGTATATAAGAAGTAGGAGGCTGAACACTGGATTAGGAGATTCAGGTCAGGGCACCTGGGTGGCTCAGTCGGTTGAGCATCTGACTTTGGCTCAGGTCATGATCTGGCAGTTCGTGGGTTCCAGCCCCACGTCAGGCTCTGTGCTGACAGCTCAGAGCCTAGAGTTTACTTCAGATTCTGTATCTCCCTCTCTCTGCCCTTTCCCCATTCATGCTCTGTCTCTCTCTGTCTCTCCAAGATGAATAAACGTTAAAAAAAATTAAAAAACAAAAGAAGTAGATTCAGGTCTGTGTCTCTTATGAGGTATATCTGGTCCAGGTGATATAGTCTATAGCATGTCTCTAGCCAAAGCACAAAGCTAGACAGTAGAACCTTATATGTAAACCTGGGCTTGGAAGAAAAAGTTAATCATCCAGGTTGTCTTATGTGAGCCATCCTCATTCAAACTTATAATAGACAACTGTGCACTTCATGGCAAGGCTCTTGGGAATTTTAGAGGCCATGATGTATACACTTCCATTGGGCAAAGTTACTGTGTTGAGTACCCTGACTTCTTCAGATAAGAAACTATGATTAACTTATATGTGTCTATGCTTGGTTTTTGCAAAAATTTGTGTCTATTATTGATATATATCAAGACAGAGGTGCAATTACACACCATGTTTATTGATCATTTATCAATAACTGCTGAACACTGATTAACAAAAAGAAAAAAAAAAAGCATGTTCCTGCTTTATAAGAGCACTAGGAATGGTCAGCATAATGCATTGTAAAATATCCTTTAATGCTATTGGATATCTCTGGTAGTTGAAAATTCCTTAAAATTGAAAATTCCTTGAAAATTGTACCAGAAGGCCAAACTAAAGTCATAAATCACTTAATGTTAATTAACTAATTACATTATTTCCTTTATCTCTAGATAAGGGACCCATATAGACCACAGACTGTCACTCCTAGAAGACAATAATATCGGCAGAAACTAAAGAGCATGGTAATAGGGATGAGAGGGAACCAAAGGTCAACTTTAGAAAATTTTGAGAATTTCAACAACAGTCTTACTTTTGCTATTACATAGTGACATCACACACTTGGTGATTTTTGATAGCTTTACACATGTATTCTTCTATCTCAAGAGTATACACTGGATTATGTTATATGCAAAATTTAATATTTATCTTTTTTCGGATGGAGGAAGAGGTGGATGTTATAAAGAGCTGAGAATGTTTCCTATAGTGCCTGCTACAAAATAAGATTCATAAAATTTCTTAAAGTAATGATAGTAATAATAGTGTAGACTGCATAATAACCATCATGTGCCAGGTACTATCCTAAGCAATGTATACACATTAACAAATTTATGAGTTGATTACTTCACAGCAACCTTATGAAATAGTTCATAATATTATGTCCATTTCACAAAGAGGTAACTGACACACAGAAGTTAAGTAAATTACCCAAAACCATGGGCCAATTGGATTTTAGAGCCATGATTCAATCCCAGGCAGTGGGGAACCAGAATTCAGGCTCTTAAGCAAAATTCTACTCTGTCTGGAAAGCAAGATGAAACAAACCAAAAACTCTAAATTATTAATTGCGTAAGGTTTACTAAATGCCTATAGATATTTTTCCATTTAGTTTTTAACTTATCATTTTCCATTTTCAACTTTCACCACATGAAAACTTGGTATAATTAAGAGAAAGGTTGAAGACTGACCTGGGGCTATTATGCTACAGTACTAGGTTTGCCTCACAAGCTGCTGATTCCTGATGTCCAGTATTGACTCTCAACTAATTAGCTCAGATTCCAAAATGTTGCCTGGTCTTCCACCTGAGAGCTTCTATGGTTTTTGTTGCATTTCTTACATTTTGCTAACGTTTATCTGTTGTACTCCCTTACTTACTGCCTCACTTCCAGTGTCTACTTTTTAATCACATACAGCCACTGCACACGATTCTGGATTTTATAAATTGTTGGCAAACAAGGCCAGGCAAAAATAGGCTTCTTGTCTCTCAAATGTCCCACAAATCAGAATCTCACACATCTGATATTTTCAAGTGCCTATAAAGGCTGAGTGATATAGCTTAATGTTTGTAGAAACCTCCATTTTCAGAGACTGTACTGATCCCGTACATTTTTTTTCTTTGTCTTTATCACTTGCTTTTATAATGTTTAGTTCATATTCTTTTTATTTCATACAAAGATTATAGAATACTAATTATATATCATAAAATTGTACTGGGAAACTCACTTTCTTTATTCCAACACTTACTAATCCCCATGTAGGAACTTCATCATAGAAGATACTACAAATATACTTCTTTTTCTGGTTTTATTGTAAACCATATAAACAAAGTACAGTATTTAATATTTATTTAAGCTTAACTATGGCCCCAGCTAGCCTCATATCCTCTGTTATGGAGACAATGATAGTGTGCCTGGTTTTAAATAATTCAGCCAGTACTGTTGTCCATCTGTTCCCTTTCCAACTACTCCTGTGTTTCCTGAAGCTGTGTTTCGTCCTGCCAGAGTTACTCCCAGCCAGGGTCAGTCTCAGCCAGGCTCAGGTTTTTCTGCTCCATTGGACTTACTCTAAACTAGTTAGAGGGCTTTAAGTAAATCTGATTCCCTTCTGTCCATCACAACATCTAATGCCCTTTGGAAAATAGCCTTAGTCTTCTGCATACCCACAGAGTTCTGAGTCTCAGCTACAACATTTACCCCTGACTGTGAGCTGCCTATCTGCCTAACTGACCATTGTGCCCCTCTGGTGTCTATTTGTCCCTCTGGTACTATCTTACAAATTACTATAATTGCATATCCTCAGGGTCTCGAATATATTTCGGTAAAGTTTTCTTAACTTGTATTTGTTTAGCATGGTTGCATTGATTTAGCATTGTCTTTTCTATGTCACATAGGAAATGTGAAGGATCTTCACATTGGGATCTTTCTTTTTCTGCTCACGTTAGTTGGTGTGAGAGCCCTCAATGTCTGTGAAGATCAGGCTGTCAGAGTCTGTTGGGCAATGGAGAACTGATGAGAAATGACAGATATGTGGGAGATTTTTTTTTTTTTTTTAGTAGGCTAAAAGCAATTAGCTAAGGTAATTTTTATGGCTGAGTTACGCTGTCAAGGAGCTGGGAGAGCAAATAGTTCAGAAATAAGTACTGAGACTTCCATCCTCATATTCCTACTTCAGAAACAGAAAACAGATCCTAAACACTAGACAAAACCCTATGTAACATAACCGCTTCATCTAATTCCAAATGATTTTTCTCCAAGATGGAAGTTGCTTCTAGTACTTCTTATATCACAATTTGATTAATAGCCATTTCCCTTATTAACACAATTTTTTTAAAAATATGGACTTTGTATCATCTTTCTATATAGTTTCTTATAATATAAACGATCTTTATATACTATGGAAACTTGATTTAATTTATATGGTGTTTCCCACCTTAATCATTCAGATTGACTTTTCTTTATATACTATAATCAGATACAACAAGATTATATTAAGCAAATAAATTATTTGGTAACAACAGGTAAGTCAATAAATAACTATTATAATATGATTACAGTGACTTTTCTTGTTGAATATTCTGGTTTGGATTTCTAATTTCTAATTATTGTTATTATAAGTCACAACAATCAAACTGTATACACAATATAAATTGAGTGCTAAATTTAAAATAACAAAAAGAAATTCTTCTGGTTTACTATGACTAAATAACACACATAGTTATGTCTTCTCTTTCAAGAATAATTATTATAATAGTGTAAATAAAGGAATAAAAAACAATGCTCACAAGAATAGGACAATGAGAGACAATCATAGAAGAAAAGTTGACTGGAAAGTTATAAAAAAAATAATAATTGACATAATAAACCACAGGAAAACTAACTTTACATTTGCAGGATTGGGGCACCTGGGTGGCTCAGTTGGTTGGGCGTCCGACTCTTGATTTCAGCTCAGGCCATGATCTTATGTTTCATGAGTTCAAGCCCTCTGCTGGGCTCTGTGCTGACAGAGCAAAGCCTGCTGGGGATTCTCCTCTCTCCCTCTCTCTCTGTCCCTCCCCTGCTCGCTCTCTCTCTCTCTCTCTCTCTCTCTCAAAATGGATAAATAAACTTAACAAAAATAAACTAGCAGGATAGAATGCTAGAAAAGCTCAGGAATTGAAGGCACCAGGTACATTTGAATACAGTAACGTGTAGTCCTGGAGCTGAAATCAGAAGTGTAGGTCAAATCCTATGGAAGGACCAGTAAGACACAGATCTAAACTGCTTTGTAGAGCTACGTGCTTGCCTGTACCTATCTATCCCCAACTCTGACAAAAGAATGTGTTTATATTTTGGCTATATTTGCTTTGCTGAGCCCAGAGATAAAATACTGCCTTGAAACATCAGCATTTTTTAAGTTAGTCACATGCTCAAAAGAAAATATTCACTGAACTTGGGAGGGCCTCCAATACACAGATCAATTTATTGTTTTATCATCTCTTTGCAGAGCATGCCAATTCACATGCATCCTCTTCCAATCAACTGTCTCTCCATGTTAGTGATCAGCCAACCAGGATGAAAAAAAGAAGGAATCCAGGAGGAATATTTCCATTAAAAAAATAAATAAATAAACACATATGTTAGATTGACTATACCAAATATAGTAATAGGACTTCTTATTAACAATAGGAACAGAAAAAAAAAGAAAAACAAAATATGGTAATTGTTCTCCCCAATAATACCAAAGTATATACCAAAAGTTACCCCGCAAATTACATGATTATAGGACATTATAGGGATGAAATATAACCAAAATTTACATGTAACGATAATGTAAACTATAATATTAACAAGAAACTGTGATTAAACTGTATTGAGAAAATGAAGTGAGGAAAATATTTTTTTTGTTTGGTGTAGCATAGATCTAAAACACCTTTTATAGTAGGAGATTGATGGATAACATCTATCACTGAAGCAACAATATAGCGTAAATAAGCACTTAGAAATAGGATTGCAGATATCAAAGAAACATCTAAAATTATTGAAAATATTTTTTAAAAAAGAAAATGTCTCCATGTTTCATTATTAACTACTTAATTCTACTTAACTTGTTTTATTTTATTTTTTTTTAAGTTTATTTATTTATTTTTGTGAGATAGAGAGAGAGCGAGTGCAAACTGGGGAGGGGCAGAGAAGGAGGGAGACATAGAATCTGAAGCAGGCTCCAGGCTCTGAGCTGTCACCACAGAGCCCGACACAGGGCTCAAACCCACAAACTGAGATCGTGACCTGAGTCAAAGTCAGCCGCTTAACCAACTAAGCCACCCAGGAACCCCTTAATTTGTTTTATACATATATACACATATATGTGTATACATACAAATGTATGTGTGTATAGGTTATACATATGTGTGTGTATACACACACACACACATACATATATGGAAACAATTTATACAGAGTTATCAACATATAGCCTTCCCTCCTCATCCAACCCTTTTTTCCATTTCCTCAGCCTCATCTTTTCAGGTAGCCTACTAATAATGAAAGATGATTCAACAGATTGGAATAATTACTTCAACATTTTGTTAGTGTTAATGTTGATTCATGTTTTGGTATTTTTCAAACACATTTTCATAAGAATTGAAAAGATAACTGTCAGAGAGGTGACATCTACATTCTGAGGTCAATCTAAATTCAACTTCTGGTTCCATTATTTACTAGATCATTTCCTCAGGAAAATTATATAACTTCTTATGCCTTACTTTCTCCATATGTAAACTAGGATAAAATAGCACATATTATAAAAAATCATAACAACAAAATTAATGACTATAAAATAGTGTAGTTCCTGGCACAAGGCAAACACTCCACAAGTAGTTGTTACTATTGTGCCAACCAAAAAAGATATTTTAAAAAGTGTAACAATATGCTAGTTATTCAAATTTGCTCTTTAGTCCTTTTCTAATGGCAGTCTGCTATGTGTTTTATTAAAGCAGAAATATTTATGGAATTTAGATTAAATCATTTTAAATTTGAACTCTAAAATAGCGTTATTTCTTAGTATACCATCTAATGGGTCACAGAGCTGTTAGATAATTTTTTTTCATTAAATTGGATGGTTTGAAGGAATTTTGATATGTTTAATTTGTTTTGAAAAGAGACCCTAGAAAAATCTGTGCCCTGTTCTATTTCTGTTCTTTTTCTGGTCTATCTTGTTTTTGTTTTTTTAGTTGCGTGCTTCTGTATTCAAATTGTGGATTTTACCTAAGATACATTCTTTCAGGTAATGTACAATAATGCAGTATTGAAATGTCACTTTCTGGTATAGCTTCTTTTTCTATCAGTATTTTTTCATCTATCCGTTATCTATCTATCTATCTATCTATCTATCTATCTATCTATCTATCATCTATCCATCCATCCATCCAACTAGCTTAGTCAGCATTCATTAAGTGAAATAGATATTTGATAGAGCTATCATAGGAATCAGACCTTATACAACTGTGAAACTGGTGGAGGAATGTGTGCATGGAAGTTGTCTGTGTTATTTATTTATCCAAATTTGCTATAGGTCGGCCAGTCCAGCAATGGGGACAGAAGGCTGACGTGGGCAAAACCACAAATAAACTAGAATCCATGAAGACAACTGGAATCTCCATGAGAGTAAACCACAATTTAAATCTGTCACTCACCACTCCCAACTTCTGATGGGGAAGCTAGTGCTCTTCACCACGGAGTTGCAGATGCATTTGGCCAAACACTCAGAAAAGCTGAAGGAATGAAATTTGGCAAGATCTGGAGAAGTTTCAGCCCTGGTGCTGCTCCACACTAATAGAGTTTGCTAGAAGGCCAAAAACAATGTGCGTGAACTGCGATAGTGCCTGGTGCCCTGAACCAACTCTCAGAGGATAAAAATATGGCTGTTGTTTCGCTTACATTTTCCAAATCTCACACAAATACATTTTTATTGTGAACTATATAGGGAAAGAATACTGGAAAATATAGTTCCAGCTTAGCTAAACGGCCACAGTACAAAGTAACACACTGTATCTTGTCAGCTTAGCATCCATTCTCATCTCTCTTAAATAGAATAAATTCCAAATAAAGACAATAACAAATTCAGTCTTCTGTCTCAGGATACGTATATCTCTTGCACAATTAACAACATGCTAATTTTCTCATCAAAAGAGGAGACAAGTCTTTTCGTTCATCTTTTGTTAATGTTCATTCTTCTTTTAACTGTGTCAAACTCCTGCTTTCATATTTTATAATTTACTTACTGAAATTTGAGGCCCCAAACAGCAACCTATTATGTTAAATGGTAGGGGCATGGGAGACAGGAAGGAAAAAAATAGTTAATAGATACCTACACAGAACTTTATAAGCTAAAGGGAAAATACTCAAACTTTTACAGTCCTCAATTTGCAAATGATAACATGATTGTGACTGGTATTTGTATCACCTTTCTCACACTATCATTTCACACTCCCTTTGCTTTCAGAAAGTGTCTCAGTTGCCAGAGTTCCACATCTTTTGGAGATGGTCAAAATCTTTATACCTGAAAAGTTCTCTGGGGGCAGTTCCCACTCTCATTCTTGTCCTACAGTGAGTAGCTCCGAAAGAACTCATTACGGATGCTAGCGCTCCCCTTATAAATTTATTTCTCATATAACTGCTTTACAATATCCACTAAAATCTCCCAGGAAACATAGTTGAGGGATAAGTAAGCATATATTACATGATAAATTCACTCAACCATTCCAGTATCTGTAAAACTTTGGACACTTACTTCTACAAAATAACAAATATTTTTTGGCGGGGTTGAGGGTGGATTTCAACTTCAATTAGTACAGGTCACAGGTACATCTGGTGTTTAGTCACCCAACTAAGCAAACGTTCAAAGTCATGGGTAGCCACTCAAAATAATACAGCGAATCCATAATCCTCACAGGGTGAGCCATGTTAAAATTTTTTCTTGATCCAATATTGCATGGTTCCAATCTTGTCTCCCATTCTTTGAATGCATTCTCACACAGGTTCTGCAGGTTTCTATCTTAATTAACAAAATTATGCATTATTTCCATGAGTATCAATACCTCCTCAAAGCTCACACTTTGGGCTTTGTTTTGTTTGATTTGAGTATAGTTGACACACAGTATTACATTAGTTTCAGGTGTACAACATAATGATTCGACAAGTTTATACATTATGCTGTGTTCACTACAACTGTAGTCACCATCTATCCCCATACATTGCTATTATAATATCATTGACTATATTTCTTATGGTCTGCCTTTTATTCTCATGATTACTCATTCCATAACTGAGAACCTGTATCTTCCTCTCCCCTTCACTCATTTTATTCATTTTCCCACTCCTCTCCCCTCTGGCAACCATCAGTTTGTTTTCTGTATTTATAGGTCCGATTCTGCTTTTTGTTTGTTTATTTGTTATGTTTTTTAGATTCCACTTATGAGTGAAAATCATATGGTATTTGTCTTTCTCATTATGACTTACTTCACTTAGCATAGTACCCTCTAGGTCCACTCATTTTGACATAAAATGACATCATCTCATCATTTTTATGGCTGTGTAATATTCCTATGTGTGGTGTGTGTGTGTATGTACACCACATTTTCCTTATCCATTTGTCTACTGATGGATATTTACATTGCTTCCATACCTTTGCTATTGTAAATAATGTTGCAATAAATATACACATACATATATGTTTCCAAATTAGTGTTTTCATTTTTTTTGGGTAAATGTCAAAGAAACAGTGAAATTTTCGGATCATATGGTATTTCAATCTGAATTTTATATTCTGGGGGCTGCTGAGATCCAAGTATGTCATTCATCTATTAGCAAAGAGATGGGAGAGGTAGAATCTAGAGAAAGTCAGGAGTATTTTACAAAGCAACTTCCTCAAGGGGAGCTATGAAATTTCTGCAGACAAAAGGAGATTCACTTCCTGAAACAGAGAAGAGGGCTTCAAAGAAGGCTCAGTAGCAGTAAGAGCTCAAGTTCTCCAGCTTTGTAAGAACTCCACTGGTATGTCCCATATCTCAGTTAGCAGGGTCCCTTCATCTTCCCAATCAATGCCCTCATTTTAACAAAAGAGGTGCTGGAAGGCTGGAGATTAAATTTCGTTTTAAAATTCAGCAATGTGCAACACAAAGCTTTTAGTTTATTTCTCAGAAATCTCAGTCCTAGAGTTACACATATTACTTTTAGGGCAGTCATATAAATTTTCTGGTTTTGCTCACTTGGACTTTAAGCTGAGGACTTAAAGCCCTGAGCACAATCCTTTTCTTTCCTCAAGTTCTTCAGTGTACTTGGATGCAACCAACCAGGCCAGTTATTCTCCTGACTGTACTGTTTTACCTGGTACTCAAAACCTTGCCTTGTACAGGCACTTGATTGTAAGTAGCTATCGGTGATAATTTAAATAACTGTTTTGCTAATACTTGCCATGAATTAGCGGTCTTTATAAATGCAAGGATCATTAATGCCTTTAATTCTAATCAATCAGATATTTACTTGTAGATAAGTTAGTGTCATTTCAGTGAATTGCCTAAATGTTCCAAGTGGTAAGCCCTGGAATGATTTATTTTTTTAATATGATTCTTCAATTATATGATATATTTTGTAGTTCTGAGTGCAATATATTATAACAATTCCCATCACCATACATTTTTTGTTCTTTTTGTATTTTTTTAATGTTTATTTATTATTTTTGAGAGAGACAGAGTGCAAATGGTGAGGGGCAGAGAAAGAGGGAGACACAGAATCCAAAGCAGGCTCCAGGCTCTGAGCTGTCAGCACAGAGCCGGATGTGGGGCTTGAACCACAAACCATGAGATCATGACCTAAACCAAAGTCCAACGCTTAAGTGACTGAACTACCCAGGAGCCCCTACTTTTGTATTCTTTTATTATTATTATTAAATCTGTTTAATGTTTATTTTTGAGAGAGAGAGAGAGAGAGAGATGGAATGTGAGTGGGGGAGGGGCAGAGAGAGAAATAGAGACAGATTCCGAAGCAGGCTCCAGGCTCCAAGCTATCAGCACAGAGCCCAATGCCAGGCTCAAACTCACGAACCCATGACCTGAGCTGAAGTCAGACGCTTAGCTGACTGAACCACCAAGGAACCCCTCTATTTTTGTATTCTTAATTGGAGCTATTTGAGAAAAAAATCAAGGATAATTTTGACTACCGTTTATCCTATTGCACCTAATTCAGAATTTATAAGAGCTATGAGACTCATGTACTTATATATGTGATACAAAGATCCCATTATCTGATAAAAATAATGTTCATGAAATGTTTAGTAGAGTTTTAATTAGTAGGGTCTAATTATTAATCTACTAAATCTATGCCAAAACTCTGCTAAGCCACTCTCCTGCAGAAAGTTCTTTCTTTTTTTTTTTAAATTTTGTTTGCTTGTTTATTTATTTAATTTTGAGAGAGAATGAGAGTGCAAGCAGGTGAAGGACAGAGAGAGGGGGAGAGAGAATCCCGAGCAGGCTCTGCACTGTCAGTTGCAGAGCCCAATGCTGGGCTCAAACTCAAACCATGAGATTGTGACCTGAGCTGAAAACAAGAGTCAGACCCTTAACTGAATGAGCCACCTAGGCACTCCTACAACTTTCAGTAGCTTCCCAGATGATCCCCCAATTAAAACACACACACACACACACACACACACACACACACACACACACACACACACAGATGAACTACTAAAATCTAGGTTGAAATGAACTGGAGGGAGAAAATCCATTTGAAGAGAAACAGCTTTAATGTCATTGTTGAAATGCTGTAGCTAATGGTTTGCTATAGATTTTTTTCATTCACCATCTTTCTTTGTTTTTTATATTTAAACATATCTTTATGGTATTTTTAAAATAAGCAAATAATCATAGTAAAGGAGAAAAGATTAGAAACATGAATCAGATTTCTTTCAAATTGTCAGAAATTTGACAGAATTTCTCAGAATTCTTATACATAATGAACAGACAGACGGTAAATATAATTTGAGGCAAATAACATTTGAGGTTACTTTTTGTACATCTAGCATTTAACTTTTCCCTTTAGATTTTATTTAAATATTTGTTCAACACCTGGGCCACATTTTTCTCTTTGCTTTTGTGTTTAGTCTTTAGATTATAGCCACTACATAGGGTTCTTTCCTGAGCACATTCTTGTGCCTCATATAGGATGATTCTACTATTAACCCAGGATCTTGTAATACCATTTACATACTGATGACTATTGGCATCAACTTTCTCTATTGCCACCATATTTCTTCTGAGTTTCAGACTTGTACTTTCAACTGACCATTTAATATGTTCTTATTCAATATGTCCAAATTAAACTTATCAATTCACTTTTGCCTATAAACTTAAGAAATAATATAATTACGTGAATAGGAAACATTTTTTTTTAGTTACAAACGAATGTCTTCTACTTTGAGTAAATAGAAAATGTAACCTGCTGATCCATTGCAAAAGAATATTCACTGCAAGAAATTCTGTATTTTATCAAAGATAGTTATAACTGCTAAATTTGAGGTAGCCATGTAATTTCAGTTGTGATAATAATATAGAAAACTGCTAGAATGCAAGGGCCTATCAATGAGAAAACCATATATCCATTATCAGTCAATATATCTTTGGAGGTATAATATGTTTTCTAAATAATTTATAACGTGTTTCACATTTGTGATTCAGTTTGAGTTCATTCTGTATATGTTCATTTTTAGAAGTTCATTTGTGTAGCTTTTCTTTTTTTTTTTTTTTTTTTTTTGCCTATAGATGTCCATTCTCCAGGACCAGTTGTTGAAATTTCCTTTGATTGTTAGTAATCCATTGTTAGGTGAAAAATAATTCAAAGTCACCTTCTGAGTTAATGTTAATTTTGTTTATGTTTAAAAGAAAATGTAAATATTTAAAAGCTATTCTACTAATATCAATGTTAACTCATCCATATCTTTGAAAATACATGTACTAATCTGGAATATCCATTAGACACAATTTCTCTTTTTTTCATTTGAAACACATAATCACAAGAATTCTATTGCTTAGATAATACTACTTCTAGTTGATTAATTATGTTTAAATTTTCAAGCAAAGGCTTCTACTATCATACTTTAACATTTACCTTATTTTTTTAACATTCCCTACAGTATTTCAATAGAACACCAGAAGCTTTGCATTTATGCCACTATTTTAAAAAAAAATAATAATAATGAAGAACAGTAAGTAGAAAAATGAACAATTTCTGTAAATAATTTTTCTCCTATTTGTCACTTCCTTTTCAGTCATCTTGATAGTACTCAAATTGGGAGTTCATTTACTGTCAGCCAGAGCCTATGTCATACTTATACACAGATGTCTTTGCACCTCTCTCTCTCTCTCTCTCTTTTCCACATCTGTCCAAATTGCCATTGAGTCATCAGTACAGGACAAAGCCTTTCTTCATCTTTGCATCACTATGGCTTTTTCAGAAAAGTAGTCACTGTTTTAGAGAAGGGGGATTAAATGATTTTTTGAAAACTGAATTGAGAACTGCTTTCTCAATGTAATGGTAGATTGGCAATTTGAGCCAAATATTCTAATGAAAACAATGAGAATATGCATCACATTTTATTTCCAGTTGATCTAGGTGCACACAACGACTTTATTGGACTTTTATATGTTTTATATAAGATAATCTTAAATTATATTGGCATATAAGTACAAATTATCTCTAATTACCATGTCATCCTCTTCATATGTTCTTTTTCTTTTGCAAAGGAAGTGTTGATTTTATTTATTTTATTTTATAATTTCATTTTATTGTTTTTATGGGATCCAATGTATCAATTTTTTCTTTTTTGTGGTTCATGCTTTTATTTTTTTTAACGTTTGTTTATTTTTGAGACAGAGAGAGACAGAGCATGAATGCGGGAAGATCAGAGAGAGAGAGAGGGAGACACAGAATCTGAAACAGGCTCCAGGCTCTGAGCTGTCAGCACAGAGCCCGATGCAGGGCTCGAACTCACAGACTGCCAGATCATGACCTGAGCCAAAGTCAGATGCTTAACCAACTGAGCCACCCAGGTGCCCCTGTGGTTCATGCTTTTAATATAAGGCCTAAGATGTTTCATAAATGGACTTTAAATGTGTATGAAGTTTATATCCTTTTATCTAAGGTCAAACTAAAAATGCACTGTCATCGCAGCAAAGAACTTAATGATTTTCTGCCTTGTTATCACTTTCTGAATAAATGAAGCACTCTATAGAGTTGAGTTGCAATATTCCTGCCAGAAGCCTACAGTGTCTTATTGAGCCACTATAATACAGCATTCTGTACCTATTTAGGTTAATTATGATTAAATTTAAAAGCTGAGTTGGTTGAATTGCTTCATCATTTAATTACGATGGAGACAAATTAATTGTTTTTATATGCTTCTTTTTTGAAAGTGTGTGAGTTTCTGATTGTTGGCTAAGTTTAGTGGTACTTAAGATTTAGAATTTAAAGCTTCAAATGGAAAATTTAACTACTTCATGATTTCAGAAAATGTGTCCTTTGTGAGAAGATTCTTTACACATTCCAAAGATGATATCTCATCTCTCAGAGACAAAAATGATTAGTATAGAAGCATTCATACCCCCTTCTCCTTAACACAGCACACATGCACACACGTGCGTGCACACATACACACCCCTTCTATGGATGATCATTTGTTTGATCAGCTTCTCTGTTGGTCTTCTATTGAATCGATCTTGATAAAGTCTATATTGGAACGTTTAAAGAAGACAAAAAAATTCTGAATTTGTCTGCAATAAGTAAGTAAAAATACAGTGAAGAACAAAATGAGAGAAGATTTTGAAAAACACACTGGGGTTAGAAGGGGTGGATGGAGAGAGTTATCAGTCACAGAGGGGAGTGGCAGTGAGAAAAGCTTGCTAAGAAAGACTATGTAGATTGGGATAATAAAAATCCCATTTAGGATTGAAAGGGTACAATTTTTCTCTGAAAGATTGCACACTGATGGGTCTTGAAATAGAAGCAAGGAGGCCATTGTTTTTTGTTTTACAATTGAATTAATTATAACTTCATTGAGGAGAGTGGGCACATTTTCATTACATCTCCTATAAACAAGAAGTGTCAATAAATACACCATTTTTATGTTATAAGACAATATTATTGGTCTCAGTTCTTCCCAGAATACAAGGTAGCTCTAACTGGCAATGGGGGAAGAAAGGTGAGTCTCTTTATGTCTTTTTTTTTTTAAGGTTCTAAGCCCACCTTTTTGCTACTTTAGCTTCTATAAGTTTATGGGTTTTTTGCATTATAAAAGAGAAGTGTTCCACAAGGTCCCCAAATCTTCAGCTAGGCAAAGCCAATCTTTCTAATAGTTTAATGATCCTGTCTAGGCTGATGATGCCCAAAACTGCATGGTTGGCTGTATCTTCCTGGTAAACTTTCGTCTCCATTTTCAGTCTTCTGGGAACTCTACCACCAGCATCTCCAGCTCAATCTGTTCAAACTTAGGTCTACCCAGTCAGTTAAAGTTACCTTTTACACTTCCCTTTCATACAGTCCCACATTTCACCAGAGAAGTATGTGATTTATTTCCTCTTTGTATTTACTCTATCTAGCTCTTGTATTTTCTTTTTTTCTGCTAAGGTCGCACTCCAGAAGACCATGGTCAGTCATCTGAATTACCTTAACAGCCCTCTAATAATGAGTCATTTAGCTGCTCTGGCCCATTCTGCATATATCAGCCCAGGTGATTTTGTGAAGCCTTTATTAAATCACCTCACTCCCTCACTTGACAGTTCTCTAAAGGCCTCCCTTGCCATTACAATGAAGTTGACACCCCCTGCTCTGGCACACAAGATCCTGTGTCATCTGTCTGGCTAACCAGACCATCTCTCCCACGGATTTCTCACTTCCTTACTGTGTTTCAAGCACACAGACCTTTTCTTTTTTGATTCTCAAATTCAGAATCATGCTTTATATTTGTTAAAGGTTTTTGCATTTGCTTTAATTCCTGTTTGGAAAGTTATTTCCTAAAATACCTGCATTACTACCTCTTTCTTTTCAGTTTGCTCTCAAGTAAAATATCATTCCCTCAGAGTTATCTCCTGATAAAGATAGTTCAAGGCATCTTTCCAGATCCCAACTCTCATAAGCAATTTATTCATTTGCATATTTATTGTGTCTTTCCAGTTCTCACCCATAAGGTAGCATGTAATTTTGAATGAAAGGCTAGGCATTCACATAATCTGGGTTGGAAAGGATCTGCAAAGCTTGAAATTATTAAAGACTTCTTCCAATATCAAAAACATGTTTCTTATCTATACCTATATCCACAACTGTGGCTATATCTGTCTACTTGTCTAAATTCATTTATTTGTCTAAGTTCCAGCAAAATGAGACTAGTTTTCTAAACATATCTACTACTTTGATTCCATGTACGCATTTTCAAAGTAATTTTTCATAGAGAGTTGAAATGTAAACATCCATGTATGATTGCTAATCCCTAAATGTCATTTTATATGAATTTAGAAGCATTTTCTTTCTTCTGTTCAGTGACTGAAATAATTATCTGAATAATGCAAATATTCCTATACTACATGCTGTTCATTTTTCAGTCGTGTTGTCATTAAATTAAAAAGTTTACAAAATAATATATACTTTAAAGAATATTAAAGGAAAACTAATAGAAAAGTCTAACTTTAGTCTTTATTCTTTATATAGATGAATAGCTCTTTTTAGAGTAATGTAAGCTTTAGAATTATATATGCATATCTGTTTTACATGTCAGCTGGATAGGATATGCTGTTCCTTTTTTTCTGGTGACAAGATATGAGCAAAACAAAGTAAGATCTACATTTACTGTAGCCTTCTGTTACAAGAAGAAGTGTAAGTTACAAACTTCATATGTTCTTTTAGTAGGCTATAATATGTTTGATTTTATCACATGTTTTATAAGCAATAAATATATGCTGTACATTTACCAATAACTGTATTTCAGGCAGTACACAGGAGTAGGGAAAATAAGAAGGAATCTAACATGTATTTTTCACTTATAATGTGGTAGATGCTGTGCTATACAATTTATGTGAATAAATCACTTAATTCTTATAAAACCACATAAAATAAGAAGTAATTGATCATTTTCCAATCTCTTTGGACACTTGGGGAAACAGCAGAGTACAACAGAAGAGACAAGCAAGTCTGAATTTAAATTGTTTCTATCCCTTACAAACTGTGTGACTTTAGGCCATTTATGTATTCTATCAGTTTTGGTTTTTTGGTCAGAGCTGTAATGGTTAGGGCTCTTACCTTAAAAGATTACTCCCTTTTGCAGCGAAACTCCTAAGAAGGGTTGCATATATTAAATTTCTCCAAATTCTCTCTTTCCACTGTCGTCTTAGATCTGTAATCTGGCTTTTGCTTCCACACCTCCTATGTTGCTGCTTTTGTCCAGTTCACCAGTGACATCCATGTTGTCAAATTCAACGATTAATTCACAGTCTTCATTTTAGTGGATCTTTTAAGCAGCACTTCACACAGATGTTCACTCTCTTTCCTTGATACATTTCTTTACTTCTCCTCCAAGGTACCACTATCTGCTTCTCTTTTCTCCTACATCACAGGGGTCTCTTGTTCATTCTGTCTGTTTTATTCTAATTTCCCTAGTCTCTAACTGATAGAAAATCTCAAGGTTCTTAATTTGG